>NC_068951.1:10239230-10859615 GCF_026419915.1 Harpia harpyja | reverse complement strand
TCTCTTTTTTTTTTTTTAAATAGTAAGCTATCACTTTCTTTTCTCATTGTATGCCTGCAAATCCTACCTTAGAGAAGTAGTGTTTCTGGGCATATAGCAATAAAAAGAGAAACAATTAGGATTATATTTTCACTTTCCATCTTGGCCTTTTACATTTCTGCTCCCTCATCAGGGCACACTCCAATTCCCAAAGCTGATTTCCTCCAAAAACAGACCCATCCACCCTCAAGGGCATTTCACTGTGCTGGAACCATAAATACCAGCTTCAAACTGTGACGGCAACCTCCACGCTGGCAAGACACAGGCTGGCACTGTGAAGGCACAACAAGCCTTTCCATCCTGCTTCGCACGTGCATGTTCACGGACATCACTTCAGCCATTCCTGAAGATGCCCTTTCATCTCTAAGGCTGACAACATGTCATCTCTGTTCTTGGCATGGGGTTTGTCACAAATATCACCTTTAAATTTCCATGCGTTCCCCAGCCCCTAAATTAGCAGGGTGCTCTTGCATTTTGCCCTTTTCAGCACTGCATGCTTTGATAGGCTCGCTCGCCTCCTCCACTCCCCCCAAAGTCCCGCTAACCTCTGGGGAAAGGGACGAAACATCTAGCCAATAAAAATAGGAAATACTGAAAAGGTCAAATCACACTATTACAATAAATTACCATAATTCAGAGTGTAAATCAGGCATTAAAATGATGATATGTTGCAAGACAGAAATTGGCATTAGACCTAAAAATGGCACAACATTAATGCAGTCTGAGGTCAAAGATCCAACTAGGAAACAGTAAACATTTTAAAACTAGATCCTTATCACTATAATCTTGTGCTCTTCTGAGACTGTCACATCAGGCATTACTGAATGATGGAACAGCACATTGAACTATGATTTATTTTCCATACTAAAGACTTCAAAGCCAACAAGTGGGAGTAATTGAAAATAGAGATACAAGCAGCACTGGATAACCTTTAAAGGGTTACCTCGAGCTTTCGACAGCTTGCTGATTTGAGCGGGTGACATTTATTCTGCGTAATGCGGTAGCATCTTTTGAAACACCTCTCTGCTGTGGCTGGGCCAGCGGACATTTAATGCAATAATAATGGCATTCACAGCGACATTACCGGGGATGGCAGGGAAGGTCCTACTGTACAGGGAGCTGGGTTCACACGATGCTTCTGCCTCAGGTATCTTGGGTGACTTTGGACCAGTTCACACCTCAGGAAGTGGAAATAAGGATCCTCCCCTTTGGTTTAGGCATTTAGATAAAGCGTGGTGGTCCTATATTGGCTGGAGTTTCAAATAGAGTAAATAATAGGTAAGCAGGTTTAGGGGAGGGGGGGGCAGGGAGGGAAGTGTGCCAAGAACAAAGAAGAAGGGTAAATTGCTGCCCCTCTGGCGCTGGGAGAGACATCTCACCTGGCCCAATTGGCCCATCGCTACATTACAGACAGTCTTCTGATCTCCCCCAGGCATTTCTTAACCATCTTTGCACAGTGAAATACAGACAAGAGCAAAACAGGGATGAGCTCTGAGGAAACCTCTGTCTCCACAAGCAGGAGCATTTGGCACAGCATGCCACAAAATCTAACCAAAACACCAGGTTACATGTGCAGGTTCAACCTTCTCCAGCCATTCCTTTTTTCCACAGCTTCCCAAAGTCCAGGCTAGCCCTTAACACATCCATGAACACTGAACAAGATCCCCCCAGGGCCCAGCAGTGAAAGTTTGCTCACATTCAGGGTGGCCTTGACTTACCCTGGCTCCAGCTCTGGTCTCCAGATCCCACTTCCAACCCAGCACATCCCACTTAGCCCCTGCCTCAGGGTGTACTGTGGCCAGGGATGTGTTCATCCCTTCATGTTCTTCAGATCATCTTGGATGAGCCATTTGCTCATCCTGTGCTGTGGCAGAGTCCTCTGAGGTGTGAGAGGACATCTGATCAAGATTGTCCTCTACCAAACCTGTTAGAAAAACTTTTGAGCCAGAAAGTTTGTTTCTTTCCAAATGTACAAGTCCTCCTGTCCCAAAGATATGGCATGGGGACATCTTCCCACTTTTGAGCAGGCTACATAGGGAACATCCACTATGATCCTTCCATATTTACCTAGTGCTCACGTCTGCAGTCCTTGCTAAGGCAACTGCTCCCAAGAAGCAGAGAAACCATCTCTCACCTGGAGACTGTGCAATCTGGGGACATCAAGGGGAAGATCTGCTCCAAAATGATCTTTCTCCCTTCTGCCATCCTGCAGATTTCTTTGATAAACCCAAGATATCAGCAGGAAACAGCAGGGACAACTGTCGTGCTCTGCTTCTGCATCGCTTACCAAGGGACAGCAACTGCTCTCGGCAAAAAATCTTCTGCCCCTCTCCTGTATTTTCTGGTTAGTAACAGGGGGGTGGGAACAGAAAAAAAAAAAAAAAAAGAAATGGCTAATTTTCCACAGCAGCAGCCAACAAGTATTTTAATCCACAAGTCACTCAGCTGCAGAAACCTCCTGTTCTGAAAGGATTTTTCATCTTTTAAAATTTTCTGTATCCCAGTAAAGCTCTTTCATTTCACACAGATTAAGAGTTAATTCAGGTCAAATAAGGATTAATTAGTCTGTGTAAACCAGCCCCAGACACTGATGCGCTGGAGATCTTTTTTAAATTAGTTGCTGTTACTGTAAGTCTGTATCTTCTGATGGCAAGACCTCTGGTGTATTATAAATTTGCAATCAGGTACCCCACGGGATGTGAGATGAGGGAAAATGTCAGTCTTAACAGTGTTTAAATCCCTCCTGCCGCTGAACTGCAGCCTCTTTCAAATTAGGTCCTGTTGGCAAAATCAGATAAAGAGATGGAAATAAATGATGTGAACAAAGGGCATCAAAGAATATCATTTAAATTGTTATTGACTGTGGGCACAAAAAAAGAAGCACAGCATGAAAACATACTTAATAAGAGGAGATAATAGGACCACAGAGACAGGGTTTTTTTTGATTTGGAGGAAAAACATCAAATAGTTTGTGTGTTTGTGCATGCTTCTTCACCTAGTTTAAGGTAAGGGGGAGACTAATACAGAATATATTTCACAGACCAGGCCAAATCACTTTGATATGCCATATGCACCAACATCAGAGATTATTTATTCAGACTTTGTTGCAGGAAAAGGGACCAAACCTGTGGCTGTTGGAGTGACTTCCAGGATCTCTCAAGATAACCTAAAAAACACTCAACAAAGATGCCAAAAAAAATCCAAGTGAACAATTTCTCTTGAGGGGTAAAGTGTGGGAAAACCTTTCAAACAAAGACTCAGTCCAAGATTACATAGTGATCTCCAAGTCATGGAGGGCTAAGGGATAAGTAAGGAAACATGTATGGCCCGTTCATGGCTCTCAAAGATTTGTCTTACGGATTTAGGGAGCAAAGAATCTGCTTGGCCACATCTCTGTGTGAGCTGGCTCCACATGTGGGTTGAGAACAGGATTGAATTTAGAAGCTCCAGGCCCAACCATCTTGAGCTAAAGGATAGCAACTTGGAGATTATTGCTTTTTTTTTTTTTTTTTTTTTTTTTTTACCACCTAAGCAATTTAGGACCCTACATTCTGGTTTGGGGAATGACTTTTGTACAGACCCCTGTAACCGATTCATGCGCACAGCAGACTGGATGCAGCAGCTGGACAACACGCAGTACACAAGGGAGAGCTCATCCACGGAGCTGGAAGACAACACCAAACAGCAGCAAGTCAGCAGCGCTCTCCTCCCGAGGCTGAATGCCACAAAAACAGTGTGTGAAGTTGGGGTAGCAGTTTATCATCCCATGGAAAGGTCTGAGTAAAGTGACCAGGGTGTTATTACCCACAGGTGCTGGTGTTTAACCTGGACACCAGTGACGGTGGGGGAAAAAACTGGAAGCCTGCGTGCCCTGTGGTCACACCAGCCCTTGCCCTCAGCAGATGCACGTAAACACCTGCTCGGTTGTCGGAGCTGCTCTGCTGTCTGGATTTCAGTGCACGTCTGCTGAGGAGAACAGGTCCCTCAGCGAGGAGTGGTGTAGCGAGCAGACGTATGACCAGAGCTCAGCAGCACAGTTCACACCTTACCTAACTCCCCCCAGATCACACAGCTGCAGTGAAGGCAAGGACATCTCCACCAGCAGAAGAGCCGGCCCACTGCATCAGTGGCCCCAGGTCTGCAGACCTAATGCCTTCAAACCTCCAGAGGACCTGGGCTTCAGCTCCTGGGGGTGCCCCCAAGTTCAAAGCACACCCATTGTTCTGACCCAGCCAGGAGTTGATCCGAGTCTTGGCCTGTGCCAAACCAAGACCTTTTCTCTCTCTCTCTCTCTCTCTCCCTCCCCCCTGGCATTTCTAAATGAGTTTCTACACTGCTTCTAAACTCTTAGGAGAAGTATGAAGACATTGCTTTCAGGTTCCTCCTGTGCAGACTTAATAGCATTTTTGGGAGAGCTTGTGGGACTTTTTCTCTCCTTTACTGAAAATTATGTCCAGTAGCCTAGATCAAGGTGATAAAAGGGACTAGGGTACCTTGGTGGTTGTGCTAATGAAGCATGGATTATGACTGCACCTTTTCTGGGATTCTTCATCCTTGCTCCGAGCCATCAGGAGAGCTCTGCTGTCCTAACGAGCAGCAAACAGCTCTTCCCCAGTCACATTGTTAAGCAGGGGCAGGTCAGGTGTGCAAATTTTCTTTTCAGCCAACACTGTGGAGCCAGGATGGCCCAAGGTTTCCCACAGTCCATTGTTCAGTCCAGAAGCTGTCACCAAAAACAGAAAGGCAACGATTAAAAGAAAAGATCCTTCAGAATAAAGTCCTGCTGGGAAGAATACCTGACATACTAATCTCACTGTTAATGCACCACTGAAATCACTCAGTGCTGCCCTGCTGGGGGTACAGCCCCTGGAAAAAACAAGAATAGTCATTCAAGCCAGGAATTTGTAATAATATTTCTCCAGACCTCTCTCTTCCCCAGAGTGGGTAAGGCATTCATTTCCACAGCTTGTCTGCAAATACTTGCATTTACCTTGGAAATGG
Source organism: Harpia harpyja (assembly GCF_026419915.1). Taxonomy (NCBI): domain Eukaryota; kingdom Metazoa; phylum Chordata; class Aves; order Accipitriformes; family Accipitridae; genus Harpia; species Harpia harpyja. The sequence continues at coordinate 10,854,575 of NC_068951.1, read as the reverse complement.
GCCCAACCCAGAAAAGAGACCGAGAGACTTCCGTGCTTTGGAGACCTTCTAATCTGAGCACAACGGGACTCCAGATACAAATGCCTTTGTAACGTGGATGCACATTCAGCCCTGGATGTGACCAGAGGAGCTGGGACCCATTTCTCCTGCTAAGAGAGAACTGTGGAAGAAACAAGATTTGAATAGTGCATTTTTAAATGACACAAAATGCAAAAAGCCCACCATGAGAGAGGCACACTCATCTCCTGAATTGGACTCAGCTTGATCCAGCTCACCCCTATTGATTCAGTGATATTTTTCCTTCCTTCATTATGTTTGACAGTATTAATCTGCTGCTGCAGAGAGCTTGATCAGATGCACGGCTCCTGAACTGCTGGGGAGCCAAGCTTGCGAGAAAGCTCTCATCTGAGATGCCACTCAAGCAGCACCTCAGCAACTCATGGAGGTTTTTCTTCCAGAGGTTGTAGAAAGATGCCACTTTTTTGTTTTACCTACAAAGACAATGGGCAAAGTGTTTGGCTTTTCAAAGGCTAACTGGGATGATGACAAGAGTTTGTGACATGGTGACTTGTTATTCAGAAAGTCTGCATAAAAGCCTTTTCATCTTGAAAAATAATGAAGCCAGAGCAGCGCTGCTCCATAGCAGGGTGAGACCCACCTGCCAGGCAGAAGCTGTGGATGCCCCTCCCTGAACAGATTGCAGCAGAGATGAACACACTAGATTGGAAAAGCTGTTTCCTGATATTTTTGTGACAAAGCACCAGATTTTACTTCAGGAGAGGCAGGTTCATATTCTGGCTCTGACCACCGATAGCGCAGACAAGCCTTTTCTTTCTGCCCTGGGATGCTACTCCAGAAACACAGGTGGATTAAGTCAGGCATTTTATAGCTAGGTATGTTGAAGTAGCAGCAGGCAGGCAGATGCATGCATTGGTCAAGTGGTTTGGGGGCTGCTTCTCATGCAGCAAGTCCTACCACCAAACTTCTCCCTGCAGAGAGGAGCACTGGGGACCACAGCCACATCCCATCTGAATTAAACCCCCCGCAAGCCCAAGCGAGCCCCTCACTTTGCAAAATGAAGAAATGCTTCCTTTTCCTGTTGCGTCTACATAGATTTTAAGCTCTTCCCTGTGGGTCTCCCTTCCTAAACATGTGCACGGCTCTTGGCACAGCAGGCTGCCATGTGAGCAAGGACCTCCGGGCAACAGCATAACATAAACAGCTGTACAGACACCCTACGCCTGAAGTCTGAAAAAAGCTTGACTCGAAAAGAGAGAGGTTTAAAAGGAGATGTGATGTTGTTTTCTTGCCCTTCAGGGCTGTGTCTACATGAGCCAATTTAATACCTATTACTACAAGTATTAGCACAGACAAGGCTTAGGTATCTCCATGGAGCCAAATTACATCCCTGAGCTGGCACTTCTTTTTCCATCCTCTAGCTCTAATGACTGAATCATGCACTCATCGAGGGGGATACATCTTTTATGATAGTCCCAGTCTCCTGGAGGCTTTAAAGCCCAAATTCCTGCTGAAATAAACTGTCTGTGGCTTACCATAGACCAAAGTGGCAGGCAATGTTGACTCGTCCCTTGCATCCGGGCCACACTGATAATACTGTGGGTGGTAGGGCTGGGGAGGGGACAGGTCTTCCAGGTGTGGGTTTGAGCACTGCAAAGGGAGAGGGGAGAGCGACCAGCTGAGCCACTGATGTCCACTGAGCCACCAGCTCCCAGATGTCACAGCACCCACAGTAAAGGGCAGAGGAGTTAGTTTTTAAAGCTGGTCTGGCAGCTGTGATCCCAGCAGTAACTATATGGAAAGGGACTGACCCACCTCCAGAGCAGCTCTGCTGGGGTCATTCAGATATGCCTTGGTCACAGCAATGCAGGGAGCACTTGTGGCCATTGGCATCAGCACATCAGGTCTGTGACCTACCTGGGGTGAGGGAGGTCAGGCCACAGGTCTCCAGTCTTTCCCCAGCTACCCTGTCTGCAGATCGTGGGTCCTGCTGTAGACAGCTCAAATACTGTCTGTGCACAGAGGGCCAGCACAGATTAGAGAGTTCAACACTTCTGAAGCATGGGGCAAAGAGCTTAAAGTACTGACTGGGGGCTGCTTAAGAGCAGTCAGCAGGAAGCATTGGGCTCAGGGTCTGGACTGAATTGAGGCTGTCTGAGCCATGACTGCCCCCATAGCACACTTCCTAGCAGCACCCCTGGGAGCTCCCCAAAACAGCTCAGGATTAGCCAAGTCCTCTCCACAGAGGGCAGAACTGCTGTTTCAAGAGGCTTGTCAGCTCAGAGGTGGCAGGTACAAACTGGCTGCTTGCTGCTACACGAGAATCAGTCTCCTGGAGCTCCATAGGTCACCTCCAGACTTCTAAAAAATGTTTTTAATGGCTCATATTATGTCCTTCAGCTGAGGCGTTAAAGCAGGCTTCCTGGAGGGTATCGAAGTAGAAGTTTAAGGCTGCATAGCACTTTTTCAAAAGCAAAAAGGATGCAGCAGCACTGGAGCAGAGTCAGAGGCACCATCTCACTCTCTCCATCAAGCAAGCTAAACCAGCAAACTCTGTGTGTGAACTGCTGCTGAACACCATGGGAGGCATAACTCCCTGCTTGGTCCCTAAGCACAGACAGCTAATGGAAAGGTAAAGCATGTCATATTCGTGAGAGACTTCCTCAGAAGACAAGGTCCTCATCTTACTCACAGGTTGTTTTGTCTTCTGTAGCATTGTGCAGGCACGGGGACATTTGAGAAACACAAGTCTCCCTTAGCTGAATGCCTCTGTGTTTGGATAAAGGCTATCTGAATAAACCAGAAATTTCCACTGCAGGAGAGACAATTTCATTTCTGAGGAGATATGCTGGATCTGTGAGCACTGGGTATTATTCAAGCACTTTAATTAGACCCCCCAAAGCAAAAGGAAGACTGTAGGTGCCATTCATTCAGCAGGCAGCATTAGTACTTGCCCCTCCTCCATTCCCCAGCAGCATGGAGCCAGAGCAAATAACAGCAATAAAACAATGCTGTAAACCCTGGAAGAAAGCAGACATCTGTTGCCCGTCAGATATTACACCTTGGTGACCATGCAGCTCAGTAAGTATGAAAGTGATTACTTATACTTTGACAGCATGGCCACAGCACATAAATGGGAAGCTTTGTACAGCAGACTTGCAAGGAAGACCTATGAACAGCAGGACAAGTCATCATTTCAGCTGTGAGAATATGACCATGTTGCTCTGACTGTTGCTGAGAGACATTCATTGCAAAACAGCTGCAGGTTGATGAAGAGCATATGGACCATCTCAGGTAGCCTTGATTTCACCTGGGTGCCATTAATCAGCAAGCATCTGCTGCAGTGCTGGGGGCATCCCAACCTCCCACCCCTGACAGGAGTTGCACACAAAGTCATTGGAGATGGTCATAGCTTCAGCATCAAATCTTTAACGCCAAGACAAACATGTTGACCTGCCTAACTACCTACTAGTTTTACCTATGTTCAACAGCATAGATAACCCTTTCTTTCCCCTTGTTCACCTTTCATTTGCAGTCTTTGGGCACTATAAGTACTTTTGGATCACAGGTAGGTAGACTGAAATACCTTGCCTTGAAGAACTAAACAGAAGCCCCCAGTTCATTTTCTGCTGTGGTAGCAGAAGAGGCTCACAGAAAAGTGGGCAAAACCAGGCATGGAGAAAGCCCAAAGTATGGGAAAGGTTTTAGGACCGACAGTTCATGCAGAGGAAACATCTGAGCCAGTGAAAATTGTGGGAGCCAGAAGTTGTCCTCATTTTTGATACAAAAGCAATAAAGTTTTCACTGGATCTGGGGTGAGGGATATAAAACCCAATAATTCATGGAATCAGATTATTCCATTTTTGTGTCCGCCTGAAGTAGCTGGAGATTGCAAGTCTTCAAGGAAAAAACCTGGACCAGAAACATCTATGTTCTTATGCAAAAAACCTGGTCTATTTTAAATAGAGGCCCCAAGGCTGAAAGTCTCACCCAACTGTCCAAAGCCCTCTGAAATCAGTCTTGAATGATGCACAAATAAGACAAGTTTCACACCTCATTTCCCCCCCCCCCCCCCCAGTCTCTTCTCAGAGGACTGATGTAAAACAACCCTTCTAATTCCACCAAGCCCTTGCTTTTTTGCAGGAACAGCAACAGGGATTTAAATCCAGCTCTGTCCTCCAGAAAGGAGACATTTGAACAGCACCTTCTGGCAGATGGCGTCACCCTCATGACTGATTCTGCCCTTGCTGGGGCTGGACCACAGAGGCAGGGCTTGGAGGGGAGTCTCGGGTCCCTGGGTCCCTTTTCTCAGTGTAGGCTCTGTTAGATCCAGCAGATGAAATGCAGAGGACACAAGATGTGCACTACAGAGATACGCATGTGGAAATCTAGCTTCTGGTCCAACCAAGTCTGAGTTATGGATTGCTGACATGACCCCTGGATCATGCAACATTGATGCTCAAGCATCTTTAAAGAAATAATGGAGGCTTTTCTCCCCTCTGCCTTAGAGCAGTTTCTCAACCTGTAGGTTTTCTCTTTCCCATATCATCCTACCCCAAGCTCTGCAAATCTGTACCTGTGTTTCTCCAGGTCTTTCTCCAGCTAATTGCCTATAAAGATTCAAATCATGAACTGCAACTCAAAGCTTTTCACAGGCATTAGGGGAGTATTAAACGGGAAATTCTAAAACTAAATTATAGTTTCCCACTACAAATGTTTTAAAAAAAATATACCTGCTTTTAATTAGAAAGAAAGAAAAAAAAAAAAAGTCCCACAGTTGACTACGGGTTCCTTCCTACCTACCACACATGCAGGCTCTGGCCAAATCCTCACTGGGAACAGAGCAACAAAACTCCACAGCAACCGGTGCATTTACATCGATGGGCTCCGGCAGAGGATCTGGCCCTGCTGGTGCTTGGACAAGCTTGAAAAATCTCCGCAGAAGATCCCCTGTCTCTCCCCTTCCAGGCAGCTCAGGTTCCTGTTGAGCATCTCACACCTCTCTGCTGGGAAGGTATGATTTATTTGGCAGCTGGGCTTTCCCTCCCGGGGAGCTTCCTAGTAGATCTGTGAAAGCAAAGGTTACGTGGAGGCAGCTCCAAGGATGAAGTCATTGGCTTTGCTCTGAGACCAGAGATTTTAGCCAAGCCTGATGGTTTCAATAAAACAAAGCTCACGAGCTTGCCGCTTGCCCAAACGGGATGAGCTTTGCTGCTGCAGCACCAGGCAAGGATTTGGACAGAGGACAGCAGCCCCTGCACAGCCTGCCATGGGAGGACATGACAAGGAACTGTGTAGTGACAAACGAGGCACTTTCCCTAAACTGTCTGCAGTTGTGTGTCAGGCCTTGATTACTCTGGGGATTTAAGGCACCAAAGCCAGCACCAACCCTTCCTGCGGGCAGGCAGGCAGCTCAGTCCCTCCCCTGCCCAAACCCCGGCCCACAGCATCACCCTGCACAGGGACCGGCAGCATCACCACTCGCCTTCACTGGGGGCTAGCGCAAGGCTGGCATAACCTTAAGTGGTTAATGGAGTTACCCCTCCTCTGTCTGCATCTGTCTCAGCTGTAGCATTCAAACCAGGGTACTCAAGTTTTGAGCATGCCGTCTTTGGAAAAAAAAAAAAAAAAAAAAATCACAAATATTCAATGTCAGTCAATCTTACTGATTGCCTGTAGTTATAGTAGTCCATAGACAGAGATTGATAAGAGATGAGTATAATCACACAAGAGAAGAGTTTTCCCAAAGCAGAAATGCATATATATATAAAATACACTGCTATATAATAGATATATGCATAGATGCACAGCCGAGAATGTCAGTGTGCATAAAACAATGCAATATGTTGTCTTTTTGACCTTCTCACCAACTCACTGCCTGCTAATCCATCTCCCCTGAGACTTATTCCCAAATCCCAATCCTTTGAATGGTTTCCAGCAGATCCTGTTGGGGATGGGGGGCAGAAAAAACCCCCAACATAAAATGTTCCTCTGTCTCAGGAAAAGATATATCCATAGCCAGAACTACATTGGCTTGAGGGTCTCACAGGCAATTTGCAGGCCAGGTCTTTTTTCATCTTAATTGAGCATTTGCTTTTAATTTTGGAAGGTTCTGAGTTAATGCACTTTGCATTTTTTGTATTTGTATATAATTACATGCCGTTACAGTAACTCAGGCCAGATCCACATCCCACTGAAATTCATGTCAATATTTCCAGCAACTTCAGTCAGAAAACAGAATTCCAGCCCTCACAGAGCAGATTAAATAGTTACAAACCCAATCTTGTAAATATTTTTGTGAATGAAAGTGGTTGGCTGTGACTCGCAAGCATTTAAAAAACCACAGGGCATTTGAGAAATGTTTGCAATTCCCAAAAGCTTCAAGCAAGTCAGCATGAATTAGTGTTCACCCCAAATTTCCTAGCCTGTTGTTCATTGCTTCCTAATTTAAAACAATGTGGAAGTAAGAGTGATACCGTATGACTTTGGTGACCAGTCACAGACCGTGTAAAACTGAATTGCAAGCACCGAGCACTCGCAGAGGACGTGTCACAAACCGCCCACTGATAGCAGCTTTCTAGCCAAAGTGTCTGAGGAATAATTGCAACTAAAAACCCTGAGTCAGAAATGGTTCCTGAACAATTCACAGAGGCAAAAACTGCACATGACCTCACTCCACCAGCTGCAGCAATACCCAAACCCCTGAGGTCCATAAGTTGTTGCCATACTTATAAAGCTCAGGGTCACCCCACACCGGAGCTGTAAGGATGTCCTTCACACCTTCCAATTTCTCTCACAAGGCTTCCAGAGAAGTAACAAATGCCCCAACCTTCCTCAGTTTGGAGGGTGGGAAGAAGTTTAACATGGCATGTGTATGCGAGGGAAGGGGGCATAAGTAGCTACAGGATATAGGACTGGCTCTCAGCCAGTCAAAAAAAAAAAGAATCAGTATTTACATGAGCCATGATTTAATTTCATCCCGAGACCTGCAGAACAAAGGAGTCGTTCAAAGGAAAGACACCAAGACTGTGAAAAATGCCAGATCAAATTTTTTCCACCAGAGAAATCTAATTTTTGATCATATTCAGTATGACTGGTCCTTCAGATGACCCCATAACATGGATTATAGGTTTGCATTATTTTATCCTCCAAGAAGCTTGCCACGCTATCTCAACTGTGCTTCAGCAGTCACGGTTACGAGGCCTGAAGTATACTCTAGCTTTTGACAACAATCCTTAGAAGACACATGAATATATTTTCTGCAACTCTCTCATTCCTGAGAGTACTTACTGAGATCCAAGAGGCATTATAAGCAACGATTAATTAATAACAAACCTGGAAAACAACATCACATTATTTCTGTAAAGCTCTCTGTGCCTCAGTTTCCCTGGCTGCGAAACACAATAGCTATACTGTAACACAAACAACAAGTATTTGCAATAATTACTTTGCCTGGAGTGATTTTTAACCCATTAGACTCAAAGACAGACCATAGCCATCAAATCCAATTCATTCACCAGGGAAACAATTCAATATTTGATATACAAACACAGGTTCCTAGAAGCTCCTCAGAGCCCGAGCAGGTCACTGCTCCCCTGCAAGGACATGACACATCTCAGAGAGCAGAGGGGACACCTCCTAAGGGAGCTAACAGTTTGAAACCCTTTATAAAATGTCCTGTAGAAGTGCAAACCAAAGGGAAACCTGTCTTCCCCAGGTGTCCTACAGCAGCAAGAAGAAAGCTTGAGCAAGCCTGCCAAGGCAGAAACCTGCCCAGGTGTTACCTTGGCTTTCTTGTGCTGTTTGAAGAGAGAATATCAGACTTCTGCAGGGTCCTCACTTGGCAGCTCCAGAGATTGCTGTACCTCTACTCCCAGCCCCAAGCAGCTCTGAGCTCCTCATGATACCAAGCCAGGCTGCCGCAGTTCCTATTTAAGGGGTCTGCCCCACATCCAGCTGTGCTGCATGAGGGTGCCATCACTACACAGCCGGCTCCAGGCACTGCTAGTGCTGTGCCATGGGAATCTTCACTTCCACGCTCACCAGTTAACCAGAGAGAGAAAAAAGGGGTAACGAGGCACTGGAAGTTTAAATTACACGGAGTCAGACAAGTGTCAGACAAGTTTAGGGACAAGGTGGATTAACCCCTGCCCAGCCCAGCAGAAGTTCCCACTGGGCTTCATGGGGCAGCTGGCTGAAGGAACTTGGCTCGGGTTATACAGGCAGTCAGAACCTTTAATAAATGTATTAATAAGGATTTAGTCTTGATTAAATCAAAACAAGCTATTTCAAAGAGGAATAAGGGCATGGTTACCTCTGTAAATTGAACTAATTGGTTTAAATATGACACCTTCAGTTAAACAGGCGCAGCATCATTTAGAAAATGCCACAATTTCCATCAGAAAGGTGTGCTCTTTTTTTTAAGACCTGCTAGTAGAGCTGGAGGAAGCAGACAAGCTTTTGGGGACAAAGCTCTTCTGCTGTGCCCCAAATCTGAAAATGAATGAGTTTCCCCATTCTTTGCTCCTGGGCGGCTTGTGTTGACAACACTAACAAGGACTGCACAAAAATTATGGGGGGGTAATAAATATTTTCTATGCCACATCCCTTTAGAAAGTGGATAGGGTTTCATTTGGACTGCAATTTTTTTTTTAACAAATGAAATTATCAATATAATACACATGATTTCCTTGATTTTTAAAATATTCTCCCCAAACTTCTGGAAAAAAAACCCTAGAAATCTTTTCTGGCATTTTGAGTAATTTTGGTTCTTCCAGAGCAGTTGAATCTGTTCTCTCAGAAAACCTAATTACTACATTTTCCTGTTGTAATGACGTTGTTTTTTAACAAAGAAGACTTTCAGCTTTGGGCTGAAGACACTGAATCTTCACCTGTCCCACCATGGGTTAGGATGAGTTCTAAATAAACCCTGCAACAGTAAACTCATTTTTGACTGTTTTCGTCTCTGCTCTTGATCCGTTCCTATCCCAGGGTTTTGTGGTAGGAGCTTTTTAGCTCCTGAGAGGTGCAAATATCCACTCCTGTTAGGTGATATTTCAGTACCATTAGTTATTGGTTTTGCTTTGAAATCGCTGCAATGAGTGACTGTTCATCTCCCAAGTCCAATGCTCCCCAGTGCTCACACAGACCTCTTTGAAGTGTTGCTTTTGCCTCATAACACTTCCTTTTCTCTAAATTAAACACCAGGAATAGAGCAAAGATTTGTTATTTTTCTATGACGTTTCATACATCTTACTGTATTTGGGAGGCAGAAAAAAAACATCTTCTGGATTTTCCTGGTCTATTAAAAAAAAAAAACAAACAACTCTGTAACCTTTAAACATAATATCTAAAGAGGGTTTGGGTGAATCAAACCCTTTGAGTGGCTGGGTGGGTTTTGCAGTTATTTTAAGAGGCTGCGGGAGAGCTTGTCCATGCCATCCCACCAGCCATCCCACCAGGTTTGGTGTTTAATGACACGACACTAAACAACCTTTGGAGGTGTTTTATTTTTTTATAAGAAGGCACACCAGACAGCTCACGTGCTTGCCTGAGAGCAGCCTGTTACCGGCAGCGGGGATGTCGGTGTGGGGAGATGCTGAGACCCCAGAGCCGGTGGGGCTGAGGGAAGGGCGGACCACCAGCAGCCTTGGCAGGACGAGGGGCTCAGGTCCAGACTGGGGGTCCAAACCCTTCTGGCCCCCAGGGCAGGGGGACACTGAGGGCCCCAGGATCTGCCTGCAAGCCTGAACCCATCAGCGTCCTGAGAGCAAGCCTGGAGCTTTTCTCCCTGTCCACAACACACGATCAAAGAAAAATATTTGCAGCCATATTACGAACGACCATGTTGAAACCAGAGTTTCAGAAATGCTTGAGTTAGAAGTCATCCAGCATAAACTCCAGCTGCTTCCACAATTTTCACTAGTGCCTCATTTAAATCTGCTGAGTGGATGTAAAAAGGAGCCATCAGTTTTCGCAGCTTTGGCTGCCGGAGGAATCCCATCCATTCAGCATCACCTTAGCCCATGCCTGGGCTGGCTTTCCAGCCAGTGTACATTGGCACTGCTCCACTGGTTTTAGCAGAGCTACACTGGTTTGCATCACCTGAGGATCTGACCTCGGGGAGCAGGCTGCTGCCTGCATTTACCAGGTGAGTGCATCTCATTTTGGCAAGCAACTGCCGCAAGCCAGTTAACAGCCTTTTCTATGCCTAGCCAGGTACTGACTGCAATCATCAGGGGAGATAATGTCATACATTAGGGCCTGAACCTCACTGTGACACCTTTATGCAGTTAAAAAGCCTGTTCTACATATACAGCCAGATAAAGAAGTATATTGTAAAGCAGTGAGGGGGGCTAATCTCATTACCACCTCTTCAAAATGCAGTGTGAGAGTGATAAAAAAAAAAGAGACAATAATTCTGTGGATGCTGATTTCCATGCAGTGAAAGGGCACTATCAGAGGAGCGCAGTATGGGCAGGACATCAGCCGAACTGCTCTCACATCCTCCCTGTTGGGCTCTGCAATATGAGTCCACTTTCCCCACCACCCTCTATGACACTGACCCCAGAGGACACCATGGGACTTCTTGTGGGGCAGGAAGGTGAAGAGATGGGCAGGAATTTGAAAGGCAGAATGAGGCCTGGGGAGCCAAAAACGGGGCAAGACAGCTGGGTTCAATGTGGGAGGTCAAGGCTAGAGGACCCACTAGATGAGGCGGGGATGAGTTGTGAGAGGCTGATTTAGAGATATGGGAACCATGGAAAACTGGGAGATTCTTGGAGTCCATGGAAAAAGGATGGATGTGATTATAAGGCTCAAGACCAGCCTGAGAACAGCCATTTGCCGGCAGAAATAAGTCGAGGGGCGTAAAGGAGCCACAAAAGTGGAGGTCCCTCAACACCTCTCAGGCAGCACATAAGCCAGGTCAGTCCAGGTGCCACGTGTTTTGTCCATGCATGGGACGTGATGTAAGAAACAGCTTTTTTTTCCCCGTGAGGTCAAAACCCTAAAACTACTGTGAGGACTGGTAATAAGGGCTGGTGGGTGATCACCAAATTAAGGCTTTTTTACTGCTGAAGTGCCTGTGATTCTTTAAGAATTCATGATGTGGTCTGATGCTGCATGTTGGTAAATGATCTGACCCCTCTGGTGTCTGCAGCCCTTCGTTAGTGATCCCACAAGGATTACAGGTTCTTGCTATGGGAGACTGAAATGTGGTTTGATCAAAACCAGCTTATCAGCCGACACCAAGCCAAGGTGGGGTTTAGCAGCTACCAAAGCAAATTAGCCCTCTAAGAAAAAAAAGGACCTATAAAAAAGTGCAGAACTGGGCTGAGAGAAAGCAGTTTGCAGGACTGTGTTGATTTAAAATGGGGGCAATGTGCCCATCATTTTAGTTCACAGTTCCAAGGTTGTATTAAAAGTCCCGTGCCTGGGAAGAAAGGTGGTGACACCAGTTTCTGCCATGAACACGGTGCCAGTAGAGCCTCCCCTGTGGGTATAAACACAAGGTTCCTCCACAGCATTTGCAAAGGAGTTACATGCCAGGTTGAAAGTCTTTATACATCAAACATTTCTTATCATGTCTTCTACTGCCCTCATTCTGATTTTCATCTTCAACTAATACGTAAACACAAGCATAATCTGTAATATCTAGGCTGAGGTTCAACTTACTTTAAATCAGCTTCCCTCCAGGGAGCTGTGTGGTGCTGCCCTGATGTACAGCAGCCATGAGACCGGCCCTTGAGTAGGACAGGCAAAAAGCTGGGCACCCAAATCCTGTTGGAAATAACCTGTGTACCCTGCTCCCGCTCTCTCTCAGATTGCACTTAATTGCAGAGCTGTGATATGTGAGATAGGGCAGATATAGGGTCTGTATCTGGTATAGGGAAGCAAAATGTCTGCGATGGAGTAGCTGTGTGCGCTAACACATTTACTTGTCATTATGAAGTGCAGCAGAGCAGATAAACCCATTAGATGTTTAAAAATTAGTTAATGCTAGGATGCAATGATTTGGGCATTTGTAATGCTGCTTTAAATTGGATCAATATTTTCCAGTTCATTTTACTGTAGATTTTTAACCCTGTTGTTGCACTTGAGCTCCATGCTCTGAGCAGCAGGTAAGCTAGCAGACATAGGAAAGATTTCTGCTGGGATGTGACCAGTTGTGTTTCAGGAAGTGCGTCAGCTCCTAGAGACTCACTAGGCACCATCTCTTTTATTCAAGAGAGCTTAATTGTCATCCAGGACATCTGGGACGATCTCTCAGGGGCTTGTGTTGACAGAACATTAACTAACACAAGAAAGCTCTGGGATCCCATGACATGATCCATCACTGAGTAAAGACAAGTTGCCTGTATCACATAGGATGAATTCATCGAGGAGCCAAATCATTAGCATAGAAAGGTCATCTACTTGTCTGTCATTATTGTGTGAGGCAGATAGTCTATAATGTGTGCAGGAGTTCCCCACGGAGTGGCAATCAGCCCCTTGCTACACTATTTCACTGTTCTTTTTAAAGCTGGTGAAGAACTTTCTCATTGAAATCTGCAGCTGTAAACACCTGAAAGGAAATGTATAAATCTTGGCTACTTCTGTCTTCTGTATATGAGTATGAACACCCTGGGATTAAAAAAAGTTCCTTGCATGAGTATTACTGATCTCCACTAGACACAGTCAGACCTAAAGATTTGAAATGGACTCTATATGGCTTGTAGCGAAATAAGATTTCAGTCTTAAATAGCAGAAGTCTGCATACGAAACAAAAACTCTATCATATTTTTCTCCCTGGTTATACCATGAGCTGTGCCATGTAGTTTAACAACGTGGCTGTAGATGTCCACAACCAAATGTCGATACTGCCAATTCCTCTGGCTCTGTCTCCCAGAAGGTCAGGTAAACCTTGCCAAGCAAGCACTAGCTGGACAATTCTTTTCACCTCATCAGCCAACCTGCTGAATCTGCAAATAACATCAAGAAAATGCCCCAAAAGCAACATATTTTGGAACTGGACAAAAAATCAATCATTTTGCTCTGTCAGTGGTGAACGTATGGTCTATGTCATTCCATTGTGAACTTGGATATAATCCCGTTTGGCACTTGAAAAATACAAAACCAGCCCAGCTATGAATATAATTTTATTGTGACTCGGGCTTTGCAGGTTTGCAGGTTCTCCACTCTTTTCCATAGTGCTTGATTTCCAGTGTTGCTCAAAATATGAGCTGCTCCCTGCCATCTCCTTACCCAAGCACTTCTCCCCGGGGCGGCACCTGGTTTCTGGGCCAGAACACCTCTGCCCTCTCCTACATTGAGTCCATAGCTGCCTCTCTGCAGCTGAGAGCAGAACATCAGGGGCAAATTGTACGCAGACAAGTAAGTCTTTAGTGTGTCCTTGAAATGCTGTCTTGGGCAGCGCTTCTTCCCCCTGCATGCCAGTTCACTGCGCATGGGCTGCTTGGGCTTCCATGCATCGCTCGCCTGAACGATAGAGTGATCACACAATAATAAAGCTGCATATTTCAGCTGGTCTGAGGGTCAGGTTGAAAACTTGACCCTAAACATCAATGACGCATGTCTATAGTGGTAGTATTTCACACACTTTATGGGAAGACCTTGGAGGCTTTATAGTGCATCGTCTCAGAGGCAAACTGTCCTGCCTGCCTTTGTGATAACCTTGCCGGCAAACAGATCTATAGCACCTCATATTATTTCTTTCAGAGGTTCCCATTCAGAAAAGAGGCACTGAAAATCCATAACAATTGAAATATAGTAGAATTTGAACCAAGGTCGTGCTAGCTTGAGAGATGACCTGCCGTGTTCAAAATTAACCTCACCCGATGCATGTGCTGCTGGGTTTACAAGTGATGCTCTGAACCCCTGATATTCAGAGTAACAAAAAGAAAAATGTTTGCAAGAAAGGGTGGACTGGTAGATATGAAGGGCAAAAGGAAGCCATACGATCATTTTGCCTATCCTCATGTGTAAAACAGGCCAGCAAACATCACTCTGGAATTCCGCTGGTGAGATGATACATATTTCTCTGAGCTCAGTTTACCTCTGAGAAGAGTCAGGAAAAAATCCAGAAAAAAAAAAAATTCCTATCGACCTCAATAGGGCCAAATTTCCAAGATGCCTTGGGGCAGAACAAAAAAAATCCATGTTTTTCTGTGTTATAAGCATGACTGCATCCCTGCCCCCTGCCCAGCGAGCAAGGGCTGGTTGGTTGTGTGAGCTCCATTAATATGCTATCGGCATTTTATGCACAGAAAGGTGACCTATTGCTTTGCCTGTTAATAGATCTTCTACCCTGGAATGTTTCTATAAGCCAGCTAAAAAGTTAGCCAGCTTTCTCTGTTCAGAGTTGCACCAGTTGACCTCGGAGTGTTATTTTTCAAAGGATTTTGCAAACCTATTGCAGAACAGCTGCGTGATGTAGTTCTATCAGTTTTGTCCTAATTGACATCGACTACAAACAGGCTTAGCCTAAGCAGAAATAAGTAATCTTACGCTGGGGGAGGCTATGCACAAGGCTGGCTGTGTGCAGGGAAAACTGGTTCCAGTTTTGCTGTGGTCAAGCTCCTGGTTAAAAGACAGAGGTTTTTATAAAATGCACAAAGGCAGCACAGAGGGATGCAGGAGGCACTGTGAGTAATCGGCTGGAGATATCCATATTTAAAGGAAATGAGGGTGATTGGGTTTCTTGGTGTATTAGCTGTCTTCAAAGGACAGAGCTAATGCTGCTTGAAAGTTTTCTAAAAATGCAAATTCATCAAAATGGAAATTTTCTGCAGGAATGTGTCCACTTCAACAAGGGTTGAGTCTGAAAACACCCTAAAACGAAAAGCTTGGCAGCAGCAAACCCTTCCAGCTTGACATCACTGGACCAGAGCAGTCGGAGGAAGTTTCCAAATCACATTTTGGCTTCACAACCAGAACATGCTTTTTTATCATTGAAGGCAATATGCAGCCGTTTGGTCCCCTTGAAACAGAAGCTCTGATAGACGTAATTCCCTTTCTAATTCACTCCAGCAGAAAAATTTGGAAATATTCTACCTAGAGCCTAAGGCTGTGCTAATATTTTTAATTTCAAATGTTTGGATGCAATTCCTAATTCCAGAGCTGTCTGGTCAACCCAATGCCCTGAACACCACATCGACCATGCAGATGGATGCTGCTGGTGCTGGGCTTTGCTGAAGCCACCGTGGACCCAGCGGCTTGCAGGGCACCAGCGCGCTGGCAGGGGCTCTGCACCCCACAGGTCCCCATGGCTGATGCCGATGGCCCTGTGACATCGACAACAGCAGCCAAAAAGTGCCTGAATCACCTCAAGTACTGCATGTCTCGAGCAGGGCCGACAAATACTGGCAAATACGCCGGTGCACTGGCTTGCATTTTTTCCCTGTTTCTTCTATATTAACAAAAGGGGGGGGGGGGGAGAAGCCTAAGTAATAGATTTTTTTTCTGCTTCATTTTACTCCCACCTTCTCTGCCCCCTGTAATCTGATTTTTTACACCTCATTTATGTGTTTTTATTCAGCTCATCTTTGTGTTTTCTTTTTTTTCACACCTTTGGATCAGCTCTCTCCCTGTGTCTGGCACCTGTGATTATATCCTTCAGCTTCACAATGCAGACTTGCAGAGCAGCATTTAATAACAGGGAGGATTTGACTGACTGGAGCTTTGATAATGGTGGTGGGAAAGGCACAATCGCTGCCTTTTCAACAGTATACTTTGTGCAGAAAGCGTTCGACAGTGTCACAATCTGATAAAAAAAAATCCCAGATTCTACCCATAATTATATCTTCTCTCCTATACCTATCCACCTTCTTTTCAAAACTAAGCTATTGTGGGTGACACCAGTCTCTGGGGAGCTGGGGGTGGTGGGACACAAACCTGGAGAGAGACAGAGAACAGAAAAAAGTTCAATTCACCAAGATTTTGCCTTGGCCTCTCTGTCTGCCCACGCTCCCTCGTGTCTTTTTTCAGCTGACACTTTGTGCTCGGCCGTGGGCAGGCCAGCTCTGTCTGTGATCTGGTGAGGTTTTAGGATGACAAAATATCGTCCAACTGGTGGCATTGCTGGTAAGCCATTGGAAAAGGAAAGCCCAAAGGCTTTCCAGGAAATTAGAAACCCAGATGAATGAAGAGGTTGCATGGTTTTTGATCATCAGCTCCACTCAGAGTCCCGGCTGGGAGGAAGAGGAGGGACTCTGGATGTCCAGCTCTTGCTAAAAACAAGGTGAGTGTGTGCCCTGCTGCTTTGGGGCTTCTCGGGATGAAGAACCCCACAGCAGCTCTGAAAATACACCCCAACCCTTTCCAAAATGCAGATGGCCACGAGGGATGAGGACCATGGAACTAAAGCAGTGCACAGTGTTTCCCAGCTTTGGCTGGACTTTACGTTAGTCCTATACCTCCACACAGGTTTAAACTCTCCAAAACAGTTTATAAACACGGGATGGACTGTCCAAAGCTCTCCAGAGATGTCAGTGCCCACCCCTGGCAGCCAGAGATCAAAGCACATTGGATGCCCCCCCCACCACCGAGACCTCAAGGCATCCAACTGCTTTTAGAAACATCTGCGGGTGCAAGGAGGGGACAGAAGGAGTGACGCCAACCCTCACCCCTCAAGTACTCATCCAAACGGTGCAACACCGGAAGCTGAGACCCACCCCCCACCTTGGTCTTCTCATTTAAGCCAGCTAGAAATCTGGGAGGCTGGTGTGGGTGATGAGGGTTTGAGATGCTCTCAGCTCTGCTGCAAGCAGCGGCAGGCACTCGAGCCAACTGCTCTGCCTTTCGCTGCGCAGTCTGCGTGCTTTGACACATGGAAATTCCAGTAAGCGGGGATGTTGCATCCGTCAATGCTGGCAAAGGACCAGCATCATGAAATGGTTTTTTAGAAGCGTCCTTGGGAAGAGATTCAAGTAACAGCTGTCCTGGCCTGTGTGGACAGGGCATATCTGATTTGAAATGGCTGGGGGAGCAAGGAATGAAGCAAACATCCAGGAAGATTTTAACGATGGTGTTACTGGCATCAACTTCTGGCTAAATACAGTAATGTGGAAAAAAAAAAAGCTGCTGTTGTGACGGTCTCAGGGCTGCCTTTTGGCAAGAGGACCTGCCCTCTGGGGTGTGATGGATATGGTGCTAACAAGCCTGGACAGATTGACGGTGGCGGCTATCAGTAAGGGAGCTGCTGCAGATACGGGGGATGCAGTGCTTTCCCCAGCGCCCAGGCAGAGCTGGCGTGGCAAAGCATCGGCAGAGCCAGCACAGGGGAAATGCCAAACCTGGCATCACCCGTGCCTGCTCAAGGATGGGGCTCTTCCCCCCATCTCCACTGCACTCAGGGTCAGGGCCATAGCAAATACTAACCCGGTCTTACAAGGGGACGTTATAAAATCCTCCTGGATTTTATAAAGGCAGATGCAGCACTCCTCTAACTGGGGATTTCTAAGCTGCCAGCGCAGCACGACCAAAGCAGTGCAAAATGGTCTTCAGCACCATGACCATTCCCACGTGATGCAGGGCTCGTGCACGTTAGAGTGCCCTGATCATATTTTCCTTGGTTTACGGCTGATCTTACAGCCCTATGGCAAAGAACAGCATCTGTGGCCGCACTACAGGAACCACTGACTTAAAACAATACACGGGTTTTTTTCTGCTGCTGCATTCCTTTAGGCAGAATTAAGCATTTTTCTTTCTATTCAAGCTCATTTTGAAATAATGTGTCAAAAAAAAGAGACCCTCAACTATCATTGAAAACAGAATCCGTCTGGTCTACATATATACTTGAGATCTTATTTTTTAAAAGTGACTTTGTTTTTTAAAATCAGATTTTAATATTTGTTATATTATGGCTAAGACCATGCAAATTCTCTTGGGTAAAGAACCTATTTGCCAAAAAAAAAATAACCCAAGTTGGGTAATGCTGAAATCTAAAAATTTATGCCAACGTCAATATGAGCATTACTCTTAAAGCCATTGTTCAGTTCAAATGTTTTCTAGGTGCAATGTTTTTAGTTTTTCTTCTTTTATATTTACCTAAATTTAACTTAAAAGCATAGCTGTTCTCACTGCTGTTCCCTTCCATTCCCCAAACCAAAACACTTAATTTGTCATTGAATGAGACATTTTTGGTAACTCTGTAACTACTTTTTTTTCATTTATTGGGGGGGGGGGAGTTCATCCAAACTATTTTGTTTGTTTAGCCAGTAAATCCAAAAGAAATCTGTATTTCACTCAGTTTTAACAGGAGCTCTTATTTTAAATGTTGGAGTGAAAAAGGAAATACCTGCTCTTAAATCGTGAATAGTCTAAGCAGTAGAATATCAGAGTAATGAAACAAAAATTAAATGACCTTGTTTTTCTCTCTGTATGGGGATCAGCCCGCCTTTCAGTGTGGTTGCTTCGGTTATAGCCCTAAATTAGCATCACAGGCATGAAAAAGGACGGCGATGTCAAGAAGCCAGCCAGACACTCATTGTGCAAAGACAAGAATATGAAACAACTCCATGATAATCACCATCTTTGTTATATGATTGTGCTATTCATTTTGGGGGAATCATCTTTTTACACTTTATTACACAGTGCTCTGTCTTTCTCCATTAAAATCAATGGCAGACATAGGAGGCAGCCTGTTTTGTTATGGTCTTCCAGGCAGCTCAGACACTTCTGGGAATCAGGAACAGAAGAATAATGCGTTTCAATAAGCAGCTTATTGACCAAGTAGGAGTTAAGTGAACCTGTGGTGTACTTCTCTAGTTTCTTTCCTCTCACATGATTATTGCACTTTACTCGTGCTTTGCTTTTGTTCCTTTGACAATCAATACCTTGCAACGACTTGCCTGAGCCACAGCCCAGCGTGAGGGGTGCAGTGGGGTAACGGTACAGCGGGTTTGCTCCCATCGGTCCCACCAGCTCCCTTGTCTCTCAAATCTTGGAGCATTGGCTGCTGCTCGAGTAACCAGCCCACCAGATGTGTAGTGCTCGCCCGCTGGCTTTCCAGCTTTCTGACCAAATATGGGCTCACAACCCTGCTCTTCAGAGAGGCATGAGGAAGGAGGAGAGGCTGCACCAGCTTCAAGTCAAAGATTTCCCTTGAGAAACGCAGGAGACATTGTCCATGTTTCCTCCTAACCCCTTTAGACAATTCAAAAAGAGGCACTGCAAAGAAATCCACGGAGAAAAAAAGCGAAGTATAAAAGCAAAGGCAGACACTCTTCCAGGGTTGAAATGGAGAAGCCCAGCAAGAAACAGACTGGTGAGTCACAGTAAAGACAGAGCTAGGACATGACAGATCTTATATTTTCTGGATGGCAATGAACTAATCATCTTTCAGATCCTGGTTGGCCAGGATGTCCCATATCTGTTACAAACAGTGCCCGATGGACCCTCGCAGGTGATGGACCCGAGAGCAGATCTTTGCTCCAGCATGCAGAGCTCTGACTTCAATGCCCTGGATCACAGGACTTCCCACAGACATCCTAAAGCACAGGAAGGAAATCTTAATGCCATTTATGCTCCAATGTTACAGGAGAGACCCGGCTTTGGTGCTGAGACTGAAAGGCAGCAGGACCCGGGAGCCATCATCTGTTAAACACCTCCTGCAGGTAACAGAGGCTGTGTCTGTGGGACAGGCAGCTGCCTGACCTCCGCTTGGTACCAGACAAGGCACATGGCCTTCCTCAGAGGTTTTTTCTTTAATGCAATTATCTGATGCATTTTACAACAGTTATGAACAATATACAGCATTCTCAAAGACAGTAGGCCTCCTCGGATTACGACCTGGACCCTGCAGTTCCTCCATGTTGTGCAAAATAGCATTAAAAGCATTATTTAAGTTCAAGCCAGGGACCATTTTCATTGACCAAGACAGCTAGAGGTGAAACCATGTCGTGGGTTTCTCCTGTGCACAAAAGCTGCTCCTGTGCATGCGGTGTGGAAAACATCTGCTGTGCAGGGCACCTGCTGTGGCGCAGGAACGGGACGTGTGGGAAGATTTTAATTACTCACCATGGCAACCTACATTAATAGCTATAATCCCCCATAATAAGCTGGATCGGCCCTTCTCCCACATCCACAGAAATACCTCCAGGAAGGACATTCGTGCTGTAGATATGCTCTTGGGCACCCGATGCCAAGCTACAGAGCATCAGCACGAGGCCCCATGCAAAACGAGCCTGACCCATCCATGACAGCTCTTTGGTCTGACTCTCCTGGCCAGATCCAGGGGGATCCCACCATGTCCATCCCCAAACCCACAGCGCTTCCCATACTCTCGCACCACTGGCAGCTGAAACAAGCTCATCTTGTATGGTGAACCAGCTTGTAGTTGTTTCAGGCTGGTTTATCCTGAACTCATTGATCTTACTCCATTGATCCAAAGTTTGGATTAATCTGAAGCTAAACCTCTCCCATCAATGTCAGGGAGATGGCCCTCCAGGAATCAATGGAGATGAAATACTGTGTCCCTCCTGCGAGCAGACACCTCTGAGCCACATGTCTGCATCTCGCCCTCCTGCTGCACCCAGCAGCTCTGCACAGGAACACCGGTGAGACCCCTGTGAGCTGTGTTGGCAAGATACCAACCACCCTACTTTCCTGCAAGGAATTATAAACCTGGGGAAGCCCCAAGACAAAATGGGAAACATCAAAGGAAAACAGAATATAAGCTGCCAAACTGCCCAACTGACACTGCAGGGACAGATGAGGAAAGTTCTGCCAAATTCAGTATAGAGCTGCTAAAAACGACAAACAACAAAAAACCCACAGAGAGGAGACAGGGATGCATCATGCAAACACAGCATTGATGTTTTTACTTCTCCTTCATCTGTCTCTCAGACCATAAAGGTGACCTGAACTTTGCCCACTGCCAGAACCACCACAGCCACTTTGGCTCTCAAGTTCCACTTCTATGGCACAAACCACACTGAAGTTTCCGCCAGATCTCATCAGGCTCCTTGGGAGCAGGCTGCAGGGCTGCGAGCACCGTGAGCACCGCGACACAGCACCATCATTTGGCCAAGGTCAACAGCTGCAGCAGCTCAAGTTTCCCATGTCTCTAGTACTGATATTTCATATCTGTGTACTGACCCCTTCCTGGTTTCTTTTACATGAAGTTAGAGGACTGCGGAGCTGGAGGGACTCTGGAAATGACTGGAGCTACAGCAGAGTCAATGCAAGAAGATCCAAGGTCCTCCTCACCCTTATTGAGGTGGACTTTTTCAGCTTTTCCCTTGGAGCAGTGTCTGCACTTCACCTCCCATCCTGAACAGTCATTCATCTTTGGGAGACTCCTGTGAGAAGACAAGGACAGCAACACCCATGGGGGACAACGCTGCCTGTGGAGCTCAGCATCTCCCACAGACCCCACCGCAGAGGTGAAGAATGACCCACTTGTTTCGTTATTCACTCCTGTGTGCTGAGACTTTCGACTTACTGCTTGCCTGGCACGCGACCGAACCCCTTCCTCTGCAGAAGTGCTGGCAGAGGGTGACATTAATTATATTGGAGGCAGATGTCTGATAAATAAACAACCTTGGAAAAATGATGTGGCACTTCAAATGCAGCGTCCTTTGCCTCACCTTGCAGGCTCCTGGGAAAGCATGTGGCTCATGGCATGGCACAGGGCTTCGGTGCCTTGGGAAGGACTGAGGAGGGGAGCAGCATGGCACAGGGCTTCGGTGCCTTGGGAAGGACTAAGGAGGGGAGCAGCACCTGCTGCCGCGCTTTCTCCCGCTCATGCCAAGGAGCTTCTCATGCTCACCTCAGGCTTAGCTTTTTTTTTTTTTTAAATTTTTTTTTAAGTGACAAATCCACTGATTCCAACAAAGCGAAAGAGCCTTTGGCCAGGTAAGGATCCGGTTCTTACTGCCTTCACAAAAACAGTTTGTACAAGTCCAGCGCTTTTTATGTGAAGATTTTATTCAATCATGCACAGCACAATCCTGCAAGATGGGCTAATATACTTATTTTATGACAGAGAAAATAGAAACACAGAAACCCAAGTAAACTATTTAACTACATGCATTTAGAGACATGATGTGTGCTACAAAACCAGAGCTTGAGGACTGGCAATACTGGGAGAAAGCTAAATTCACCTAGCCCAGATTCATAAAAAGAAGTTGATATAAACCCCCTCTGGCATTTTTTAACCAGACCATGAGCTCATTTTACAAGATCCTGACCATTTGAAACCTGGACATTAGAACAACTCCAAAGCCCCCTCCCCAACGATGTCCAGACCATGATGGCAGTGATAGCCTCTTCCCAAACAAACAAGCTCTCTTCA
Source organism: Harpia harpyja (assembly GCF_026419915.1). NCBI lineage: Eukaryota > Metazoa > Chordata > Aves > Accipitriformes > Accipitridae > Harpia > Harpia harpyja. The sequence goes on along the minus strand of NC_068951.1, from coordinate 10,832,260 downwards.
GCAGCGCAGGTGGGAACCAAGTGCTTTGGCAAAATTTGCCTAGATTTTGGGTATTGTCAATAAGGACCATTCAGAAAGAAGTAGTAGGCAGGAACGATGCCAACATGGAGCGGGTTGTTCCTGCCATGAGAAAAAGGCTTTGCCCTGCAGACAACCTTCAAAGCTTTCCCTTTCCCAAAATCCCTTCATGGGGACACGTAAGACTCGAGTCTTGAAGGCATCAACCTCCTGCTCTCAGGATGCATGTGTGCCCAGCTCAGCCGGCCCATGCTGCATGTCCTGGGAGACTTGGGTCGACTGAAGTTGGAGGTAGCCAATATAAAAACCTGGAGGTGACAAAACTCCATATAAACCAAATAAGAGCAGTCCTGAACTGCTTCCGGGCCATACAGAAGACGGGTATTAGGCTGAGCTGGCTCTTTTGCAGGGAGGAGGGGAGGGAAAAGAAAGAAAGAAAAAAGAACAATGTTACATTGTTTATAGATTACTTACTTTTTTTTTTTTTTAAATTAAAAGTTTAAATAAAGCCCTGAAACTTGATAATGGACACTTTAGCAGAGGGTAGCCACATGGAACCAAACCTTAGAAACCATGAAAGACCTGATTTATAGGAGCGGGCAATAAAACATCAGTGGAAAAAAACCAGCAGTATCTGTCAGGAGTAGACTGTCATCTTGCCTTTGACCCCATTTTATACTGGTGCATTTCTGTTGGTTTTCATCTGGAGTTACTGGTATAATTGGAACAAAACACCAGGACTCTGCTTGTGGGAAGGGGATCACGCTTGGACACCACTGAGCACCAAGCCCAGCAGACAAAGCGGTTTTGTTGTGGCCTAAGGTCTTTTTACCCCCTTCCACAGACATTTGAGCCAAATTCCAATAGGTAATGAGCCTGGGATTGCCTAGGTAAGGACTGAACACCAGCGATATTTAAAGGGGGGAGGGGGGAAAACCCTCCAGCAACCAAGTTGTGCAGATTTTAGACTGGATCACACAAGGCTGGGGAATGACACATTGAGCTTCAGCCCACTGTGAATTATAAGACCCGGGTTATAAACCTTTGAAAAATGGAGTTTATGAGGGAAATGGCAACTGCTCATTAACTCCAGTTGAGAGATGGGGCTGCTCTAACTCTCAAAGCAACTTCTTTACAATGCGGCAGATCGCTTTAAGGGTGGGCAGGGGTGCGTGTGTGTGTTTTAGCACAAACGGGATGCAATCTTAATTATTTTGGTTTGACTCATGTTATAAATGTTACAATTGTACACATATCTAGCAATTGAAATAAATACCCCAGAGAAGAGTTACAGGTATTTTGCCAGACCTGTAAACCAAGCCTGAGAAAGAACCAGCTCCCATTTCTGATCTCAGACACCCAACAGAGCTGCCTCAGGTTCACGGTCTGCAAAATTTAGCTCAGTTAGATCCCAAGGGAGCAATAAGCCAAGCTCTTCTGCCATTTCAGGGGACAGTCACGCACACAGATGTCATTTAAAGCCAAAGAAACTCAGAAACTCCAGGCATGGCGAGCAGCAGCAAGGCACTTGCTTCATTTCAACAGATAATTTTTATTTCTCCCTCTTTTTCTATTTTTTTTGCAGAAGGAGCAATGCAGCAGCTGAGTAAGTGCAGAAAAAGAGTAAGAGCAGTCTCTCTTTAAGGCAACTGCCTGGTTCAATGTAGGTTGATTTAATGATAAGACACTGTTTGAAGTTAATTGTAACTGCAGGGAACAACAAGAAAGCTGGAAACTCACTGTCAGGCGGGGCGAGGAGCCGAAAAAGACACAGGGTCAAACTGTGATACAACTCCAGGGAATACATATCGTGATACAGCTCCTGGAAAGTCTGCAGAGTTACAGTCAAAATTAGTCTACATCCTCTTAAATACAGGGCAGAACACAGCTGGAGGAATTTGGCCATTTTAAGCCTCAAAATACAGAAAGGGGATGTGTCCTGCTGAGCCCATGACAATGCCAAATAGGCTCAGCACAGGCTGGTCCTGAAGCCCTTCCCTTCCTCTCAGTTCTGCTGTGATGCTGCTGGGTGTTTGTGAGCGCTCAGGTCCCTAGAGAGATGGGAAGAAAGTGGGCTTTGGGATTTTTTTTTATGTGTGTGTTTTTGAAATAATGGGATTATTAATTTTTAAAGCCAAAAGAAACTCCTAGGAAAAGCTATTGTCTCCTGGTTCTTCCTTAAAGTTATGCCACTTTAGAGAGTAATGAGTATTGAACAGTTTCATGGGTACAGGCAGAAAAGGTTTCTACCTTCATAAAGATTCCACGTTAGGGAGGGAGACCTGAGTACCATGCTGGAGACCCCAAAGAGGATACTCCAAAATTAAATTTAATGGAAGACATTTTTCACTGAAACACAGAGAAAAAGCCAGACTGCCATTGCTAGCACCCAGCCTTGCAGGGGGGGCAGGAGGTGGGAACCAGAGCACAGCACAAAAAGGGGATTTCTCCATTGGTTTCACAGGAGACAGCACAGCCCCGGGCTCCTGCACTCAGGAGGAATTCAGAGTTGTGGTCCTGCCCTCTGTTTGGGGTTTGGATCCTCGCTGGGAAGGGCTGCACTGAGCCTGGCTGCCCCGCATCCTGCCCCACAGCTCCTGGCAGTGCAGCCCCCAAGGAACTTACAGGGATGTTCAGCCCTGCCTGAGGGTCACATACAGGCTCATTCCTTGGAAAAAAATTAAAACTCCCTAAAGGGAAGGGAGAAATGAAAATTTGGAAGGCTTGGCATGCTTTCCCTCACTCCAACATTAGCATTTAAGGCATGAAGTTGACAGGCACCTTGAGCAACATCAGACAACGGTAACCGCAAGAAGCGCATCTAGCAAACGCCAAATCGGTGCAACAGGGCAGGGGGGTGTTCTGCAGCCACACGGTCCCTAACGTGGCCGGGGCCTGGCCAGCGTCTGCCGTGGGCTCCCACACTGCCAGGGACAGCCCCCAGGCAACACCCCCCCTAAAGACCGAAAGGACTCACAGACATTAACAGGATCAGGTCCTCTAAGCCATTAACAAACCAACACCCTGTAAATCAAGCATTTAGATTTATTTTAAAGTGTTCCTAACAGCAGTAAATTTTAACAGCCCTTTTTTTTTTTTTCTCATGCCACTATGCATCCCCTAAATAAGACTGTCTGAAATCAAGGGACCTGATGGCCCAAGCCAGTACAGCCACCACTCACCACGGGATGCTCTGAATTATAACAATATTCCAAGCAATAAATCATAGTGTTTTCTCTACTGGAACGTGGAAGGTGTGGGAGGGGGAGAGAAGAGGAGGAAAAAAAAAAAAAAAGAAAAAAAAAGAGAAGCTTATCTAAATCTATTTACACGGAATGATTATTCAATTAATTTTTTCATTACACTTGCCAAAAAGAATTGCCCGTGTCCTTAATGCTGTGTGTGAGATTTCATTAATAATTAATAGCAGCAGCTCTTTCTCCTCTGTTTAGCAAGAGGGAGCTTTTGTCTTTGGAGGTCACACCCTGACACGCACCGCAGGGACACAGCCCTGCTCAGCTGAAGGCATGGGGACTCTGCAGCCACCGAGGTGTGTGTGGGGACAAGCTCTCGTGCTCTGAGCTACTGTCAACGGGGGTTCACTGGTTTCACCTTCAGTGGAGCGGTGTTTGCCACTGCAAACGCCTTGCAAGGCGAACAGGCACAGGGCTGCAGGAATGAGCAAGTCCTCGTCCCTGCCAGCCCCATCTCCCCACCTGGTGCTCATCCCTCCGCTCCTCATGCCCAGCTTGGAGAGCCCAATCCTGCCCCCCCCAGCTTCTTTGCCCCCCCGCATCTCTCCCACCAGCCCTGCAGCCCCTTTGTGCCTTTCTGCCAAACCCACCCATTCCCACCGTGCTGCTCGGTCCAGGGTGCCACCAGCTCCACGTCCTTGGCTCCCTGCACCTACGTGCAAGTGGCCCTGCCCTGTTTGCAGCAACTGGGATGAAGGCCCTGGTTATATTGAAGTGATCTGCCTGGAAGAAATGAGCTAAATTGTAACCCTTGTGCCATGACCATCTTAGGTTTTAGCAGGACACACAAGAGGAGAGTGGTTTGGGTGGGGTGGAGGCACTTTCCCAACCTCTGCCAACAGCCACACGAGCTTTCCAGACTATAACCTGCTGTTACAGCAGTGTGAAACTAGAAGTGCTGTTAGCAAACACAACCAAGGCTCCCAGCAAAACCCTCCCGAGCCCCAGCACGGGCGCAGCCCCGTGATGCTGGGTACGCAGCAGCAGGACCATCCTCTGCTGGGAGAGCTGAGGGGCTCGGAGCTGCTCACACAACAGCCAGGTCCAGGACAGCACCGTGCCACTGTGCAAGGTTGATGTGACCTTAAAGTTGCACCTTGTCTGTGGGACAACCAGGTTAGCTCAGACCACGGAGCGACGAAAGCAAAGTGAGCAATGCAAACAGCAGCTATAAATCACCCTATCCTTCCCAAACATAACATTTGTAAGAGAGCCCTGGGTTCTTATAAATATTTAAGTCAAATTTCAGCTGTTTATGTCTTACATCTGTCTTTATCAGCCTGTAATCATTTCTCTGCTCGCATCCCACGCCGCTGCCTGCTAATTTAAGCTGGCTGCTCTTGGTGCAAATGTGTTTTCTCACTTCAGTTTGGACAACCATCATCTGAATTCTTCTGCCTGGCAATCCTCTCCAAAGAGGCCTCTGCCGGAGTGGCTTTTCATGGAGCACGTAAAAAGGAAAAAGAAAAGGCCTCTTGAGATTTAATGATAACTCAACCAAACCAATTAGAATGTACATGATATCTTTCTCTTGGAACAACAATCATAACATGGCTGGCTCTGCATGCCTGCATGTTTTATAGTTTCTCCTTTCCTTTTCGTGCCACACAAGCTACGTATGATAATGACCTGGTTTCTTCTAAAGAGTGCACACTGCTCTGTTTGACATGGGGGAAAGGTGGAAGGGCAAAGTTTATCTGCAAAAAGTCGGCTGGTGTGGATTATAGCCAGAGACTGCCAAGTTCTGACTTTCTAGTATTTTTTTAGTAGAAAGGAAAACAAAGAGGAAATTTTTTTTTCCAAGAGGTTCTCAAAAACAAAGCCATGCTTTCCAAGCAGCCATAGGGCTGGTAAAAACTGCAAGAATTTGGCAATTCTGAATATCCTGTTTAACAGAGGGGAGACAAACCAAGGACAGAAGGGGAGCACCCCACTGAACCAAGGTTTCCCAGAGTCCCATCCCTCCCTCTCCTCTTAGTGGCCCTATAATAAAAATCCTCTGGGATGTTTGAGAAGGGTCCCAGTGTCCCCTTCAGACATACTGAGATTCCTCTCAGCTGGAGGTACTGCTGGGCTGTTTGCTGCAAGTAAAGTGGAAGGAGATGCTGAGGCTCAGTAGGGAAAAGAAGAAACCTCATTCAAAACTCCTCTGATTGCCTGCGATATCCCAGAGCCCTGGGAGGAAGGGAGGACCAATGAAAGCCAGAGCTTTTCCCTGTGAGCCTGGAAGTCCACCAGAGCTCGACTTCCAGCGACTCGTCAGGAGCGCCGCTCACACCAGAGCGCCCCACGAGGCCAGGCCATCACCCGACATGGCCAGGCCACCAAGGCACAGCAGGTGGAGGGTCACCCACGACAGCAAGCTCTGCCTGGGGAACTCCAACTCTCCAGCTCTCTGCTCCCAGCGGTGGAGCAAGATTTGCTCCCATGGAGGGCAACTCGGAGCATGAACCACAGCAGGCACCTCCAAATCATCCTCCAGACATGCCTGTCTCTCCTCACTGGGGACGTTTGCCCCACCACGTTACCACGAGCCCTCGTGAACATTTCCTCTGCAAGCTGCTGCAGGCAGGGAGCCCGAGGAGGAGCCAGGACTTACAGTCCCTCCTCCATGCCGAGGAGCACCTACATGTCCTTGCCGGTGCTATGAAGCTGCAGGAGAACAGCACTGGCTCTGACATGTCCTGCAAGCTGCCAAGCACAGGCATTGACATGCTGTGCTGCCCACGAGGAGGGCTGGAGCTTCATCCCAAGCTGCCCCAGCCTGGCAGCTGCTGGGACCACAGAATTGGTGCCAGCAAATGATCAACTCGGCATCCCCAAGTGGTCCTGGCACTTCCAGCACTCTCTGGGGCTGGAATTTGGAAAATCTGGGTTCAGTTCCCAGCTCAGCTACACATTTTTTTTGTCCCTGTGGGCAAACCTCACTGTGCTTTAGTTTGCCTTCTACAAGCTGGAGTAAGGTTACAGCCTTTTTTCTCACCACTATTTTGACTTGTCTACTTACATTACAATCTTTTGGGAGAGGAGGCTGTACGTGCGTATCTACCAAATCTAATATAAGTGATCTAATCCTGGCAGATTTCTCTAGGTATTACTGTCATACAAATACTGAGGACTGTGTCTATATAGACAGCTTAACCCACTCTCAGGCGCCAGTAAGTGACTTATCTCAGCCCTGTGCCCATGCACGAAGGTCTCTGGCTTGATTTAAATTTGCTTTCAGAATCTGAGCTCCGGTTCTCCAGGATTACTGGGCCCAGAGACCTGATCCTGGCAGCCCACCCCACCCCTGTGGGCATAAGATATTGCCAACATTCAACTGCGGAGCAAGACCTTCCCATGCCATTCTGCATCCGTGAGAAAAATCAGCCTCAGCAAATTAATTTAGATAAACAAGTTAGGTCAATCACCACTTCCCACCGATTTTATTCATTCTAGTAAACGAGCCAAAGAGGGCTACTTTTTTTCCTATGTTTTGCTGGTTCTCTTTCAATCTTTGGGACATGATTTCCTCACTTTCCTACTTAAGAGCAGGACTTAAACACTTAAAAGTTATCAACTTCCATAACCTGCTTTCCAAGCACGATACTGTCCCACTCGCACTGACAACTGGCAGCATCTGCCACCTGCAGCACTTGCACATCTGCCCTGGGGTGAACAGGGACCCACGATCCTGGCAGCTGAGGCACTTCTCTGGGCAAACAGGCTGCTCTGGGTTTTTTAAATAGGTATTTCCCCCCAGTTCTCAGCAGAGGTAGCATTGACTGTCAGGACACACCATGACTCTGCTCAGGGCTCTGTGGTCCTTGCAGGTCTAGCCCAGAGCATCTTGCACAGGGTAAACGTCACAAGGCCCCAGAAAACAAGAGCTGCTGCTACCACTTTTCTGTCCGAGGCTGGACACTTGCTTGTGCAGGAAGGACAGGCGCTCAAAGGGCTTCACAACAGCATCACAGCTCAGAGCAGTAAATAACCACGATATGCAGCTGGGGAGAAGCAAGAAGTCACTCTCACTTCCACATCCCTTACAAAGCTCTGGTTGTCCATTGCCTCCACCCAGCTTTCTCCTTTGAGATGCCACAGCCTATTCTCTGCTTTTAATCAAGGGAAAGGAAAAAGAAAGAAAGAAAAGGAGAAGCAGCAGCCTGTGCAGTAACCAAGTCCTTCGCTGCCTCCTGCACGGCTCCAGTGCAATGCCATGTTTGTTCGAAGGTAAAGAGGAAGCATTGGGGATTATGGACATGGCTTTGATTTTATTTTAAAGGCTTTAATATTTGGAGCTGTATTGATTTATCTCAGCATGCCAGTGTACCACTGGTAACTAAGCAACACCAATCCTCTCTGTATTCTGGGAGGCTCCCGGGATTTTGCCTATGAATGCTATTGCTTTGTGTATATGAAACTAAATGGACCATAGGCCCCATTTGTAAGTGGAGGATATTTGAGTTTCATGTTTTTTCATTTCTTCTTGCTGAGGGATGGACATGCTTCCTGGCACAGCACTGTACCCACTGCCCAGGCTGTAGAGCAGCAGGACGCAGATGCACATCCCTCCTAGAGATGCCAATGAGAACAACTCAACCCAAAGTCATACAGATGCACCAAAAAAATGGGAAGCAAAGCACCTGGTGTGGTGCTGCCATGCCCTCCTTTTCGGCCTATCTGAAAAAACAAACCCCAAAACCAGCAGGGTCAACTTCTGTGGCACTCAGAGTGGCACAGGGGAAAGCTCAGCAGGCAGAGAAAATAGAATAGAAATTTTCAGTTGAAAGGGACCTACAACAATCAGCTAGTCCAACTGCCTGACCTCTTCAGGGCTGACCAAAAGTTAAAGCATGTTATTAAGGGCAAGGTCCAAATGCCTTTCAAACACTGACAGGCTTGGGGCATTGACCACCTCTCTAGGAAGCCTGTTCCAGTGTTTGACCACCCTCCTGGTAAAGAAATGCTTCCCAATGTCCAGTCAAAACCTCCCCGGTGCAGCTTTGAACCGTTCCCACACGCCCTGTCCCTGGATCCCAGGGAGAAGAGCTCAGCACCTCCCTCTCCACATCCCCTCCTCAGGAAGCTATAGAGAGCAACGAGGTTGCCCCTCAGCCTCCTTTTCTCCAAACTAGAGCAACGCTGGCTGCGCTGAACTCCCCGCTGCAGCTTTGCGGAGGGTTTCCTACCCCCCAGCCCTCCATCATACAGAGCGGGGACCTCAGCCTTTGCCCCATCTGCTGTGCATCTCCCCTTCCCTCCCCTATAGCTGCCAGCAGCCCTGGCAGAGGCAGCCCCGACTGTTTCTTTAAGACGATGGCGTCTGTGTGGTCAAAGTCAGCAGGCAAAAGAGGCACTGTCAGCTCACACTATATGGTTCAGTGGTTTGGCGTTAATGATGTTTGTTTTGGAGCCTGCCTGCTGGTCTGACCCATTTAGGATCCTTGCTGTACTACAAGCTTGCCTTTCAATTATAAGGGGAGGCAGAAGGGGTCTTTAAAATGAAATCGGAGCCCACCAAGTCTGAAGCTGCCAAGCGCAGTTGCATTAAGTCAGGCTGCCATTGTACAGCTCTCCTTCGAGCTGACCTGGGGACACAACATTAGTAATTTCACAAAATGGGAAGGAAGAAAGGAACCAGCTCTGCAGACAGATGGCTTCTCCAGCTTGGGACGGTGCTCCCCTCGCCACCATGAGATCCAGGGCTGCTCTGCAGCACAGAGAAACCACCTTTTTCTTCACAAGGCTTTTTCTGGAGAAGGGAAGGGCTTGGGCTGGGTGGGCCATAGAAGCCCTTTGACCCTCGATCTGTATCAGCAGAAATGAAAGCTCTGTGCTGCTGCCTTCAGCAAGCCCAGTGCTGCTGGGGAAGGGCATCCCCAGAGGCCAAGGGGACCAAGGGATCAGACGTGTGCAGGGAGCTGGGACTGGGGACCCCCACCAGTTCCTGGGGGACTCTCGCATGACCCACTCCACATCAGTCTTGCTCATCCCGCACAGGAATGGGAAACTTGCAGCTGCTGGAGCAAGAGCATCTTAACCTATGTACCCAGCAGGCGAGGAGCTTGTCACAGACCTTCTCAGTGGAGCAGCAAGCGGTGCATTGCTAAACCTCCTGTTCAGAACCTCTTTGCAAGCCTGTGTTGGATGCGCTTGGTTGTCCTGATCTTGCTTCAGGCCTCTGCTGCCAGAAGAGCTCACTCTGAACATCACCATACCTCCACTAAATCGACCTTTACCAAGAGTATGACAGCAACTGCAGAGCACACCGAAGACCTCTTTGGCCTTATGCATCACCATGAGCATTTTAATATTATTATTATTAACCAGACACTCCCATGGGGAGAAGATGACCAGGTGGACATCACTGTTCATCCTTTTGTGGCTAAAAAGGTTGTTGCTCTTTATCTTTTCATGGCCTGGCGTGGATTTGCCAGAGCCATGCACTGGACTGAGGCAAGTCACACAGCTGAGTCTGCTCCCACAATGGCCTCGTGTATGATGCTTCGCACTGACAAATACTTCCAATTAAGAAGCACAATTATATGCTTGTCAAATGGACAAATAGTGCTAACGAAAATGCTGTGGAGTGATCCTGTGGTTCTGGCATGTACAAATTGGTCATTATTTTAACTTAGCTGAAACAAGAACCGTGTAGATTAGGGGGCTGGGTGTTTTTTCACATGAAATCCGAAACCAGGCAAAACGCACATCAGCTTTGCCAAAGAGCTTCCCTGAGGTTTGCAGATTTCTCAGCAAGTCTGGACTGAGTTAGAGAAAGTCAAAATGATGGGGGGAAGCACTCAGCCTCAGAGGGGGACCCTGAGCAAGAGCTTTTGCCAACTTTGAATCCAAACCCCTTGTCATGGCCTCCTCTGCTCAGCTCTTCCCTGAGAAGCTGAAAATGGTGCCTTTCAGGCAAGAACTGGGCTTCTACAAACACCTTTCAATAGCATTAACATGGATACACAACCTATAACGGGAACACCCAGGACCAACACCTGGGCTTGTTCTGCACTTAAGCAGCAGTGGTTTTGGTGGGCTCCTTGCAGCTCTCCATGACCCCTTCCCAGCGGGGCCGGTAGCAATCAGCATGCTTCTCTTAATTCCCATTGCCATGGGGCCAGCATGGTCAGTCCTCAGCATTTCTTGGCCTCCCAGAAATACCAACAGGCAGTTGGGGAAATGTGTCTGGTCACCTCAGCCAGGAATACATGGTCTGAGGGTACCCTGTATATAAGCACACATCCAATGCAAACAGAAAACTCCAGAACAGCCCCCATCCCTTGTGCTTGTCCACCTTCATTTAAAGCACCCAAAGCAATCCATTCCAAAATCCAACTAATTAAAAAATTATGGAAAAAAAGGTAAGTACTTTTGGAACAGCATTGTCCACACTTCACCAAGTCTCACTGTTGCTTGGAGCACTCTAGAATTAAACAGGTGCTTAATTTTAAATTCTCTAAAAAAATCTTCATTCCTCATTTCCAAAAAAAAAAGTTAATGGTTGCTTACGCACCGTCTGGCAGCGTAACAGAGGAGATACCCTCATCAAGATGCTGAGATGCAGGGACAGATGCGTTAGGGACTGCAGGTTCCCAGTCACAGCGTTGGGCAGCAGCAGCACAAACTCGTCCCCTTCACTGAGTCACTGAAGCTCAGGGTAAAATCCCATCATGCTTTCTATTGCAGCTAATTGCTTGGCCTCTCCTGCAGCTATCTCCAGACACACAGCTAACAGGGAGGGCAGAGGCAGGTTTAGGTGAGGCAGCTGCCTACCTGCTGTTGATACCAAAATGAGCTTCAGATCAGCAACAGAGTGGTGATTAACTGATAATACTTTTCGGCAGCATGAGCTGGATTTGCACCAGCCATCTACCAGCAAAAGCCTCTGACTCCCAGTGAGCCTCAGTATTAAAAGACATTGGGAAGGAGTTGAGGTTCAGAGAAGAATGGTCCTGAATTAGAGAAAAGAGAGCTCAAACCCATCAAGCATTTCAAAGTGAAACAAAATCTTTGGATGTTGTTTGGCTGCTTTTATCTGCAAATTGAGTTTTACCTGTGGGGGGAGAAAAATAAACCCTACAGAAATGCTTAGTGCGGTGGAAAAAAATAATGTTAAATAAAGCTTACAAAAATGTTTCTCTTTCTGAAAATCTTGGCTGGCGACAAATGGCTTATGCCAAGTTATAAATCAAGCGTTGGGTTTCTTTGAACGCTCAGCATCCCCTGATTTATGATGCCATCACAACCTCTCGATTGGTTTCTGACTCAGTGATCCATCTTCCTCCATAGGTAGCTGCTCATTATAACGCCTTTTCCTGAGCAGGCAGCACGTTTCGCTTCCCAGAAGGGCCTTATAAAGGAGACAATTGAGCAGAAACCCGCTTGCTGTCAAGAGCACAGACCCGAGAGGCCAAGGTGGCCACAGAGGGAAGGGAGATGGATGGTGTTTGTATGAAGGAGTAGCACTACTCAATCGAGTACATGCACTGAGGGGTCCAGGTTTGCTGGCCATTGAGCCAGTATGGCCTTTGGCAGCACAGCTATGCTCCTGGAGACCCCAGGAATGACCTTTCTTACTTGCTTTGGATGACAAGAGCCCCCATGCTTCAGCAGGGTTTAGTTCACAACAGCAGCCATCCCTCACAGGTGGAAAGAAATTAAACTTTGCAAGCTAGAGGGAAGAGTCAAGCTCACTGAAACCTCTCACCGAATAGGAAAGCCTTTTCCTCTAGAAGCAACCTACTCCTCAGCAAGGCTCTTCCCACGAGCTCAGTGATCCAAGGACGTCAGGGCCTACCTGGGACTCAGAGGACCAATGCTGTGACAAAATTCCATGTGATGCAATGGACATTGTGCACTTCCCCATCAGGTACCGGTTGGGTGGGAGCTGTACAAGAACTTGTTCCTGTATCCTTGCTTGGCTGCAGAGGTCACCAGCCTTATCTGTTTGTAGGTACCTATCTCCTGGATATCCCAACCCACAGAACACTCCCTAACCCACTCCTGCCAAAACAAGTCACATTACTAAAGTGCAGCTACTTATATTGAGCTCGTTTTAACCAAAATAGGTGAGGGTGGGTTTTGGTGAGCAGCAGGTATGGCAGTGGTGAGCAGCTGGGAGCACTCACCTCCAAATCCAGCACAGCTGGAGGCTGTTAAGGAGACCCAGCACCTTGGAAATGAGAGACAACGGGGATGTCCAGGGGAAAGGTAGCAAATATCAACCACTCAAAGCCCTTTGAGGTTTCCAGACTGCAGGAGGCCATGGGTTAGATCTGTGTCCTAGGCAATGCATCAGCCCTTGGGGTGAGTGCAGGGATCATCAACACGGGCTGGAAATCCCTGGAGCGCTGCAGTTCACTGGCTACAGACTCATGCCTGTATCAGCCAGGTTATATATCTTTATCTAAAGCGCTGTCTCCTATATAAACATTTTCTTGGGGAGTCCAGAAGCCGGCTGTCCACTCAGATGGTGCCTTTTTAACTTCCAAGATAAACAGGGCTTTTTTGTGTCACTATAAAGCATTATTTATAGTGGAAAGGGCCTGTGAATGGCACATGCTGTCAGTTCAGCATGTAAATGATGCCAGCTCTGTTTGCCACATCCCATCAACTATTTTCATACACTTTTCTTTGCCTTCATCTGTCAGAAGAAAAGTCACCTTGATGCCTTGAAGTGGTTTTCTTCTCCCATTTCCTTTGGTGTGTGACTCTACTTTGAGGCTTGGCAGAGAAGAGAACATGGGATTTTCAGAAGCAATTAATTGAGTTGGGAGAACAAGCCCTGATGGCCTTTGGAGCTCCACCACTAAGCAAGACTGAAGAGCTGCCTCTCAATCAAAAACTGTGTGCTACAGGGCTTCTTCACAGGAACTTCAAGGATGGGATGGCCTCAAGAGCCAACCCTGATCTCATGGAAAGGGTAGAATGGCAATGCTTACACGAGCAGAATAAGTAGGATTAGACTCTCAGCATCACCCATGTGTATTTTTTTCAAACAGCCTTTGCTCATCCCATTCTTGGAAGTTGAGTGCTGCTGGCTTCCACTCTCTTGTGGCTTTTTTTCTCCAGGCTCAACTATTTCTCAACTTTCATTATTAGTCTTTGGGTTAGACTACTCCCTTCCCACACTTATTTTGGGTGTCTTTCTCCCATTCCCACTCAGCACCACTGGATCATCCCCAGTTAGACCCTTAGCTGGTATAAACCAACTTTCTTGGATTGGTATTAGCAGTTATGGATCTGACCCAGTTACCTATCCCTTAGAGAGCACTTTACAGGGGTTCAACAAAAGGCTTGCAGAACTTTTGGAAGCAGAGACATCCCCTGTTACTTTCCCCCGTTCTTATGAGCACGGCACATTTCCCTGGATGACCCAACTTCAGCCAGCCCTTCCCCCTGGCCCGCAGACAGGCAGGCGGCAGCGCTTGAGCTTAAGGTGCTTGCTCTCTGTTCTGATGCAGAGAGAGGAAAAAAATAAAATAAAACAAACCCATAAATCACAAAGCTAGCAAATGAAAATAAATACACTTAACAATATTTCCATGCCGCTTTTTATTATTATTATTTATAATGGTATTACAGAATTTTGTAAAATTAAAGTAAATGTCAGGCAGAATGTAATAATTTTCCTTGGGGTTTGGCACATTTGTGTGCCTGACAGTTTCACATTTTTCTTTATATCCTTGAAGACAGGAGCCTGACAGGGCTATATTTTGTTACCCACTTTGTTCAATTTTGTCATAAATTGGAGCGAACAAAACAGTGAAAATACAGACACCAAATTAATCAAAGAAATTACATTTTAAAGCACCTCATACAAACATGTATGAAATAATCATACTGTGCCAGGAAAGCACATAAAAAAACCAACATTCCCTCTCCCAAACACATGCACTTTGCCCCAAGAAGGGCAGAGACCTCACCCCAGAGCCATCAAGTGTCACGCACCAAGATGTTGCTCCTTGGCTCCGTGTCGGGACCTTTCAACAGGTTGCATTCAAGTTCACACCTTCATCCTCTGACTTCTGCTGCCGCCAGCTCCACCTGCAAACACCCTTCAACCGCAGTGCCCGGCTGCGACTGCCAGGCCACGGGGGACCTCCCATTAAAAGTGCAGTGGCTGTTCCTGTTCTTTAAAGGGACACATTTGCGGCAGCATAGGAAGAAGCACCATGCATAAAGAATTGCAATTTCCATGAGAATGACAAGGAGAAACACGAAGCGAGTGGTAGGGCTATCCTCCAGCCAATCCTTTCTGCCTGAGTAAATTCGATTTGAATTCCTCTTGAAAGACCAGCTCTGCAGCACTTGGACTATATTGAAAAGGTCACTGGAGGCAATGTCAGACATACTCTCCAGCTGCACTACAAGTGCACTGATAGAGATTCGTAACCACGTATTACTGCAGCTGGAGATCTAAAGTGACTCTCCAAGGAATCCTCTCCACTTATCTGGCAGCAGCAGACTATTTCATTACTCTACTCTAATGCCTGGGTGGAGGCGTTAGTGCCTTCTCTCCCTTCCCCCCCAAACGCTGACTTGGAAGCACTTTTTGGAGCTTGTTAAAGTTGGTGAGGATGGTCGGTGGGGTCTTGCAAATCTGAAGGGCATTTCAGTCACCTGAAAGGGCCGCATTGGTATCGCACTTACTTTCTTCCTACCTGTCTGGGCTTCAGAGGACTGTTTGGATATAAAAGAGACCAGGAGCACTGCAAAGCCATAGCGGCTGAATCAGCTGTCGCCTTGGATTGTGCGTAACACCAACAGCATCCAAAACCCACCTCTGGTATGGGCAGAAGTCTTGTTATCTCCTGCTAGAATTAGGCTTAAAACCTGAAACATAAGATGTTTCCTATCTTCTCAAATTTAGTATTTTGCCCTGCAACCCTGTGCTATGAAAACATGAATTTTTTCCCCTTACCCAGCTAATAACCACCCCTTTGCTGCTGACCCAGCAGCACTGGATGCAGGCAGCGGTCATGTTGCAATGACTTGCATGTACTCACCCATCCCAAGGAGCTGGAGAGCAGCAGCGTTGTACAGAGCACGGTGCAATGGGAGAGCTGAACAGCAGAGAACTGGAAAGCTGCCACATTCCCTTGCAAATGTGGAAGCAGTTCAGTGGTAGATTAAGGGATTTTTTTCTACCCAAACTACATGCACCCATCACTATATGGCAAAAATGCATTTTAAGCATATTTGTGTATTTGTTGCTAAATACCATAATGGTCTCCAGCTGTATAGCAGGAGGGCCCATTCACTGAAATTTTACTGTTGATTTTATTTTTAAATTTTTTTTGCTTCCATTATTGTACTATAAACGTATTTCCTTCTATTTTGCTCTGTGCCTGTAGAATGCCTGACGTGTCCTATCACACCTGTTTTCTATTATTTGTCATCCATTATTTTAATTCCCCATCTATTGTGTGGAATCTGAAAATCCTCTGATAAATCCCATTCTTTAAAAAAAGCCCATGAGAAGGTTTTAATAAGTGAAATTTGTATTTTTCCACACCATGCACAATGAAAGCGTCCGGTGAATAACCCCTGATTGTCAGGTGTTCACATTCCCATCATCTAAGCAGGGGGATAATTAGCAGACAAACGAAGGTTTACAATTCTGCAAAGATCTCAGAAAAACCATTTGGCTGCTTGATCGGTAGAAGGGTATTTTTAAAACTGCCATTTGAGACTCAGCTGTATTGCTAATTAAATGAGAATTTCATAAAAATTATCTGAAAAAAGTCTCTGTTAATTGGAGAACGATAATGAACAGACTTGCTAAACAGAGGCATAAACGTCAAACAATTGAAGAGGGATAATAAAGTGCCATGTTATCGTGTAATGCCAGGCAGCTTTCCTACTTCTATTTGAAGTTTTAACTTCTAGCCTTTTTTTTTTTTTTTTTGTGAATGGCATCCAAAAATGTGCTTTGCAATCATAATTTCCAGAGCTTCAATTCGGTGTTAGCAATGCATGGGTAACAGTGGCTGCCGCATTAATGGCGTCCCTGCCTTAAGACTTCTTGCGTTCTGTTAACAGCTTTTGTGTTCTGCAATGAATATGAGGGGGGAAATGCATTAATATTGTATGGATGTTATTCATGCAGGATAGTGGTGTTATTGAATTAGTGATTCTTTGTAATAATAATGACTTCCAGTGCTGCACTGTATGGTAAAATACATGGAGTCAGGAAGAAACTTGTGAGCCTAATGAGCCTAACTCAAATACAGTTTTGTTGGTGCTGCTCAGCGTTTCGTTCTCAAGTGCTGCAATCGTGCAGGGAGCAGCGTGCACCTCCCTTCCCCTCAGGTCATCGGATTAAGACTGATCATATATTTATAGGGGCAGACTCTACCTGTGCTGGTGCACTGGAGTAGGGAGTGCTGCCGGGATGGTGATCCTTGGCCACCCCGTGCTGGGAGGAAGGTGCCATCCTAATTCCACAGCTGGCACGGGCTCATGATCTTGCATTAGCAACAGGCTGGTGGCTTGCAACCTCCAGTCCGCCTTGCTCCTTCCCTGGCCCTTGGCACTGTATCACAGGCACACAGCAGATGGCACAGAGCTGCATGGAAAAAATTGCAGGAAAACCTTCATTCATTTTACACCGGCAGAGAGTTCTGCAACTGTGGCTGTCTCCCGCAATGTGAAATTTGCCAGGCTGCCTTCACACTCTCACAGCCCAAAGCGAGCAAGAGTGTGAAGCAGAGACCTCAGCCTGAGCATGAAGTGTCTTTTGGATATTCCACTTCTGTGAAAAAAAACCCCCAGCTTTGTGAAAGCCCAGTGTAATGAGAATTGAGTGCCCTCCATGAGAAATATCGATTAATTACTCTGCAGTGGAAAAAAAGGCAACTGTGATGACACACATTTTCCAACTGCAGCACAAACAATTGCTTTTGAGGCACAGAGAGCCTGGGCTGAGAAATCTAGTGAAATGAAGTAATCTCCAGGCTGGAGACAGCAGTCAGATTTACTGGAGTGCCGAAAAATAGCAAGAGAAATTTTGGCCAAAGAGACTTTCTTCTAACAGTGTTTGAAGCAAGATCATCTCCCGTGCTTTTGGCTCAAGCTCAGTTTGGGATTTTCTAGAAGAGTTTCTTTATGGGAACATGTACTTAAGCATCTGCCTTGGTCCATGGATCCTGTTTAAATGTGTTGAATCTCAGCAGCCTGAAGTACTCTCTGGGAAATGGCCTTAAAAATTTCTGGTTGTTGCTGGTGCTGGTGGCAGTGCTCTGGCCACGCCACTCTGCCGCAGTCCTGTGTCACCTCCCTAATGCACTTAGAGACCACAACAGAGCCATTGGCCATGACAGTCTGACCCACTCTGGACATGGAAAAAGCATTGGAAAATGGTATTTCTGGGAATAGTAAAAAGAAAACTCAATTTTGCAGGGCTGGACTAATACTGTACAAACACGAGAGTGGAAATCCAAAGGCAAATGAAGGAATCAGCTGCACATCTGGTCCAGCTGTGGGCATGCCGTGTCTTTCCCAGTAAGCTGCACAGATGCCCTGGGAAGCGAAAATATTAGAAGATGCCTTCTGCTGACCTGCTGTTCCCATTGGCTTCAGAGGTAGGGCAGGACTTACAGTGGGCCCTTTTTCAACTGTGAAATCCTTTTCTTTGAATTACATCCAGAGCCTTCGTTGTAATGCTCAGTCCCTGCTGGGAAAGCCCCAGGTTCAGCTCCTTTCTCTGACACAGGCCTTGGGTGACCTTAGTCATGTCACTTCATCTGTCTCCACAGCAATTCCCTTTCAGGCAATTGGGTGTAGTGCTTCTTCTAGGCATGCTGGGAAGAAAAACACATTGTAGGTGGTAAAAAGTCAGATAATTGGATAAAAGCCACAACAGTACAGAAGATAGATAGAAATAAGATTCCGCTATGCGTTCAGGCGCCCAGTTCATTCTCTCCAGGGATGCATTGTGTAGGATTGTGTAGGTGAGTTATTGGACTAGCTGATTCTCAGCTGCATTTTGGGTCCCCAGTACCACAGGTAGTGGCTGTTCTCTGGGAAGAAGAAATTGCAAGGAATGGTCTAAATTTAATGTGCGTAGTTATGTACTATACACACACAAGGCACGGAAGAAACCTGCATTACTAATAATCTGCAAAAAGTGTAAGTTAATGTTATTACCACGTATGTTTAAGCACATTATCACACAGGCTTTTGCCTGTTAGCATGCAAAGTGTGCAGTGCTTCACACTTGCCCTGGCTGATGCCAAGCTGGCGAGGCACTGGCCGGTTGAAAAGGGCAGCCAGCCAGCCCTGCTTGGCTTGTGTCCATGTGGTTCAGTTGCATCCAGATGGACAGTGGTACAGAAATTGAGTTTCTGCTGTGAGATTTGGAGCTGGATTCCAAAATGCGAGGAGGCAACTGGTTCAGCCCTTCTCCAGCACCATGTAGAATACTCCTTCAGGACCATGGGTCTTGGTCACCACCTCCTACAAGTAACTCACGGGACAGACTATGGCCAGGTCAAAGCAAAGTGATTTAGGATGTGAATTTTTATGACACATCTATACCAACAAGAGCTTTACTGTAGACAGACTTATAAGGGAGGTGTTAGCAGAAACACAAAATCAGCGTCAGTGCCCTAAGCCCACCTCTTCCATGAGCAATGGGACTTTTGAAGCCTGCTTTCTGGAAACTCTGCCACCAGTTGGTTCCTCTGATGCCTCAGGAAGAGATTATAGCTGGCACTTCTAGAGTCCAGCCCAGCTCTGTGCAATGGTTTCAGAGCCACTCTAGCCTACCCCCATGTGTGAATAATGTGATGCTGACAAAAACATCTTCAACACCAGTATCACTGTGTCTGTATCATAGCCATAGTATATTTACTAGAGTTACGTATTGGGATATATGCATGTGTGTAGAACTGTATTGGTAAAAGCATGTCCTTCTCTCCTCCCCTGCAAAGATCGTAGTTGTATAAACATTGCAAAATTGAACTCTGATGCATCTTCTCTTTACCCTTAGAAAAACTTTGAGCTGCCCACACTCAGTCCAGTGATGAAGGTCATGAAACGTGAAAGGTCTGCTTTGTAGATGGACAAAATGGAAGGTGCAGCCCCAAACGACTTGCCCAAAATGCATCCTGCCATGAAGACACTGTGCTGAATCCCAGTTGCACCTTGATTGGGCTAAGGAGCTAACTGCAACCATTAGCTCCGGCTTTCCTCCCCAGACATGCTCAGGATGGCCCACATGGGGCTGGGGGGGGAGGAGGGAATGGAGGACACATGCCATCGCTTCCCCAGCGCTTGCTCCAGGAAGGATGACCTCTGTAAGCAGCCAGCGAGTCCTGTCTGCCTGAGACCAAGGAGCTGTGACCTGGGGAAGCAAGTGGGCTTTCTCCCACTTAGCCTCTGGTACATCAACCAAGTAATTCCAGTGAAAATAAGATCCCAACTGGACTGGTGCAGAAGGGCAGAGGTGGACTTATGTGATGAACTGGACCGTGAGAGTAAAGGTGCTGAACTAGTTATCAGAGACTTTCCTAGCCCAGGGCAAGAACAACAGGCAGGGATGTACGAGAGGCTTATTTACAGCACTGTATGCCCAATATTTTCCTTCTTATAGTCTGCTGCACTCAGGCAGTTTTTTTTTTAAGTGGTGCACGGCGATTCTAGGCACAAACCACATCAGCGATTAATTGGATTCATGGGCCTCACTTCCACGCACCCCTTTGAAACGTTCCCTCAGGAGATCATAAAAGACAGGGACTGAGCAAAGTAGTAAGAGGAAGGTATAATGTGGAGAAGACCCTTTTATTAATCCTGTTCTGCCTATCTTTCATTAGCACACCTTATTATGACATCCTATAGATTTGCTGCTTTGGCTCTGCTGGTGAGAGGCAAATGATGTCTTAATAAATGATGGTGCCTTGAGCTGATAACGGACTGCCCCTCACTCCCACTGAAAAGAGATTGTGTTCGGCACAGTATGTCCAACTGCACTTAACATAATTGGATGAAACTTGTAATAGTTTGTTCACTCCAGGTGGGTACAAAAGTCATGGCAAAAAATCCCAATGACAAAATATCAATTGCTGTCTCTTGCTTAAGGGTGTAATTGTGGTTAGTGGTACTTGCAGAGCAGAGCATCTAGGATGGCAGATAACGCAAGGAAGGACTCACACTGGCATGTAAAGCACAACGCAGACGCATCTTCAGTATAAAGCTGCTGAGGACGGGGGCCAGCGTAGGCAGCATGTGTCAAGACATTGAAACCGCGTTGCAGACTGTCTCAGCTAAGTAGCATTTACTCATCCTGTGCTCAGAGGATACTCAGCGTAGCCTCATGCGGCTCAGTCCCGGTGCACTTGTCTTCCTGCTGCTCTGGTGCAGAAATAGCGCAGGAGTGATAGTCGTGCCAGTGCCCGCTCCAGCTGGGTGCTGCTTCAGCCCCATGTGCCTCAGCCACTGTGTTTTAGAATATTTTCCCAAATCCATTACTTTTATGCCCTGAATGATTACTTCATTTAGCACATACATCAGAATTAAAATACCCAATATTAGCTCATATAAGTTCATGTTCAGTGATGGATTAATTGTTCCTGTTTTCTGGAGCAAAGCCCAGTCCATTTCATCTAAGGACCGAGGAGAAATGTTCCCTTGTCTCTCGAAGTCTGAGACATCTGCTGTGCTTTGTGTATCTGCTTGCCCACAAAAAAACAGTGAATGCTTAAATAAAAAAAAAAAATTGCTAAAGCTATAGATCACACCTGTTTTTTTCCTGCTTTCAGAGCAGGTGCAAAGGAAGCATATCAACAGTACAGTCAGCATAAGCCTGTGTCTCCTTTGAGGTTTCAGATGTCACATCATGTTACAGTGGATATGGCTTTGCGATCTACTATGCTGCATCATGGGCCACACAGGAGAATGCAGAGAGTGAAACAAGTGCATAATGAATGAACACAATGATAGCAGACACCTACATTAGCTCCAACCAGGCTGAGATGAAAGAATCCTGTATGTTAAATATTATGGCCAAAATAAAATAAAAGCAATGGGTGAGTGACCAAACTGAAATGCTCGAGGTCTCCTGTTCCCCAGAATTAATAGAGATGTTGATGAGTCAGTGCAATGAGTAAATGATGGGAGGAAACATCCCTACCTGTCATCCTTGTGGGCAGCAGACTTGTAGCAGGAACCAAGGCTGTGTCTATCAGGCACAGGGGCCAAAACTGGAAGGCATCACTCAGCCAAAACTACCTTGGCTCCAGCAACAGTTTCTCAGCTCAAGGACCTCTCTTCTATGGAAACTGTGCTTGTGGAAGTCCATTTTCTTCTAAAGCATGGGTAGCAGGACTTTGTTTTTTAAATATTTTTTCCCCTTTAGAAAGGCTATGTGTTCTGGTGGCAATGAGACCTGTTGCTCTGGGGCTTCAGTCACATCATTCATCTCAGTGTCTGGTCCTTTCAACCAGGGGCTGTACCCTGCCTTGCTCTGCCTGGATGTGGTGCGAGGACCATGCAGCCCTGGTGTCTCCAGGACTCTCAGGCCCTACTGCCCTGCGCCAATACTGAAACACAGCTGTAATTGTGATTAATTGGTTTTGTTCATCTGCCTTTTAGTGATCCCTAAAACATCAGATTGTGAGTAGCTGGCGAGGAAAGGGGCAAACAGAACAGGGGATGGGAGCTGAGATATTCTCAAACTGAGAGTCACTTTGTTATTGAGATCTCTATGTCTCACCTGCCTCTTGGCACAAGAAGAAAACCTCTCCTTTTGTTTGGTCACAGACCAAGAATGCTGCTGTCTTTTTGCATTGTGAAAAAAATACAGAACAAGAAAATCGCACCGAAACATTTCAGACAATCTCCTTTATCCTGTGCTCAGCAATTACTCTTACTGTCAGCAGGAGTAAAGAAGCATGTACCATTTGAAAGTATTTAGAACTGACTGTGTGTTTTCAAAACACAGGATCTTTCAAGGGACTACTCTCTTCTCATTTGGTGACACAGGCAATTAAGTTTTTAAAAGGTTCTCTGTAGCATTAGCAGACTATATGATATTCTTGAAGGCGCCTTTATAGCATCCTAAAGACAAATTGCTTGCATCTTCCTTGGAAAATAAAAGGCTAAATTCCAATACTGGAAACTGACCAAGCTCCATTTTACATGCAATCCAAGCTGGCTGGCTGCACATTGCTGCTGCTCCACCTGCCACTGTGCAGCCCTGGCTTTAATTCACCGTGGGGAACTGCTCCCCAAACCCAATGCCCCTTACTGGGGAGGGAAGGCTCAGTCCTGCCCCTTTGGCTTTGCCCTGTGTCCAGCTGTGGTGAGCACCCAGCTGCAGGGAGAGGGTGTCAGGGAGCACCAGGGTCTGGGTATGTCCTCTCATTCAGCTCTAGCGAAGAGGAAGGTAGAAATCAGAGTACAAAGAGGCAAGTAAGAGCCCATCCTTGGGATTGGCCCTCAGCTGCTCTAGAATTATATTTCTATTAGATGCTGCCATCCTTTTGGGCTGTAATGTATTTTGTCATTATGGTAAACATTCACATGGCATTTGTGATCATTTCTGGAATGACGTGGCACAAAGTTGGGTCATAAAATTGCCTCTGATCTCAGAAAGCACAAGGCTCAAGACAAATAAAGTCTGTAAACAGTTCTGCACTTCAGGATGTTTTATGAGCTGAACCATCGTTTACTTAGGGCTAAACCTGAAGAAGTTCATTTCATCTCCTGGAAAAGGCACCGTGCCTGCAGGAGGCTTCGTTTCTCAGGGGGTATTGGTGTGGTTACTACAATCAAACTCTCAGCTACCTATTTCCCTTTGCTGCTCACAAGTCTGTGTCATTCATTCCACATTTCCCTGTCTCAGCAATACTTCCGTGATATTTAGAAATGTATATAAATGTCAGCAAGAGGCAAAAGCCCATAGGACTCTGCAGGCAGCAGGTAGGTGTGGAGTTCACTGGGATTACATTACACTGAAACCTGAGTGCTGGGGAAGGGGCCAAGCTCTCCCTTCCCAGGGTTTCTTGGCTGCGTTGCCAGTTGCTGGAGGGGACTCCTCGGGGAGGCCTGACACCGGGCAGTGGCAAGAGATGGACCGTGAGCGATGGCATCTCTCGCTGTTATCTCCAGCAGTGCCAATGTGATGTGTGCAGGTGATAGGTGAAGCCAAAGCTGTGCAGGACACAGAGACAGACCCTTGCTTGAAGCCTCTGCATCACAGTGGAAACTGGAGTGGGGACATACATGTGAAGTGATGAGAATGGCACGAGGATGATCCCTTTCCGTTGAGGCTCTAAGATGTTACAGACCAGGCTGTGCTCCAGCTGAGGTCAAAAAGCCTTTTGCTCACTTCTGTCGCAAAATGGAGAGGTTTGGACCGCTTAAAGAATCACCTCCCAAGGTATTAGCAAAAATTATTTAATAGGAATTTATAAAAGTGTGACCTCACAGGATTCGATGGCAAGGTTCACTCTATTACTTAATACATGGATCAAATGGACAAAGGAAAATCAAGTTAGAATCAAACTAAAATTATGTATACAGAAAGGTTAAGAGAGAAACATACAAAGGAAAATTGGATTAGAGTTGATTTATCACGATTGGTACAGAGATCGGGAATGTAAAAAGGTAGGGGAGACCCTCCCGTTGAGTCACAAGGTTCAGAGGAGACCCACTTGCTTTCTAAACTCCTGTTGGAGTCTAGGTGCGGCTGGATCGAGTCCTAGTCTCAGACTTGGTCAACGGTTTCTACCTAAAGGGATTATGAGTATAATAGCAGCCTGAGATTCATTCACAGTTGAATAAAGTTCACGACAGTGACTTACGTATAGATTTGAAAAGCAGTATTTGTAATATAGTTGCTATAGAATATTCAGGTTAGTACACACACACACGCACAAAGACATTAAGAGATATACATAGAAGTGAGTCAAAGAGGAATACCTGTTAAAAATTCCTCTCGAGTTCAGTGAAAATATTCACATCAAATACTTCGGCATCTTTCTCAACGGGCGAAGGGTTGAGCCTCAAGGAGCAAAGAGTATCAGCCCAAGTCTCATTGGCTTTTGGCGGCGGACCTCTGATCTTCGCAAACTGAAGAGTCTGCGAGCTCTGAGAGGTGTCCCACTCAGAGGGAGATGCTCGCCGCAGCCCACTGCGGTCCAGGAGAGCTCAAAGGGTCTCACTTAGTACTGCTGTTTATAGGTTTGGGAGATGATTGGCTTTAGTCATCAGCAAATTACTGGAATTCCAGCTGCGCTGGTACCATTTCACATGAGTTACAATTCAGATAAGGAAGGCTCCAGGGCTGTCAGAGAATGACTTAAGATTCCGATACGGGATACTCCAAGGCAGTTAGGAGAGGACTGAGATATGTCTCAAGGTTGTCAGGAGAGGACAAGTTATCTCTACTCCTGTCCCCAGCCTCCACCAGGCAACAGGAGTCCTTGGAATGGTCAGTACGACTCGCTGTCTTAGCCATGCAAGAGTTCCTGGTACAGTCAAGGGATGCTTAACCACCCAACTCATTACACTTATGGTAAGGCCTAGTGAGACTTCCTGAGTTTCTAGATCAGCCCAGCGAGGGGGGAAATGCACCACCACAACTCCATGAAGACACACAGCTTTTTCAATTTTAAAATACAGCTGGCAGTTGGGGCACCTTCCAGAAACAAAAGGGTAAGACTAGCATGGCACTAAAGTGAACTGCCCACCCGGCTGCCCAACACCTGTTCCTTGGGGCTGCCATGCTCTGCGCCCAGAGGGGTGCTGGTTAATCACCCCATGCAGATGAGGGACACTGAACATCTCACCACATCTAATAGTGAAATCAAGAGACATCACCAACCTGTTCCCCAGGATGGAGCTGCCGCTGGGAAACAGGTGGCTCACAGGGTGGTGGCAGAGGTTTCTCCTTTCCTGCTGGCTTTGGGAACGGCTTTTCGGTAGAGCACCATACCTAGCGTCCCACTCCTGATTCCTATTTTGAAGGGTTGCACTTGTAACCACCAGTGAGAGCAAGGACAGTGCCAGCAAGATGCATCCTGCAATGTTGAGTCAGACCAATGTCATTTAGAAGTAAGTCAACTGACATGGCAGATTTTGCTAGGGCTGCACTGGGCTTCTGTTTGGAAAGCTTGAACCTAATGCACCACTACACACTGAAATCAGCAGTGTCATCCCCAGTGTCACACACAAGTCACACCAGCCACCGTTAAAACCATGACATCCAGACCAAGCAGGGCCAACGTACCAGGTTGCCTTGTCCAGCTGAGTTTTGAACATCTCCAAGACTAGAGATCCTACAGCCTCTCTAGGCTCCTCATCTGGCATTTGACCATCCTCAGGGTGGACACTTTTTACGTCATATCTAATCAGAATTTCCCATGCTGTAATTTGTGCCTGTTGCCTCTTGTCCTGTCACTGGTGCATCTCCGAGGACAGTCTGGCTCTGTTTTCTGCACACCTTGCTATTAAGAGTCATAGACAGCAATAAGATGTCCCCTTTGCCTCCTCAAACCCCCAGTTTTTCTCAGCCTTGCTCCAGTATGTTGATGCCTTTTTGCAGGGGAAGCCCAGAACTGGCCACACTACCTCCAGTGCTCAAGTACGCGAAGGACCAGCTCTGGGATTCCCATCTGCAGCCCTTGAGTAGCTCCAGCTGTGCTGCACTAATTCATCACCCACCGGCGGGTGTCAGTAGCTCCTGGAATAAAGCAGAAGTCAGAGAACTTTCTCGGCTGGTTCCCCTTTTGACAGATTTCAAGCATTCACTCTTCTCTCATCTGGCTATTTGTAAGGGGTTCACACATCTATAGCTGCTCCGTTAGAGCTTGTCTTCACTGCTGGAAAGCTTCATTTGTTCAGGATAGCTAGTGCATATCTACTGTTCAGAGGTAAAACCAGAGTGTAAGACAAGCCACGTTAGTTATACCGTGAGGGAAACTCATTAGAGTCAAACTCAGCTGCAGACTTAGGCTGACTTTATCTTCCTGGTGTCTTTACCTCAGGATAGCACAAGTCTTTGTTACACAGGGGGGAAAAAAAAAAAAAGTGGTGATTTTTTTGCAAGAGGCTAAAGGAATCCTCTTACGGATATTTTTGGGACAGACCAAAAAACCCAAGGGGTTTGGGGGATACCTGGAGGAAGAGGGAAGGGGAAGATGCCCCCAGGCAGCACCAACAGGGTGAAATGCTATTAATGCACCTCCCCTGTCTCACCACGAACCCTTTCCCTGGAAAACTCCAGAAGGGCCCAAATCCAGCATGTGAGAAGAAAAAACTATTTATAATAAGGCTGCGACAGGTATTCCTCAGGTTTACTATCAGTTCATCCTTGCAGCTTGTACATAAAGGGGATTATGTATGTTACATGATCACAGCAGGTGCCGTCTGGAATTTTCCTACGCCTTTAGTGATTTCCTTCACTTTTTTGAGCACCAAACCAGAAATGGTGGGAAGACAGCAGGTAGTACTGCAAATGGCAACCATTCCTCTGGAAGCAGAAAAAAAAAATGGCCTTTTGCAGGCCTGAGTGAAAAATGGAAAGTCCCTAAGTCAGCCATCCTTCTGGAAACCTCTGGCCTCAAAATACACTTTGCCACTGATCTGTTCTAATTCCAGGAACAACACACTGAGCTGAGGCTTAGACCTTGGGCAAATTCGCCTTTTGGCTCAAACAGCAAAGATCTTTAGCTGAAAATGCCTGCTGCTGACAGTCTGCGTGATGGCTGCGTCCCAAGCACTGCTGGCATAGCCGTGGTGGAAAAAATAAAATACATTTCATTCCCCAATGGTCATGCTGTAATGGCATGAAATTAGAAACTCTAATCAATAGCGCTTTACACAGCATGACTCTCATGTCAAAAGAGCCCATGGTTTAAAAAAGAAGAGTCACAAATAAATACGAAAATCAAGGCTGCGAAGCGTCAGTAATGAAGTATAATTCTGTCAAGCAATCCCAGCCAGTGATTGTCTTCACAAAACCTTCACTCAACAAATCCTTCCTTCTCCACACCTCTCTGAACTTCCATCTCCAAATAATTTTCCTGTATTTATTTGCCCTTCGCACATGAAATGTCACTGATTTGAGTGTGAGTGACAAAACTGGGAAGGGCTGTGTTGGAGCCCTTGCTCTGCCTCTGGTTGTTTTTGAATCCTTTCACCGCTCTGTTGCTTCATCACGGGGCTTTGGAAAAGGCACCAACCTGCATCTGTTCACCTTGCTGGAGCACACGGTGAGACTGATGACACAAACTTCTTCTAAGACTTACTTCTTATATTCCTACAAAATGTAAATCAAATGCAGATCGTTATCAATATAACAATAACAGAAGTCATAGTTATCCTATGTATATATAGAATTAAAGGCAGCTATAGTAAGACCCTTATTTTTTGCTTGTACAGGCAACACTTTGCCAGAAGAACCACCGGAGAGGTAAAGTATTCAAAAATAATAAGCAGACCCCCAAAGGGCATGAAGAACTGACAGCTACAGGGCACTCAGTCTGTCATACAAGTCTTTTGGGAGCTGGCGGCATTTTGTTCAGGGACAGGGTTTGGGTTTTTTCCAGCACTTGTTTTAAAACTCCTCTCGCCATGCACTGTTAACGTTAGCACAGCTTGGCAGGTGGAGAAGTGCCCTGAAAATAGCAAATTCTTGGAGTGTAGTTTTTGTTAATTAGACCTTCTTCCTGCACACAGCCCTGGCTCTCTGTGCAGCTCCGGTGGCAGAGACACAGTGATCGACTAAGTGTTGGATGTTTTCAGGAGGAGAACAGATAACAGCTGCCTGACTTCAAGACATACAAACGAAAGTCCTCCAGAAAGACCTGCCTAATCCAAAGGCACAAAAGTCAGTGGGAGAAAAACTTGCATGGCCTCAAGTGAAGGTCTCAACCTTTGTGAGGGGTGTCCCTGGCAGTTTCTTTTTCCTAAATTTGCCACTGAACCATGCTACTTTGGTTAATTGAGTTACCTGCAGCCTTATCTTTAGCATAGAAATGTATGTTTTCCACCTGAGCCAATACTACTTGAAATCTCAGTGAGGACAAAGCAGCTGAGGTTTGCACACTGAGTCCATGGCCTGACAAGGCTTTACACTGGTCAGGGAACTGCAGAATGGCGTCTGGTGGGTGGGCAACGCAGGCTTGGCTGCAGTCATCTTAGTGACGTGGTCCTACATTGGAGCTGCTCAGCTAGGCTGATTTTCAAATGTAAAGAGACTTCTTGGAGAGCCTTATTTCAAAGGCAATGCCCTTCTTGCCTTGCCTGACAGGAGGCTGTGCAGGAAGCAGGGGTTTGTAGCAGCTCCTCCAGAGCTCTTTGCAGAGATTGAAGCCCAGATGGCATCAGTAACAACAAAACCCCAAGTAAGAACCCTTCCCTCCAGACACACCGAATATCTAAAGAGAGAGAGGTGTTTTGGAAAGGGCATGCCTGCTCATGCTTCATGCTGCTGAGGCGAGCCCCCAAAACACCTCCTGATGAAGGTGCCCATGGCCCCTGTCAGAGGCAGGATACCGTGGGTCAGGCCCTGCTGAGCAGTTCCCACAACGCTGCTTTAGCTCTCTCTCTCTGAAGAAACAGTTGCCTTCACTTCAGAGCAGTCACTTATATCCTGCCATGTCTGAAAAGTGGGATAAAAGCCAAAAAATATGTCTCTCCCAAGCCCTCAATAAAACCAGTGACTTGTGCAATACATGCAAAGCTTTAACTTCGGGAACTTCATGTCACCAAGCATCTGTTAATCAGCAACGCGCCAGTCCCCAGGGATTGTGGAGATGTTAAAAGGTTATCCTTCTCTCCTGCACATTACGCTGCCGAGCTCCATTACACACAACTGGAGGATGATTTTATGTGTGGCAAAGAATTTTTGATTCTCCGGATATTATTTTAGATGTGGAAACCCAGCTGCTGAATGCTCCTTTTCAGGTTAAACAAAACTTGCAGCCAACACTCATTCTCACACTATTAATGAAGATAATCTTGCCCTGCCATTGACTTTTTTCCAGAAATAGCAGGAG
Organism: Harpia harpyja; assembly: GCF_026419915.1. Taxonomy (NCBI): domain Eukaryota; kingdom Metazoa; phylum Chordata; class Aves; order Accipitriformes; family Accipitridae; genus Harpia; species Harpia harpyja. The sequence continues at coordinate 10,802,991 of NC_068951.1, read as the reverse complement.
AGGAATTTTCAAATACTTTCAGGTTTGCAAAATGTTATCATCTCACTCTATTCCTTTAATCTCCTGATGCTGAAAGATGGATCTTTTTCTCTTATGGCTGGATGTACTTCTATACTTCAGCAGCAAACCATGAAAGAGAATCAGGCTTAAGGAAAAAAACAATAAAGAATTTGCAGTGTTAACATTTACTTGGGCTTGTCTAGACTTTCTCAGCTTTGAATTCCTACACGATTGACCAGACTGAACATTACACAGAAGAGACAAACAAAATAACAAGCTTTGCATACAAAAGAAGGCCTGCTAGGCAGGGGAATGGACGAGGCTCTTCTCTATGGCAGTGGCGGACAGGACAAGAAGATGGAGAGCTCGAGAGCAGCCAGGGAGAGAGGTAGGTTGGATGGGGGAAAAGATTCTTGCGGTACTTCAGCACCAGTACTGAGTGTTGGGATACACTGTGAGGTCTCAAGTGTCAGAGTTTTAAGAACATATTGAGCAAACATGACAGGGCTGAAGCTGACCCTTCCCTGGAGGAAGAAGATGGCCTGGAAAATCTGAGGTCCCATTCACTTTCTGGTTTCTAGAAAAACACAAAGATAAACTATACAGCTACAGTAAAAGGCAGCACATTCCCTAAGCAATTCCTCCTCCTGAATTGCAGTGAAGGCACAATTCATAGCCTGCTTTTTCATTTCCATGAATCTTAATTGTTCACATAATAATCGCAGAAGTATTTAATAATACAAAGCATATGGGCCAGATGTTCAACTGGTGTAAATCAATAGCACTCGGGAAGCTTCAGTGGTGCTGTGCTGGCGTAATCATTTGAAGATCTGGCGCTGTGTTTTTAAGGTGGCTCTCAGGATTTTAGTACCTTCTTACTGCTTCCACTAAAACCGAGTCACAGAGTTTATTGCCCACATACAAATAGCCACCCCCCACCAAATGCTCAGAATCTAAGATTAAAAACCTAAAGCTCAAAATAGATTGACTTAAGGTCATTTAAAAACCACTGATTTGGCCTCCTCTGGCCATCATCACAAAGCTTTAACATGGCCACGTATTCTCCCAACTGACCGTACCCTAACTCAGGTAGGGATAGACAGTACTCACTTGACCAGCTGCCCATCCAATGCCTTGTTTTAGTCTCATCAGCTAGTGTGTGAGCTCTGCTTTATTTGCTTCCCACTATAAAAAAAGAAAAAGCTTTTAATTCACTTCCTCCTGGGAGTTTCTGTGATGCCCATTGATCCACTCCACAAGTACTTTGCAAACACTAATGGATCTAGTGAAACTCTCCACTAATCTCCTTCTGAAACTTGGCACCAAACTGCTCACTTCTGACGGTTTCTCCTTTTACAGTTGTTTTTCTTTGCTACCTGTTTCGGTCACTCCAGGGCTCATTAATTGTTCATCCTTTGTCCCTTGAAAATTTTCCTTTTAATCTTTCCAGTAACATGTTGGATACTGATGTGAAATAGACTTCAATTTGCAGTCTTTCACACCTGCAAAGATACTATTTGAACTGATTGTGGCGTTACCAGTTGCACATGGATATATGTAATTGAACTGAAAAGCTTTGCAAGACGTATTCATTGGACTTCTGATCTCATTTGTTAGAAAGCCTTAGGGAACGGGCAATTTCGACTCCGCAATTTATGAAAACTGGTCATAGTTACTTAAATGGAATAAAATAAATCCTGGGGCATGTGTCCCTTCTGGAAACCAGGTTGACAATTGTGCCCAGAAGAGAATTAAATTGCTCAGTGACAGTACTGTATCGAGTGAAAAATATATATATCTCAGAAAGTCAAGGTAAAGTTTTTTGTGGAGGTTCCCAGGTTAATATTCATTCTGCTAATGTGACTCCCTGGTTGAGATTCTTGCAGATTTCAATAAATTGTATGGAGACTATGCAAATAAGACGGTCTGCTGTAGTTGAAAATAACATACCCTTGTTACCCTTGTGCTAATTGTATTTAGGGCTAAGCTTTGACCTACTCCACTTCCATAACTAGGGCTAGATTTTCAGCTGTTACTAACAGCTGGATTTTCAGAAGACCTGCAGACCAGCATGGTTGGGCTCTTTTGGCAGCACAATGCATGGAGGAGGAATTTCACTGACCACCAGCCCTCAAAATGCTGGTCCTAAAGCCTGATCAGTAAATCTCCTTTAACCTGGTGTCCTGTCATAATACCCAAGGTGGGAAGGGCTAAGGAACTTGGGACTTTGCACCCACATGGAATACTGCAGCAAGAACTCAAACTGAGAAGCCCTCTGGACTGTCTTTGTCCAATCCACATGCTGAACTGGCCTTCAAATAGGGTCCTGAGAGGAGTATGAACCTCCTTCAAGGACAGTCTCTGTCCTGCTGTGAGAGTACAGCTTCTTACGCATCTTTACTAACGTCTCTCTTTGAGGATTTTAAGCCCGATACCCCCTAAGGTCAAGAAGCTAAGCTGGTACATGAGTTTTCTTCAAATACTGCTATTAAAACCAAGCAGATTGAGGTCCTCAAACCATTCATGGTTATGAAGGTAGCTGCCAGCTCATATCAAGCCCTTACAGCCACCGAAGAAGCTTAACAACAGAGAAGCATTTTTCTCTTAGTGACGTCCATCTGGCATGAGACTTGCCCCTCTGGAGTAGATTTGTGCATCACTTGCACCGGAGTTGAAGGTGGCCTAAAATACTGCTGAGTTCTCCGTCTCTTGCCCCCAGGACACAGAGACCTTTATTGTCTAGCCCAAACCTTTCAGAAAAGATTGTAGTTTATCTCAGTAGGTCTGAGTTGTAGCTAGAAATGGCCTAATCTCTAAAGGCTGTGATCTTTTTTGACCTTTAAGGAGGTTACCTGCAAAAAAAAAAAGAGCTTTGTTTGCCATTCCTGCCAGTCAGTGCCTGTCCCCCGAAAGACAACAAAGTGACATCTCTGCTCTGAGCCAGCACACTACCAAAGACGCTTAGTCTCCTCCTTCTCTTCCCCTAAAGAGACAAGGCTGTTTAACTACACCTGCAGAACTTGGCCTGAAAGGTGGCCAGGCCCTTCTGCCTTGTAGTCCTGCCCTCTTTTTCTGCTGGTTTGCTCTTCTTGTGCAAGCACCCCATTCCCATCTAAAGCGTTCAGCGAGAAATGTGCAAAGTGACCTTCTGGAGGGCTGAGAACTGGGTCCTGGGTGTCAGATAGCAGTTGCCACAGCTATTAATGTGCTGCTGTGCGAGAACACTAGTGTGGATTTATGAGATTATCTTAAATCCAAGCTGCACATTTCTTAATTATCAGTATTCTTGTCCTGTACAAGAAGAATTTGCATAATTTCCCAGCAGTAGAAAACAGCAAAATCAAAACAGTAAATGAAAAGATGCACCAACTCATCATGGAACTGCATATACAGTTGCTGGCATTGTTCATTTTCCTTGCATATCTAATGCAGACACCAAGGAAGAGCAGATCCTCAATTTAGCTTCCACAGAACCACGCCAACTCGTGCTAGCTGAAGAGCTGGCCCCAGATTAGCACATTTATTCCACGAGTTCTTCATGGAGCCCAAATAGTTTTGGCAAAGAATGCCAATTCAGACAGTGATCCTGCAAATATTTAAGCACCGAATACTGTTGCTGTTACAGGCGGTGTTATTGGCACCAGTGAGACTGCTCACAGCAGCGGAGGGAGCCAGGGGATACAGCATTTTTGAAGCTAAGGGCCTTACAGAACAAATAGATTCACCATTTGTTTTTTAATAATATGGGAATGTGTAGCACAGGCAGCACATTCCTCATGCATAGGCAGAGGAGAGGTGCAAGCAGCAGGCTCCCAAGTTTAACAGCAGAAAAAACAGACAATGGGATTTGCACAGGGACTTGACTGCCTTCATCTTGGGTTTAATCCTCCAGCAGACTTGTGCTACAGCATCCTGGGGTGTGCGCACACATCCTGCTCCAGGGAGCTCCTGGGACAGCCTCAGGCTGCAGGTGGTGGTGGGCAGCCTGCGCCATCCTCAGCTGCTCTATATCTGATGTTGACTTTTGCAAAGGGGAATTAGGAACCCAAACCACCGAAGTGCTTTAATACAGCATCACTTCATTGCTGCCCACTAAATAACAATGATTTTAAACCAATTTTTATCACTTCAGACAGTCCAGCTGCCCACGTGAAAACTAAGTATGTGCTTTGACCCTGTCTTGTCTACATTTGTGAATAGTTCAAATAGGTGCCATACTGGCACCATATAACTCAAAACACCATTGCCCCAGTGATGTATTTTGAAGGGAGACCGTTCTCACGCTGTACTATATCAGGGGAATGACAGGTCCTTGTGGTGTACATCAGCAGGAAGATGACACTCTGCTTTTGTGTTTTAATGGCTCCAAAATATATCATGGAGAGTGCTGTCTGATTCCTGGAACCTGGAGGCAGGCACAAGGTGTTATTGTCAAAATAAAACAGATAAACTGGGGCACATTTGGAATCTGACTATCCCACAAGGATAGCAGCAGGCAAGGGGTCATGGAAGCATCTTCTTATGGTAGATAGGAATGTTTCCTCATCACTTCATTAGTTCAGCCCCAAAGTGTGTTCCTAAAGCTATCCCTTCAGGATTTAGCTTTTTGCTCAATTTTTACCATATGCTTCAATCCCATGGACTTTCAGTGGATTTGCACATGTTTAATTTTAAGCACATGTTTTGTTGCCATGCTACTTAGGGATGGTAATCTAGATTTTATAATGCTGACCCTAGTTCTGTATAATCAGAAGAAGAAAAGGAGAATAGGAAAATAATTCAGCAAAGAGCAGCAAAGATTTGTGAAGAAAGGACACAGCTGCACACTCACTGATATTTTATACATCCCACTGGCATCAGAGGAGCTAACTCCAGCATGTTAAACAAGAGCCATGAAGCTGTAGAAGGAGGCTCCACCAGTCCTTAACAGCAGGTGAAAGCACAGCTGGTGACAAAGTGCAAAGAGGGAGCTGCAAGAAGTCATGCACCTACGCGAGGTCCGAAAGTGCTTGTGAAAGAGATGACCCCAATGCAAAGTCCTGCGTTTAAACAAGAAAAAAAAAAAACCAAATAAAAAAACCAAACCCCCCAAACCTCCCCAAAATCTAAGATTTCTAAGAGGGCCCAATTTTAGGGCAAGCCCAAATCCTCAAAGGCAGATTTCCCATTTTAGAGCATCATGACAAGTGGAGTAAGCATGGCAGGTTCATAATCTACCCAAGTGAAACAAGAGTCCTGACCAGAGCTGGAAGCTCCCATTCCCAATTCCATCATTTAGCTACTGGCTCAGGCTCCATCTCCATAGATTTAAAGCATGACACAGGCTCCCAGGCTATGCTATATAAAATCTGATTGTTACATTCAACGGGTTGTAATAAATTAAATTAACTATCAGTAATAAGTTCACAGGCAACACTGTCTTTTTTCAGTAAAGTATACTTCCTTAAAATATACCAGCAGCGTCAAATGTAACTAGATTTAATTTCATGCTGAAGAGTCTGTGAATATTCATTTTAAAATAGTCACCAAGAGCCTAATTTTAATTTGTGTGATGTTTCTGCTAATACCAATGCCTACTTAAAATATCCATTAAAAAGCCTTAAGAATATTAACAGGGAATTCTTACAGAAATGCACTAGAGTTTTATGTTTTGAATTACCATTACAGGCTTTTTGGTTTAACACTCGTTAAAGAGATTTCATTATTAACAAGAATATGTGCAAATTAAAACAAGCCCATTAAAATCTAAAATTCCATGCTAAAAAGATTAGGGACATTTGAGTTATCTTTCTTCTGAAGGAATAAATGTCATAAGTGATAGGGAGCAAAACCCAATACTTAGAAACACACACAAGATCGACAGTTGTTAGACAGTGGTGAGAAGCTCTTGATGAACTTCAGAATAACCTGTTTTATACGAGAAGTCCTCTTCCTTGTTGTTTTTGCTCCCCATCACAAAGACATGGCATTTATAAAGTCTTTGTCACAAATCTTCACCTGGCTCCAAGGTGCAGGCAGGGATGCAGTGGCTCAGGGAAGAGACATATCGTCCCCCTTGACACCAGTTTGGGTCTCCAGCAGGGCTGGAGACTTCAGACTTCCTGGCCAAAGGGTATGCTGCATCTCACCTCAGCCTGTCCTCTGCTCCCTACTCCCCTAAATCCTGGCTACTGAGGATGGAGGTGAAGGTGTGGATTTGAGCCTTAAATCGCGATCCAGCACAAGGCTGGATCTCCGGCAGGACATCCACAGGGCTTGGCTCAGCGCTCTGCACAGGGCTGGACTTCACCCTGTACAACAGAAATGAAACTGCTGAACAGCTTGTCAGAAGTCGGGCTCATTGCACAGCCTTGGGCCAGGCCTCTGGAAGGATGTCCATTGCTCCAGCACTAAAATATACATGTATTTATATGGTGAACTTCAATCTCGGATTCAAGGGGAAGTTAAAGGACTTCACACAGAAGTGAGGCACTGCAAAATACACTTTTACTTCAGTTGCTTTCAGAAGCTTTGGCTCCCAGCTCCTCTATTGATCCCCTCAGCTTCTAAATAACCCTCTGCTCAATAGAGTCATCAATGAAAAGTCTGCTACTCTAATAAATCACATGAATATTTACACTACCCTGTGTAAAATACATCTTTTGACCTATCAGGTGCTTTATATCCCTGTCCCCTGTCTAGTTACCTCTGTCCTCCTCTTTACCTATTGCTGGGGGGGGCTGGGGGGAGCCACCGACCCTTCCCTCAGCTCCAGCAAGCCACAGTGAATTATCTGTGTTAAAACTCTCTTCTGTCAAGCTGCCAAATCTTCCACATTAATCCTGAAAATTACAATTAATGAGTGCTAAGAGGATCTTTCCACCTTTGTGTATGGCTCTATTCAGTTGTAATGATCCCTGCTGCTCCGCCAGCATCTGAAGCCTCTTATGGTCATGGTTTTTGGCTCTGGGGTAGGGCAGTGTACTCCAAAAAGGCAGTGTGGCTGGTGGCCGTGGGGCTTCTTCCATTTTTTGCTTGATATCCTGGTGTCAAGGATGGTATACACTGAAGATGGGGAAAATCTGTGTTAATAAGAGCCCATGGCCACCAGAGCATGGGATGTGCCCCCCGTGCATAAGGTCGTGTCAACATTTCAGGAGTTTGAAGTCATTATTTAGATTTCCTGTGATTTGCTGTGAGGTGAAGGATGGGGCTGGGAATCAGGTTGCTACAGGTCTACAGCCCCACTTTGGGTGGCTAATGTGACAACTTGAAACAACTTCATTGAGGCTCTGGGATTCAATTTCCCAAGCTGTTAATGCAGCTACAGAGACTCAGCTCCCTGAGGACTGCAAAAAACTTAAAAATTGGGTATTTTTCATTGTTAAGAACCAGAATTGAGAATCTCATTGACACACAAATACATTATCCTTAAGTGTGGATTAGGGATCTCTAAATTGTGTCTGGATCAATTACTCTCCTGACTGTGCATAGTGAAATACTTGTAGTAATCTTCAAGACTCAAAGAGAGATCTGTTCATATTTTTAAGCACAGACTGGTTGCCATTCTCTGGTGACAATCCCACCTCCGCTTGAGCTGCTGAACAGTTCCAGGAAGGGTTTCTGTTCTTGATTTTTTTTCCTTGGTGCGACCAGCAAAAAACTTGATGGGTGTTTAACCTTCAATAAGCAATAACTAACTTACCTAGCCATTGGCAGTCCCTGGCTCTGGTTGATTCACTACTCGGCTAGAAACGAAAGTATCTCCTACAATTCAATGGGTTGCTAAGTCTTGTGCTCCTACTTTCACAAACCTCTTCAGTGACATTTCCTCTTCAGGACTATTTATCTGACACACAATTCTTTTTTTTCCTCTGTGTGTTCACTTAACTCTAGTCTGCGTTTACACAAGCCACTTCACCATGAATGGAGCATTTGTGCATTTCCAGTTTTTCAGTCCCAGAAATAACCCTGCAGAAATCACTAGAACTACACTGGAGGAAAAAAGCAACGGATGTCACAGGAGAAACAAGGTTTATTTCTTTATTTCCTTAGAGAGGAAATGCTAGATAACTAACTGCTTCCTTGAGTTAATAATTTCCACTGTCTTCAGTGGAATTATTTCCCATTTGAACTAATAATGAATTTAACTTGTAATTCCTAGGTTTAATCTATAAATTCAGCTAGTAGTAGCTCTATGAGGTTAAGCACTTTTCTTTTCCTCTCACTTTTAAGTGCTCTTTAAAATCAGAGGATACAAACACAATCCAAAGATTAGAGTAGCCCAAGTATCCACTACCCTGAGCAGATACCCTGCTGGAGAGATCTGTCTGTATAGGTGGGTACCTATAGATGGATAGATATCTGAGTGGGACAGGGTTAACTGGATTAGCTAGGCAATCAGCAATACAGAGCTGGGCAGGAGTGCACGTTCTCATACTATGCATTTGCACAATTTCAAGCACTTAATGGACTTCTAATCTCAGCTGGGGACTAGAGCTGCTGCTGTCACATAAAACTGTAACGATTTCAAGGCAAAGGAAGACATTTCACAGTAGTTATTGCTGACATTAGAAATGTCAGCTATGTCCACACACCACATCCAGTGCTGCACACAGATGCATGACTTAGCTCTGCTACCAGAAGTTATACAGCAGTGCTGGTCCAGCATTCTGGCAGAGCATGAGAGTTCTCAGCTGTGCCTGCACCGGTTCATCCTGCATTAGTTTGGCTATGTCCACACTGCCATGTGTTGCGTGATATTCACAGACCTACCTAGTCCTGTTAAATCTCAAATCCCGTACAAGTAATGGAGGCTGTGGTAGGAAGAGAAACAAACAGAAGACATTCAGTGTCAGGCCAGTGAGCTGTGTTGGTCTGCAACTTATGAATAACACTCTCAAAGCTCCCAGTTTATCTGAAGCAGAGCTTTTTGGTGGCATTTGGCACCAATGTGTTCCTGTTAGTGGAGTCATCTGTTGGGCTCACAAACGCATGCTAGGAGAGCTGAATGATTATAAAGAAAAGGCCAAGTGTGGAAATAGCAATATTCTAAGAGGTTTGATTTGCAGAGACTTAAATACTAGATCTATGTGGGAAACAGGTGGGATGGCATGCAACTAAAAGATGTTGGCCTTGGGAAGGAGCAGGAAAGACAGCAGCTGTATCTTAAATGTACAAAGATAGCAAGACTCGTCTCAAACGAACCCTGTCATTATAAAATGAGTTCTGTGCAACTTACTGTGAAACAGTGATTCGGCCTTTCTTGGGTGGAGATCACAGATGTGCAGTTGCTTTCCTGAGGACAGAAGACCACACGAGAGCAGGAGGTAGAGGAGAACACAGCATTCATCTGGAAGTGCTGGGTCCTGGGGAAGTGAGACAGAATTTGGCCAGTGGCTCCTGAATACAAGTACCACCATGGTGATGGGATCCAGTGTGAGGTGATGGATTTAACACATCCTTTGATGCAAGAGGCCCTCTCAACACAGAGCATCACTGTGCCCACTGTTTCCAAGGGAAACAGTGCTGTCTATAAGATCACCAGCCTTCTTTAGCACCTGGCACTAGTTGTTTGGGTTGTGGGTAATTCTTCCTCTGAGAGGGCAAAATTGACTCCTTCCTGTGAGCACACTGAAAAGGCATTTGTGGATGGAGATGATGCTGGGATAGTGGTGCTAATAAAATCAGCGGAGAAACAGCGTTTAGCAGCTGGGAGGGGAAAGAAGCATTTTTTTCAGGAACACACAGGCTTTGATGTTGCATTCAAGCCAAAGCAAGGGCATGTTTTAAATTCTCAATAATTCGAATTTCTTTTTAAGTTCCCAAGCCTGGCTGAGCTCTTAAAGACAAGAGATCTTGCTCCTGGGGTTGGCTTTCCTAGGCAATTGCAGCTCTGCTCAGAATACTGTTTAAATACCAATTATTGTAATTCTCGGCAGAAATATTACAGGCATTCAGATTTTTTTCTTAACAGCCAAAGGGAGACATTTCCAGCATCTATCAAACCTCTTTTATTTTAATCCACATTAAAATCTCTTTCCAGAAGGACTGGGCAAGGGAGCATAATTTATCATTACAGTTTAAAGATTTGTCATGGCTGCCCCATGCCAAGCCAACCTGTCTAGAGTAACCTTTTGGGGGCAGGAGGGATGACTGGAAAGAGCAAAGGGTATTGAAGTTAACAAGTAATGGACAGTAGATAGGCAGGAAGCAGTAGAAGCAATATCCCATGCTTTCCTGCAAGTAGCAAATTCCCCAGCTCCCACATTGTGGGGAATACACCCAAATCTTCCTCTGATTTTATCGTGGAAGTGAGTGAGCAGCTCACAGCTTGGGACTCAGCTGGCAACAAGCAGGCAGTTCCATCAGTGAAGGACTCCTGCTGTGACGGTGGAGTGTCTCTCGCCTATGGTCACCCTTCCCGCGAGGCCCTGGCAGTCCTCCCGCTTACCCCAATTTGGAGGGAAAACAGAATTATTTGGTACCTTGTCTGTTGAGACCCAGTGTCTGAACAGCAGTCTTCAGGAGCTTGAAGTGGTCTCCTGCTGCCAAGAGTCATCATGCTGCATGACGAGACTGCTCCAAAGCTGTAATTTTTATTTCCTTCAACGGTCGCCATCAAATCAGGACAATTGCAATGAACGTCCTGGCATGAACGTTGAGTCAGGCATTCTGTGATAGAAGTTTTAGTTGTTATTAACAGCCAGCACTATGAAGAATTGAAAAATACATGTCAGAGAAGAGCTGCTGTGTTATACAAGAGATATGCTCGTGGCTCACTCCTCAACCCAGGTGACTTCGTGGATGTTGGCCATGAAGTGCAGCAAAGGAGCCTGCTCTGCTCCTTGTACCTGTGGAGCTGCTGCTTCCCCACCCCAGCATGGCTCTGGTTTCCAAAGGAAACAGGGCTTGTTAGTCTGAGCTTTCCATCTAGCCCTCTTTCACTGCCTCTTCCCCCAAATATTTTCAGCCAGACAGCTAATCTCAAACAAATTTGGCAGAGGCAAATATGAAGCTCGTGCAGATTTTGGGAGAATCAGGGTAATGGTGAGGTCCCCACAGAGGGAAAGCGGCACCGTGATCAACCCGGAGGGGTGCTTGCTGTGTCGGTGGGGCCAGGCAGCACACACACTGCCCACCCCTGCGGGGGACTGGCACCTCCCAAAGACCCACAGGGACATACTGCCAGGCAGGGAGTGGGACGTTCACAGCCAGGGGGGAGCTTCAAGCTTTGCAAGGAGGGAAAAGGCCTTCCAGGCACAGAGGCAATTGCAACGTTGGAGGGAGGGCAGGGAACGTGAATCCCTTGCTCACGCAGCAACTTGTTATTTTAACATGACTAAGCAGCCCAAACTGGTGAATGCTAGTCCTGCTCCTGCCCGAAACCCCATTGGCAAACCCCCCACCCTGCTCCCAGCACAGGGGGACCAGTGCCTGTGCCCCCAGCCGCTTCCCAAGACAAGCAGCATCTAGAGTTCAAGTTAAGCTAAAAGCTGTCTCTTTTCCTTCCTCTTCTTTCTTCAGCTGCACCCATTATAAACTGAGCACAGCTGTGGTTCTGGCCCTCAGACTGTATAGGAGCTATAGCAAAGTGTTTAATGTATTCTTAGCTTTTAAAATACTATTCATCAGCTGCAATCAAAGAAGAGAGCCAGCATCATGTTGCCAGCCAAATTAATCACAGCTCCCCCATTCCCCCCTCCACACACACAGTCACGTTGTGTGCATCAGTGGTGGTCTCGAGACCACAGTTTAGCAGACACTGGAAAAGGCCAAGGTGGTAAATGTAAATCCTGGCTGCTCTTAATCATGTTCGTAATGACCATGTCATCAATCATAGGCCTTCTCAAGTGCTCAGCAACCACAGCCCAAGGGTATATTTTTCAAAGAATTCAATTCAGTGAGGTCTCTCAAAAGCTGGGTCACCATTATTCCCACTCACACGGAAGGAGGGTTTCTTCTGACTGTCTGGCACTGGCAGTGCACATAAGCTCAGCATCTCCCTCAAAAGCCCGGCTGCAATGAGTAAAGTCATTAAAATTTATGCAACTCAAAATTTCACTGACCTTTAGAAGAAAACAAGCTAAGGAAAAAGAAAACACATCAATAGAACAGATTGGGAAAAAACACAGCATTTCTGCCATTTCCCTGCTCTTGGTATTTTTCACTGGGGACATGGTCAAAACACTTAAAAAAACCAGGCTTTCAAACTCCCTAAAAATGTTGGAACATTAAGAACTAATGAGAATTTTAGTGGTTACAGATTTCTCCTACAGATCTCCAAAGGACTCAAGACCTTCTGGCTATAGACACATAACATGGAGAACCTCATGCGAAACAAGCCACACACAAGTGGTAAACAGCCCGAATTCCCAGAAACAGTACAAAACAAGTCACACACAAGTCACCAAACCTGATCATCTCCCACCTGAGCAGCAATGGGTTGGGCACAGCATTTACATTGTGCCCTATTGCAAAGCCGATTGTGAAGCCCATCCATGAAAATAGAGACATTCGGTGCTTCTTCTGAATGCCAGTTGTGCAGTCCTGTAACAATGATTATATTTCACACCCAAGACAGAACTGAATCAGACCTGTTTGATGCCACTGGAGGAGCTGATGGAAGCTTTAACACTTTGAGGAGAGTTCAAGACGATTTTACGGAAGCACGCCTTGGGGAAATTGAAATGTCAAGCATAATTTGGCACTTGAAACATGAAGGAGAGGGGCTTTTCACTTGTTTTCATCTGCATATTCCCCTCCTCTGAACTGTACATGCTCCATTTCCCGCTCTTCCCTAAACTTTCATTAGGCAATGTTGAAATCTGCTGGATTTGAGGAATCTCCAAGGATAAACAAGTATCTGGCATTAACCTGCTCTGTAAAAGTCAGTTTGACATGTCTCACTGTTCTTCCATTCTTGTTAGGGAAACTAGTCCAAAACAAGCTTTTCCTCTGTTACCTATCTTTTCCCATCCATTCATTTGATCTTTCATGTAAGACTAGAGGATTACTGCTCACTAGTCCAATTCTTAATAGATATGGGTTCACCTGGAGGGGAAAAAAAAAAAAAAAGGCTTTTGATCTAGGTTTCAATTTCAGACCTGATCTCTGGGGTTGCAGACATTCAATCCAGCAGCAGTGCTGCTTCAGCTGGCTCTTAGCAGGCAAGGGGCAGTCGGAAAGACCTAGGAAACGGGTGAGTTTGCTCTCCCCCTAAAATAGAAGCGCTCTCATAGCTGTCAGCATGAGAAGTAACAACAGGAGTCAGCAAACAGGCCTCTGCTAGGTGCAGCTCCTGGGAATGCTGATAATGTGTTCTGGGGAGATAAATTTTTAATTCTCCCCATCATCTGAGTAATTTCTGGTGAGACAGAGCACAGAGCCCCACAACACTCTGAATCTTTCCCATAAGGATTTTCCATGAGGCAATGCTTGCTTGCTGTAATGGGAATTTCTTGCACCAACTTCACAATTTTAACTGAAGTTCCTTTTTTGAGAAAAGTCAAATGAACTTTTGATATTACAGAAACATGTTAATTTCTGATATTGTAGTAACTTCCTTAAAAATATTCTCATTGCATAGCCATTATGAGATATAACTTAGCATAAGAAACACAGAGTCACACCAATATGAAACATTTCAACTTTGTAAAGAAAAGAGGTTCAATCCACTTGAAACATGGTTTTAGTTTAGAGGGTTTGGGACTGTCATTTTTCAGGAAATTTTTGTTCAAATTTTTTGGCATGAGGATAAAAGGGGCTTTTAAGAATTCCCTATAAAGTAAAGAAATCCATTTACTACAAGCCTTGGAAGTCACCTTAAGTGACCAATACCATTTCCATGTTTGACAAGGAGCTGCAAGGTACAGCACATTTAGTGTGCAATACTGGCTCAGTTTTGCCTAAAAACAGAGGCAGAAAATCAGCAAAATTTTCCTTTTAGCTCAACAGGACTATTTTAGGAAGTGTCACTTAAAAGCCAACTTGAAAAGCCCCTTCAGCAGCACCTGAGCAGCTCTTCTTGTCGGGGGGTGCTTGCTGCATCAAATGACCGGTGGTTTTGCATGGCTCCAGCTGCAGGAGTGAATTATTTCAGAGCTACCCTGTGTCACTGGATGCAGAGGCTTTACACTGATGACTAATTTATGTCAGTGAAAGTGGATTGGATTTGAAACAAAACCCATTGATTTTACATCACCACTTCACACTAGCCCTGCCACCAGAATTAATGCACAGCAAATGAAACCGTGGCTCCTCGGTCCTCTCTTGGCAGGGGAATGAGGCAGAGACGTCACTCCCTGTACGCCGGGGCTCTCCTTCATCCTTGTTTGCAGCTGCCAGACAAATAACAGTTTTAGGGTAGTGCACACCAGGCTGAACCCCCAAACCTGGGCTTCATACATCATCCTGCCACAGATGGCAACCCACTTCAGCAGCAGCAGCTCAGAGAAGCACCGAGCATTTTCCTAAGTCCTACCGAAACCAATGTTTCAGGGTGTTTCTGGAAATCAGCAGCATGCAAAATCAGCAGCAATGACTTAGCATGGACCCCTGCATGTACGAGAAATGCCCGTGAGAGCCTGTCTGCAGGACAGAGATAAATGGAAGGATTTGAGGTCCTTGCGCTGCCTCACCTGACAGCCACCACCACCCTGACATGGTTTCCTGTGTGGTAGAGAAAAAGCGTTTCTCTCCACGAGGCAGCAGGTTGTTTTACACAAGTAAAAAAAAATGTCTTCTGGGTATCATTGGTAGGAATGGCCCTGGATGCAGTACTTCATGGCTGTCTCGTGAAAGGGAAAAAATATAACCCACTTCACTGGTTAAGGAGTATATTCCTCCTTGTGGGTGGATAAGATATCTCTCAAGTGAATGACTCTAGTATTTATTATGTCAGATTATACCACTTCAGTTACTGGTTCAGATTATAACAAAACTGGAAAAACAACCACTTATTAGATATTAATTTTATCTTACAGATTCTATTGTAAATGGGATACAGGCCCCTATGTATATACTACAATCCTTAAAATAGCTCCATCTAAATGCAAATGCAGACCTCTGCCTAACACAGAGCTGAAAGCCTTCCTATTAACATGCCAAGAGATAGTGGAATTAATTTAATGCTTAAAAATTCCAAGGGATAAGAGGAATTTCTTCTGTTCATATCTAGCATCATTTTCTCTTCATGACCAAAGCACCCATAATATGATAATTTTTACCTTTCTCAAGCTTACTGAGGGAAAAGACAGTACAATCTCTCTCTAGAAATTACTTTACGGGCTGTACTCTATTGACCAAAGTGCAGGTATGTGTATGCTCGGTAAGGGATGCCCAGGGAAAGACAAAATATGAAGGTGACTACAGTGCAGGAAGGTTGTTGGGATTCAATTACTTGTCTTTGCAAACTAATCAAAAGCAGAGATAGTGCTTGACAGAGTTCATCTCTCATGAGCATCTTCTTCTCTACCTGTTCCTCTAAGCCCATCAAACACAGGGGGCTCACTCTGTATCTACCATATACATACACACACACAGTGTGAGATACTGATTTCTCTTTGGAGGACTTTAGTGATCACTCAGTGGCATGTGGAAGGTGCTGACCTCCACTACAGTTACTATACTTACTGCATCTGCAGACATACATGGCCTGGAAAGCAAGAGACGGCTCTGTCTTGAAGCTTTTGTGTAAGCACAGCTGCTTTAATGCCACAGGCTCATGGTGCCCAGCGTGCCCCCATAGCAGTTCCCAGCCTGAGGGTATGGCAGGTCGGAGGGGAAGGACGTTGGTCTGGCTGTTCTAGGAAACAGTAGCATGCCATGGGGAACTATTCTCTGCAAATGCATCTCCATTTTGATTCCCAGGTGCCAGGCAGCAGCAGGCAGCAAACTGACACGGAGTCCGCTTTGCAGCCTTCTCTACTCCATTGTGGGAATTAAACTCTTAGAAGTAGCTGTATCCATCTGTATGAAAAAAGCACATAGTACATGGCAAATGTGTCTCTTTTTCAGTATTTATGAAACTGAAATGCTTTTGTTAAACTTGGTGCCTTTCCACCAAAATATATGTAATCCAAATTTGCTCTGCAAGACTATTTTCAGGGAAAAAAAAAAAAAGGAAGAGTCATGCACTTACTCACACATGCATCTCAGTAGGAAGAAGCATCCACCTTAGTATACACACCATGAGGGTCTGGAACAGACATCTCGGAAGCTGCAAGACTGGAAACCACCATGTCCAGACGTAGAAACATCGTAATGCAAAAGCTGGACAAGTTAAAGAAATATTCAAGCCACTCCCAACTGACTTGTACTCTGAAGTATGTCTCTTTCTCTAAATCAGTTCAGAAACCAAACACATTAATGACAATGAGGTTGTGTTGATGTGAACGATAAGTTATTGTTGTACTGAAACGGAAGCAGGAGCGAGTTACATCTCTGCAGGTTTGCTTTTGGATCGGTCTCACAATTCACAGGCCGAACTTAACCAAAAAAACCCCTACAGGGGGGCACTTGGGCAAGGAACTGACGTGCTTCTGCTCTCTGAGTTGTGTTTTACATCACACAACACTTCCTATTCATTTCTTGGAGTTGTTCTTATTTTCTGTCAGAAGCGATATTTTTGTGCCCATGCTGAATGGTTGGTTACTGAATTGCTCCAAAGGTTACAGCTTTCACAGCTAGGAGCTCTGCAAGGGTGCCAGAGCTAGCTCCTCTCATAAATACATACGTATTTTCAGAGTAATGAAGAAATTTCTTAAGCTGTTTTCTCTCTGGACTTTGTCCTGCCAGTGCCGAGTATTTTCTGTGCAAGAACTCAGTGGCTGGGTCTTTTGTGATTAATCATTTGCAAGATAATGCCCTAAATGGCATGAGAAAAAAAAAAAAGGTAACTTCTCACAGCAAATGGATGGGCCTCAATTTAGGGAACTCTACAGCTCCCTGAGTATAGAGTCAATGTTGCTGAGCGTGGAGTTTCCTTTGGCAAAGCTAATGGGTCTGGCCTGGCCTTTGATCATCACCAACATATAATAGTGATTTAAAGAGACCTGCGAAATTTGGGAAACGAAAGACTCATTGTAGCTGTAAACTGATGAAGAGACCACTATAGCCTGAAAAGATGGTGTAAAACTCTACACATAAGTCACTGCCATAAAAACATCATTCTCCCCAAACAGCTTTTGTTACTTCATGAAATACACTTTCCAATGTATTCCTGTAATCTAGAAAAGCTTTATGAAATATTGACATTACTGGCATTACTGATATTCCCATAGTAATTATTTTTCATAATAATTAAACAATATGGCACAAAATCTGGTGAGGGTTGCTCCTGATAACTAACCTTTTAGACTTAATTTACTTTCTACTCTTACAGAAACAAACATGTCCTTTTAAAGTCTAAAAATTGCTGTTCTTGAAAATGTTCACTGGCCTTTATATTAACAAGGACATGATGTGAAAACAGGATTCTAGTTTCTCTGAAACTTAGGGTTTTTTTCCTTTTAACTATTTATTTAGCTCAAATTACATCAAATTATGAACTAAAACTGAAGATTGTACTCAATTTTATACTCATTGTGGATCTGTTTTTCTAAATGGAAGCTATTGCAGAAATCCTCCCTGACCCCTGCATTACAAACACTTGCTTAGCAACACCCAGGAATCTGGCCTCTCCCCATTCTCCTCAGTTTTGGGCCTCATGGATTCCAGGCTTGGCTCCACTGTAGAGGCAAAAAATATAACATAAAGCCTTTCAAACACTCGTTGCAAAGCACTCCAGCTTTACTAACAAGAACTCTTATTTATACCCAGGATCTAAGCTTGAAGGGATCTTGAAACATTAGAAGTAGTTGGGGAGAGCTTCAGACATTTTCGATGAGATGTAGGAGATAAAAGGAAGATACAGGAAAACCACAGGATAAAAGCTAAAGGAGAAAAGGAATCCCAAAATAGCTCTGTTTGGAGTGCTCTTCTGGAAGAGTTATTATACTGTTCAGTATGGCAAAACATCAAAGAGGGAATATTTCAACCAAATTACTTGTGAGCTGAATTTCTCATCATCTTCCAGATCATCACAACTTGCTGGTTTTCTTAATGTGGCCCTGTGGTCAAACATGGAAGTGTAAGGCTCAACAGGAGAGGGCTTTCTTGTGCATCCAACCTAGGCAACACAGGGAAAGAAGTAGAACTGTTAATTATGCAGCTGTCCTTCCCCAGAATTACTGCTATTCTACTCATATGCACATATCACTATTTCCTGTAGCATTTTGAACACTGGCATTTTCCTCTACAAGGGGCTTCCCTCTTCATCCCATTTGCACACATGTATGGGTCCCAGTCCAATAGTGAGTTTGTGCAAGAATCTACCTCCAGACCTCTCCAAGTCTCACCGATACCTGTTGGCCTGTCAATGGACCTTCTGTCATGGACCTTTGCTGGCTCCAGGCGTTGATGAGGAACTGGCTAAACTGTCCTAAATAGGATTTTCCTCTATTGCTAAAGATCAGTGGTGGTTTATTTATTTCAAGACGTTCTAGTTGTGGCTTTAAGCACGTGATATTATGGGTCAAGCTAAGTAAGCAATTTCAGATTATAGCCCAGAACATTTTCAGAAGTGGACTTAAACAGCTTTTCACCAGTGAAAATCCTGCCTCTTTGCATTCATGTTTCCTCCTCGTGCCCCCCACTGCCTGCCTCTCTCTCTCATACCCCTGCACTCATAGAGCAAGTCCTTGAGATTAACCACAATATGATTACATTTTAATTGAGGCCAGCTTAGTGTGGGGACATCCTTTTAACTCAGGAGGCCTCAATTCCACAGAACCATAATGAACTAATAATGAATGTGCTAAAGTCATTAAATCAAAATTCATAAAAGGGTGAATATTGCTTTCTTTTATAATAAAGCAATTAAAATCCCATATACCATAATAGATACTACTAAGGTGCACTAAGTGTTCTTTAAGGAGGTTAGTGTTTAATGCCACCACACACAAATTTGGGGATCTTTTCAAAATAGGACTGCTACACTATTAATAGATGATCAGAACTCTTTTCATGTCTTCTTTGGTTCAGCATTATTGCCTGCTTTAAGAAATACTGGCATGATTTCATTAGTGGGTTTTGTAGAATAGTTAGTTACAATAAATCATGACTTGCAGTATAAGTAACTTTCAAACAGTGAAGCATGGTACCGTTACAGATATGCTACTTTTCGATTTAGGTTTTTTCACTGTTCCTTTCATCATGACAACCCCTTCCCATCTCTCATTCTCTGTTCCTTGGGGGTTAACAGCCCCAACCTACAGTAGCAGAGAAAGCATGTGATGGGTACATCTGACTTTGCAAGTCAGCCCTGGCTAGGGGAAGAGTAGTCCAGAGAAATGCATGTCCTGACTTATGACCACCTGCCTCTTCATGTGGTGTTTGCTCCAAGGAAAATGTCAGTGAGAAGCCCTGGATTATTTTAAACATGGACCTCATTGCCTCAGGTATCGGAAAGCCAATAGTTATATATGGACTCAGACAGGGAAAAGGTCCATGAACAGACAGGTCTTGAGCTGCATGTTAATCATCTGGACACATCTTTTTGTCTACCTGGTCCCTAACGTGCTGCTCAGAGGGAGCTGATGGTGTGTGCTAGGAAAGGACTGCTATGCAGAAGCACCCGACTGGAAGCAGTACCTGAGTCATCACAGCCAGATCCTCACAGCACCCAAACCGGGGCAGGCTCAGAGGGGTGTACATGAGGCCTTGGTCCCTATCCCCTTGGTCCGGCCACAAAACAGTCCCCAGCTCCCAGCTCTACTTACTTCTGCTCAGCCCTTGCAAACCGGCCACTGTCGAAGACAGACCCTTGGGAGAGCTGGGCTCCTCGGTACTTGCACACCAAAGATCCCTGCTGCCCAAAGCTCATGTTCCCACCTAGGAGAGCCCCTTCCCTGAAGGGCTACAATCCACCCATGCAATGACTGAGAAGAAAGAAGAGGCACAAAGTGACTTAGGATCAGATAAACCAGTCAGCAGCAAAACAGAAACATCACCAACCCCGTGCTAGTGCCTGCTGCGCCAGACCTCGTTGTCTCCTGCAGGCCTTTGGCCTCCGTTCAGGAAAAAAATCATTATTGTGCACCAAATGGCTGGGATCTAAACAGAAAACAGTTTACTGTCACTCACAAATTCACACAAGCAACAAATGTTCTTCCTTTTAATGACGCAGTCACGGAAACCCAAGACTTTGAAGACTGCTCAGGAAGAGAGACCAATGGAAAGCGCATCCCAGGGCAGGCGGGCACATGTGCCTGTATGAAAGAGACGAACAGATTGGCAGAAAAAGAATTATTAAATAGTACATGGTGGAGTAGGGGATTATCTAGAGAACCTGATATAAGAACAGACAGATTAAAGGAACACTAAATATTTATTACAAAGTCATTCATATCATATGCAATAATACATGCCATAGCTGCTACTGAATAATACAGGCAACAGCCAGTTGCTGAGATTGCTCTCTGAGTTGGATAAAATAGAATTAGAGGCTTTTATCCACTGGAGACCATGCGCTGTTATACATAATAATCAAAATCACTCAGAAGAGCGAGAGAAGTAGCTCAGTGATCATTGTAACTACATGAGATGAAACACGTTATGTCCAGGTTACTGCAGGCCTTTGCCATTCACAGAAGGGTGGGAAGGCACCAGACAATTGCAGCCCTGCTTCTCCCCAAATGTTGGTGCTAGTGGAAGGGATGAGCCCAAAGGAATCCAAGGACTTCAACCCATAAAGGGCCAAAACTGGGGGCTCCTGGTGAGTCCATGGGCTCTGCAGCAGGCCATGAGCCAGTTTGTTGTATGCTGGCTTTAGGGTGAGGTACAGCATGCTCTAGGCACAGCTGAAATTATTCTGGTTCTGTATTTCTCTACGTGGGTCGCTCCACAAGTGCATTGGCACACTGTTTACACAATCTGACCCTAGAGCTAGCAAGGAACAAACCATGTTATTGCAACCCAACAGTTTTGTCTCACGAGCCTGTTTCTTCTGTTCCACGCACACCAGGCCCTTTCAGCAGGCAGAGGGGATGTGCTCCTGGGTTCCCTGGGTAGGTTAAAAATGAATTTACATAAATGGAAAATCTCCTTGCTGTGGCCCTTGATGTCGACTAATATCTAATACGTTATACACAGGCAGGAGAAGAGAGAATTGTCAAAACAGAAGCAACCTGTCACCATGCAGCTGCTTTGCATCTCCTTTCCAGAGCTGAGCCCCTCATACTGGTTTCACAGTGTGGCCAGAAACTCCCACCAAAATGAGATTTCCATTTGGTTGTGTAATGGTCACCAAAACCAAAGAGATCCTTTTCAGCTGTGGGGAAGGGGAGAAAAGGGCTTGGGAAGAAAACCCTTTCAGGACTGGGACTTTCTAACCAGATACAGTGATTTTTTTCAGAACTACTGCACATTAGTGGGTACTAGCACAGCGGTAACCGGGATGGCAATAAGATGGAAAACACCACAACCTGTGTGTAGCAGCACCACAATACTACTGAGGATATCCTGCGAGCAGCTCCTCCCATTGTAGCACAGCATTGTGCTGCAGTGCTGACAGAGCTGCGCCGATTCACATGCCCTGAGCCGGACCCTGTGGCACCCCGAGCACAGAGTGTGGATACACCCTGCGCTGCTGATACAAGCTGTAACAGTTAAAATTAAAGGGCCAGGTTCTCCACTGGCTCAATTCCACAGATAGAATCTGGTTTATTGGCATTTAGCAGAGTAAACTTTCCCCTCTTGGTGTGCTATTCCCCTATTCACTTTTGGAGGTTTTGCACAGGCAGTTCCCACTGGCACCGGCAGAAATTACCCAGAGCAATCCACCATGAACTGAGAGCGTGCGGATCCCTAGGAGTATTGTATTTCTTAGTTTCTCATACATACCGAGGAGAGCATAGCCGATTCACCGCAGGAAACCCAGGTGCTGAATTCATCTAACAAGCTGCTTAAAACTCTAAACAGATGTTTCTGTGTCTTTCCTGCTTCTTGAGCAGTCTGTGTGGAAGCACCAGCAGATTTATAATAGAGCAGATGCATGAACCATACATGCTTTAATATCAAGGCCTGAGTCATTGGAAAATGCTTTATGACTACTGTGTGTGCATATAGTTTGAGCAATGTGCCATAGGGATATAAGATCAGTCTTGTCCATAATGGAAATGTAGATTGACCGGGCTAGAGCCAGAGTGGAGGTAGCAAAATTCACACTGAAACTGAAAATTATACCTGTCTTGGTATGTTCCCTGCTCCTGCAATGACTCATGAAAATGTAGATTGGGTATTTAGGCTGGATCTCATCCAGCGCCCAGAGAGGTGTACAAAACAACTCATTGATTTCAATCGATATTTTATCAGGGTCCTTAACTCTCCAAAGATTATGGAAGGATCATAGATAGACCAGTAAACACACTGAGAACTATTAGAGCCTGGAAAAGCTAATTCTCACTTACACTACCTCTATTTTTATACTCCTGGATTGGTGAAAATGTACCTCAGTGTCCACAATGTATTGGTTTTGTGTGGCAAGGTTTTGGTAGCGGGTGGGGTTACAGGGGTGGCTTCTGTAAGAAGCTGCTGGAAGCTTCCCCTGTGTTTGACAGAGCCCATACCAGCCGGCTCTAAGACAGACCCGCCGCCGGCCAAGGCCGAGCCAATCAGCGATAGTGGTAACGCCTCTGTGATAACATTTTTAAGAAGGAAAAAAAGTTGGGACGGCGGTATTCGGCAGCCGGAGAGAGGAGTGAGAACATGTAAGAGAAACAACCCTGCGGACACCAAGGTCAGTGAAGAAGGAGGGGGAGGAGATGCTCCAGGCGCCGGAGCAGAGATTCCCCTGCAGCCCGTGGTGAAGACCATGGTGAGGCAGGCTGTCCCCCTGCAGTCCATGGAGGTCCACGGTGGAGCAGATATCCACCTGCAGCCCGTGGAGGACCCCACGCCGGAGCAGGTGGGTTCCCGAAGGAGGCTGTGACCCCGTGGGAACCCCACGCTGGAGCAGGCTCCTGGCAGGACCTGCGGATCTGTGGAGAGAGGAGCCCACGGAGCAGGTTTTCTGGCAGGACTTGTGACCCCGTGGGGGGCTCACACTGGAGCAGTCTGTGCCTGAAGGACTGCACACCGTGGAAAGGACCCATGCTGGAGCAGTTCGTGAAGAACTGCAGCCCGTGGGAAGGACCCACATTGGAGAAGTTCATGGAGGACTGTCTCCCGTGGGTGGGACCCCACGCTGGAGCAGGGGAAGAGTGTGATGAGTCCTCCCCCTGAGGAGGATGAAGCGGCAGAAAATAACGTGTGATGAACTGACCGTAAACCCCATCCCCGTCCCCCTGTGCCGCTGGGGGGGTGGTAGAGAATCCGGGAGTGAAGTTGTGCCCGGGAAGAAGGGAGGGGTGGAGGGAAGGTGTTCTGAGATTTGGTTTTATTTCTCATTACCCTACTCCGGTTGATTTGTAATAAATCAAGTTAATTTTTCCCCAAACTGAGTCTGTTTTGCCCGTGACGGTAATTGGTGAGTGATCTCTCCTATCCTTATCTCGACTCACAAGCTCTTTGTTATATTTTCTCTCCCCTGTCCAGTTGAGAAGGAGGGGGAGTGATAGAACAGCTCTGGTGGGCACCTGGCATCCAGCCAGGGTTAACCCATCACACTGACTGCAGCATCACCAAGCCCCACAGTCCTCAACAGTCACGAAACTGGTTTGAAGAGCAGACACGATTTAAATAAACTTTCCCAGAATTACTGCATTTTCCTGGTGTTTTCTGACCCTTCAGGATTTACTACTTGTAACTTTTTTTTTTTACACAAACTTTCACAGGAAAAAGTGCCATCTGATACTCTGATGTGCTCAGATCTCTTCAGGAACTGAGCTTTAATGAGAAACACTAGTATCAGACTTCTAGGTTAGAGGAGGTGAATCCCACTTGAGTTGACAACAGTCCCAATAGTTGCACCATGGCATTGCGATAGGATACACACACAGTGTCCCAGGTGGTCCAGTGAATTAGCTTTAGCATGCCTTTCTTGGCTTCCTTCTTCATAAAGCCAGACTTCCTGGACTGTTATGATTATTCAAATGCTTTAACAGTGGTTCTTAAGGCAACCAGGACATAATCAGAGTAAGATAAATCAGCCAACCACAAGCCCACAGCTCTAAGGTGGATTTGGAATTTTAAAATTGAGTTTTCCCCCTCCCTCCCCAATCTGACCATGGATCAAGGCATGCGATGAGGATGAGCCTTTACAATATCATCCCGATATTGTAAAAAACTGGTTTCAAGGAAATCGGAGGTGGAGGTTGAAGTCCCGAAGACTCACAGCTACTGAAGGTGTGGAGCACCTGAACATGTGGTTTTCTAGGTGGGTATGTCCCAAATTACTGTCTCTGCTAGAAGAAACCACATTGACCACAAGCACCAGAGAATCCTCAAGGAGAGTTTCACAAGCGTCGAGCACACTGATGCCCAAGAACCACTTAATACATGCAAGACAGACTTATTTTCTGAAGTAATACATGATAATAGTCAGTTATTAATCCTTTCAACTGTAAATTGGATTTTCTAGGTACCACAGACATCGCTGACAGGTAAGCCACTGAAGCCTGGCACTAGAGATGGCAGGAGAAATCCTGCTCTCACGGCAGTGTGGGGGAACTCTCTCCCTGCCTCTCATGGGAACATGATTTCACCTTTCCATGTGAGCTGCAGAGACTTCTACCAACTGGTCATCTCAGGGTTACCATTTCAAAGACCTTCTTACATGAGATATCCCAGGACATTTATAAAGTTAGGAAGAGATTCAGAGCAAGCAATGGAGACCTCTGCTTCAGTTAAGTGCTTATTTATACCCACAGCATTCACATGTTGCATTTCCTGATGAAATGTGTTCCATTATTTCTGAAATATTAAACATGAATAGCAGAGCTATAATGTATGAATTATACAGTGTTGCAAAAGCTATCATCATGTCCAGTTTTTTTGGCATTTCAATGTATAAATATTATACCAAGGAGCTTTTATACTAATGGATAACTGCCTACAGTGCACACTTAACCTTTGTCCACTTCAGTTGACTTGATAGTGCTACCTACGTACATCAAACATCAATTCATCCAAACTGGCAACATAAGAAAGGCATGTGGCCAAATTCCTTCTCTCCTGCTAAGCTCAACTCTACAGGATTTGAATAGTGATGCAAAGGAGAACCCATGCCACTTAGACTAATTGGGCTAGATCCTCAGTTAGCCCATTCTGCTTATCCTCAATTTAGGTTAACAGTTAATCAGACACCATAAAAAGCTAGTTATTGGACCCAGGCAGATTCCAATTAACTGCCAGTAAACAATCTCATCTGATGTAACACACTTTTACTCTATCAAACATGAAGCTTCTTGGGGGGAAAAAAAAAAGCCAACCTGCATTTCATAAAGACAGTGCACGTCCTCCTCTACGTGTAGAAAAGCCATGCTGACCTCCTTGCTCCAGGGAAAGAAAAATATATCCCTTAAACTTTCAGAAAAAGGAAAGATGGTAGGCTGCTAGAAATAGCCATTTGCTCCACTCCAGCTCTGTGCTCCACGAGAAACGAGACAGTGAAGTTCATCTTTGGCTTGGCAGTATGCACGTGAGACATGGGCAAACAGGAGACCAGGCCGTGCTGACCCCTGCTAACTCTTTGCAGGGAGGAACAAGACCTTTCTTTGCTCTGTATTCTCCGTTTGACTTTCGCCATGTCACATAGTCCCTGACTTCTTACAGGAAATTTTGTTTCAGTGATTATCAAGCACCTGAATTCCTTTGTTCACACTTTCACTCCTGACCTGGAGGCTACTCCCGCCGCCTCACCTGGACAACAGACATGAGGCCACCCCTTAGCCTTGCTGCAGCATCACACAAGCTGTTTCATTGGAGACTAATGTTCAAAGAGCTTGAGTATCATGATAACAGGACCAAACGCTACACAGAAAAAGTGATTTATCTCAGACAGGGAGAAGAGTAAGTCTATATAGCTCTTAGAAAGTGGTCCTGGGAGCAGCTCCTTAAAGGACTAGCAGACTATTCACATAGGAGTTGGGAGGGCAGCTGCATTATCTGGTTTGCTAACATTGAGATAGTCCGAGTGCACCCAACAACTCCATCGTATAGCTTGGCATACACTAGGGTCACATTCGTAGTTATTGAAGTGCAAGTGAGCTGCTTTGGCTCCCTTTACAGTCAGCAGAGCCCAAGGAAGCCCCACAGGGCAGTTCAACCCAACCCACTGGCTAAACTGAACGCTGGAGGGGCCTGTTTTTCTCCATCAATTATAAAGGGACACTAAATGGCTCCTTACAATAGGTAAGTCATTACAGACATCCTCTGTCTCTACAAACAGCTTTGCACAGGCAGCCAGCCTTGCTCTGCAGCCAGGCTAGAGATCCCCCCAAAGTGCCATGCAGACACAATGGAGAAAACAGGAGCCGAGAGAAAACAAATACATCCGTCTAGTGTCAGTGCAGCAGCGTTCAGAAGCCTTTCTGCAGACAGAGGCTTTCAGTAATGAGAAGCAACGGCAGATAACTGACAGCCAGAAGAGCTCTCTTGCTGTCTGAGCGCTGTTTCAGGATGGTAGCTGGCATCTGCAAGGAGGCAAAAAGCTCATGCTCTGCCTCTCTCCTCAAAGATCTCATGGCTTCCTACTGACCCCAGTTTAGCTCAGGTTGGCTCACCTGGGGCAGCATTTGAGAGGCTGATGAAGGTGATGGATAAGCCCAGCACCGGCTCCATGCTGAGGGCTGTAGCGTGGTACATCAGGCAGCACACTTGCCATTACGTCTGGAGATGCTCTGCCTGTCCAAACCTTTCATGCAGAATCACTTATGTGTCTTCCCTGCTTTTGTATTCAGCAGGGAGCTGTTTTCTTCATTTAAAAGGCTGGGTAACACACTGCTGCTAAAGTGCATTTGTGATGCAGCAGAGTTCACCTTTCTTCTGTGCTACCTCTTGCAAGAGAGGCACAGTGCCTAACTTGGCAAGTTCTTGCTGAGCGCTCAGCTCCTCTAGGCCAGGCATTGTAGCGTGCTCCCAGGAGCGCACTTAAGAGACCAGGGGACACAAAGCACGTGCTTGCAGCTCCACGCAGTGCTGGTTGAGATCTACATTCCCAGTGTTATCTTGTGCTCTCATGAAGTGCAATTACCTCCTCATTCTCCAGGTCTGTGGCCATTTAATCTCTCCCATTTTGTTTCTGACATCTCCAATAATCCAACCCTGACACTCCTTATAGATACTGCAATTACAATACAGAGCAGCTCTTGACAGGATGAGTTGTATTTTGCTTCCTTCCTGTAACGCTTAAGTCACCAGGCATGGCTACATGAAATGGCAAAAGAAACCATCACTGAGGATTTATATGGGTCCCCAGCAGATAGTGACAGTGCTATATATCTGTCTTAGCCAATTAAATGTCTGGAAGCTACCCAGAATAGGCCAGCCGAGGCAGAATTTACATGTGTTTCTGTTTTCAGTAATAACTCAGCTGTGATTTCTTTTCTTATACTTAGGTCAGAGACTTTGCTGTTGCCACTCTCCTGCCTTCCCATCCCATGTCACACACTCTGCAGCTGGGGGAACTAGTCCTCAGGTTTTGACATGCCCATGATGGCAGGGAGCACAGTGCAAGACATCAGAAGCAGAACAGTTCCCAAAATAGCCTTGACAAATGGGCTTTTTGCTTCAGCCATCACAGAAATGGGCCAAGGAATTAGCAACACCTTCTGACTGATCCTGAGGATAATTAATTAGCTTGCAGAAAACATCTCCACACAATGCAAAGCAACATCAGATATTCTTCACTACTCTCCCAGCTCCTGATATATTCCGGGATGTGTCATATTCCCCTTTTTCTCAGTCAAGAAATTACAAACTCAAGTTGCTCCAGCAAAATCCAAAGGGACCATTGATTGGCTGACTATAAAAACTGAATGGGCCTTTGACAGCCAATGTATTAAGGCCTTGCATCTTCTTTATACCATTTGCAGCAAAATCTAAGGCCAGCAAGTACATAAACAGATTCAAATATAATGGGTTTCCTGATCTCTGGTGTCAGTTAATCCCCAGCTAAGGTGAGATCTCAGAAATAACTGAATCCTTCCAGAACAGGTTTGATTTGTAAGAGGGCTAAAGGATTTAGGCATTCTACTGCCACTGAGTTTGTTTACACCTTATTTATATAACATTAATCCCACACTTTGGGATTTCTGGTTACCTGCAGTGATCAGGAGGGATTATTTTCCCCTGCTGATGCGCAACTTGCCCTTTTAGCTGCCTCCTCATTTTCTGCCTCTCCTCCAAAGCAGTCAGTTTTAAACTCATCCCCAAACCTGGCATAAGGCAAGAGGCATTCCTACCTAACGTGTAGGATTTGCAGCAAGACAAATCTCAGCCTTCAGCACTACCAGTCCCTGCAGAGCATCATGCTGGAGTTGGCCCCAGCCTTGGTACTTGCTGAGAACCAAAGGGACTCTCTAAGAGAAGACATCACGCCCTGCCTTACCTGTAAAGGAGTTGCATGCACCAGCCAGTCCCCTCTGCACCACGGAGCTGCAGACAAGGGTTAAAGACACCTTGTGGAGGGGTTCAGGGAGGGATTTTCTCCTGCAGCTCAGAAGAGGTGTGTGGATGTGTGGCTGATGAGGAGCTGGGAAAAGAGGCAGAGCCTAACATCTGTTTCTCAGCCAAGCAGTCATGGTCTCTTCAGGTGACCCTGAACATGTGCCATCAGTAGCACACTTGGAAAATCCACTCTGCAGTGAGGATAATTAAACTAACCCACCTCACAGGTGTTGGGGAGGCTTCTCCTCCACAGCAATTTGTGACTGTCATAGCACAGCATACGTGCACCGAGGGAGTAGGATTTGTGTAAGAGGAGCTCAGCTGAGATTAGCACCTCCAGGGCCCCATCCAAGTGAAGGATAAAGGACCATGCCTGCCTTTGGCAATATCTAATCCAAGATGTCAGGGCTCCTAATGAACACAAAAAACAAACCAATTATCCTACCTGTATCTTAACAGAAGGTATCTTAACAGATACAGTGACATTAGGGTTATAGTTTTTCTTTTGTAGTGGTAAATGTAGCAGTGTACTTGTCCTTAAAATCAGGCTAAGTATTATTTTTAAGGAGCTAATGAGTAGATACTTGTGGCATATACTGAAGATGCAAAGAACGTATAGAGCTAGTGGGTATTAAGGAAACCTCACAAGACCATATTAATCTTCAGAGGGATGTATGTATACTAGGTGTATTTGTTGCCAATATTATGACTGGACTAGTTATAACAGTGTGAAGTTTGCTTTCTTCTCACCCTCATTATGGTTCAACAAACTAATCCCTTTATTGATGATATAATGTGCATCCCCGTGCTAACAAATTATTTGCTGTGTGCAATTGATTGCTGCTGCTGTAATCATTACACACAAATATCTTCTGTATCATTGCTCTGTAGAAAAATATGCTTTCCAGCAAGATTATATAGAGTAATAGTGATTATTCAGCTTCTGTAAAGTTATCTATCTGCTTAACCTCTGTGCAGCCTTTACAGCAGCTTTATACAGATATGCTTCAGAAATTTATCCACCTACACTTTGTAAAACTCCTTGTTAAACCACCTTCCATCTCAGCCTGAGGATGAACTTCCAACTACTTCACAAAGAAGGCTGTGTCTAAGAGTAATTGCTTAATTTAGGAGAGCCAGCCAGCTTCCCTTTTTAATGATATTATTCTTCTAAAGTGAGTTTCACACAGGTAAAAGTCTCAAATCAGCAGCTCTGCAGACTGGACTCGTCACCTGAACATAAAGCCTGGTAAAAGGAGCAGCACATGTTTCCTCTGTGATTGAAATCTGAGCTCAGTTGAAGGTAATTTGCCCCCTACACCAACTCAGATCAAGTTTTATACTGGGAGGATGGACAAGGTGTACAAGTTAATGAGTCAGTGCATCTACAGGCTCTTGTCCACTAGGACCATGTCAGCATTCCCAAGTACACTCCACAGCCCTTTCAGATGCTTTTGTCCCACTGCTTCAAAAAAGTGGGTACTCCCAGCCTGCTGGTCAATATTTGGTCCGAGAGGAGAATGAAAGGAAATAAGCAGCCCCTGGGTTTGACGTGATGGCAAACAACCATTGACAGAGCATCCCTTGCACAGTGTCCAAGCTCACCTGCTTTGCCTGCTCCACAACAATTCTAGATAAAGAAAGGTTTGCCGGTAGGAAGCATTTCTCACCAGCTCCCAAGCACAGAGGTGGATGATATCAACTTCCTAACCATGCTGGAAGCCCGGCTCTCCAGCCCGCTCGTAACAGCTTCACTACAGCCACAAAGCAAAGAGGCAGCTGTTCCTGCGTGACATTTCTATAGATCTCTGAGGATCGGCACCTCAACTGGCAGCGTCAGCACAGACAGGATGGTTTACTACAGCTGAGGATCCAGCCCCTATTGTTTACCCTGCTCTATAAAACTGTCTTGTAAAGGTCATTATTTGCCCTGCTTGTGCTTGTCACGAGGCCATTTTGCTCCGGTGTTTTCAGATGTGACTGATAAGCACTCGTGCCTGAAATGTTTCAGATTCACAGCCCCTAGATATTCCCAGGTAGAACAGTTACACACCAAAGGCAAATGGCTTTCAGTCACAAGAAGAGAAATGTTTCTGCTGCATTATGCACAATTACGTGCTCAACTGTTATGAATAACTCTGAAGCTCCTGCTCTAGGACTATTGCAACTGTATGTGCCACTCGCTCAGCCACTTTCTGCTCTCTTCTCAGAGAAGTGCAGGAGAAGCAGCTTCACCCTCTACCATTGCAGAAACAGCCATTATTTAAATCAGCTACAGCCAGAAGGATGATTTGGGCCCTGTATAAACGTAAAACATAAACCATCAACTCACCTCCGAGATATCAAACTGAATCTGAGCCAGGATCACACTGACCCAGCAAGTCCCACCATTCTAAATACGCTTAGAAATCTATAGAACACAAGCTGTCTACTCATTGCGAAGCTGTCCCAGAAAAATCTCCCCTTTTACCGAAGCAAAGCTGTCTGCCACTGGTACCTCTACAGCTAATGGTGCCTCAGATACCCTGCTGTGATACCCACAACCAGCCTTTCAGGAGAGAAGTCACCAACCGATCAGCATCTCCTCTGTGCAAGGCAGCCCAGTTGATCTCATTTGTTTCTGGTTTGCTGGGGTTTGGCGCTGAGCTGTAAGCAATGCCTGCACACATCAGCTGGCTGACCCATCTCCTATCTGCCAGCGTAACCATGTGTGCAATTGGTCCAGAGTCAGCAAGCAAGGCAAAACTAGCAAAAAAACCCCTACCTACCTGCAGGTTTTTAGGTTAACTTGGCTCAATGTGAGTGCATTGAGTAGGGGAGGGATGGCACTGGGCACTGCACCAGCAGATCGGAGTGGGTGGTGACAGCCGTCAAGGGGAGCCATGAGTGGGAGGAAAGGTTTGGTCCAGGAGGCTCTTCACAGCTCATGTTCTGGCTCCAGCATTACCAGGTGAACACAGCCACTTGGGTCAGATGGAGCAAAGCCCTCAAGCATGTTTCAGCTCATCCCAGCTCACCATGGGCGCTCCAGCACGCACCTATCTCTGAGCTCACCACTGAGCCCTCAGGACCACCACACAAGAACTGAATACACACATCATTCCTGATCAGCCCTCTCAACAGGAATAAGAGCAATCCATATCGGGAGAAAAAACAATGGGCCATTTTCCTTTTTTATACACATGGATGAGGAGTTGGTGCAATTAACTCTGCTTTGAAAAAACAGGGTTTTCAGTGAGGAATGTTGTTTTTGCTTCTAATTTTAAGACGTTCAATGATGCATTTAGGACAGTGGTATGTACCCTGCGAGTGATACATACATGCTCACATTCTCTGTCTGACAAAGGAAGCCATCAATAATTGCTGAGCCTGCATGTACGAATTGTCTCTTGAAAGGAACTAAGAGACCTCAAGAGTGCTAAGGAAAATAAAACTCAACTGGGAAAGACAGTAACCTGACAGTTTTCCCATCCAAAGATGTCTCTCAGACTCTTAATTGCACAGATTGCTTCCGATTACATCAGGTAGCACCAAGAAGTAGGTTACTCTGCAGAAAGAGGTGACAAAATAAGCAGAATTCCAACTACAGTATCTTTGATCTAGGCTCTGATTCACCAAGACTCTCTTTTCTGACAAAAATAGAAAAATTTGCATCATCACATGGCAACGCTGCCATCAACGTGACTACTTTATCCACATTGGTCTCTGCCTCAGGCCCTGGCTGTTCCTCTTGGGCACTACAGTGATGACCAAACTGGAAAGAGGTTTCAAAGACTGGAAAGCTAGTGTACAAAATACAGCAAAAATATACTGGTTAAAACAGGTGGAGCTGCAGGGTTGGTCAGTCCTCTGAGGGCTGGGTGGAGAACACAAGAACATGAGATAAAAACAACATTATATTCTAAGTCCAGAGAAAGAACATGGCCTTCATACAATTTCAGATTCAAAAATCAGTCAGCAAGGCTTGGATATAGTCAGGTAGGTGCTTACCTGGAACAAGCGCAGACAGCCAGCTTACCACCTCCCTGCCAGCGGTACAGTCAAGCACGATGGTGTGATGGGTGAAGGTCAGGTTTGTGATATGGGCACACCTCTTTTTGCTGTTTGTTCTGGCAAAGATGATTATTCACCATAGGGATACTCCTCTCGGTAAATACTCCTGGAAAGAAATCACAAAGAAATACAGAGAAGGCATCTGGCTTTCCTTTTGCAGCCAGAGAAATTATATCCAGGATGGAAAACAGGTGCCATGAACTCACAGGGAAAGAGCACCTCGACTTGCATTATGGCCATAAGGTGTGTTGGGTGCCAGGGTGTACCTGCTTCTTCAGGACACGAGCCTCACGAGCATCTCAGAGACAGAAACGGGCCCAAAAGTCTGAAAAGCCGGAGGCACCAGTAGCGTGCACAGTCTGTCTGACATTACTACGGGCAACAGTCTATTTGACTATTTTTTGAACACAAACCATAAGCTCAAGGGCTTCAGTAAGTGGGTGCCCTCCTTAGGGCACATTTGAGAAAGCTGATTTTCACACAGCACCTTAGGGAATGAAGAGAATTCAGTTAATGCTTTTCTTTTTTTCCTTTTCCCCTTCTCTGTCTTTGTCTTTTTTTTTTTCCTCCTAAGTTCTTGCAATTTCTAAGAACAGCAACAGTCAAAGGCATCAAACACTCACCCTTTCAGGGCCAAGTGTGTCTCCCCAGCACTCCAGTGCAGCAGGCTGGGGATGGCATTTATAGACACTTAGCTGATATATCTGGTACGATTAACACTTAAGGAAGGTCTGTTTTCTAGTTCAAATAGAAGTTCAAGTATGTTGTCAACTCCTCTTTTGTTTTAATTCCACTAGTCCTACAAAACCACTCAAATCAAAAGCAACCTCACACACTGCCTCCCTGGCACACAGACCTCACCCTGCACCTCTTCCAATAACTAAATCTCACAACGATGACTAAATCTCACAAAGAAAGAGATTTATTCCCCCTGCCCTCACCAGAGGCAAGGTAGGACACACCCAGATGAGCAACCTCAGACAGAAAGAAAAACCGAGTTGAACAAACACCAAAAGCACCAAGAGGCCAGGAAGATTTATTAAGCATCAGCCTTATTTTTGATGCTGACACATTTAAATCCCTTTTGGTGTTCAGATTTGAATAAGAGTTTCTGAGGAAGTACCACTGGAAAGTGGCTTATGAACAGCAGAAAGTCACTGGATCAGATAATAACCAGCCACATGCGCATATGGAGGAGAAGCGGGGCTGCCTGGGATAAAGGAGGAAATTAAAACTGTGGAATATGAAATTATATCCAGTGTCATGCATGATTCCAGGGTTGCTGAGTTAAAGGCAATGAATAAATAAGAGAAATTCAAACCTAAGCAGATCTCTAGGATGAGACAAAATTCATTCCTGGGTGTTAGAGCAGATTTGAGGAAGGAACTGTGTGCCAACAGCAATTACTATGGAGAACTCGCTGAGCACAAGTCTAGAAGACTGGAAAATTGGAAAATAACAAACCAAATATGGTATCAATATGCAAAAAATGAGAGCAAGCCTGGCACAGGAAATTACAGGGCTATCAGCTTAATATTCATTACATATAGGAAAACGCAAGGTCCCCATTGTATACAAGAGTGTAATTAAATCAAGGGGTTCTGCTGAAATCAACTGTTTGTGATGTTTATGAATTAGCAGCAGATTCAAAATGCAGCCACAGCCTCAGCATTCAGCCCGGGGCCTGGTACTATTTGTTACAATCTATAAACCAGCCCTCGTGAGAAGTTTTCTCCTAGACAGTGTAAGTTTGAAATCTCTTGCTCAGAGGTTTGGGGTTTTTTTGCTTTGCATGTGATTCAATACTGAGGAGGATTAGCACGAACAGGCCACCTGAGGACAGTGTCTGGGGGAAAATGTTATGGGCTGTTTTACTGACTAGTGCTTATCTGTTTGCTGTTTAGAGCAACAGCAGTGAAGCAGATCTCTTATTCCTCCTGCTTCTGCCCCCCTTTCTCCACGGCAGTAACATCTGCAGTTTTCCACGTATTTCCTCCTGGTGCTGGAAAGCAGTGCCAGACATTCATTACACTTCAAAGGGTTGTCGCTTGATGCCTACGGAAACACCCTCTTCCACTTCGCCTGCTGCACTCCCATTGCATGGCTTGTAAAGTCGCATGAGTTTTTATTTTCAGAGACACTGCCAAGCTTTGCAAGTGGGGCGAGGGCAACATTCACCATCCCAGCTTGCCTGCTGAACCAGCAATGCTCTGGTGGTCCCGTCCAAGGCCAGAGCCACGAGGATTTATATCGAGGCCTCCACTGCTGGGCAAGTGACTTCAGTAAACTCTGAATCGGGATCCCAAGTCCTGGGAAATACCAAGGATGCAGCTCAGCATTCAGATGAGCTAAATGTGTTCGGTCAGGCCAGATGCCCCAAGTGACGTACATTAATCCTCACCTGCTTCTCCTCTGCAAGGAACACGTAGAAACGTTAATAAATATTTCAAAATCTCCTACAGTGCACCTAGCTTTCAGAAATGCATTCCACAATACTTTATTACCCTTAATAACCTCCAAGAAAAATTAGGAAAGAACACAAAGAGTGCATTCTAAGTGTGCAGTCGCAAATACCAAACAGGATTTTGAAACACAGCAAGCAGAGCCAGACAGAAAATACAAGTGTCTTCACTTTCATCACAAGTGGGAATCGCACAGTATTTGTGCATATTGGTTTGCGTCCCCTTCATCCGCACAGAGGTGCG
The DNA here is from genome assembly GCF_026419915.1 of Harpia harpyja. Lineage (NCBI taxonomy): Eukaryota > Metazoa > Chordata > Aves > Accipitriformes > Accipitridae > Harpia > Harpia harpyja. The sequence continues at coordinate 10,767,607 of NC_068951.1, read as the reverse complement.
GAGCTGGTAACACATTGGGCTCCAAAGAGGAAGGCAACAGGGGAGCGGTGTGCTCAGGTAAGGGCTTTAGATTAAACACACTCAGGTGGGAGGCAGGGGATTGTGCTTTTCTAACCAAAGACCTGAGATTTAAGCTAAATCTGTTTGTCCTACTCACCTTCATCAATATTAATAGGTCAGACATCACCTGTGGAGAACCAGACAGTCCTCTGGGGGCTTATATGGATTTTGCTGATTGCCATGTTGTAATGAGTCTCTGGTGCAAGAGGCAGAATACGAGCTGAGCCACGGTCTCCTTTGTGTGCACGCTGAACAGGAACCGAGAGAAAGCAATCGCAGCGTGTCCTGGCCACAGAGGTCAGCCTGACAGGCTCCGAGGGCAAACAGAAAAGCCAACAAGTGAAGAAAGGACCATTGCTCATGGTCACTTCTAGGTACCAAAGGGTCTCAGGGGAGCTCAGCCCTGTTCCAGCTCCCCTCTTCCCAGCAAAGACCTAGACTGAGGCACCAAGAGCAGTTTTGGCAGCAGCTCGTATAGTGCTGACGGAACACGGTTTAGTTAAAATTCACCTGATGAGGAAGAAATGAAAATCCTCAAGGCCGCAAATTAAAAATTGTGACTTGATAGAACAACAATTTATAAATAGAAAGACCTATTTCCTGCAAAAATCCTCTGGACTGAGTATTGGAAACTAATTAGTAGACTGAATCACCAGAAAAAATGCTGTTTTCCTGTTACTCACAAGAAGATAGTACTTTTCTAGCACTTTTCCTTTGGCACTGGTGATCAGCATAACCTTGTGCATGCTTCACAGCCCCACCTTAGTTGCATTTCCTTCCTATTCCAATAAAACACAGCAAGGTAAAGGACAAAATTCATCACTAGCCATTCCTGTTATAGCACCAGTGCTGCACACTGTTCTTTTTCCTCCAGATTATATGATCATGGAGCAGGAAGGTGGGAGCACACCTAAAATGCTTTGCTAAAAACACCAGCTCCACCCAAGAGGACTTTGAAGCAGAGACCTTCCCACTAAATTCATTCTGGAGATAAACCAAAAAATAGCACCAAGCTCAAGCAGACTTTTGCACAACCCCATATAGAGACAGGAACCTCAGGGTTCACAGCATGGGGTCAAAAAGTGGAAGTGAACCCCGTGCAGGCAGCCTGGTCATCACTTGCGTGTCATCTGAACTGCTCAAATGGGATCTGCCTGCATAAAGTCTTGGCTTCAGCTAGCAGAGAAATCAACTCCAATATCAGTACCATAGTGCCACAATACATTAAAGAAGTAAAACTGTCACAAAACAAAGTTCTCAGAGTGGTTAAGGCCCAAATTTGCAGAGTGCAGAGCCCTTTCTCTAACGACTCCATACCCACTACAAGAGCACACAAGCAAAAATTGTTGCTCACTCCTGCTTCTGAACAAAAGCCAAGTTCCCAAGTGGTTGCAACATGGATGGATCTTTCTGGAGCAACTCCTGCTGAATTGTTTGGCTGCTTATTATCTCTGAGGACGTGGAAAAAGCATGGCTGCGGTAGGCCCACACTGCAGCCTTCCCCAAGCACTGGTGGAAGCAGCCCTGAGACAACTCACAGAGCAACTGGCAACCAGAAAAAACTTCAGAGAAAGGGGAGGAGAGCTGCAGGGCTCTTCTGAACAGACAGGGAGAGACAGGCTCCAATGGACTACGTGACTGGTCTCAATCCTGAGGTCTCTTTGGGCATCCTCTTCTATAGCTGTGACCTTGGGCTGTCCCTAGGAGCCATCACACCACTGCCCAAGGTCACCATCCACTCCAGTGAGCCGGCTAAGCAACACAATTCCCCAAATTCTCTGCAGAAATCAGTGTGATGAGATACAACATAGTCCTACAGAACGCCCCAATTGAGCATAGGGCTGTTCAGAGAAGTCAGTGTTCTTTTATTGCCAAATTAACGTTAAAAAAACCCCATCCATTTAACTTTCCACATCAAAGATCATAATCTCCATGTAAAAGAGAGGGTTGATGAAAAAAGAGGTACTTAGAAAACACATTTTAAAATTTAAAACACTACTGGCACTGATTCTTCTTGCTTGTAAAGAACTCTGGCTTTTTGTCTTATAAAGTACTCCAAGATCTCATTTGCAAACTACCACTGCTAGCTACTCTGTATTTTTGCTGGCTGCTCACTTACTCTTTGGGGATTTCATATTCTTCTAAATTTTGTAAATGGCCACTAAAGTGGAGATGAACATTATAAAATACATTTCAATCACGCTCACAATTTAGACTAATTCATTGGCAACTGTACAAAATGCTATTTACAAGGTACTTCCATCAGCTGGTATCTGGCATTAAGTATTTTGAATCAATCTACCATCATTTTCATCTCTTATTTTTCATACAAGGGAAATTATTGATCGAAGCTTTTCAGCCTCATTTAATATACTGGAATCGGCTTTAAATTTTCCCATGTAAACCTCAGTGGAGATTAGCAACTCTGTCTTGCTTAATGCAACACAAATCAGTCTCCCTGATGAGACCACAATATTGTACATGACATCATGACCACTTTACTAGTTGATGGGCCCTGAGACAGGCACCTGCTAGAAACTCCCCAGGGACTCAGCATTCAAGTTTGGTTTGAGTTACTAGGCAAGGGTGGTGCCTTAAAGGGAAAAATGGTGCCTTTGCCTCTCAGAGGCCATTACACTATTGCAGAGTAATACCTGGGATGGATTTGTGGGGAGGCAGACTTTTTTCATCACTCCTATGAAGTTTGCATTCAGTTTTCAAATTGCATTCCATTTTGCATTCAGTTGCTATTGTGATGGGTGTGTTCAAAACGCTAGATGAGATTTGTGTATGTTGAGGACAGAGAGCTTGGCTGAATTTTGATGAACTCATTCTTGAATAAATAAGCAAAATACCACTGAATAAGATACTCAGCCAGCTTCAATAAATACATATGGTAGCAAAACAGCCAGCTAGACAAACAGAATATATCACACTGGAACGAGCACTGATGATTTTGTAATGACTCCGGCAGCTTTCAGCATATTAGATACTACTGTAAAAAACAATATGCAAATGCCTGAGTCCAGCTTACAGTAAATAACAAGTTATGCTCATGTTACCAAAGCAGCAGTCAGTGAGTAATACAGCAGAGTATGCACCCCTCTCCCTTATCAAATTTAGTCTTGAGCTAATTGGCAAGCACTGGCACAGGAGTGCTACTGGATGCACGTTGCACGGGTGATGCTTCCCCAGGCTGCATGACTTCCAGACTACCACGGTGAAACTTTGCATTGGAGACCCTATCAGATAAGGACATCAGGATGGATTGAGTGGGAATACAAAAGTGTTTTCTTGGGAGGAAACACAAGATTGTAAATGCTATTTCAACCGAAGCCCAATACAAGATAAAAGTGCTTCGAGCTGCTGTGGCATCCACGATATTGGATTCAATGCAAAACAAGAAAGAATGGATGTGCTCAAGGGCTGAACTTCCAGTGGTCCATTTCATGGACTAATTTGTGTGCAGGCTGATACTTTCAGTACGTTTCTGTACTAACAGAGAATAATCATAGGATAAGTAGAGCAAGGTAAGTACATATGCTGCCATTGTTTTCTTGCAGCATAATAGCATCATCAATGAAGCCTGAATGCAGCCCAATTAGCATACTGTAATTAGAATCACTGCTGCTTTTTCATTTACTTTTGCACACCATGACGAGGCGTTGGTTGCAGTATGCAGGGCTGCAATCCCATAGATAATGCTGATTGTGCAAAGCATGTATCCTATTCTCTCATCAAAAGAAACAAGGGAGACATTAAACTGCCTTAAGCTGCTAAAATTTCAATTTTGGCCTGACTCAGGAAAGTCTCCAGCTTACCCAAAGAATATCTAAGCACAGGCTGTGTTCCCAAGGGATAAGCACACCTGTAATACATGTTGCCTTTAAAGGCAAATGGAAGCTTTAATGAAAAATCTGATTTTCTAAAAGACATATTAACTTTCAGCCTGTAACTTTTAACACCTTGTTGACTACTGCTTAGAGCTTAGATAAGCCTCAGTAGCTTGGCTGAAGAAACCCTGTGCAATTGTCTGTTTTGTGACATGGCTGCCCTTGGAAAGAGCAGATGGCGGATATTTGGAGAGGGCTCTTTCAGAGCAGCCAGTAACCAGGCATTTGTTGAAGTGTGGCTCGGCTGTGGACTATTTATAACCCATCTACCACTGAAGAATCTCTTAATGCTTCTCCAGACTTAAATGGCTAACTTTTATGGCCCATTTATGGCCCATTTCAACAAAGCAGTTAAACATGTTCCAGGACTGGTATCTATATGTAAATAAAGGAAATTGTATTTGGCTGGCACCCAGGCTCCCCATCCCCACCTCCCCGTGCTGGCAAGCTGGCCTGCACAGCTCCGAGCCCCACAGCCGCTCATGCTGGATGTGGGGCACCAGGGCTGGGGAGCAGCACCCTCACAGCAGAGTTCTGCATGAGGCTCACTTAACAGCATCCCCTTTCCCTTTGGAATCCATCCTGCAGCACCTGAAGCTCATCGGCAGCACCACAGCCTTGCTGGCCAGGGGACACACCCTTACCTGCTGCCTGTCCCCTGCTGTTCCCAGGACTTGCAGCACACACCCTACCTTACGCCAACCAAACACAGTTTAATTAGGATTTATACTAAGGCTGGAAAGTCAGAGGTTAGTGGACTGGTCTGGAGGAGCTTAAAAACCAGCAGATTTTTAATGTGTTTTGTTCACATACCCCACAGGAGAAGGTAATCACATAAGCCAGGGTGGACAACATGGTACTTTCTACAACTGGAAATGATGATACCGTAAGAAAGGGCATATAAGGAGAAGTATTACATAAGACGTAGGTTTTACACGCTTTATAAAGACTCTCTTAGCACTTGTTAGTGGCAGGAACCTCCCCATGTGCCAACCGGTCTGAAATGGGAAGGATAGAAAAGTGCCTTCCATTTAAAGAAATGGGCTGTGAACGTGCTGTCAATGTCTGTGATTCTTTTTATTGATTTACAGTGTGTAAGCCACAAATCATTCTACCTTTTACTGAGCCTATAACTATGCATCACTCTGTCAGGAAAACTCCTCAAATTTTAAGGGGGACGTGCAAGAAAACAGACTTCTCTTTCATCGACTCGGCTAGATGAGCTACAATGGCCAAGGCTAGATTTAACGCACACGGTGGGGTGGATACATATAGACAAAACACTTAATTTGAACAGCTGCCCATATCTGCTGCTCTTTATCTCGTCCAGGATTAATCTTTGGCTACAAGGAGAGAGATGCAAGCCATACTTTCACTGGCATGAACTACACAGGGGTTTGCTTCTGTTCAAAACAGATCTCATATGCACACAAGCCCTGCAGCAGGGCACCCCAGCTGCAGAAGTGCCTCTGATAGCACCAAATTAAGAGGGACCAGCGTGGCTGGGGAGCCATGCTGTTAGCTGGAGCAGAAGCAGCGTTTGTCCTGAAGGTGGATCTGCCCATTGCAGCAACACTATCCACTCTGCACTAATCTTAAAATAATAAAAATGTATCAATCCTGCTTTACAACAGACTTCAGGAGAAAACCTATGTTTAATGAATTTATAGACAAATTTCCAGCTGGCTTCAGTTTGAACAACGATTCCACCTACTCTTTCCAGCTCTCAAGAAGAAACCCTACAGAATTAGATAGTTCAGGTTGGGTTCATCCACAGCATTCAGCAGTTACATTCTTGCTACAAAAATCTTACCTGAAGGCCAAGACTCAGCTGAAGACTCCTACAAAATCCAACTGCTTTCTGCAGAACTCCCCTAGGTTTACTCCCAGCACAGTCATGAAGACCTCCTCTGCAATGGGAGCAGCACTAAGCCATTAAGGATGGCTGCATAAAACTGGGATCAGTGGGGACTTCACCCATAAAGGGAGCTTGCAGAGCACCATCTACTGGCACTAAGAAGTCTTCCTTCCTTGGTAGGTCCTGTCATGCTTAGGTTGTTTTATGTTTTAAATAACCTTGCTGATCTGCCTCATAAGGCATTTCATTCTTTGTATGCTAATTTAAGCCCAAAGGCAAAAATGCATTCTTCTTCAGTAAAACACCTACACACCTTCTTGAATCCAGTCCGGAATCGAGTCTTGCACAGGTGTAAAATTAAGGGTGTGATTTAGTGCTTTGCTGAGGAAGGACTGCTTGCTGCACGAGCACAGGGCTTGCTGGATTGGGACCTCTCCGCTTTAAGGTTTTCTGATTAAACATCCCCACCGGATTACACTGCAGGAGGCTCCAAAGAGCAGTTCTCTGCCAGAGTGAAGCAACTAGGATAATTCAGCTCTTCTGCTTGCTCAGGGCTGATCACTGAAGGGGCAGAAATTAATTTCCTATAAACACAGGCATATTTTTTTCACTACCTTGGCAAATGCAGTTGTAAAGAAGCCATTACAGGAGCTGATCTTTATGATGCGTGACTTTGGCTTGTCCCAACGGGGGATATTTTATGAGGCATTTACATAAACATATACAAATCAAAACGGCCAGCTGTGTTCCTCCTGTACCTGCAACGTAGAGATACTTCACCTAATTCCAGGTCTACACAATCAGCTACCCCAAAGCGCGATGAGGTCAGGTGTCTGGGATGGACAAACTGAAGTGAGATCTGATACGCATCCCCAATCCCAAGACTATGAGACTTTGTGCAGCTGTCTCAGCACACCGCTAGGCACACTGAGGCACTCAGAAATGAATAAACTACCAGATTCCCCACAATGCCTGTATGTGGGGATGATACTGTTCATCAGGACTCCACTACAGTCCCTCTAAAAGACATTACTTAAAACAGTTGGCCCAGGATTTACCTGAAGTGGAGGTTTTAGAGTCTTTCTTGTTATAAGTATATTTTGGGCATTGCTTGGTGGAAACTCAATAGTCAGAAAGTGTTATCACGTCAGGATGAGAAACAGTGTGGGGATGACACTGAAAACATGCTTTCTCTTGGAAGACGTGGGTGGTGCAGGACTTCATTTTTAGACCTTAGTATCTAGAATTCAGTGCCTAAAAATCACTCCTTTGTTCCTTAAGCTCGCAAACATTTATTCAGCTTGATTACCTCGGCCAATGGCAGGGAAGGAGCCAGAGGCAGACCTGCGTCCCTGATTTCTGCCTTGCCATTTCCTCCATTCACCTTCTCAACTTCCATCTCCCTCCAGATCCCTTCTCTTTATCCTAGTTGGCATCAGTCAGTTGGCCAACTCTTTTTCACTTATTACTGCTATTTTCTTCAAAAGATCTATCTTGGGCAGCTGACTTCAGTTCAAACACACACATGCCTTTACCAGGATTCAGTCTTCAACTCAAACAGTTGCCTCCCCATCAGGCAGTTGCAAGTACCCAGATCGCTTTTACGCTGTGCCCTCAAGCCAAGGTTGCTCCAGCATGGCAGTGTGTCCATCCTTTCTATTCCTCTGCTGATGCACGTGGAAAGCTGGACTTCTCATAGGGGAAAGGGAAAACTGCTGATTCAACTAAACGCTGGAGCCCGGGGAAGGTATCTCTGAAGGCTGGTTGTCAGGCCAGGCTTAGCAGCTGGCTGAGCTGAATTAAGTTCTCTGCCTCCTGTTTATTTCTTTAAATGACGGAGGGCCCCTTTGTACTTCCCGGTCAGGCTTGTTAAGCTTATGTCTGGCAATGATTCGTATTGATTTGATGGGCTTCCTCATGCTCACAGATCTACTCTGACCACTGAGAGCTGTTTAATTACAACAAAGAGACAAAGAACCTAAAAGATCCATCTCAAAGGATCCAAATAAGAATTAATGCAGAAAACTGGAGGAGTTCTACAAAGTTACACCACAACTTCTTAACAGAGAAAACAGCTACTCTAAAGAGTAGTAGATCCTACAGAAAACAGCCTTCCACTAGATGATCTTACAGAGATGCTCTTTCCCACCCCAAAGCAGTGAAAACCACATTGTAGCTGGATGACCCATACATGGGCCTTCCCAGGGACAGGATCCTCTACAAGCGAATTAACATCCCATCTCTGCACACTCCTGATCTCTCACCTCACAGGCAAACACACACATCTCTCACACAGTACTCCTGGGGTATTCACCAGGCCTGATTTGAGAAGTACATGGACTCACTGAGGAGGACAAGGAGGCTGGTGTCCCCTCCGCAGCACATGGCATGTTCAAACCCCTTCTCTCTTCCCTCAGCTATACCATAGCTACACTCACCCTATTTGATTCCTGTTAATACATACAAAATCTCACACTAGCTGCTCCCTGAGCATTCAGGAAATGACAGCTAAAGTCTATTCAAGAAACTACATTCAATGGATGGGGAGAGAAAAAACACATTGCTTTGAAAGTATGGCCTGATTTCCTCTCCAATTCCATCAAACAGAGTTTTCCAAACTCTTCTATTATTTTACTAGCTTTTGAAATAAGGTCACCTCCTTGAATAAGCTGTGTTTGATTTCAGCAGGCTATGCAGCCTGATCAATACAACTGTCCCTCCTCTCCACCTCTCCTGGTCTGTTCTCATTTGCTTGAAACTGCATCTGAACTGCACCTGCTTCTTCACCATCTGGAAGACCTCTATATATTACAGATCCCCACTGCTGCCCTGTGTCTGCTGTTCCAGAGAAAGCTTAGGCCAGCTTAGACTGGCCTTGTCATCTGTAGTAAGATTGTTAACTGGTTATCTGGCCTTGTGATTACTGGTGTAAAGAATGGTAAGTGGCTCCCGAGAAGGTCTTAGTATCCCAAAGGTGTAGAAAAGTGGGCTGAGGATGAAAACAGCTTGCTGCACCACGGGTTGGAGTGGCTCTCACCCTCTTCCAGAGGCTTTCAGATCCCAGACTCTCAGTGCTCAGTGAGGCAGGGCCAGCTAGGTCTGCTTTGGGACTGGATCCAGCCAGTGAAGAACACAAGATGGGATGGGACAACAGGTATCTGGAGGAAAATTGCTAATTCTGGCATTTACAAGCCAAAAGGGAGATTCCTGATCTGTAACCATAGCATATTATTCACACAGCCCTTCAGCTGGATGCTTCCCCATGCAGAAACCACACAGAAAGCTCACACCCCACTTGCCTTGCACTTACGCTATATTTTAGGGGTTGAACATGCTTTGTGCAAGTTCTGTGCATGGTGCACAGTGAATTTAGAGCAAGAATAAGGTAGCAGCTTCTCTGGATTTCTAGGACTGAAGCACTCCAGTGCTTCCCTGCTAATGAAGTCTTTCCTCTTGCCCTCCAACCTGGCTCTGATCCATGGAGACAGGCTCAGAGATATACAAATGTCAAACCACTAAGCTTGATTACACTTTATAAATGCCACAGTGGGAGAAAGGGAAGCCTCTCCCTCTTCATGAGCTGTTGTGTTTAACTGGATACAAGAGTCCGAATGGAAAGCACCACTGGTTCAAAATCAGCCAGCAACACCTAACAACTGGGTTAATCTGAAGTTGGGAATATTGTTGAAAATATTTTGATAAAGAAATTAAAATCCAATTATATATATAAGAGTTTGGTTTGATTAAGAAGTAGAAAATTGTGAAGCATAATGTATAGCAGTGTTAAGTTTGAAATGTAGTCATAGAAACTTTAGGAACTGTGTTATGTGTGACCATAGGAACCTTAGTATTGTTAAGTTTGAAATAAGCAAACCATAGAAACCTCACCAGGAAGATACTGGTCTTTCTATGTTTTGTTTCAAAAACTAAGGAAACCGTCATGGACACCAGTTTGCTGCTTGGAAACCCCCTTATCGAGGATTCCAATCAGTAGAGTTAAGTGAAATTGACCAATGATTGTTTTAACATAAGAATATTAATAAGGTGGTATGATTAAAAGACCAATCATTGAAAAGGAATTAACATTTTGTTTGGAAATCTAGTGAATATGTATAACAGGTGTGTATTTAACTGTATAGTTAAACCAGACAGGTGCACACGATAGGTGGAGCGATCCCCCGTGTGCCCAGTGCTGCAATAAAGGAGTGCCTGTTTCTTAACTTCTCATTGCTGTTAAGGAGTTTTATTCCGGATTTCGGCAACAATATGAAAGCTTTTGCAGCAGTTTGCTGCTACAGAACAAACCCAGCCCACCCTTTCAGCAGCTGAGTGATCAGAACACAGCATCAGTTCAAAAAGCACTCAATGGTATTCTCATCCATCATTTTCTGTCCTTTTTTTTTTTCCCCCCAAACTGGTGGATATTGATTACCCAGTCTACAGACTTGCATAGATCAATACCTGTTTTCAGAATAATATTGTGCAAATCTGAAGAAATTAGTTTATTTTGTAATGGGGAAGAAACAGAGTGTCAATCAGACCTTTGGACTTTCCTGTCAAGGCAGCGCAGTTGCTAAAGTACAAAAATATGAGACAGCAGAAATAGGCCAGGCTGGTAAGAAAAGGGACTTGTGTTTACAGAAAAGGAGGCAGCGAAGTAAGAGGAATGGAAGCATCGCAGTGGAGATGCTGCCCATCCTGAGATCCCCCTAAAGACCTGCCACTCAGTTGTGCCTTCCCTGCCACATCTTTTCCTTTGCTGTAGCACAGCAAACATGGCCCTTGGCTTTGCAGTGACAAGCAATTTATGGTTTCACCTGGAGCAGTGAGGAAAGGGATGCTTTTTTCAGTCATAAGCACAGCAGTTAATTAGACCCCACCTACATACTGCTGCAGGGCAATCAAAACCCAGCAGAACTTGAGGCTGAAATGTTCACATCTACCTAATTGCCAATAAAAATCAACAAGAAATGGAAGTTGACTTCCCACAGATACCTTAAATTTCAACCTTAACATTCAAACCACAGGTTATCAGCATTCAACAGCATTATGAGAAGATCTAGATGTCACCGCCAAGATCTGGCCCCAGTTGTATGAGGTTGTTCACCAGCACATGTGAAAAGACAGGCCTTTCTCTGAAGAGTTTGACCATCTACACTAACAAAGCTGGTGGCATCCTGATAATCTCCATAATAACCAAGCAGAGTTCGTATAGAGAAACAATACTTTATAACTGACTACGTGAGTCTCATAAGAAAAGAGATTTTCCCCAAAGTTTAGTACACAAACCAGGTATTTTTTGAAGAATTTACTTGCTCCTACCAGCCTCCTCCATAACCAAGTTGTCTGTTGAATTTCTATCTTGGTATCACATAGCCTGGGAGCAACCAGCCCCAGGAGACATGAGCTTTGCTGCTTTAGCAAGCGCTTTCAGAAGAAAGCCTTGCCAGTATCAGTGTTTGCAGTCAGAGTACCAAAAGTCACTGGACTGCCCATCTCTTTTCCCTGGAACTGGCAAAGGTACCAAGGGAAATGAACTACAAAAATAGTACCTGGAATTTGATACTGTAAAATGAAAACCTTCACCTGGCACAGGTGCTCACAGGAAATTATGCTTCTGCTGAGAAATTCTTTGGGTCCCCCTAAGTACAGCTACTTTCTTCTTTAATTTGCATCTCCTGTCCAGACTTGACTTTATTTAGCATCAGTGCCATACTGGTACAGCACTTCTATTACTCTTAAACTGTATGCCCCCATATGTGGTACAGCCTGTGCAACTGCTCTGTACTGCTCTCCAATTAAACTGCATACCGAGAACATGTTGACATTGTTAAGGTTAATGACCTAATGATGAGCACCAGGAAACAGGTTTGCAATAAAATGGTCTGTACTGATTGCTTCCATGATGAATGCGAACAATATGTTGGACTGGGAACAATATGTTAAACAATATGTTGTGGTTTATCAATGTCACAGTGCAGCGCTGCTGCAGTGGCTGCTGTCTGGTGATCCTCAGGAGGGTCACTTTGAAACGAACACAAGAAACAATCGGTTCTTGCAGGGGAGGAATGGGTAGTACCAACCATAAGGAACGAAGGAGGAGAGCCTGATCCCGCCCAGCTCAGGATCATCAGGAACTGTAGGCCAGACCTGGCATGGAAACACAGATTTGTTACACCTGCCACTAGAAATGAACCACCTTCTAAAAGGCTAAGTTAAAATAATACAAGGACTAGAGTTTAATGTAAGACAGATTTGGTGCCCCTGAAAACACGCACTGTGAAGCAGACATTAATACAGAGGAACGGCTCAGCTGTTATGTGAATAGATATAAAAAATTTAAGAGCTGAAAAACAGCCCTTCTAAAGAAGTATTTTCCTTCTTCATGGAAAAGTTTAATTTCTTGGGGGGAAAAAAACCCCAAACCAAAACCCAACAAAAACTTTTCATCCTAAAAAGTCTTGCTTGGAAAAGTAACTCGAGGGCCTTGGTGCAGGTGATGCAGAACCTCAAAGGGCTGCTCTGTACATCTCCAGGGCCCAGCCACAGAAGAGCCTGGGGACAAGTCAGCTGCTGTGACCCATGTTGTGCGATTGCCTGCCCAACACCACCAAAACCCCACAGGAGCAGCACCCGCAACACAAACTCCCCAAACTCAAGTTAATTAGAACCACATTAGCATCAAGCAACACAGAAACCACGGCACGCAGCTGAGCCATGTGACTCTCCAGCACCTCTGCTGCTGTCTGGTTTCAGCAAAGCCAGAGATCAGAGGGAAGCACTGTGCTAATGGTAACACGTTCACGAAAGCCATGAGTCAGGCAAATAACCAAACCTTCTGCACAGCCCAGGCAGAAAGCTCAAACTTGCAACCTTCAGAGAGAGAAACACTGAACAAGAGAGGAAGCAACACTCAGCTTAGCAAAAAAATGCCACTTCACATCAATACATGTAAACTTATTTTTCAAATTAAGAGAAATAAAGATAAACATATAATTAACGTTCTACCAGCCAAAAGTTAGCCCCCAGTTTTACAACCTCCTAACTAGATAGGACACAAACAGCTTGACATACACACCAGACAAAGCCTCTGCACACACCCACTCCCTCCCAAAACCCAGGCCCTGTGACAAGACAAATCTGAAGCCTCCTTTGGGCTCCTCCCCTCCACCCACACCCCCCAGCCTCCCAGCTGAAGCATAATTACAATATGGGTGATTTCACTGTATGAAAGGAAGTCTAGCCTAGCTAGACTTCCAAGAGCTCCTTAAGCGCTGTGAGCTTGGTGCTAGCTTCCAAAGTTTGCCTTTTAGCAGATGTCAGAAGTGAAAGATGGCAACCAGGTTTCCTTGTTCCTAGAAGTAGGTGGCAATTTTAGCAGAAGGAAATATCTAAACCTTCAAGTAAACGATAACCCCTTCGACAAAAGCTGTCAATGAAATAGTTTGCTCAGGCACAGATAATCTCACCAGAGAAATGAAGCAAGACTGGTAGAGACTGTCCAGGCTGACTTGTGGGCTCAGAGAAGATGGACAAGGTTTTAAACACTTCAGTCCCAGATTAGGAGAGGGAAGGGCTTCTCCAGGGGGGAATTCAGAGCACATTTGAGGAGTGTGTCCTTAAATCCCCATTGACTATAAATAGACACTAACTCCTTAATTGAATTAACTATGTAATATTTGGTAGTGCGAATACCTCTCGCTCCCCACACATGCTCTTTGTGTCAAGGGCATTCGTGAATTTATTTGCAGCTCTTGTCTTCCTAACAAAGGAGAAATATTTAGAGAGTTGGACTGGGAGCCAAGAGCCTGTGTTTCTGCCCCTAGGTCTGAGTCAAGAAAAATCATTTAGCTCAGTGATCCAGGAAAATGAATGCCCTACATTTTGGCAGTAAAGCTGGATAACAGTTTCAAATGTTCAGCTAATAGATCTTGGGCTCCTTGGTCACTTAAGAGCTTTGAATAAGTTATTCTGCACCTACCAGAGTGAGATGGATTCTATGCACTGCTGTCTTCAATGCATTTGAGGCCTTCCTATGAAAAGTTCCGCATTAACACGTTTTACTTAGGGTCTTCTCTGAAAGTCAAGCTTTCCTTGAAACTCTGGCTTCAGTGTCAGGTGCCAAGGGGCTGACTGTAGCTCTGTGCTCCTTAAAAGGTATGGGCTCACTAACATTAAGCACATAGGTTTTTTCATCTTAGTATCAGTCGTAAATTTTTCATGTCTGACTCACAAAGTAAAGGAAAAATTGCATTCATTGTAGAGAAAATGTACTCTTTGTCAATCCCAATCAACTTTTAGAGCAAATAATTTAATTACAAATGAAAAAAAACAACAAAACCCAAGGAAAGCTAGTACTTCCCCAGATGCAAGAACATGTCAATTTGTTTCTAACTCATTTTGACTAGTGATATATCCTATATGATCTCCAAAAGTCATTCAAGTATTTATAATGATGTCAGCTGAAACAAAGGCTTGGAAAGACTCTGGCTTTATGGAATGAATTTCAAAAGCATATGCAGGGATTTAGCTGTGTGACTCCCATTAAAAATCAGTAGGTTCCTGGAGGCTAAAATCCTTGACAACTGACCTCTGCCAACTTGATGCTCTCTGTGCCATCACATTAGAAAGTTGCAATGCTTATAGGTTAATGCCAAAACCCTCTGATGAGAACAAATAAGCTTAAAAAATACTAAGCCAGAAATCACCTTGCTTCCATTGCTCTGGAAATACAAAGCCAGCTAATCGAAGCTCAGATTCTGCATAATTCTTGGAAAAAACTGCATCCACTTTGAACTCCTGTCTGTCCTGAAGTTCACAGGCTTTCATCCTTTCGAGGTCTTTTTATTTCCAGCAATCTCAGCAATTCTGAGGGTTCGAACAGAGCAAATGTGGCAGACACCTTCTCTTGGGTCTTGGAAACTTAGTAGGGGAGCGCCTGGGGGCTGCTGGTACCTCTGACCTCATGCAAACCTTTCCACCTCCCTACAGCCTCTTTTAGAAAAGGCGACGTGTTGAAAAATAACTGCCAGCCACTCCATGCCTTGCCCATATCTAACCTCAGAGACGAGGGTATGTTGGAAAACATGTTTACGTGCTGTAGCTTACACAGTTTCAAACAGGCTGAGGCATTTTTTTAAGTATGTGTTAGAGGATCTCAGGAAAGGAAAACAAATAGTTGACTAGCTCTGGCTATCACGACTGCAAATACGAGTTCCCTTACCTATGGCATGAACGAAAGGTTCAGATAGATGCACTTTTAAAACTAGAAAGGTTTTAGAAATCATCACGCCCTTCTGTTAACTACTGCTCCCAGCTGCAGCCCCTGCCCCTCGGGCAGGTCCACCTCCCAGTGCCAGCTGAGCCTAAATGGCTTCAGTTTGCTTTGAAGTGAGTGAAGGGCTGTGACTCCTAAGTGGGGACAGGATGGCTACAAGTCTCCTTCCTTGACGGCAGAGTCCTGACAGGCTCTCTGTCAGCTCCCAAAATACTGCAGTTTGCTGCTCTGTATATCAAATCAATCTGGCACTGATTTAGGAAAGGGAACCTCAAAGATGTCCTGCAAAAAGCCCAGCTCACTAAGGAGCAAGAACAAAAGAGCATTGACAAAGTTGCCTACCATTGGCATCTCAAGGACAGACATCCTGCCTGATTTACCTGCTTAGACGCCCTCCCCAGTCAATGGGTGATTCATCCCGTCAGTCATGTCTTTTGGGAGGGGATGAGTCACACTCTGAGCCTGCCAAGCCTTCTCAAGGGAGACTGGATGCCTGATTTTGAGAGGAGCAGAATTATGCAGGCTAGAGCTGAACTCCAGTTACCATAGTTATTATTTCATCTACAAATCAAAACCACAATTGGTTGGGTCTGTTGTGGGGCCCTTCCCTGAGCAATACCGATACAAAGAATCCCACCAAAGTCAGCAAACACCAGCAAAACTCATAGTTTCCACCTGACACATGTCAGGGGGGGATTGGGCCCTATGCAGGAGCCTTCCAGTTCAGACTGGCATCCTTTCATAAAAATCACTAGTTACCCCTTTGATGTGTGCTTATCTACTGCTCTGCACTTCCGAAGGAAAGGGAGTTGCACTGG
Source organism: Harpia harpyja (assembly GCF_026419915.1). NCBI lineage: Eukaryota > Metazoa > Chordata > Aves > Accipitriformes > Accipitridae > Harpia > Harpia harpyja. The sequence continues at coordinate 10,751,701 of NC_068951.1, read as the reverse complement.
TTCCTGCGTGCTGAGGTATTTGCCTTGCTAATGAAGACGGTGCGTATTCACTTTTGATCTGCCAAGAAATGGAAAGTGAAAAATTAAAGCTGATTTCCACCACTAATATTGTCACTGAACATCACTGCACTGTCTCCTGGCGGTGATCTATATGCATGCTGCTGCCGGAGGGAGCTGATGCCATATAAAAACATGTCAGGCTGGTTGACCCTAGTGGATGCCTAGAGATACAAACTCTCCGATGCAGTACTGCCCTGTCTGGGCTTGGTGCAAAGCTTGCTGAGTTCCATAAGAGAAACAAAACCAGCATGTTTAAACCAACACCTTCAACGTTTGGTTTAAAACTGAATCCCAGTCAAAGGCATATATTATGAAAAACCTGGCATACAAAGCATCCCTTCCCTTCAGTAGGGAAATCCTTCCCTCTTGACCACTGTTGGCTTGGGTCTGCGAGGTGGAAGTATGGTGCACAAAGAGGTTTTTATCACTCTGTGTTGCTTCCCCAGATCTCAGATGGCCTGTGCACAGCATAAGCTGGTGGAGGCTCCTGTGGCTTAGCCTGAGGGTAAGGAGTCATTCAAGGGATGAAACATCTGCTGATATAGAGCGTGGACTGGATACAGGGGAGATTCAAAATAAAACCCATCTCCCCTTAATGCAGCAAGTATCTCCTTCTTCTCTCCCAAATTTCAGAATAATGTCACTTAGAGCAGCAGAAATTTCTGTTGTTCCCTGGAACAAAAGAGATCAAAACCTTGTCCCACTGAAGTCCTTGGCTAAAGTCACGAAAAGCAGGCTTTGACCCTAAGCACCTTGGGGTCTGATATAAAACAAGTTAGTAGAAAAGTTTCTATGGCAGCATGAACAGACCGTACATCACAATTCTTGATCTGTACAAACAAAAGAGAAAATGTGGATAAAAGGGGCTAAAGCCGCAGAGGGACCCAGTGTTTAAGGGAGCTGCCTCTTCTGTGTCACTGAAATGGCACTGGAGGACAAACATAAAATTCACATGGTCACTGGGTGCTGAAGTCTGGGCTTTTTAGCGTTTGTCACCTCTTTTGTACAGACTGTCCCCTCAGCCCTGTCCCCTGGAAGACACGAAGTCGTCCCATGCAGCCCTGAACCTGCCTGGCATCCCGCCGTGCATGCAGCATCATTTCACTCGCATCGAACTCCCTTTGACTATATCCGTAATGTGTGAAGGTCATTGCCTCACTTCACACGTCTCAGCAGTGCTGTATTTCCACATTTAGCCACTTCAGTTTGTCAATATTAACATCTGTTACTATTTAACACCTGCCACTGCTTTAACACACGCGGGCTTTAGCACACAGACACAGTGATCCAGCCTGGCATGCTGCTCCGCACGGCAAGAGGAGGAGGGGACAAGCCGCATGCTCCAATTCATCTGCTCACCCAGGGTGCCCAAACGCTGGCTCGCTCACACTCCCTGAGGAGAAAGGAAAACCCGAGAAGCGGCTCACCTGCCGCAGGGACAGACGAGGATCAGTGCTGGAAGCTGTTTGCTCTGACAGAGTTGTAAGTGGCAGCCCTAGCCGTGTTCCTGCCATTTATCCAGCAGATCAATTGTTTTCACTGCAGAGGTGGGAAAAAAAAACCCAACCCACAACTCCAAGCTGTGAACTTTCTGTCAGGATTTCCCATAGTCAGAGTTTGGCCTCCCTGGGGTCCTTGTTATTATGAAAAAATAACAGCGCGTGAATGTGAGCAGCTCCAAATATTTGTGTGGCTCACAATTCATTTCTCATTCACCTAACTCTTTAACGAATATGTAACGTGGCCATGACAGCTGAGCCATAACTAGAGATGTGCTGATGCTGTAAAATCCCTCTCCGCACAAGAGCCTTCCCAGAGTACAGTACTGTTGAACCCAAAGGTTTTTACGCAGACTTTTAAAGTTGCTCCACCCTCACTGCATACCGCTGCTAGCCCCAATTTCGCGTAAAATCCTGCTCTCTAGCATTTCCTACTGCCCATCCTCAGCTTCCCAAGGTCCCTCGCCCAAGGAGCTAGATGCTACAGTGCATCATGCAATGATCAACTGCGCGATGACTTTGCTGAAGCCCCAAGTCCCACAGCATGCACCCCAAACCAGAGCCGGCTGACTCTGAGCTTAATAGAGAATATATCAGGCTTTGGGACTCAGGCTAATGCTGGCCACTGAAGGGCTCTTGATAGTCAAATAGTAACTTCAAGCACTATTTTGACATTGCTTAGGTGGCACAGCAAAGCACAAGGCCTCTTGTATTAGCGCAAGACAACTGGGAATGTCAGATAAAGTAAGAATTGACTCCAAAGCAAACCCAGATGTTACATTTTCACTGTAATTGGCTTTCATTTCCACATGCCTTTGCATTTCCTGGTTGTGACTGTGAGCGGAAATACCCACAGATAAGCCTGCTCCTGGAGAAGTGCCGCACAGTTTTGCAAGCTGAGAAGTCCAGAGAAACATCCAAATCCAAGGGAAGGCGTAACTAAACTGAAATCTGTTTAAATGGCTTCTTCAAGGCTCATCTGCCACTGTACATCACTGCCTGCAGTCATGATGGTGGCATCTCCAGTAGCCAGTACAAACACACATAAATCAGAGCAAACACTACCAAACAGATGTAGCTGTTTACTGAATGCCTCTGCAACTGTTGGGACAAATTCAGTCTTTCTGCTGCTAGGTTTCTTCTGCTGAACAGGGCTCTTCATTTTTACATTCCCTTGAACTACATGGGATTTCATTTTCTCATGAGTAATGTGTCTCATGAAAGCAGCGTCCGACTGGGACATCATTACAAAGCCTCAAAACATTATTTTTGTAGAAAAATCCCAGTAGAATAAAATTCGTATACTCCTATTTAATTAATAGTGTGGACAATTGCTTGCAGATTCTCCAAGCCATGGCAATCAGCCAAGCTCACTGTCTTTAAAAGAGGTTTCAAGTATCAGAGTTTTCCACCCCCAAAACTCCCTCACTCCTCTGACAAGACAAATATAATTACTACTGATTTGCTTTACCTGTTCAGGTAAAAATCCAACAGTTCCTTGTCATTTCAAATAGCTGTCTTGAAATTCCATTGTTTGTTTAATATCTGTTTATTTGTTTAAAACAAGTTTTATGTCTATTCAGCTGTGCATGCCTTGTGGGAATTTTACAGACTACTAATTCTGTGCAGACAATATCCACTATAAATAGGAATGACTGGTCACCATATGAAGCAATTACAGTGTTTCTGGTCCTTCTCAGCCCCTAAAGAGGATGAGAAAGAGACAGAAGAAAGAAGGAAAAGGAAAAGGAAAAGGAAAAGGAAAAGGAAAAGGAAAAGGGAAGGGAAGGGAAGGGAAGGGAAGGGGAAAAGAAAAGAAAAGAAAAGAAAAGAAAAGAAAAGAAAAGAAAAGAAAAGAAAAGAAAAGAAAAGAAAAGAAAAGAAAAGAAAAAGAAAAGAAAAGAAAAGAAAAGAAAAGAAAAGAAAAGAAAAGAAAAGAAAAGAAAAGAAAAGAAAAGAAAAGAAAAGAAAAGAAAAAAGAAAAAGGACATATTCTTCCTTCCCCCCCTGCAAATTGCAGGAAGATGGCAAATCTCCATCTCTGTACAGTGATGGAAGCCGTAGCACAGATAGCTACAGCTAGTAGGGGTAATGTGAAGAAGTTGAATTTGGTAACTCGGGAAGCTGATCTTGAAAGAACCAGAAATTTAAGCAATCCTAAATGCTTTCTCTTTCTCTATTTCTTCCAGTGTCTCTTATTAAATTAGGGCCCTTCGTATACAATATTCCCTCTGCCTTCTGCAGGAGCACCAAGATTCTTTCACATGTGAGCTTATCATACACTTTCTTTTATTCTTCACTAAGGGACTGGAGGATATTGGAGGATATCAGCTATAGCATAACCCAGGGCAAGTATTAGGTAGTGCACTTGATAGTCCTGTGTTGTCATCAGGAAAGTTCACACATCTAGGTCCCATGGCCCCAGGGGAACAAGTGATGCCTTGATTCAGAAACACAAATCTAAATGGTTGAAGTGTAAAATATTGGAGCAAGAAGCACTATAATGAGAAACTACAGACTATAATGAGAAACAGGCTAGAAATCTCTAAAGACCAGATAAGATTGTCCGAGAGCTAGTCATATGATACTGCAAGTGATGGCTAGAGCCCTGAAAAACTGAAGATGTAACAGGAAGGTTTTCACCAAATAACTGAATAATATAAAGATGAAAGAATTAAAAGCTGTTGGTACAGTGAAGTTCAGCACTGGAGGGAAAAAAAGGAAAAAAAGAAAAATACCATTTTGATCGTTCTTGCACAGATTTTCACAGGACTGGGAACATATGAAATAAAATCTGACTTTCAGCATCTTCCTTTGCTTCTTTCTCCACACCGTGCTACAACCTCCTGTCCTTGCTGGTAAATGCAAAAGAATTATTTGGAAGATATTCTCTAGAAATAGGAAAACGTACACTAGTACACAAATGTGGCAATATCCAGACCTACCTTTGTAAGGATCTTCTAGGGCTTAACAATTCCTCTGTACAAATTTCCTCTAACTGGCCAGTCACCAGTTCATACATACTCAGCGGTCCTTGACTATCGAATATCCTCAAAAAGATGAGCAGCAGCAGATTTTTGACAGATCCCTCTCACTCACGCACCAGAAAACAAGAAGTAATATGTGGGAAATGAAGTCAGATAAGCTTTCAGGCCTGCAAATTGCTTCACTTGGATTTTACCTTAGAAGCAAACTCAATCCCATAGCAGCATTAGCTGGTTTCAGACCACTGGATATCTGTCTTGTAATCAAAGATTTCACCTCTTTTCTGATACAGCTTTCTTTTGACAATATTCACAAATCAGAGAGAGCACCTAAATACAAATGTTGTCAAAACCAATGATTAAAAGAGGAAGAAAAATCTTCAGAAAGAGATACTACAGTTGCTGTTGAACTTGTCCTGACAGCAACCCCAGCATCTTTCACTTGTCTTCAGAAAACCAGAGGTGAGAAAGGGAGAGATTTTGCCAGTGTGTGGGCTGATGGCATCAACTTCCAGCCGATGTTACCAGGCTGTGAGGACTGACAAGGCTTTCCCAGGGCTGAGGACCCATTTCTGAAACCATGATACACTCTGATCTTTAAAGTGCCTCAGAAAGAAACGCTCTCCATAAAGCAGAAACAAATTCGGATCACAGGTACAATAAATTTCATAACAGTGTGGTCCGGCTAAGCTAATTCCAACCCCAGTGGAAGGCTAATGAGGGAAAAACTACCCAAACATTTACTTTCACTGTAGCTCTGACACCTTAGTGGGAGGTAAAAGCAGATATTGTTTTCCTGGAAGGCACGTACATTCGTTACTGTGGGCAACGGCCTCTCCAGGTACACTGACTTGGCTTAGAGGCCATATTTGCAAGACATAGTGTTCCTTGAGTCCTCATTTCAGATAATTGCCCTCGATTTACCTCTGAAATATTCCCCGCAGACTTTGATTTTCAATGCAGTACTAACAGTTCATATTACTCTCAGAACATTGCAGAGGCACGGTGCTCACTGCAGACTTTAAAAAGAGTTTTGCAAAAAATTAGCAAAGCCATACATAATACTGGCACAAACGTTTGCTTCTCAAATGTCTCCAGCAGAATTACAACTAGGAAGATGACTAAGAATGTCTGTGTGTGTGTGGCACAGATAGAAGCACCTAATCCCACTGGAAGAAATACAAAAGGTGTGCAAGGGAAGAGAAATGTTCATCAGCACCAAAATGTCAAACTCACTACCTGAGCCAGAGGCTGTGGCTCATGACTGTCACAAAAGTGTCTGGATTTTGCAGTGCTTTGGGGTCTGGCAGAGGGCCATATTCTCACAGTGTTGGAACAAGAAGGTGACTTTATAGGGACTCATCCTGAATAATAAGATTCATCTTTAGTATTCCCAACACACAACAAGAAGTAAATCAGGGTCTCCTGAGTAGGACTTGGAAACAAGGAAATAAGCTTTCATCATCTGTTATTTTTTATAAAAGGGGGAAGGGAAGATGTGGACTACAGAAATGCTTGTCCTTCCCAAGTACCAGATGTATTGTGCTGACAGTGGTGATCTTGGCAAAGGGAGCAAACTGGGAAGAAAACAAATGGGAATTTCACGGAAGGAGAATTTTTCAGCTTCAGCTTTCCATGTGATTCTCCCACTCAGTTTTCTACTAGCAAAGTAATTCACTTGGACATCAAAGAGGGAGACTAGTCATACTTCTTCTACCTGGAGAAACATGTCAGAACAAAATGGACATATGAATATCTTAACCTAAACTTTTCAAAATGCCTAGTGATTTTAAATTGGTGACGAATTCCAGGGGTAAAAGAATGGTGTCTTTAAAGGATGCTCAGTGTGGTCATCCAAAAATCAAATCACATCAGAGTGTAAGCATGACAACAAGTCACAGGTAAAAATAAGGCCCCTGGTTTTGCTCATCAAATAGCCACATTGTACAAAATGATACTTCACCTATTGCACAGATACACGCACAGAAACATAACAGTGATCAGAACTTGTAATGAGCAGAATTTGCATTGGTTTTGCCAAAAGCATGTAATGAATTAGTAATCCCCAGTAGAAATTAGAACACTCACATTTCCTGATAGATGAAAGAATGGCTGAAAGTTGTGGCAAAATGCTTTCCTACTTCAAAATGCTCTGCTGTATGGGAAAAAAAGGACAAAATGAATATGAACAAATTTTCATGAGCAGTGTGTTTCCCTTTGATCAGCTCTGCTAGGTAGTAAATACTATATGCACAAGTACATAGCCACTAATTGAATCAGTTGTATGCTTTAATAATTGGAATTGACTGAAGAGGCTTTCAGTGGGTATTTTCCCAGGACCCCTCTCCTCAGCATATCCGTTACATTTCTTGTCTTATTTGCTCACATTTCAATTTTAAATCCCGCCATTAGTAACATGACAGCAGCACTTTCATGAGACTGCCTGGGCCCAGCGAAGGCTGTCAGAGCTAACATGCTGATCCTAGGAAAGGGAGCCTGATTAAAAACCTCATTGTGTCAGCCAGGCAATCAGACGTTCATTATCCTATGACACACGACTACTGAAATGGAACATTCACATATTTTAAACTTGAGAGATTTGTACTTTAATATAATTATTTTTGAAAGATTCTTCATCAGAAAGGTTAATAAGAGCAATATAGGTTAATAACAGCACTAAGGCAGCTGACATAATCAGATAATTGACCTTATTGATATGTTAAGTGCCCTATGCTTCACCTTGGGATGTGTGACTGCTCTCCACAGTCAATTATCTTATAATGATGCCTGCTTCTTAAGGTCTTATTGCTTGAATATTGGACTTCATCCAAGGTTTTCGGTGTACCCCCCCCTTCCTCCTGCAAACCCTCTTCTGTAGGATTTCTGCTCCACTTTCATCTAGAACTATGCTAACATATAACAGGCACTTTTCATAAATACACTGATGCAGAGAGTGTCATTGATTGCCTATAAATTGTTTCCTTCAACAAAACTGGGGTGGATTCCCATTGTCTCCCTTCAGGAGGGAACAGCCCTCTGCTCTGCACAGCCTCTCTGGGTTGCTCCCAGGCGCGGGATGCCCAAAGCACGGCCCTGCCGATGCTCCTTCCCTGCCGGCTCAGCACACGCTGCTGCCCACCAAACTGGAGAGATACAGCCCTTGAGCCTGGCATGATGGGATGCTACGTGGTATGTATGAAGCCTTGCTCACTCACCCTTCATGTGATTTCTCCCATGAACAAGGCTGCTCGCTCAGGCTGTCTTCGCAGGTCCACAGTGATCCCTTTGCTCTTCACATGACATCAAGAATAAGAAAAAAAGCTGTATCTGCATGAAAATGAATGGTAATTTCCCCCCGATTTTTCCATCCAGGTAGGTGTCGTGGCCCTGCTCAAACCTGCATCTCATTCCCAGCCTGACTGCATGTGTGCCCACTCCAAACTATGCTGAATTTTCCAAATATAGCACATACCTACGTAGGAATGAGGCTGGTTAGTAGAACGTAGGGAAACCACTGGATTTCTGGGCTGGGCTGCGTGAGGAAGGTATGGGTCTGGGTGTTACCTGGCTTAACCCCCTTGACCGTTAGCTAGGAGTGGTGTTCTGGATGCTGCTGTTATCAATACATGCCCCTTAGTTGTGGAAAATGATAGGCAGACATGGTGGGGTCTGAATGAGCTCTTACTGTACTGCCACAGCACATGCCTGCCTTGCTGCACACAAATGGGTGATGTGCTGGAGCTGTAATACACCCTGCACCGCCCCTGCCAGGGTTATTTCTCTTATTCCTGATACCCCAGGGAGAGCAAAGGAACTGCTGAGAATCAGTCAGTGGCAAAAAGGCTCGACAGTGATTAGAAGGGGCCAGTCTGGAGACGCTCCCGGGTCTCCCAGGCAGACTGCCCCCGGCCAGTGCCCAGCTTTAGAAATCTTTCCTTAATCTGATTTTGCTCATGTCCATGCAAATGGTGCTCTTATCTCAAGGGTGGCAAAACTAATTCAGAACATGCCAGAGAGTTAGAAAGTTTTGGCTACATTTGGGTTTCTTTTTCTTTTTACTTGCAACAAAGAGTGCTTTGGGGGGAGTGGACAGGATTTTGGAAGAGAAACAGAAAGGCCTGAACTTTGAGCTACAGGTGCCAGGAGTTTGAAAAGCATTTGTGATCCCGGCATCTGCCTTGTGCATCCCGTTCCCCCCTCTCTATCTGCTGTCTGAGCTCCCTCCCAGGCACCTAGGCATGCTCTAAAACATTTCATTTGCTCGACACTGAATCCTCTTGTCACCTAATGGGCTTAAAATTGGGATAATATTCAGCTAAAAGGCATTAGCTAATTTTGTGAGAGGCCGAGTATGAATCGACACTTCTGAGCACACACCAGAACAGGGCTGCGATGCAGAGGCCAGTGAAGACAGAGATTTACTCTGCAACCACTGTGAAAATGAGGGTTGTAGGGGAAGCCATTATTTCTGAGGCATTTTCTAGATCTTCCCCGGCACGTCCTTGAAGCGCTCTGTGGTATTTTCACCTCTAACTGATGTAGATGGCAGGCCAGTTTAATGCTGTCCTGCAGTTTAACAAATGTGATGGCAAAATGTAATGGCAGGCTGCTATTTGGTAGCCTCTCAGGCAGGACCTTCCAGCAGCAATCTGCTGTGCTCCAGGCTTCTCACAGACATGTGAAATGAAGGATTGCTCTGCACTATTTATTAGTAAACCTGTTTTCTGCAGTTTTACCTGATGGGACTGCTCTGATCATCATAATTCAACATATAAAATTTAATCTGTATGAGTTTCTATCAGTTAATATCTTAACAGGGATATCTTTGCAGCAGTATTAGCCCAGTAGTCCAATTAAGTTGCACAGGCAGGGTATCTTCCATAATCTCAGGCACTTTGAAACCTTTGGGGATGTATCTGCTGAAAGAAAATTGCCTCGTCCTAGCACCAGTACTTTCAGCAAGACAATGCAGGGCTGTAGTTACCTCTGTGAGCCAAAGAATAAAAATACAAAAGCTGGATTAGGCCAAAGCAAACCAAAATAGCCTGGGAAATACTAAAATAATTTCCAACTAAATTTCTGCCTGACAATCTCCTGCCTGCAGGGCAGTGGGCACTGCCATTAGCTCTGAAGCCACGCTAGCCATCAAGGTCCCCTTAGTCCCCTTCCGAAACTGGCTTTTCATTTTCAGGGATGGAGTACAGATGGTCAGCTTTAGCTTTGGCACTATCCCTCTTACCTTGCTGCCTTTCATTCATTTTTAATACACCACCCTTGGACTGCTGGGAATGTCTGGGAAAATGTAGATGTCTGTGATTAAAGTGATGAAGAAGGGAGCCTACAGGATGCTTTTAGCTGCTTTCCAGTACATATGGAAACACAAAACACAAGGTGATCACATCTGGTCTAGGCAGAGTACTTGTGATGGCAGGAGAGGTTGCAGTTGTGCAATATGCTTTAAAGTTTGCAGAAAAAGAGACTCTACACACTAATAGACATTCACATTTTCAGCACTCTCCAGTGATAAGGTTTTACAGTCCTTCCCATAACATTATCTATTAGTAGCCACAAAGCATCCAAGCAGAACAAATGGTTTTAAAGGAACCAAGAAAAAATATGAGCTCAGAGCAACACATTTTGCTTCTGATCCATTACATAGTAGACCACAAAAGTGAGATGGGCCCTGTTAAATATATCAGCCTGGTGATACATGGGGCAGGGGGAGGCACACCCAGAAGGACACATCTGACCAAGTCAGGTTTCAGGGTGTACTTGTTCCATTGACAAGTAAAAACATTAGTTGAAAATATCCTGGTGCTCTAGCTCTGCTCTGAAAAGGATCCTCAGAAGCAGATCACCTTTAGAGTGCCATGAATTTTTTGTCCAGGCACTTCTCTGGGAGGAATTCAAAGGAACCAAGGATTTGGCCTGAGAAGCTCAGCTTGCCCCCATGCCGGAGAGCTCTGCTCCCATTGTCAGGGTACTCCGTTTCCCTGCAGTCCTAGCAGGCTTTCAGGGACATTTGTTGGGATGAATTTCAACCTGTGTGTGTGGCATCCATGCATTTCCTCCCTGCTGTACCAGTACACCTCTGTTAATGCCCAGTAACACCACAATAACTCAGAGGAGCACTTCCAGTGCCCAATGTTGTATGCAGGCACAGGGAGGGAAAATCCTTGCCTGCTGGACATTTCAAGCTGGGGATAGACAGTGAACAGAGACAGCTTGCCCTCGTTTTATGAACAAAAGGTTGGCTGTACCCCTTTGGATAGGAACTGGATATTAATTAAGAACCTGACTGACTTTTTAGACACTGAAGTAGTGTCTTTTGAAAAGCTCAGGGGTTTGGTCTGTTGTAATCAATTAAATTGATAGCTACTCACAGCAAATCTGGGCCACTGCCAGCGAGCTGCTGTGGCTCAGGAGGAGCGACTTTAGGGTTCCTCTTCCCCAAGGCGAGTCCATCTGCAGAAGGGATGAGATGTGCAGAATGGCTCAGTTGTCCTAACTCTGTCCCTGATGCTGCTCAACCTGGGTATTGAGTAGAAGCAGGCTTAGATCAACCCTGAATAGCACTGAAAATCCCATCTTTTCTCTTTGAATAAACAATAGCAGCTAACTAAGACAGCTCATGCTGTTCTAAAGCACCATAAATATTGCCAAGTTTGCAAAAAGTAATGGCCAGCTCTCACAGAAATCACTGGGACTGTCTGGAGCTCATGAAGGGGAAAACTTAAGTAGAGGAGTGGCTTTTGGTCCACACAATCTGCTTATAAACACTCTGGTGGATTGGAGATACTAGAGAAACCCTGACCATGTAAAGCTAGTGAGCGCCTGGTCACGTGGGAGGGAGAGGAAGGAAGGAGCAAGGTCTCGGTCTAAATTATTTCATCCCTGTGGAGAAAGAGGCTCCAACATGAGCTGAACCCTAATTAGGCATGAAGGAAACCTGTGAACTTCCTAATCCATCCAAAACATTTCAATCGGAGTTCACACCACATTAGACATCAGAGAATCAAAAGACAAGGCACAAATCCCTGAGAAGCAGCTTCAGTATTTCCACTGCTTACAGAAGTGTTTGTTTTAGACCAGTGAGAATCTTTCGAGCAAGGACTCCCATTTGCCTGTTTTACTGCATCAACTACCAGGACATTTATGACAGCATACAAATAATGCATAGCAGTGATTAATAAATAATAAAGCGAAGCATGGTACAAACTCTGAGCTGAATCCATTTCTTCTCCTAAACCTCTCCAGCACAGCCAACACTTACAACTGCATTTCAGAAAACACACTATTTGTACAAAAGTTGAAAAATACCACTGTCATAATTAGATTTTCCATTAGGCTTGTGTGGCATAATTAAAAATATAATTTCTCTGTAAGCACATAGCAGTGCTCTAGGAAAAGGGTGTCACTACTTATTAAGGACATACGCAGGTACTTTAGCTAACCGCATAAATTGATTAAGTACTAAACTAGGCTATGGAGTCTAATTGTTTTGAACAAATACCTACTTACTGCATGTGAAAGGACACATTGCCTTGCCTGTTGGAAAGAATAATTTATTCCAACAACTACTAACTTTACTGTTGAATACCATTTAGCTCTGTTCTCAGCTCCAGGTACCCAAATGCGTCCTATGGACACCACAGAAGCCACTTGCAGTGTTATCAGACAGCAGCAGTTCTTGAAGTTGAACAACTCCGATGAAAGCGAGAGCGTGGCAGGACACTGCGGGCAGGACCAGGATGTGCCCCTGTCCCTCTGCGGCTCCACGTGAGCCATGTAGCCACTTTGGGCGTCTCTTTGCCCTCTGCAGACTGCAGATTGTAATAGCTTAACCTTCCTTTGCAAGTACTGGCTAACACTCCTCCCCGTGTATTTCTCACTGAGATTTACAAAGGAGCAGAAGGGAGCCAGTTGTTAAAATCAGATAAGCTCCTCTGAAATTCCTAGCTGCTATTATTAGCCAGATTTGACATACTTTTACTCAAGCAGGCAGTTGTGGTTTGCATGAGCCCAAGTTAGGACTTAGTGGTCTGCTCTTCACAGGCGTGTGGGATGCTCCCAAGTCCTCAAAAAGTCTTGGAGGAATCTCTGAAAAAAACCCCACGGCTTATATTTCCAAGAAGGACTTCTGCAGTGTTTAGAAACTCCTAAAGCAGCAGCACTGAAACGATGAGCTATGGGCTTCTGCAGCCTCTCAGGACAATTCATCCAGCTCATAACCAGGCAATTGCTTGCCCACCACCTCAGCCCCACTTCTGACATGGAGACAGGCAGGGAGCTGGCACGTAACACCCAAGTGCAATGCAACTGTCCACCTGGGCGCAGCTGATCTGGTGCTGTCCCAGCAGTACTTGAGGAGCTCAGAGAGGAAGCAGAGATTCCCAACATGAACTTAAAATACAGCTGATGCAAGAAGTACCTGTCAGGCTGGTAGGATTTGAAACAATAAGCCTGATTCTCCCAGCACTGTGATTTCCTACGGTTGTGCTTGCCCAAAGTCATCTTAGCTTTTCCTGCTAATAAATGAGAAGACAATCTGACCCAGCACATTCACTGACAAGCTCTGTGGAAGAAACCTCAGGAATATTTTATTCCTCCCACATTAGGAACGTACAGAACATACAGAGAAATTTACCATCACATAATGATCCCTATTATGCAAAGCGAGGCTGACAAAATTTCCATCATTACATCCCTGACAAGTACTCAGAACTGCGGGGGCTTTCAGGCTTTCTTTTGAAAGAAAAAAGACCTGCAAAGTAGCTTTAATATCTTAAATATGGAGCAGGAACTTTCCTCTCCCTATTCACAAACACCTTAAATACATCTCCTTCTTTCACAGCTCGTTAATCCCTACTCCTCTGCTCTTCAGACATTTAAATTCTTTCCACAGATCTAACACAACAGAGGTGTTTCTATCATGTTTAATCAGCAGTCACCAGCTCTGAATGCCCCTCATGACCTTACTGGTTTTTGAGTGACCAAAGATCATTACGAAATCAGCTAAGTGCAATGGTGAGGACCTCACCAGAGCCTGAAGCCCTTGTGCCATTACCAAACCACAATACCCCCAACGTGTTTTCTCCTATTTGTGCATCCAAAAATGCCCATCAAGTGGTTCAATTATCGAAACATTGATTAAAAACCTGAATCTGAAAGACAAGCAGATTGGCAGGGATTTAGCAACTTCCTCAGTATTACACTGTTTTAGGGCAGCACTACACATTGCGGGGTGCAAATCTGATCCAGTTACTCTTTGGTTGGAGCTCCATAGGGACCAACCCTGACCCCAGACCTCTGACTGATGACACTGGCCGGTAATTTGCTTTGTTAACTAGAGTGGTCTGCACACACAGAGCTGCCTTCCAGTGCCATTTCATCTTCCTCACTGCCATTTGAATACCAATGTAAGTAAATATCAAAGAAACGTGTGAGGAGCGAGCCTGTGGGGCTCATAGGCACAGCATCCATGGGCTATTTTGTCTTCCTTGCCTTTTTTTTGTCCTTTTCTGTGTGACCACATTTCCCCTCCTACCTCAGATCCACACTTTTGCTACCCTGATTTCCGTCCCTGTTCCACCACAGCTATTCAGAGCTTCTCAACCTGGGTCTCTTCTTTGCCTCTTTCCAGCCTCCCTAACCAGCTTTCTTCCCTCTGCTGCTCAGCAGAGGAAAGAGCAGAGACTGAGAAAGTTAATGAACATCACACCGGGGTTACTGCTTCCAGCACTCTCCCTCTCGCGTACACTGCGGGCCAGGCACACACGTGAGCCCCAGAGCAGTAATTAAGGGATTTTAGGAGGATAATGCCCTCGGAGGGCTTCGGCAGATTGACACATGGTATTTCTTCTTAATAATGACTGTCCTGAAACGTATCGGATCTGTGTGCTGCTGTGTTTCCGGCAATTTGTAAGAACTGTTCAATGTGTAGCCAGCTGGAACGCACAACAGCACATAATTGTTCTATTACTGCAGACTTCAATTGTTTCTCTTTTATTCATGAAATGGCCATTTATTGGAAGAAAGGTCCTTTTTTTAGATGCATTTTTACACAGCTCTAGATTGGACTTGCCAGGACTGAACAAGGGCAGACCTTCCCTTTTCTCACTGTGCTCTTGGAAGGAAAATGGGGAGCACAAATGCTGGAATTTTTGTTTTTTAATGGAGATGTTGAAAGCCTTTTACATTCTGCATTGGAACAAAAATGAGGCCTTTTGAAATGTTGCATGGGAGTCAAGGGAGGAGGCCACCCACGCTGACTGTGGGTGAGGCGAGAGTAAGGGTCTGCTCAGCAGCAGCCCTAAGCGCATCTCCTTTGAATCAAGAGAGCGCCCAAGGACTAACGTTAGGGAAAGAATGACTGCTATCGCGAGAAGCTGCACAGGGCAATGGAGGAAACCAACTGTCTGGTGCTTATAGTGCTCACCTGGAAGTCAGGAGATGTGACGACTTCCACTGAGGTCCCAAGTGAGTGCCCAGATGGGAGACAGTGGTGCGAGTCTCTCTTTTAGACCAGCAGTTCCACAACAAGCCAGGAATTTCTTGAAAAAAGGCTCGCCAAAGCCCATGAAACCTATCCCATGCAGACTTGAAAAGCGTTGTAGAACTGACTGTGCTATCTTGAGAACTGTTTCCCATACAATCAGTATTATCTTGATTTGCTAGTGTTTTACACAATACAAGAGCCAAAACCCAAACCCAGGAACCCCAGGTCTGAGATTCCAATTCCCATTTCAACTGTTGTTCCCCCAGCAGAAGAGCAGAAGGTGGGGGCCTGGAAAGCTGAGGCTGAACTATACTTCACTCTACAACAACAAAGTGAAACATTACATTAAAATGTATATACAGGAGGAAATTCCTCTTGCTCTCCTAGCCTTTCTTTAAGCTATTGAAATGGCTTTAAAAAAAAAAAGCAAGACGTAATTGTTTCCTGTGCAAACGTTGTGCCAGACTTTATTTTTATGGGCTGTATTTATTGACTTTAGCTATTTTTCCAGTATGCTGCACAGCGTTAGACTTGGCAGGAAGTCCTACAAAGTGAAATAACATCTCTGAAAAACTGGGAATTCTCATTGTTTGGCATGGTCAAAGAAAACTTCAGCCAAGCAAACTTATGACCTTCTCTCGTGTCAGACTCAAACTCAGGCCAGGTCAGCCACTAGATCAGACTCTTCATTCCTCTGAAGTCACCAAAAGATCCAAATTTGGGGGTCTGATTCAACACCTAAGCGAAGCCATTTGCCCCCATCTGCTGTATGCCACACTTCCACTAAGAGAACCTATTTGCCGATGCAATTACAAGCAGAGATTTGTACTTTGTGTAGATACTGATTTGTTTTCAGGGGAGCAAAATAAGACACCCAGTCTCACCAGGAGCCATTAGTGAGTTAACTGCAGTTGTTTAAGAGTTAGGTCTTAATGTGCCTGTCAACTCCAGGCACTTGCTACACTTCCCAGGATTTTGTATGCATCTGAGACAGATGTCTCCAAGGCAATCAGAAAAGTCCCACAGTATACACTGAAGAAGACAGAAGACAACTGAAGAGATTTGTGTTGGATGGAATGACAAGCTCAAGAGTTTAACTGCACATGGCATTTCTGGAAGCTTGCCAGCTCCAAGTTTAGTGTGTTTTGTGTACTTCACTCATAACTGTTTATTGTGACAGGTAAACACTTGTTTTGAAAGCTTGCAGGCGTACTATTAAAACAGAAGTGTTCCTGACATAGTCAAGCTGTGCTGTCAAATGTTTATCTTCTGAATGATGAATGCTGGCTTTCTTTTTTGTTCCTCTCAGTCTGCGTGGAACAGATTTGAACAGTCTCTCCCAACTGTTTGGGCTCATTTCACCTGGGGGACATAGCTGAAAGCTGATGGGCCAGAGAGCAGCCCCGTAGTTATCAGCCCATACGCCAATAAATGAAGGTGATGCAGGAAAGGAGGAATAATAGGGTAAGCAAGAGCAAGCTCAGTGCCGGGTCTGTCTGCAAATGCAAACGCAGATGTTGAGCTTTAGAAACTATACTAGACTAGAGTTCAACAGAGAGGGCTATTTCCAGAGCTTTGAGCATCTTGGAGACACGTATTTCACAAGTCAAATTCTGGAGACTTACGCTAACTAAAAAAGTTAGAAGCAACTATAACAAATGTTTCACAATGTTATTTTTTACTCTTTTTATTAAGTAAGAAACTAGAAAATCTGGAAACAGTTAAGTCACAGTACTGGATGTATACATAGCCTGTGAAACTGCGGACAATCATAAAAGTTATTGGCAAAAATGAACAAAGAATCATGGGTGAGAATTAAAATTCTCCACTTGGTGCAAATATGCCTTCTACAGAACTAGCAGAAAAGCCTGTGAAAAAGAGACAGTAATTTCTGTGTATCTTAGTGTAATTGCATATGTTAAAAGGCTGTGGAATTCAGCAATGATCCCATGGGCTTTCAAGTGGATTTCAGATATTTCACAGTGTGTCAATTATAGATTGAGACATAAGACTTTGGGGAAAAAAGTGCAATCTTTGATTAGATGAAATAGCATCAGATTTCCATGAAAATGCAAATGCTTAATGAATTCATTGGTAATGCCGTTCTGCTGCTTCTTTGTTCTGTTGCAGCGGTACTTCAACCATGGGTTTGCTGACCTGCACTGGCTGTAGCACTGGGGCCAATTTAACCAGCACCATTGTAACGGCTACCTGCTGGGGGCACATGGACAAGAATGAGAATCAATAATTTACGTCTGATTTGAGGAAATCAGTCTGACACAATGCCTAAGCCATGGCACTGCCCACCACAGGAGGCATTGGAAGCATTCATCTCACACAGGAGTCAAAGGAGGATTGAGTATTCATCAGGATATTGAAAATACTAGGGATCACAGGAAAAAAAAAAAAACCAAACCCTGCTTCCAAGAAGGCGTTAAACAGTGAAGTGCAAGTGCTTAGACAGTATCTAATTACAAGGGCAAAAGAAGAAAAGAGCGCCTCATCACCAAATCTGTAAATTCAGTAGGTCCGTGTCCCAGCTTACTGTACACAGGTTGGCCATACAGAAAAGCTTATACACTAAATTAGGCTATTTCAGCAGAAGGTGGAATTAGGACTTTTCTGCCTAGGGAGACACATATATTATACCTTTGATCCATGCTTAACACAGAGAATTTGTGCAGGGTTGTTACTCAGTGGAGTGATTGCTCTGAACCCATTACGGAGTGCACACATTGCATCCCTCTGGCAGGAACATCTGGTGACCCATAAACCAGCCAAAGCACTGGAGCCGTGGCAGAGCTGCTCGGGCAGGTTTATTTACAGCACATCAAAACTCCAGCCAGCAGCTCAGGTGGGCAGGCAGGCACTCCTGTGAGGTGCCACCACCTGCCGAGTAAGGAGGGCTGAGCTCGCTTCGCTTGGAGCCTTCTCCAAGGGTTTGCGTTGCAGATCCCTTGGTCTGCATTGTGCGGGGGAGAAGGGGCTGGAGTCAGGGAGACAGCAGGGAGAAAAACCCAGGGAAGGAATATGGTGGGAGCTGGACTCTGACCGGTACTCCAGCTCCTCACAGTTTTTGGATGAGCAGAGTGAGTCTGTGCTGCATCAGTGCTACATGCCATGTTACCACTACGGGATTGGGTATTTAAGGTCCTAAGTGCAGATTTACTTTTTCATCAAACCATGGCCCTAGGAAGGGGAGCAGTTTAGACAAGGGGTGAACAAGCACTAGCCCAGCATTTACCTCTCTGTTCGATTTGCTCTTTCAGACTAAAATATTTCCCATTTCTTTCCCTCTTACAGCTGTTTCCTCAGGTGTGGATGTAGCATGACATCTAAATATAAATCATCACAAGCAGCTGCTAACTTCAGTGCATGTCAGGAGTTACCATACCAGGGCCAATTCCTTGGGTGTTGAGCAACCTCGCTACTCCGAACACTGCTGAAGTTTGTACAGAAGCAGGCTGGCTACAAAGGGGCTTCTGTCTTTCCTTCCTCCCAGCTTTAGTGATCAACAGAGCAAACTACTTCACCATTTTTCTCCTAATGAAAAGTTACTGTGTCCTGTACAAAACAAGAGGTGATCCCTGTGCTGGGAGTCTATGCTAACTATCGCTTTTGTCCTGTCAAATAAAAAGCATATGAAAAAGGCAGTAATAAAAAAGCATTAAGACTCACACAAGGCTTGTTAAATGATTTAAATCTTCATAATGTATAGCATTTTCCTGGTAATTAAGTTTGAACATTGAGTTGGGCTAAATGCTTACTACCGTTAGATAACACTTTAAATGCTCCCTCACACACTCATGTATTTTTTTCTCTACCACAGCCCTGACAATTCAAGGTAGTTGCTTTGAAAAGCGCAGGAATTGCTTCCTATTGATGAGGCACAGCACAGCAGTGCAAAGTCCATTTCACACTCACCTTACACCGCTGCACAAGCTCAGCCAGACCCCAACTCTTGTAAAAAGAGATCTGGTTGGAATATGCAGCTTCTTTTTCAAAAAAACAGAAAACTTGGAAAGAGAGGAGAGGAGTTGCATTTTTATGTGAAGTGGGAGGTAGAGGAGGTAGATGCTCTCTGCTTATGTTTCTATTTTATTTTTCTAAAGTTTGCACTGAAAAACAATTTCAAGAGAAAGTCCTGACCTGCCCTGGTAATTTGCCCATAAGCAGAGATCAATGGTTGTTCCCATTTTCTTTCCCACTTCTTCCTCCCTCTTCCTGCTGTTTTTGCCCTCCTATTTATCTGCTCTTGGTTTACACATTCCAGCTTTTGTTCTCAGCTCCCTCTTGCTTTCCTGCCCTCTCAGTATTCATTTACATCCAGCTACACCACCCAACACATTCTTTACAAAACAGTTCTTTTTATTAGAAAAGCCTGATGCCTTCTACTCAGAAGTACAGTATTCAGATGGGAGGGTTTGATCCCATGCAGTAAAAGACAACCATGCTTATCACACCTACATACATAATCCCATCACTCACAAGCCCATCTGAACTGCAAGTTGTCCAATTTAGACTGCAATCACATTAAATATTTTGTTTTAAATGCAACCAGGTCAAGACAGTGTTGCAAAATAAGCTAGGTAAATGGATGTGATGCACACATCGGCTTTGCAATTTGGTCAGTTAACCTACAAAGCCCCAGTAGGTTAACTGACATTGCTAACTTGCTTGGCAAGGGAAAAAATATTTAGATATTCAGTAAATGCTTCAGGTGAAGCCTTCAACCACCCAAAGTTACACAAAAAAATTCTTGAAATTTAGGTCTATTTTCAAAATCCTCCCAGGCTGGCTTCATATATCATCCAAGTTGAAACTGTTCTCATGATATATTATACATGGAGACTGTACTACATCATCAGAGTTCTGACACTGCCATGTTCAGGGTATGCTAGGATACAACGTAATGAATTACAACAGTGGACATTGACAAATACACTTTAGGGGAAGTTTAAATTAATTTTTTTAGCTGCTTGCAGTTGGCTTAGAAAGTAATTTCTATTAAATAAACTAGTGGGAGAGTGGGCAGATTCAGAGCCCTTGAGAAAGGGACTCGCAGAGCAGAGAGAACACAGGACAGAGAGCAAGGAAGCAATTTCAGCTCCGAGATTAACGTGCTCTGTGATTTTGGAAAAATCAGCTGGGCCAAATCCTGACTGTGCTCACCCACAAGCATGCAGCTCTGCTGAAGCACCCATGTATCTGGATGAAACACTGATGCCAAGTTCATAGGTGCAATCCCATGTCTGTGGGTTGGACATCAAACAATTCCCACTGACTTCAGTGGGGTAATATATTGCTGTAAGCACCTGGTATACAAGGTATATTGTGTATCAAAGGGATGCAGCAGATGGGCTCTCACCTGGAAAATTCATAATCATCCAATTTTTTTTTTCATAAAAAATAAACCAGTAATAACAATCAGAAAAGGATAAGGTACAGCTGATAAAGCCAAACAAAAAAATCTTAAATGAGAAGCAAAAGCTAGTACCTTCAAGAAAGCCCAGAATACTAAACATCTTTTCCCTCTAAAGGAATCTTTTGTCATTTCATGGGGAATCAATTAACCACAGTGTCTTATTCAGGTAGACTTTAGATTAGTACCATATCCCTTCACTATAGATAATTAACCTCAGTTTCTGAATTAGCAGCAAAATAAGCCTGTTATTAGTTTTTATAATGACTAGAACTCAATATTTTGGGTAGTTAAACACCCAAGAGTTTAAATTAAAATAGACATCTGACAGAAATCCCTAAAGTGTTCTTCAGATCATTAATACTATAAATTCCACAGTAGATTGAACTGACAATGTTCCCTTTCCTTCTGGAGCACTCCAAAGGGATGAGCTACTCCCTTGAATCAGCATTCAGTTTGATCTCTGAAATAATCTCTCCTTGATACCTAAAGCCTCAAGGCCAACAGCATAGTTAAACTCATATCCTCCTCTTACCAGAAGTGTTATGTCTAGTGAAGTGAGAAAAAAATAAATGGAAAAGCCTACTTTCCTGGTCTACCTACTGACTGCTCCATACATTACCAAGACAAACTGATGCTCCTATCCTAGAGCAAAATCTCGGCAAGGGTCACAGCCCCAGGCAGCAGTGTGGAGAGAGTGCTGGGAGCAGGGGGAGACCATGGAGTTGTCACTGCCTCCTGGGCCACAGGGAGAGAGCGGGCTGTGCAGAGCTCCCATGTGATCCTAAATGTGCAATTGGTCTCTCCACACCTCAGGTCTCCTGCAATGGAAGTGTGGGGCACAAAGGTGAGAAGCACGCCCAGGAGGCAACAGGGCTCAAGGATCCTGAGGAGATGCTGCTTTATCCCCCTGCCCCACAGCTGTATCATGTCTGTGTGTCTCAGCCCTGGGAGATGCTCTTCCTTAGCACCCTAACACTGCTCACCATCAAAAAGCCTTTCTAATACCTAGCCTGCATCACTTTTGCTATAAAAGGAGCCTGTTACTTGATGTTCTACCTATATTTGCCTTTTCTTCCCACCAACATGACACTGAGACTTGCTGAACTTCTGGTCCAGTCTTTACTTTCCTCTACTCATCAGTTCCCTTTCTGCAGAACCACTGCCCCTTTCTCATCCTCTGTGCATTGATTATTCCAGCCCAAGTTTCGTGCCTTGCACTTGTCTCTAATTTAATTCCCTTTTTTTTTTCCCCAAACCGTTTCTGCAATTTGTTGAACTCATTTGAATTCTCATCCTGTTGTCCAATATATTTGCAGTCCCTCCTAGCTTGGTGCCATCTGTAAATTTAATAAGCGTACTATCTATTCCATCATCCAGGTTGTTAATGGAAACGTTGAACAGAACCGATTGCCTTCCTCGTCCCCAAGCCTCAGTCAGTCTGTCTGTCCCTTTTAAGGTCTTGCAGGGGATATTTCCCCTGCAGAGAGGTGGAGGTACCTCTAACACTGACTTCTGTGGAAACTGTTACATGTCCCAGTGGGGTCAGTGAGTGTCAAAGGCGGCAACACAAATTCTGAATATGCTGCTCAGTGCACTGCAGATCTTACCAGAGGTGTGCTTTATTTCATTTTAGCTCCAACCAGCTATGCATAACACCACAAAGGAAAGAAAGAATAAAAGCTCTAGGGATTGTCCCGCTGCAAGTAAAATGTGTATTCTAAGAGAAATGAATGTTTACCTTCCCATTTATGTGAATCAATTAGCGATAAATATCCCCAGGGCATAGAAAAGACTAACACAGATAACAAAGGATATGCCCCAAATAACGGAGGATTAGAAAAAGGCATACACAAGTAATAAAATATCAGCTACAGATGCCACTTGAGAAGATTGCAAAACAGAGAAGAGTAAGTAGCTGAAGAAGGAAAGAAAGCAGAGGTGACGAGAAAATTGCAGTAGCAGTAAAGATAAATGATGAGCGTGCTTTTTGGCTATATATGCTAGAGTTAAAAGAGTTCAGTGTAGAGACAGGAAGGTCTTCAGGAGAATAGAAGGGTAATTTATAAACAAAAGAGGCAGACAGGTCTTCTATGCCCCAAAATAAGTCCCTTTTCTTCCCAGTTCTATCAGTTGCTCTAAGAAAAGATATTACCTTTCCCTACAAACCTTACCTCTTGACAATACTGAAATAGAAAGATATATTTGCCCTGGCACTCTGAAAGGACAATGGGAAATAGATGTCGAGAGCCTAGAGAGAAAGAAACATTTTAAGAATGAAAAAGGACCAGAGTTAGAGCTTCTCAGGAATTACATTTTATCTCATGAAAAATGTCACCAAAAAGGAATAAAAATTGGTTCCCCTTTCTCAATAGCTTCATTTTTGCCAGAATGTTTTTATCAAAAAATGAAATCTTTTCATCAAAAACCTCTAGGCCCCCAAACAAAACATATGTAGCTTTAAAGCAAACTGAAGTTTCCTATTTGGGCCTTTTAGGGCTTTGTAGCATTATTGCAATACAAATCATGAAGAATGAGCATCTCAAGGCAATTTAATTTTTTTTTTTTTGTAAAACCCCTTACTAGGCCTTTAATATTGATTTTTGCTGGCTTTTAAGCAAAACCAGTAATAAAAAGTGGAGAAAGAACAGAAGGTGATCTGGCTTCATGCAAGGTGGATGGGAAATGCTGGGGCAGCATGGGCGCAGGTAGCCATCCATTGCTGGGCTCAGGTTGGGCTGCTACAGGGGACATAGGCATCTGTAAGACTTGCACTGGCAGCCCTTGGGGAGAGGGCAAGAGGACATAGACCTCCTAGCTGTTGGCAGCAGTCTAAAAGCAAGGATCGGTGCTTTTTGGTGCCAGCTTCATGCCTTCATCAGCATCACCCTCTCTGGGATCTGGTCCTCCTTCGACATCCCCCTTCCCACAGGATGCATCTGGCCCTGGGTCGCTCCCAGCTCTTCTCCACCCTGCCACTCTTGCTCTGGACCAGCAACATCTCATCCTGGGCTCATCTGCCCCACCTGGCATCTCTCCTACCCAGGCCTTGCTGACAGTAAAGAGCAAAAAGAGTAAACAGGGAGTAAGCCAGGAGGCAAGGGAAGAGCTGTTTTCATTTGGGGAAATTTTGTTGCTGTTTTTGGTTCTCAGCATGTCAGCAGAAACTCAAGGCTTGTCAGGAGGCTGCTCCCAATCCAGTAATTACTGGAGGTGCCTCTAACTCGGCCCTGTCTTGATCTTACACTGTGTGATCACTTTATTATTCAGTTTTATTTTATTATTCAGTTTGATTTGGCAGCTGCCTGAGAAACCTAAGGCTACTCAAGCTGTATATTTTAAGATCTTTAAAATCTGTTGATATAAATTCTTTTAAAGTCTTCAGGCTTGAGTCAACATTGTTAATTCTGAAGCTCCAGCCCATCAACTTGGCAGGACACTTCACACGCACATGCACACATGTACGCACACAGTTCTGCAGCAGCTTAAACAGGGATCTCACTGCAGAAGTTGTGATTTTTCCTCTGGCTCACAGCCAGCCTGACTCCAGGGCATTGTCCGAGGGCTTCAGTGGAGGAGAAAAAGTTCAGCCATTTGGACAGTGCCAGAACTGGGCACTTAGAGGAGAGAAAACGTGAATCCTGGTAGGAAATTAAAAGTAAAACAAAAGCCCTGTTTACTTCACAACTCCCTTTTGCTCTGGTGGGGATATGGGTGCTAACCTGCTGGTTCTTCTTTTAAGGCTTGTAGTGAGACTTTCTCAGACATGTCAAGCACTCTCCCTCTCCCCATCTCTGTCACACTAGGAGGAATTTTGGACCCTTCTCCAGGTGGAGGCTATCCCTCTGCAAGAATCTAAGAAAACCCCTCACCTTGCTTTATTGGGTCCTTGGATCTCATCTCTTCAAGGGAGAGATCTGCAGGTTGTTTAATGTTCAGGTTTGATTTCCTTCTGTACTTTGATTTCAGATTACTCACCTTCCTCTCGGCCTTTTCATGATCAAAACTAAGATCCAGCTTCCCCCCTCTGACTTCAAACAGATTTAATCCTGCCTCCCTAACATCTATTTTCCTTCTAATTCCCCGAAGAATTTCTCTTCTGGGATTGCCCCTGTTCACATTCTCTTACATGTTCAAAGTCCTTCACATTCTTCTTTCATCCATGCCATGCTCCCCTATCACAGACCGCTCTGATCACACTTCTTCAAGGGCAGCAATGTGTATTTTCATCCACAACTTTAACAGGTTAGAAGAGCTGGATCCTCACTGCCGCACTGTGTTCACACATCAGGGGGCCAAAGAGAGCCCAGGAGACAATTCAGCTGTTCACGCAGAGGCTTAGCCAGGGCTCTCCTGCTTGGAAACACTGCAGTGGTGCAAAAGGCTTTGTCCATACACAGAATTACTCCTGAAGTGTAGCAGGGGTTGGCATCCAGCTTGCATCTGGCAACCACAGCACAGTAATCTCATCTTCTGTCCACTGGATGTTGGAGGTCTTGGGGTGGGGGTCACTCTTTGTTAAAGACAGGAGACAGAGGTGGAACTCAACCACTCAAAACACATTTGTTTTTATTTGTAGGACTTGGTATTTCCTTTAATGTAGCTCTGCAATGTTGTCACCTCATAATCAGCAGGTTGAAAAGGTACATGTCACTACTAAATTACTACATACTGTTATGTGGCTTTGTTTAACTGTTGTCACCAACTTCACTTTTCAGTGCTGTAATTAGTCCTTTAATTAGTCCTCACTTTGCTGCCAGCAGTGCTCCCCATCTCTTCTACGCTTTCCAATGACAAAACCCCTCCTGTGATACCTCAGGGTACGTGTCTTCTTTCATAGCTGAAGGACGAGTAGCCCTTGAGCCCCATGTTACCTGCAGGTCTGTGCTCTGCTACAGCTCATACGAGGTTTGGCTGTAGCTTTCTCACAGCTTTGCCACTGCTGTACTTTCAGCCTTGCTGGCCCGGGAGCGGCTGCAGTGGTGGTAGCCCTGGGCTCTGCCCTTGTCCCTGTGCTGAGCAGTGGGGATTGTCCACACCAAGGTTTCCTCAGAGCTCTCACTTCTCTGTATCCGCACCGTACTGCCCAGATCCTCCTGTTTCCTCCCATTATAAAACCATGTCACAGGACAGTGCACAGTGTTATACAGTTTCCTTTAAAAGGTCATTACACACTTTTCTAGCAAAGGGTTTCTAACCCCTATCCCAACAGTGAACACATCGCCACTTTTGCTCCTGCTGGATGCTCTAGCAACGGCAAGCCATCTAGGTTAGGTCCAGCCCTTACAGAAACTGGAGTATCAAATCCCCATTTCCTCTGCTGTTCCCATAGGATAATGCCTAAGGCATGGCAGAAATCAGCAATAGCCCAAACCGAACCCAAGAGCTCTCCCATAAGGAGTTTTTCAACATTCATTAGAAGAAACAAATCTGGATCATTTTGTGGTGCAGGGAAGCTGGAAGGGAGCATGAGGGGGTCAGACAGTCGGGAAGGTTTGTGCCAGCCCTGCTGCAGCTCTGCTCGTAGCTGGGCAGCTCACCTGCAGGAAAGGAAAGCAGCACACCCCAAGCCACACCACGGCCCCTGAGGAGCATCTTCCTTGCGAAACCTGTTTTCGGACTAGTCCCCCCCTCCAGATTTTAATACCCCGTGGATTCACATCATCTTTTACCTTTGAAACTATTTATTAGAGGTGCTTACAAGATAAAGTAGTGCTCACATTCTAGCGTTAATCTTCTGTTTTACATCAGTTCTCATACATCTCCCTTCTCATCCTAGCACTTGGGTACTTTCCAGTGGTGAATTAAGTAACATGCCTAATTTCTGTCATACATGGCTTGTTCTTCCTCTTTTATGATAAAAAGGACTCCAAATATCTAAGTATGAAATCTCCCTTTCTATCAGCATATTTCTTTTTTTTCCAGAAGACATCCTCCTGGTAACTTGGCATATTAGCTGCTCTGAAGCAGAGCTATAGGATTATTCCTCTAGGACATTTTTCTTCAGTGTGGACGCACTTGGAAAAACAGAAGACAACTCAACCTGCTGTTAGAGGACTAACAACTTCTAGGGCTATGATCCCTCTTGGCAAACCTTTCCCTTTAGGAAGTGTAAGAGAGCTGCCAGCTCAGCATCCTCCATCATTAATACTGCCAGGCTTTAAAGCAGTGCTTCTGGGTTCACACCTGAGCCTTGCTTACAAATGAGATGGCTCTGTGTTCAATAAGCACCTAATACAAACCCACTGATTTTCTTTTGTCTTCCTGTTGACTTCATCATATCCTGTGTCAGGCCCCTATCTTGTCAGACAACTTTTGATGTGTTCAGGGACCTAAGACAACTTGAATCAATGAGGGTTGGATGTGCAAGTATTTTGGAATAACCGTCTGCCATTTTGGGGGCCCACATACCTTTTAAGATCTGGCCCTAAGTGATTCATCCACTGGAAGTCTATAGCTCAGCCATGCAATTAATCCAATTCTGCTAAGTTTTGGTCTGGTGCTCTAACCTCCAAGACCATTCTTTCTCCCTGATAATACAGATGGCAGGGAAAAGCCGTTTAAAGGATGAGGCATACTGGATAAGGAGAACAGCCTAGCAAGCGTAATGGAGACTGGGGTAGCGTAAACTTTAAGTAGCTTTTAAAATCATTAGACTAACAGTGTGTAAATGTATAAAACCAGTCAGTCTGCACATCGCTCACAAATTCGCTATCGCTGGTCAATTGGAATCCCGGAGAAGTCAGCGTTACGAGCCCTAATGCATTGTATTTAATGCTGCAGTGGGGCTCGATGTACTAATTACATGTAAGTTTTCCAAGATTTCTGCCGGGAGTATTTCACAGAAAAGATAATTGTTCTTTTGGGGGTTTCAGCACTGGTTTATTTAATTATGTTGGAGTTTTCATATATATTGTGAAAATGCTAGCAGAAAGAAAACTGTCTTAGCCAGATGGTGAATATACTGGGGAAAAGCGAAGCAGAAAGAGATTTGAGGAGAAGGCTGAAGATGATCCTGGTTGCTGAAGGCATTCAGGAGCTTGGAAGGGACCAAACGAAGAACAGATGTAACCTGTAACAGGAGCCTCAACTTCCCAAACAGGACTGATGCTTCCTGGAGTATTACCCAGGGTGGGGAGGATACTAGCTGATAAATCCCTGACAGCACCAAATAGGTACGGTGTGAACACCCTCCTCAGCACCAGGTAGAAGAGATGAAAATGCTGCTAAAAATCTGTCATTATTTACCCCAAGAAATGCCTGGGAAGCTTCTGGTTTGATCCAGGTGTGCACTCGCCTTCCTCCCTACCTACCATGTGAGCCTGAAGTAAAGAAATGTCTCTTGTGTTTATATTTCACCCAGTCTTGTGAAGTCTCTCTACCTCCTTCCTTCTCACTGCAATTACTAATCTGGATTAAGAAGATCCACAGTGGAAGGAGAAAATGGCAAATTGCAACAGTTCACTGGTGAGAAACTAAATGGGACATCAGTCTCCAACCTTGACTCAGGGTTACCTATATTAAAAGTACTGCCACATGGCAGACATCAGAAGCTACTAATTTCAGCAGCAGCTCTCACAGAGGGGAACTTCCCAAAATAGCACTGCTTTTGCATTGCTACCATTAAAAAAACAGTTTTAAATTAAATCTGCTTGTAGTCTGCCGTTCATGCAAAGCTAGCCCTAGAAAGGTCTAGTCTGATAAATATTTCACTTAATATGTCTGAAAGAGTTTCAAAGTTCTGGAAGGATCTTAATTCCACATTCTCAAAATGAAACTTTCAGACTTTTAACTTTCTGCTTTGAAATAACGTTTTTAAAAAATTGTCTTCATTTTACACCAAAAAAGAAGCTGTTTAAAGGATGTCAAAGTTAAGATAAAATACTTTGGCTCACCTCAAGAAAAGGTTTCTATTGATCTCATCTGAATGACATTTCTTCATTCATAAAATTCACAGACCAGATTTTTGGGAGGAATCCTGAAGCAGGCTGGGAAATCCTTTGAAATCACCTAACTTCTCATGAGCTGGGAAAAATATCCTAATCCTCACTAGAGGAGACTGAAGAAACATTTTGACAGGCAGCCTTTAGTCAAGGGTAACAGAAACGATTGCTGCTGTCTCTTGCTGTTTCAGAAATAATCCACAAGAAACTGGTGGCTGCCAATGAGGAACAGCTGTTCATTAAGAGACCCAGTCAAACTGATAGCATAAAAACCTGTTTTCTGCCAAATTCAAGGGGGAATACACGACAGAAACACCTTTCATACCATGTAGGAAGCTTCTACGTTTTCAAAAAGCAATATTTGTGCCAATTTCACCGAGATCATAAAACCAGTCAATTCTTTTTTGACTCCCAGCAGCGTAAACTGAAGTCAGTCGGATTCAGCACAATTCACTTCTGTCTTACAGCTCACGAGGCAGTTCCTTAAACAAATGGTAGCACAGGCTAATAAAACAGAGCAGTAATAACCATGAATAAACTGCTCATTAAAATAATAATACTGCTATCACTAAAAGAATAATGAAAGCCTCTTTTACGTAATTCTACTTGCCATGATTATTCTGTACAGAGCGATACAGGAGTTGGACAAGGCATCTGAGGCTGCAGAGGCAGCCAAGTTGGGAAGGCAGTGAGCACCCAGTGCCCAGCTAACCCTTCATTCCAAGAACACCCCCAGCTCACACTCCTGTATCCTATTGGCTTCACCTGTTTTTCCACTTTTTAATTAGTCCTTTCAACTAAAGCCACCTGAACCCATTTCTTTTCTAGATGCTGAAGTTTTGTCTCTGCCCACCTTCCCCTTTTCCTATTCATCTCAGTGCTTTGGATAATTTTTTTTCCTGAAAACACCGTGTTTCAAATGAATGTGATAATCTTTATTTAAGGGTTAATGAAATATTTAACCTCCGGTTTCCAAAACTGGGTCCTATGTTAGCATAAGGAAAATGAAGCAAGCATGAATATTTGTAATCCTGGGTGTACCAACAATCCACTCAAGGCTGCATACCTGCAAAACTTAAATGAGTTTCAATTGACTTATCTCTCAAGGTTTGACTGAGCAAAGATACAGGCTCAGCTGTGGCTGGAGCCAGCAAGTCTTTGCCTAAGGAAGGGAGAACTTCAGGACTTGGCTCTGAACACAAAGCATTCTTGAAACACATTTACACTAACCATAGGCTTTTCAATTAATTCGAAACCCCAAAATTGTACTTGATTTTCCTGACAGACCTGCTTCAATATAGCTGCATTTATGAGCATTCAGTTTTCAAGAGCTATAAAGAGGTCCTGCATAACTCTGGTCCTTTACATACGTCGTTATCGTGGCATTTCCTAGTGGTATGACAGTAAGTCAGAGCAGCACCTCAGAGCATCAGGTTTATATACTAGCACATAAGTGAGTATGTCTCCCTTGTGCACTACCGAGGGGAGACAAACAGGTTCCACAACCAGACTTCGAGATTCCTCTTTTGACAAAAGCCTACATCTACCTACGGGATCACCACCCACCTACATAGGCTGGTCTCAAGCAGGGCACAGAGAGTATTAAGAAGCCAGGAAAAGAGTATAAAAGAGCTTAGGGCAGAAAGAGAGACAGACCATCATGTCCAAAGGAACAGCATAGAGTGACAAAAAGCAAAATATTTAACCTAAAAAGGCAGAATATTTAGCCTAATGAACTCATAGGGAGCTTTGCTTTTGAATTCAGATGAGCTCTCAAACAGGGATTTAGCCAGGTCACCAGTCCTGACATCAGAACCATGCAATAAATGATGTTTCAGTTTGCTGGCACATGTGAAAACGGGCATGGGTTTTCATTCGGTAACAAACTGAAATGATTTTTTTTATTATGTTGGACAAGTATTTTTTTAAATCCATTTTTTTAAAAATCCATGGCATTTTGGATGCATAATTCTTTTGGCATTAAGTAAAATATTTCTTTTTAGTTGAAGTTCTCACCTTCTTCTCAGTTTCCAAAAACTGCAGGAAACTGAAACAAAAGCAGTTTTTAAGAGAACTCAATTATTAGAATAAATATTGGACTATGGTTTTAATTTATTCCTCCCCCTCACTGCCCCCCCATAAAGAAATGATTTTATTAAATGTTCAGTTATTTCTTGTTCAGAAATGTTCTCCTACCTCTGATTCACACAAATTCACCAGAAGATAACTGATATCCCAGAACTGGACAAATCTTGGCTTCCATAAACATATACCCTTTTCCGAACACCTCCCTGTGCACAGGACAAATCCTGGTCTGGGTCTAGTGTTCACTAGCAGTGGTATGAGAAGGAGCATCAACTCATTAAACCACCAGAAACCTCAACTGCTTCCTGTGGTGGGACAGTTTTACTGAAGCCCAGTGGACAGTTTTATCAATATCCGATAATTTTTAACAGCCTCTGCTTAGCAGGAAGGGATGCAGGGACTTCAGCTCGCCCAGCCCAGCCGTTCCCAGCACCTTGCCTGCAGGCCAGAAGTGACTACAGGCAGAGATCCTTCAGACACCATGCACGAGGTAAGAAATACAATTTCCCAAAAGGAAGGCGGGCACACTCCACGTGTGGGACCTTGGTAGTGTCCAAGCAATGTTTTCTTGCAGTTCAGGTCTGGAGGGCAGTCCAGAAGAGGTGGACTTTCTGCAGCACCCAAAAAAGATCCTGCTCGATCCTGCTTTCTTACCCAAGGTGACAACATCCCAACACACAGAGAAAACCACAGGAGACTCTCAGGTACTCATTTCCGCCTGTTTTTACCTTGGTTTGCTTGTGTCCTATTTGTAAAGAGCCCTGGCAGTATATCTCTGCATACACAATCTACTGAATATTTCCTAGACAAGTATAAAACATATTTTAACTGCTGTACCATAATTCTCTTCTTTTAATTAGAAAGCGTGCTAAATACTAGTGTCCTTGGGGATTCTCACTGAACTAGTCAGGTTTCTGATCATGGAAGTTTCGCGTTAATGAGACTTTTAGTTTGACTTACAAAAGCTCTTACATTTACACAGCGAGGCTTTTAACTTCAAAGTCCTTGAGAATTGTTGCTGTGCATCTGCCTTGTCTGGGGCCTTAATTCACAGTTCTGGTCTCTGTTTATTATATAGGGAATGTTTTGTTTAGTGTTTACAGATATATATTTACAGCATTTAGGGATATTAGAGCTTATACCAAGCTCCATTACTATAAACACTGATCAAAGGGAGAGTTAAGTGAAGCTGAAGCACTAGAGGAAAATATCTCTGCAGTCACCATGGGAAAGGGCAACTGGGAGAAGAGGGGAAGCTGCCTGCCTGGTTATGCCACTTCCAAACCCTCCAGCTCTTCTCTCTGCCTTCCTATCCTGCCCACCTGCAAAATACTGACCCCAAATGCATTTTGACAGAGCAGGGAAAGCACCTCAGTTCCTGCAAAGATTAGCAAGCATGCATTTGCTTGGCACTGTCTATATTCAGGCGCATCCAATGTTTTTCAAGCTCCAAAAAGCCTGTAAATGCCAAACAAGAGGCAGCGCTGAAGTTTCTGTTTTTATTATGTTTCCTAGTTTCATTTTTTTCCTGTGGGAGACAGAAAAGGAAATTGTTTTGGTGACTGTTTAAGTCAGTGTAGATCCATAAATACTTTTCCACTGTGTTTATTTTTCTTATGCTGCTATGAATGTTTTTCTAGAGTCACACTAATGTCCTTGTAAGTCATATGTCACATCCATCTCTTCATCAATTTTCCTTTTAAACCCTGTCACTTAGGGAAAATCAGAAAAGTCAGTTGCAGCTTGAACATTATCTGGTTTTGGACAGTTCACTTTTCAGTTTTGTAGGGGATTTGGAGTGCAGATGCTCAGTTACTGTAGTGCAAAGTTTTGATACTGAAGTACCGCAGCTTTACAGCGCTTGCACACCTTTGCACACCTACACCCTTCCTCTGTGGTTTTCTAGATGTTCACTGCTCCTCTGATGTACCGAGGCTGCAGTTCAAACCGCTCCCCCAACACACACACTAATTAATATTAGATACAAAGATCTGAGCATGGACATGACCTATATTGAACGGCTCCAGACAAAAAACAGGGAATTTTTGTAGTTTAGGACCCTAAACTGACTCTTTTAAAAACCTGGCCTTAGATGTTGGTTGTGAGTACTTGAAAATCCATCCTTGAGGCCTTTTAGGAGAACATCAGGCTCGAGTGGTAGTCACAGGGACCAGCTGGGAAACAGCACTTCCCCAGGTGTTTGCCATGCAGCCTGGAGCTCCCCAGAACGGGGACAAACAGATAGAACTTCAAAGCTGAGAGAAGATGAATGAAGACTTATGGACAGGCCAAGCAAACTTGGCCCCAAGGAAAGCTGGGGTGATACATGGGAGCACAAACCCACCCTCCACCTTCACGGACTCACAGCAAAGACCCGCTTGCTTCTGGCAAAGAGCCGCTGGGGCTTTGGCAGCTCTTCCCAATCTTTCCCTAGCTATGAACTGGAGAAAACAACATGTTCACCCTGGAAGCAAGAACTCTCTAGTGAGGAGGAATAAGCAATGTTTGGTGCATTCATAATATAGATATTATTTGGCAAACTAGTTAAACAAATTGTTTCCTTTCAGAATCCTAGTGATGTGTGTGGTTGGCAAGTCTTCCTCCCTGCTGCTCGGCCACCTGTTCTGCCTACTGCTAAGCTAGCTCCATCTCCAGCCCCAGCTGCCTGCTGCTCTGGCTGCAGCCCTGCAAGAGGCTGCCTTCCTTTCAGCCAGCAACACTGTGCCTGCTGTATATCCATGGGGCAAAGGTGTATTTCATGTACATCATGGGCATCTTTCAACTATCATGGTACAGACTGGGCAATATTTGCTGTGTCTCTCTGGGAACCCTGGTCGTATGGATGGGCTGCTGTAGGCATCACACCAGACTGGTCAGTGCTGGTGAGATTCAGTGGAGATGGACCAGTCATGGCACTGCTCCACCAACGTCCTGCCCTCACTTAGGGTTAGGGGCAGCTGCATCTCACATTGAGCTGGAAGTGGGAAGGCTCAGGCAGACCATCTGACACAGAAGCCCTCCCTGTCTGCCAGTGCCAAGGGCAGGGCAGACATCTCCCGCTGGCAAAAACCTCCCTCTCAAAACATTTCCCACTCTCTGCTGTATCTGTTGGATTATTATTCATCCTTGTTTCCTGCGATGATAATATTATCTGAAGACCTTTGCAAACAACACAGCATAGTCCCTATCCTGAGGATCTGCTGTGTATGCATAGCAAGACTGAAACACACAGGACTGCAAAGCACGGACTCCGATCCACTGCCTACAGGAAAGAAGTCCCACTGCCTTGTAGCTGGAGGTTAAATTAAATCTCTAACATGATAAAACTTTCTCACCAAGTGCATCTTTGTCCCCCTCCTGTGGCTGGATCTGATCCTACACATGTTGGTATGGCGGCCAGGGTTGGATGGACCCTCAGCAATGAAGAAAGCAAGTACTTTTCATTGAAACTAATGATATTTGAATGATGCTCCTGCCCTATCCTGCCTATCCTCTTCTCCAGAGAGCACGGACCTGAAGAATTGGAGTGGGTGATTTCTGCTGTGGAAAGAAATGTTGCTCTTGCCCAAATACTAACTTCAGTCTTTTTGGTGCTCTCAGCCCTTTGTTCCTCTTCAGGGATAACCAGAAAGAGTCCAGTTCACCCTGGCTCTGCCAGCTTCTGCACTGGACTTGCAACAAATGCATTCAGTCTGCCGCCTGCATATGCCATTTTAAAACAATCCTTCTGCTATCTCTGAAGAGGAGATCACCCTTGAAAATTGCTAGAGCTGGCTGCCTGTAGAAATTATTACAGCCATGTTAGGAAATTCTTTTAAAGTGTCTCTAGAGTTTGGGGAAATAAATAAATAAATGGATTGCCAGGACATATCTGCTTGGGGTTCCCACCATTCCCTGGGTGCAGCCGTTGTGTGAACTATTCTGTAACGGGATGGGAACAGAGACATGCCAGGAGGATTTATCCTGACCTCGCTGCTGCCCTGCCTGCCCCACCTTTGCCCTGTGAAGAGATTCTGGCAGCCAGTGCTTGAAAAACAGCCTTTTATGTTCTAACTTTCCCCCTCTTTTATTAATTTGCAGTCACAACCATTGCTTTTTCATTGCCAAAAATGTCCAGCTTCATTATTCAGACTGTTTGTAGCTGAACAGACCAGAAGGCCAAGCGTACACACACACAAACACAAGCTCTGCAGACCTCTAGGCAAGACACAACACTTGAAGTTTAACAACCAAGAGCCTTAGGATGTTTTGTACCTTTTGCAAATGCTTTTTTTTTTTTTGCAGTTTCTGTGTCATTCTTGCTGAACCTCACTTCCTGAAGGTTTTTATTATGCGAGATTTTGTCACAAGAAGTCTGCGTAAGGATAGGGAATTAAACCCATGTCTTCCAAATCCAGATCAGTACCACAACCTTTGGCTCATCTACTCGCCTCACTTGTCTAGCAAAGGGTACTGTACAAAGGTACACAAGAATACATTATACCCCAAGGTCAAGAGAGCTGGATGAAAAGGATGAATATATAAAAGCCCATGTCCTAGAAATCTGCTCTGTACCCTCCACGGGTTTGCAAATAGCACTACTTAGCAGCAGAAATTAAATCCACAGCCTTTCAGCAAAGCAGGAACAGCACGTTGCTACTGCTGCTATTCTACGAACCTCAGAGGGTAACACATCCAACATCACCGCCCGCGCTAGGAGGGATGTGTTAGCTCTCTGAATATCCCTGATTAACACAGCTTTATCCCAGCATTTTGTAGCATCTACATATGCACTGCAACAAGGCTTGTGTAGGCTAATAATAAGTTGTACCAATACGGCAGCGGTTTCAATAATCGCTAATTCAAGTGGGTCTGCTGCCCGGCAGCACTGCCGAAGCATGTGGAGACCACCAGGAACCCCTGTGGTCTGTGCTACAGCCAGGCCAGGAACGAGATCCTGTGCTGCACCTTGCAGCCCCTCTGGGGATGCATCAGGACCTTGCAGAGCCCACCAGGTTTTCGGCAGCCTGGGAAACTGCTTTAACATGTCGCAGTTTCCCTTGAGCACTTCTGTAACCCCCCCAGTACAGAAGGCCTGTTGTGAGGTTGAATCCAGGCCCTCTATCTTGCCTAAAAAATAAAGGGTGTGCTGGATAATCATTCCTCTTTGAACCAAGGCTGAAATAGTAGGTATTACACAGGTTGGTCGGCAGTGGTGTGGGTACCACTTGCTCTTTTTTACCTACACACCTTCCTCGCTTAACCTCTCCCTTCCAGGACACCAACCTCCTTCTTAAACAAACATATCCTTGCTCTACAAGCAGTCAATTCTTTGTAATGCAGAGAAAACCCAGGCTCCTTTTTCATGCAAGGGAAATCCTTCAGCAGAGGTAAAGCCCTAGGATGCTAATCTGAATCACCAACTCAAATTTAAAAAATAGTCGCCCAGCTGGATAACACTCAGCCCTGCAGCTTGCTGCTGGCTTGGCTGCTGCCTCTCCTCCCTTGGCAGAGCCCGTCACCTGCAGCCTCCTCTGCCGGGAAGCCTCCCTCCAGCTCTGCTGCAAGGGGTTTATAAATGGATATCACCATTGAAACATCCTTCTTTCAGGAGCTTTAGACATCTCGTATTGAGTAGGCACCACAAGCATTAATTAATCACTGTGTGTGGGAGATTTGCTGGGTCCGCGGCAGTGAGTCAGTGCAATAAGTGCTCAGCCTGAAGAGAGAGCACCTGCAACAGCCAGGTAAGCCATCCCGGGAGCAGGGGGCTCGAGGATCTTGCTCTTTCGGGTGGTGGCAGCTTTGGGGTTTTGTGGTTGTTTCTAACATCTTTTCTTTGTGTTTCTCACATAGAAATATCGTCTCCCTTTCCTCAGATCAGAAACCGACTGTGCTGCTGAGGGGATTGTCCCAGCGTGTGACCCTTGTACTTTCGAGATGGATGAGAACAGGGTGTTGTGCGTTGTGTGGATGTGTACCCATGTGCCTAAGGTCGATATCCCTGCTGTGACTTTGCCACCTCATGGCTTCCTGCATTGTGGTGGGAGCAAGGCAAGCCCTGGGGAGGACAGGGAATGAAGGGCTGAGTAGAGAGCAGAGGAAGATCAGGGGGTGAAAAAGGCTCGCAAGATGCCTAGAGCCCATGGGCTCCTTCTGAAAAGCTGCAGCACAGACTGCAGGGTTTGTCAAAAGACCTGTCCCATCAGGACTGCTTATGGTAGTACAAGGAGAAACAGAAAGCAAATAGAAATCCTTGACAAAGCAATGCCGGAAGAGTCCTGAGAGAATTGATGGGGTTTTCAAAAGGCCTCGGCATCTGTCTGATTCTCTCCCACTTGCAATCAATGGGTCTTTTACCACTGACTCTGGCAGAAGCAGTGGTACAGAAAGTCTCTGAGCCATGCTGGTCCTAACCCACTTTGCACAGCCTCACGTCTTCAGTGGCCTGCAGTGATTTCCCCTCTTGCTGCTAGCAGCAAGGTGCACCTTCTGAAATGCTATCCCTTCCCTGTAACTGTGTCATGCTCCATTATATTGGGAAGCAACCTCTACATTGCTCTCTGTTACTGAATCAAGAAATCCTCCTGCATGCAGAATGAGTGCTCAAACACCCTCTTTTATACCACTGCTACTCTTCCCACTCTGCCTGCTCT
Organism: Harpia harpyja; assembly: GCF_026419915.1. Taxonomy (NCBI): domain Eukaryota; kingdom Metazoa; phylum Chordata; class Aves; order Accipitriformes; family Accipitridae; genus Harpia; species Harpia harpyja. The sequence continues at coordinate 10,714,575 of NC_068951.1, read as the reverse complement.
GGAAAATCACTTCCATGCTGGGCACTGTGTACTAGAGAAGATCTTTTTTTCTGCAAAATGTTATTAACCATCTTTTTGTGAGCGTGCTACCTCCAGAATCCTTCCTTCAGCATTAGCTGTTGGCTTCTCCCTGCAGCACTCCCTGTGCCTAGTGCTACCATTTAGTATCATCAGGAATTAAACAGAACAAAACAAACCAAAAACATATTTACTTTTCAAGATGGCTGCAGCTGGAGTGTGGCACAACATACGGGCCCTGAGGAGGAGCACTTGGTTCACTTAGTTTGAGGGTTGTGAATGTGAACACAGTTTAACATAAAGGTCATCAGATAGCTGGTATGGTTCCTAACCACCTTCTTTTGCTCCAAAGTCTGCCATGCAGCATGAGAGACAAGGGTTTGCACTCCTGGGACATGCCGTCAAGCTGCCTCTTGCTGATATTATTGCCCTGAGAAATGGTAATCTCCAAGCACAGGGCTGGGCAGAGATAGCAGAGTGTGTGCCTCCCTGGTTTACAGGGGAATCTGGGGATCCTCAGCCTGGAACATTAACTCTGCATGGCTCCTGACACTCGGCACATGGCATGATTTCTGCTGAGCTTTTTCAAAATGTCTGTTTGAGGAATGCAGGGAAACCAGGTATATTGAGACTTGCAATTGTATCTGTGCTCTGTGTTTGGGAATGGTAGGGGTCGTCTCCCTTCTTTTCTCAAGTTGATCTGACCCATGATGGTCCCAACACTGCAGTGCTGAGGTTTCTCAACTCCTCCTGCTCTAGGGGATGTTCAGGACATCCCATCCCATGTCACGGGAAGATTTCCTACTGAATTCAGTGGGTCAAGGATCGGGAGAAGGAGCTCAGCACAAAGAAGACAGATTTCAGTTCAACAGAGAAAGCACTGGTGTTTTCTCCCATTGTGAGCAGTTCAGTCTGGCTTGCCTTGGAGGGCAGCAAGCAGCTGCTATCGATGTCTCTTTAAAACAGACATCAGCATCACTCAGAAAACTTAGGCTTCATTTAGCCTAGTTAAAACTACTGTCTGTTACGTTCTACTGCAATCATTTAAAACAAAGGAGTTCATCAACGCTTTATTCTCCAGGTCTCTACATCACAGTGTCTGGGAATGGGAATAAGCCAGCAGTTTTTTGTTTAAACACCAAAAGAGTGTCAGAAAAGATTAAGTGAATTTCTACAGAGGAAAGCGCTCACGGATGCAAGTGTCAGCTGGGCTGATGCTGTTTGCTGCTATAACAAATGAACAATGGCACCTATCTGTGCCCTGAACTTGCCATAGTCAAAACCAAACTGCTACAGCAATGATGGGGTATTCTCATGTGCCTCCATACAGCAGACTGTAAAACAAGAAAGGAGAAAAGAGAGATGATTTGAGGGTAAAAAGTGGGCCAGTGCAGGTATAAGCATTACCCATGTTTTGGTTGTTTTTCAACTGCAGCATGAGAGGATTCTCTGATGTTGCAATAATCAGGGGGTTAGTAGTAAGCGTAGCAAGGAACCAAAAGCCTGGACCAAACAGTCAGTGGACCAGGGAAACTTCCACAACCCAGTCTGGGACGTCCATATAAGTGAAGTGCCAACACACAGCACACCAGACGCAGAGATGAGTTACTGAGTTTCTTACATGAGTTTCTTTGCTTAACAGACAAACACGCCTCTTTCCTTCAGCTACCACAAAATTCAGATACTACCACTCATGCCTGTCTTTAATACCCTGTGCCCCTATGACCTTCCCAATTCAAAAAAAGATATAATGGAACTGGAAAAGACACCAAGAAAGGCTGCAAGGATGATGAAAGGTATGGATCAGCTTTACAAAAGCAGCACTATCAGGGACAAAAATGCAAAGATACAGAAACAACCTCCAGTTCAGGATGTGCTCAAATCCCTCCTTCCTGCAAGCAGGAAGGGTGAAGCTGGGAAAGGTTGCTCTGTACACATCCTGCTTGTGCACTCTTCCTTTGAACAATCGGCCACTGCTGCAGACAGGTCCTGCCTGACTTTTAGCCTAAACTAAATGCAGCCACTCATATGGCATTACACCATATGGGAATGACAAATATTTCTTTCCCTTACTGATACAAGTAACTTTTCTGATCTTCATGCAAAGGGTGGCTGTATTTTAGCCCAGTTCCCAGGATCTAGGGACCAGATGCTTAAAAGCACATAACTGAAATGATATTTAGGCACCCAAACATGTCTGAGTATTTGGGTCGTGTTGTTTCCATGTGCTGCTAAAAGCTCCATCACATTCAGGGTAAGCATGAAGGCTGCAGCACAACCAGACTTGTGGTGCCACTGGGGCAGAGCCGAGGCATTTTTCAAAGCTTGTCATGCTATATTCCTCTCAGAGAACAAAACAGGGAATTTCAGGTTTTAATTTGTCACTTTAAATGTAAATTAAATGTTGTATATTTTCACAAGTGAATTCAGCCAGTATTTATAATAACAGAAATCTGCTGCTTGGATTTCTAAACAAAAATTCCCCATGTTGCTTGTGCTTCCCTGCATGAGCTGTTTCATTTTAGCTTTTCTGTGTTCTGTCTTTGAGACTGCCTAAAAGAGTTTGTAAGGGGGAAAGAAGGGCTGAGCAAAAACAAGAATGAGGAATAATTGTTAGGATTACTCAGCAGGATGGCTGGACGACATTTTGTCCCTGTTTTTCGCAGGCAGAACTATTGCAGTGCTTAAAATTAAGTGCATGCTTAAGTGTTTTGTTGATCTGAAGCCAGAATACTCAAAACTGTATCTGATTAGTCCCTCCCGACCTGGTCCAAAGCCCATTAAAACTGTTACAAAACTTTATAATACCTAAAATGTGATAAAGTGCCCCAAACATCAATTGAGATCACTCGGTGGAACCACAGCCCTTCCTCCACAAGGAGACTGATGACATTTAGTCCCCTGGAAACCAGAAGATGAAAAGTTAAGTATGCTGACATTTTCTTTCAAGAGCAAAGGAATTGGAAAAATAAAGGAACCATCAGGAAATGATGCCTTTCAGGAACCTAGAAAGACAATATTCCTCCCTCACTTTTCCTCTGTGTCTCAGGGTTTTGTTATTATTATGTAGGCTATAAGCCACTTGGAAAGCTCAGTGTATAACGCTGCATGAATTACAATACATGGAGACTGACTGGGTTGTAACCTGTAATGTATTACTTATTTTTTATTTTAATTGCAAGCAGTCTTTGAAACATTATAGAGCATATAGTGCTAGACACAGCAGAAGTAATTAAAGTGAGAGGGCCACATGCAGTCGGCAGTAAAACACCAAATGTAGGCAGCTTAGGAAAAATGTCATTGATTCAGCATCAGAGAGGCCAGGAGGAGAAGAGGCGGGATTGAGATTGTCAACAACAGATCATGCTCAAAACGCAGCAGCAAGCACTACAACCGTTTAAAGCAAAAGCAGCGGAGGGACGTATTGTTGTAGAGCTGAAAATGTCTCAAACAGGGATGGTGATGTCAGCTCTGAAGGTGGTTTCAAAAAAAAAAAAAAAAAACCAAGCCAAGCCTGAACAAGCTGCTCTTCTCCCATCTCTGTGAGGAAGAATCTGGGTCATGATTTCTCCCATAGGAAAAATGAAATGCTTTCACACCATATTAAAAATAGTAATAATTAACTAAGGGAGGTAGAAAAGAATGAATGGCTGTTCATCTGAGGTGAATGTAAAGCGATACAACTGCAGTTCAATTCAAAGCAAGGCCAGAGAGCTTGTTTGAGGTGAGCAAGGAGCTGATGTTTTCTTCGGCTTGCTTGTCCAACACCTCCAAGACAGACAGTGTGAAAATTACTTCAAAGCATTAACATACCCATGTTCCTGCACACCCTAACTCGTGTTAAATGGCATTGACTGTTCTGAATGTAATTGGCTACAGCAAAGGTTAATGATCATTTCTACCTTTAAATAGTTTATGAAGATGTTTGATGCCTTCTAACAAGGCAGCTATTGGATCTTGCTGCTCTTTCCACTGACTTGCATATCATTGATCTTTCTTCTTGAAATGATTATCCCCAGGCAACCTATAAATCTCACTTACTCTGGCTCAAAAATGCTGGACAATATAATGAACTGTTATGAGGGCAAAGACAGTGGACAGGGTCACCTCTTATTAACTAGCAGCATATGTGCTTAGGCTGTGTGCTTGGACCTGCACAGCTTTACGTATGTCTCAGAGGCAACAAAACAAACAGAAACCTTAAGGCAGATTTTGTAATTAAAGAGTATGCATTAGTTCCAAGTATATCACTATATGACAGCTTTACATGCTGCTAAATATAACGGGCTTGGTAGCAATCTGGGGTAGAACATCACACCCCACCATTTAATTCAAAAACTCTCCTGCTACAAAATTATCTGCAAGGGCAATTCCTTCCCCATTGCTTCACTTGGGATGAGTGTCCTACAGGTCTTTATCAGAGATCGAGAATGGAGAAATTAAAGGCCGCAAATGTCCAGAGCAGTCAAAACTTTCATCAAAGCCCCAAGTCACAGTACGCAAATGCTTGAGAATTTTACATTGAAGGGTTTTTGATGGTTACAAGAGTCTGTAAAGTCCTGTGTGAAAATAAACCAAAGATCCTCAGCGATGAGCTCTCCCCCCAGCTTCAGGTTAACTTCAAGCATGTGTGTGTATGCATGTTTGGGAGCAGGGACAGACATCATTATCTTTGACAGGGAAGCCACTGTCTAACAGGCAAGCAGTTTCAGGGACTTGGATGTGTTTAGCTTCTGCTTCCAACCACTGAATATCTTCATGTGGGGTTTTTTTCAGCAGATAGAAAAGCTGTTTATGTCCACGTATCTTGAGAACAGCTTGTCAGCAAGTCACTTCTTACTGCAGTAAACATTGCTTATATTTCCTACATCTGGAGGACCTCTTATGAGAACTCCTGACTAGATACGTTTCACAAATCTTTGAACTCCAAACTTGAGCCAGGTTTGCCCTCAGAATTTTGAACTGCTAGGTCCAAGATCTAAGCTACCTGCATGTTTACCCCTTTTCTCTGAGGTTAGAAGGAAATCAAGAGTAGTATTTCACAGGTACCACTGGTCAGTAGAAAGGACCCATGTTTTTATCTAGTTTTCTAGTTAGAATTGTCTGCAATTACAGAAGGTGATTGAAACAGATAACTGCAGCTCCAGTATTATCACCAGATAAAAAGCAGACTGCAGGCTCAGCCTTTTTCCCTTAACTCCTTCAAAGAGGAAGAAAACGAGCAAGGAAAAGGCAAAAAGTCACTACAGACAGAATCGAGCGAGGTGGAGGCAATGGGAAGATCCATGGGTAAAGCTGGTATTTCTGCTGCCCATGCTCGCAGGAGTATGACGAGCAGTTCATTTTACTCTCAGGGCTTCCCAGGTGTTAGGTAGATCATCACTGAGTTACCCGTGCTGTGCAGCAGCGGGTGGACAGTACGGCTGCAGAGCCCGCTCTGCAGCGCCGCAACCAGCAGCAAGCCCTGCGCAGTGCTTCCCTTAACTGCACTGCATCCTTACCCCGATGCCAAGGACGGAGCAGTGCTGGTGAGCTCTTCTTCCTCCTCCTGGCATGATCCAACAGTGTTAATCAGCAAAGACGTTTGTCCACATCATCATTTTTAATGGGTCCAAAAAGAAAAAAAGACAGGCAGTTCTTAAACCCCAGACAGTGAACACAAATATAAATCTCCCTAGGCAAACCAGGGTAAAGTCCTGATGCACTTTACAAGCTGTAAACGCTGCTTTTATTAGCCATTTATGGGCCACTTTTCCCAACGCAGCTTTAATATTAAACAATAAAGCTCACAATACACTTACAAAGAAAAACAGACTCTCTCATTTACTCCTGAATTGGAAGTGTGGCATCTCCTGATCACATGAAATCTGCAGAAATAAGGTTATTCAGTTTAGGCTGCATATTTTTCATGCTTGATGCCCCACGCAGTGCATGCTGTGCAGTGAGACAGAGAAGAAAAAATTTGGAAGACACTGGAAACCCGTTGTAATGAACTTTTGGAAAGTGTTGAGCAGCCCTTTCCCTACATCAGTATGCACACAGACTTCAAGGAAATATGTCCTTGTGGTTATGGGTATTTATCATTTATAATCTGATACATCAGACATCTTGTGTAAGATAAGGCCTGACTATACCAGGGACTGCATGCAAAATGCCTGCAGTTTATATGCAAAATAAGAGTAACTTCTTATTTTGAGCCTATTTTGAGTCAGAATAGGCAAGGGAAGTACTGCTAGTCCTGACTATAAATGGAAAACAGGCTCAGGGGGTGAAGTGATTTGGCCAAGATTGCACAGGAACCAGAAAGAGAACGAACATCAGCATCTCACCCACACAAAATCTGTGCAAAACACGTGCTGTCCCTCAGCAGAGCCAATGCGAAGGTCACTTTGTGCCTCTAAAGGATTTCAACAGCTGTCCAGCATGGGGAGCCATGGACCTGGTCGTGTGCCACTCAAATCACAACTGCCCAGGCTTTCTGGTGCAAGCAAGAGGATTTGTAATCCCACTGCACCAGCATGTGCTGCTTTATCCCTTCACAGGCCCTGATCTGCTCAAGCTTGGCTTCAAGAAGGCCAAAGAAAATCCAGCTGTTCTCTTTCTTTTTTCAGCTGGCAGCCACACGGAGATACATGCATTTGGCCAGCCTTCCAACCCAAACCACACCAGGCTGGCAGGCTTGTAAAAAAAGCCCATTTTAGGGCTTGTAAAAAAAAAAAAATAAAATTTTTTTTTTTTTTAAACTGGATGGGCCAAGTCTCCCTGCGTCTGGTATTTGCTAGAGATGGCTCAGTTAACCAAGCAGAGGGACCAAAATTCCCTTGCTGAGTAGGTGACTGCTGAAGCAAAACCAAGCTCCCAAATGAGCTTACCCATCACACGGCTGTGCACAGGCATGCATTAGGAATATCCCAAAATAAGGAGCAAGTTTTAGTGTGGACTGGGCCTGGTTCATCTGGATGGAGGGGAAGACCCAAGCAGCATGTTGAAGATTTGATCTGTGGGGACAATTGCACTATAGGGACACTCTCCATAGGGTCCTGCAAATCTAGTACCCGGGTCTCCAAATGCCAGCTCACCCAATTTGTCCTCCAATTGCTCTCACCCCAGTCCCCCTGAACTATTGCAGAGGGTTTCTTTGCCTCATTAAACAGGTCTGTTCCTCCTTAAGATGTTTAAGGAACATCTCTGTCTGGAAAACAGACTGCCCAGTGGTTTGTAAACTAATTTGAGGTCCTTTAACATAAAATGTTCTAACCAATTATAATAGATGCAAATTTAATGATAGAAAACATGCCTCGACAGAGTGGTGATCCAAGTCTTCTCAAACGTGGCAGGGAGCATGATGCTATACATGGACCACAGTCTGGGCCTGGTGAGCTCTGTGAGCAGAGCATGGGCACTGAGCAGTGCCAAAGCTCAGTCAAGATCAGAGTTCTGCCTATTGACTCATTTAATATGATTATTAACTAAACCACATCAGTACTGATTATTATGGAAAACTCCAATGATTTTGTATGGAAACTTTTCTGCGAGAAATTCTACTAAAATTCAGATAGCTCTGGAAGAGAGAACACAAACTAGGCAAAGCCCCAACTTCCCGTGGTGATGCTCACACGCTCAAAAAGTGCTCATGTACCACTCTGCACAAGCTGTAGAAGGAGCAGTCAAGTCAGACTTAATTATAGTGCATATTCCCGAACGACTCTGCCATAAAGAAGTGGCTTTTGCCCGGGATGCCTCTAAAACCCTCTTACTTTCCACTTAGCTGGCCGTGTCCAGGCTGGGTTACCCACCTCACATGGAAAATTGTCGTCAGTGGCTTAGTGCATGTTTACTTCCAGCACTCTGCGGATGTGATACCTGATCCAAAGCCAGACAGCTGGCACTAGCCCATCCATCACTTAAACATCCCTTACCTTAGAAGCAGCAGCAGGATCTGCCAATATGCTGCAAATATGCCCACCGTATTTACAGCAGTCATTTCTCCCCAGCCACCCAAAATAAACACTCCAGAATATTCAATACAACATGTTCATCTTGTTTTTTTCTGCTGGATTATTGGCTACGATCAAACCTCACTGTCTGTGTCAGTCACCAACAGTGCAAGCCAATGGTATCCGGCACGGCAGACACAGCTATGTCCTGTTTGCATGGCGTCGCCGAACAGTCGCTGAGCTGTGACCACGCACCCGGGAGGTTTGTGTTGTCTTTAATGACCAGAGAACAGAGAATGCTGTTTTTTCAACAGAGTGAGTGTGGAAAGCAGCTTGTTTTACATGGATTAAACAATTATTGACACTGTCACAGAAAAGGGTTTTTGGACTGTGTCTGCTACGAGAATAACAGAGTGAATGGATTATTTTTTTTTCCCTGAGCTCTCAGAATTTTTAGTAAATGCTGGTTATTAAAGGGGCCTAGAAAAACACTGGGAAAAAAAAAAGATCATGCAATTAAAACTGCCATTCCTAAATGTAGCCACAAATCAGTGACTAGGGAAAGAGGAAACTTGCCATTTAAAGACAAACTGCTCCTATTTAGTTAAGCCTAGGAGCTTGAAGCAGCAATTGTCAACAAGAGAATAAGGAATATTACCCTTGAAAATATATACAAATTTTAATTACAGTTGGCATTTTTGAGACTGGTGCTGAGGATTGTCATCAGATGGAAAATTGCTGTCATCTTTCTACCCTTAGGGACACAAACGCTCAGTGGAAATGACTGTAACTGTAAACCAGGCTCCAACCTGCTTTGATATTGGCTTTGCAGTTGGAAAGGAAACCTTAAGCTGTCATATTTAGATAACAAGCCACTGTTGATTGAGCAAGACCTCTTCACGACGTGGCAGGGGATGGTAAACTCTAGCAGCTATTAGCAGACAGGTCAAGTCTGACCACGTGTGGTGAGAGACTCCCTTCAGCTCTGCTCCTCCACTCCCTCGTCCCAGCCCTGGCAGCAGAAACCTCTGCAAAACGGGGCCTTCGCCCTCCAGAGACAACACTGCCGGGGGCTGGATATGCCGCGGGCAGAAGGGCAGGGTCCTGCGGTGGGAGAAGGGAGGTGGAGCTGTGCCACAGCCAAGGGAAGGGGAAATTTCAGGGCAGCATCCTGGCTCTGCCACTCCTGCCTTTGCAAAGCTGCAGGGTGCCATGGGCAGGGCCTCCCCTTCCCATCAGAGACATGCAGCTCACACTCTGCATTTCCAATCATTTGATGACAAGTTTTAGTGAGGAGAAAGAAGCAGCTGCAATACTTAAAACATCAGACCTGCTTTCTAGGGATCGTGCTTTCTGGGCACCTGCCTTCCATGGCAAACACTGACTTCTCCATGGATTCACGGACCAGTGGCCCACCTATGCCTTCTAAGGATACCTGCTCAGTCCAGATGTTCAGAGTTGGGCCCTACCAGGACCCTGAGCCAGCACTTCCCACTGCTCAGAGCAAACCTCTCACCTAACACAGCCCTCATGGAAAATCAAAGCCTGATTTTTCTGAGCTCGGGCAATCAAAGTTTTGCTAACGAAGCCAAGGCTGTGCTGCAGCACTCTACTTCAGAAACAGGGCTGGTAACAGCTCTCTTACACAGGGGCATGATGGCAAATTCAGATCTCCAACGCTCACAAGCTGCTATACAGAGAGCAAAGGCAGGCAGCTGGGGAGAAAGAGGCAGCTACAAGACAGTGCAATTTGAAAATAGGCCCAAACTGCAGACTTCAGCTTCCAAAATAAGGACTCAGATTCCAGTCCTCTCCTTCCCTACTCTTTCCAGCTCCCTGCAAGCTTGGAAAGGGGGTAATGCTGGGGAAAAATGGATCCCAATCCACTGTTTTACAAAGACAAAGCTGGAATTTCTATGAGCTGACTTACAAAACTATCCATTGAGCCAGAGACTGGAAAATATCAAATTTCTTCTCCAAACAGGAGATGGCTCTGGAAGAGAAATTTCTTATTTAAAGGCAGAAGGAAGCGAGACAAAGCAACAGCATCTCCTTCTTTTTAAAACCAACACAAAAGAAGTAAGGGGCTTTGATAGTGATAATAACATAAAAGAAGTGTGTGCTGTCAGTGAGCTCATCCTTTTGACCCACAATACAGCTTGTCTGCTTTTTGGCTCTATCTCTGGGCAGTGTACCTGAGATCTAACACAAAGTAATTGTCAGTTCGTTGTGACTTTGACTGGAAATCCCAGTGCTGAGAGGGAAATCTGCTGGGCTTTGATGTAGAGATTTTGGTAGCATCTATGCCTTGCCATCTCAGAACACACTCATTTGATGTATTGTTGAGTAAGGTACTTGTTATCTTCTCAGAGAACATGCATGTAGCTTGGTAAATCTAGTTCCTGACTGCCTTCTAAGATGGATAATACAAGGGTTGTTTCTGAGGCATCAGTTTTTCTGATACAGGGAACAAGGCTGGAGACAGATGTAGAGACCTCCGAAGTGTTGGCATTACATGTCACTCTGAGGTCCTCTGGTTTCTTCCAGGTACGCTATGTTACAAAGCAGGTTCCTGTCATGTAAACTATACCGTAATTTCATTTTTATCAAGCACATCAAGGGGTTTAGGAGACAGTCTCTCCTGGATCAGGAATATGTACTGGCAGCACCAGGAATAGCAGGTCTCCCTCCAGGAACCATCAGTACAGGCTGATCCATTCCCGTATTGGGATGGACTTGTTCCCATTGCCAGTGCCCCAGCATGTTCCAATCCAGCCATTACAGGATGAGGCTGGTTATTTTTCTGCCAGCATTAAATTGTGATAGGTTTTTCTCAGCCTCTGCCAGGCTCCCCCTTCACTGTGTTAGGAGAGCACCATACTTGACATTTTCTTCCATAACCTCAGGAAGCTGAGCCTCTCAAGCTGCTTTGGGACACTGCCATGAGCCTCTTATGAGTATTAAGGCATCCTGGTTGAGCAACACGCAGCACTGCAGCATGGCCATACCAATATTGGTGGTAGGTCCTTTCCACACTGTTACTGCATTTCTATACGTGCCAGAGAGACATCAGTAGCTTTTCCAATAACCTTTTATAACTCTGCACCAAATGCCTCAGGGAAAACAAAACTTGGGGTGTTTCTCTGTAACAGGGAAGGGTACCAACATACCTGGCCTGGTCCTGGGGTAACCAGCACACCTTCAGCGCTGGCCCCTTCTTTGTTGCTGGGGCCCTAACCTAATCCTTTTACGCAGGATTGCTGTGAGGCTGTAATTCCCTGGGTCATCCCTTTATCTCTTTTGAATTATCCTGGCAAGCCTCTAATCTTTCACAATTTCTTTTTTTATTTCTCAGGATTTGATTTACTGTTTCACCCCCAGAGCTCCCTGTCAGCCGGCATAAGGTTTTGCTGGGGTTTTCTTCTTGTTGTTCCTAAGAAGTTTTAGAAATGCCTTTCTCTATTCCATAGCACTTTTGATATTTGTATCACACAGGCTTCTCTACCTTGCCTTACCATGTAAGAATGATATATAAATGAACATCTAAGAGTGATACATAAATGAGAAGCCCAAGTTATTTCACAAATGCCGATTAACAGTTTAACCACACAGGTATGTTTATAATTACATCCATTACAGAAAAGCAAACTGAGGCCCTGGGAAAGTGCAACACCCCCTTCTTGAAAGAGCAAGTCACAGCCATCACTGAGAAGTGATCAAAATGTCCTTTCCCAGGAAATTATACAGTCACCAATGCCCACGATTTGAACAATTCCTGCTTGTAACGGACCTGGGCTGCCCTCCCTGGCATGCCAGCACACCTAGAAACGACCAGCCTGGCCTTGCCAGGAGATAAGCACCTCTTACAAAGGTACAAAGAGAGCCGAGCATGTTTAACATCTTGCTGGATCAGCCTCATAATGTGTTTAAAACAATGGAAGAGGAAAGCATGTATTCCTTTCAGCACAATCTGTGCCTTATAATCCAGTCTAAATGTTCACAACCCGCTCGGATCCTAATGAGGAGAATGACTTAAATGGCAGAATGTTCTGCTCTTTCTACAGGTTTACAAAAATGAAATTAAACATAGGCTTTCCATTACAAAACAATAGGCAAATTGAAGACCAATTATGCAAACCCATCAGAGAACCCGGTGAACTGTGGAGAATTTTGCATTTCTGAGGCGGAACGACTTTTTAGATGAAAAAAAACCTCTACTCCAAGAAATTGAGAACATCTGTGCCATCAAAGAAAGAATGCAGTGAATAATTGGACAATCATAGACAGGCAGCCATTTGAATATGAAGCTGTTTGTAATGTCACAGTGGAAGGGAAATTACAGAATGCCAGCGTTGCTTGGCTGTCAAACGCCTGTGCTTTTCCCTTTGTGCCTATTATGGCATGTTGTGTGCTCACTTTACAAGAGTCTGCGGGGTCAACAGTGGGGTCTCTAGGGTTATCTGCTTCCATTATTTTGCACATCAGACACATAATGAAAAAGGAGCAGGCAGAGAGGTCCTTGAGCATTTACTTCCTCCAGCAACCAAGTTTAAGTACACCTTTAACCTCTCCCTGACAGACAGCCCAACCTGCAGCCATCCCCCAGACAGCTGACATGCAGCACAGAGCAAATATTCTCTCTGTCAGCTGACAAACTTCTCTGACCCCTTGCCTCGAGCAATGATATTATCCTCGTTTCCAGCAGGCAAATCCCACACAGACACTCCTGAAGGGGAGACACACTAAGCCACCTCGCAGCCTGCAACCTTGCAGACTACCGACCGCTCTGCAGAAGTGACCCGCAGAAAACCCTTCATTGCACCAGCTGATGGCATCTACTTGCGGGCTGGACTGCTCTGAAACACAGGCACGAGGGCCCAAGAGATCTGAGCGACACTTAAGGCCATAGTTCATCTCTGACTGCAGCATCCAAAATTATTTGTCCCCAGGAAGCAGAGACTGAGCTGGGCATGTATTGTTTCCAGGAACCCATACCTCTGTACCAGCTCCGCACTGCTCCTCAGCACAACCTCTCTTGCAACACAAATTGTGCTGCCACATGTTGTGCAACTACAGTATGAGGGCAAAAGTTTCAGGACATCTTCCAGGACAAAAAGGGGAAAATGAAAGTGATAACTTAGTTGTGATTTTATGGCTAGTTGCACAGATATTCACATGTTACTTTGCACAGTCAGTCTAATAACCAGCTTTCAGAAGGACAGACAGCGTAATGAATGGGTTGTAAAACATGCTCATAAAAACATTATAGCATGTCTCAGAGCATTTGTTAGCTGTTTGTGATTTACTGGGCCCCCTGTTTTACATTTTCTTATAATTTGCACATTTCCTATGAAAAATAAGCGTTCAATGTGCATGCAATTTATTTTAATTTTCCTCCCCCCCTCACAAGATGATAAAACTTTTACAGCCATGCAAGAATGGCAACATTGTAGTCACGAGGTTCATTATACAGTAATTAATACATGTTAAGTATCCTGTAAATATTATGTTATAATGGCTTTAAGTAAATACATACTGTACATTAGCAGTACCTATTAAGTCAGCGCTACTTAAAATGAAATGTGACTAATTAATCTGTTTAAAAAAGTCTAATGTCAACTTGGATATTCTTTAAAAATTACGGTACATGTTGCAAGCATGAGCGGTGAGTCAGCCAGCATTTAATTATGGAACTTTGACATTAATGGTTACTTTCCTGGTCTATTTAAGTGGATTGGACACATGGGCCAGCATCGAAGGAATGAGAGTGGTAGAAGGAAGGTTTCACTGTTATAAGAAGCTAAAAAGTTCGAATAATATATCCCGTTATTGTTACTGTGAATGGCTGCAAACTCGCACATCGATTATTACCGCAGCATCTCATTGCAAAAGGCCCAGCCTGTCAGCACCCGATAACTTGCTCGACATAGACAATACAGCCACAGTAATGCTGCCGTCGGGAGGAACTCTTGGGACTCCACTGGGGTTTTACCCTTTTTAGGCATTATATCACTTTATTAAGGGATGGTGCCTGACACAGCCACGCAGTAACAGAAGCAGAGGCTTTGTTCTCTTCTCAGCTAGAGGCTTAGACACTACTTTTGTCCTGCACAATGTTTTCCTCCTCTTCATAAAAGGCAGCCCCTCACAAGACTATCAGCCTTTTAACAATTTCAGTCACTCTCCACTGTCCTAAATACACAAAGGAAAAAAAAAATTCCCCCCAATTCCTTAATTTTTTTTTTTTCTTCTGCCATGAAGCAAAAATGCAAGAGGTGAAACATGCTGAATGAGGGGCCCAGGAAAGGTCATCTTTTCTTTCACCTATGCACTCAGCAAGAGTAGACAACAGAAGGCAAAATCTTCTCCAGTGCACCTTCTATGTATTCATTTTCCATAGAAGTCTTCATCTTAGGATGCAAGTGTCTAATGAATGCCTATCAGATTAGACTTACTCATTTACTGCTGGGTATGGATAGGTGGCTATCTCCAGTTTTATAGATGCCAAAAAGAAATAAAGGCAGTTCTGTTGATTGCAGCCTCAATCTTTACCAAGAGGTCGGGTGCAGACATTTCATAAACACACAGTAAGTCTGTTACAAGGCAAGTGATCAGACCCAGCTCTCCCAAGTCCCTTATCAACATCTGTAGCCCCAAACAGATTATTGACCTCCAAAGGTAACTTCACTGAAACATAAGTTAACCAAGTTCCATCACAAATGAAAGCAGTTTAAAAAGCTTGCCTTCCATTAATGGAAATTGTTAAAAAGTCCTTCTTCCAGATACTCAGACATATTGCCAGGACCATGGATGCAAGAAATCTTGGACTCTTTCCACTTTTCCACGGTCAGTTCCTTCAGGTTTTGCCATCAAACAAAACCTGAATAAGCTTTACTTGGAAGACAAGTCCCTCTAAACATGTACGTAGTCTGTTGCTTGAGATAACGGTTTTGGTAATGCATTTGATGGGGTAACTACATCCTTCAAGGTGATGGCTGGAACTGACATCCTCCCTGGGTGGTCGGGGAAGCACAGCCAAGACAGAACTCTGAATGCTGGGAGGCGTTTCAAGATGATGGGGATAAGCGACGAGAGCTCAAGAAAGGCCAAAAATGTGCGTGTAAACAGAAAACTTTGGTCTAGATGCTGTGGTCTGGCTAAGCAATGCTGAACTAGACCAAAGACAAGAAAGTGAGGTTTAAGAGATATTTTCCTTCCCTTCCTCCTGAGACCAGCAGCCACTGTCTGGTCTCTAGCAAATCAGGGCAGTGTGAAACTATCCTAACTTATTTCCATCTGATACAGCCCAAAGCGCCATTTGGACAGCTGGGTATCATCTGGCTGTACTACCTTCTGGGCAAACCCTTTCCCCAGGCAATTACCCATCAAAAGAGATCACTTCAGGTGTGAAGCACAGCCTCTGGCTTTCTGGCTGCTCTGCAGTGAGCAAGTGGCTGGGACAGCTCTGAAACCTGGGTCCTCTGTATTACAAAAGCCCTGGAAATCTTGCATTTTATTTAATGCTTCAGCATTGGCTTTAGAAATAGGGAGAACAGCAGAATTCTGTGGCATGCTGGTGAATACAAGTGCATGGATAAACAGCACACCAAAAAGGCAGAGCTAGCGGCTGGAGGTGGGAGATTTGCATCCCATTATGGGATCTCCCATAGCTTTCTTCAAAGGTAAATCACTTAACAACCCTGTGCCTCAGTGTCCCTACTGTTAAATCACTATAACGTTTGGCTACCTCCTAAGATGTTGCTGGGCTTATCTAATTAATATTCACAAGGCATCAAGAGATAAAGCAGTTTCATAAGTGTATTGTATGGCTTGTAATCTTTTGATGTTGCCATGCAAAGGAGATATCACAGAGCATGGGAATACCCTGGGAGAACTCCAAGTCTGCTTTTCACTTCCAAGAGCTCTTTTCTTCCAGTGACCCCTTCTTTTAGCAGCACATTCACCTTGGCCTCTCGTGAGTGGGAGTGATGTGCAGCATCCCTGCTACAAGCTTCCAAAAGCCATGAAAACCTGCTGTTATGACCAGAGAGAAGTAACCAGCACTATTATTTGTATCATTTGCTGAGGTTTGTAACCTAGAATTAATTTTCAAATTGAGTCCAAATGCTGCCCATTTCACACATATCTGGGTAGCAGACAAGAGCCCTTTTAGCAACAGAAGCAACAGAGCTACAATCAAGCAGCTCAAGGCACAACCCTCTAATAGTTCAGTAATCAGTAATAATCAACCCTTCTCTTTATGTTCAGGGAGACCTAATAGAACCCAGCTACTCTACAGTGAATACAGTTTCATTTATAAGACTAAATGCAAGCATACGTTATCTACTTAATTAAAATCTAAATTCTCTAACTAACCATTTGTTGTTTCTCCTGGGTGCACGTTACATACACTACTGGTGTTTTCCTGAAATCCATTGCTAATGGATTAAAATAACTCAAGGAAATGTTTCATTTGCTGCTTGTACTTAGGAAAGAGCACAAAATCCGCTGATGCTGTGCATGTAGGGAACTCCTCTCCACTGTTATACCAGGACAGCAGCTCCCGCTTCTCTGTGCTAGGAAGCCCAATCCTTCCCCCAGGTTCCTCTTGCCTTTGGGGATGGGGAAAACATGACTCTCCCAAACACCACTGCAACTGCTCAGACTGGAAACTCATCTTATAAGCACTCGGTCAGCAAAGGTTTCAGGAAAACTTCCACAGTACAGACCTGATGGTGTCACGAAGTCATAGGAGCTCAAGTGAGAGAAGAAATTATTAGCTATACAAGGGGAGAGATTTGAGATCCTAAATGTACAAGTCTACTGTCCAGTTTGATGTGACACAGACCCTACGAAGACCTGTGTCCTCTGAAGTAACAGCTGGGAGCTACGCAGGACATGACAGCGCATCTCTAACGGCACTAGACGCCCATCTTCAGGCAACAGAACTGCTCCCAAATGTTCAGTCCCCCTACAAGAGGGAGAGACTTTGAGTATGGGAGTCCTCTCTATAAATCTGCCAGAAGAAAAGACAGTAGAAATTAATTACCTGCCATTGTTTAAGTAGAAAGGAGGATTCCTGTTACATGTTGTCCTTGGTTGTTTCCCTTTCTCTGACTCAATGCCGTTCTTAAAATCTTTAACAGGATTGCCTGGCCAGGCTGAGTTAGTTCAGTTTGTGTGCTCGTGGCACTAGTAACCAACTGACCAGCACATTGCCCTTGTGACCCTCAGCACCTGTGTCTACACTCCCACGGCCAGAAGAGGAATCCCTCAATACTTAAGGACTAAATTTTCCCCAGAAAGCTCAATGATCTCCTGTAAGGATTTGAATGTCATTGCTTCACTGGTGGTGAAACATTCATTTCCTTGCTCAGATAATGGAGCATTTTCATGCCTCTGTTTCCCAGGTGAGCAGAGAACTTCCATCCACCCTCTGAGGGGGCACAGCTGCCCCTTCTCGAATGAAAGGCTGTCCTTTATGTCCGAAGTATGACCATCTTCAAAGGGTCACAATCTTTACCACTGGTGCTAAACCTGACTTGTTCTCTGGCTCTCAGAGGTTACGTTTTCTTGTTCCTGCATCTCCTTTGCATAGGTGTTAAATACCATTAGCTATTTTGAGCGTCGTGAAGAATCTCCTCCATAGGAAAGCAGGGAGGGGGAGAAGAGGTGTACAGCTGAGGCAGTATCAAATTAAGACTGATGGCTACTGCTCTTGGATCAAAGGAACCTCCTGACAGCCTCACATCATTACTGCAAATCACAATATTTATAGAGATGCCACCAGAAATTCTGCTTTGCTTCCAGCAGACACAAAGTAAAAGGGCACCTCCTTCAAGCTATTCAGTCTATTCTGCATTATAATTAAAAACAATTTCTATCCTCAATAGGTTTTGATTCAGGTAACTCATTACCCCCAAAAGCCATTTGTGAGACTAAATTGCAAATGCAAATTAATGCCAGCTTTAACAATAATGCTTCTTTTTTCTTCCTTTCTGCCTCCTTTGTTAACTTCCATTTTTGGAAATTTTCTTGCTTTTGATATCAAGCAGGTGTCCAGAGCAGATTTGCCAGGGAACAAAAAGGGGTTTGTGCCCCTCTTATTAGATACTCTTTCCTGCTTCCTTGCTGCAATACTGGCATGTCAGGCAATCCCAGTGCAGTGCTATAGCTTCAGTCAGAAACGCAGAGGGACCTGCTTCTCCCGAGCTGCAGCCCTATGCCAGGGCTTTTCTCTGTCAGCCGAGAGAGTGGAGTTACTTGTGGTTACAAGGCAGGAATTCCCCCAGACGTCTCTGCACACTCCTACCACAACAGGCAATTGTTCTGGATATTACTGTAATGTGAGTAGAAACATTCATGTACCCTCTGCAAGGAAACCAAAATTCTCCAACCATTAAGATTCTGCTCTGACTCCACCTGTACTTGACACAGTTTGCTCTCTAACTAGCCATATTCTTATTTTATCATGTCATATTATAATTGTTTTGCATGCACTTCTTTGTAACTCCTGGCTGTATATCCAGTCTGATGCTCCCTCAAATCACGCATAGCCAAGGGATGCCTGCTATTCTTCACAAAGGACAGAGCAGTAAATACAAGAACTGAAAAGCTTTGCTTCTGTTCTTTGCTTAGACAATATGTGACCACAGTAGCAGCGTGGAGTGACACAAGTTTTGGAATTTGGTTTAAAAGGGCAGGAGTGTGTGCACAGTGATGCTGCATTGATCAAACACAGCTTACCCATATGCTCACATCAAAAGGAGAGTAAGAGTCCTCTGTGTTTCCCATCAAACAAACACAAAAGGCCGAACAGGTAAAACTGACCAAATAATTATTGCTAAAAACTGGAAGTAAGCCAGAAACCCTGACCCCAGGGGATGTCTGAAATGCAGAGCCAGTTGCTGCTGCTGGTCCCTGCTGGTGTCGTAACAAAAAGGCAAAGTTGTTATTTATTGTCCTTTACTCCTGTGGCATTTGATGTCTTTAATGTAGTCTGCACACAGGAGTGTGATGAAGTGCTCTTACTTCCATTTCACATCTGAGGAAAAGAGAGACATAGCCTCATATTATCAAAAGGTACTTGAGCACCTAATGCCCTGGGAAATCAGTTGTAGTGAAGCTCTGAAATACCTAGGAAAAACAGCCTAAGCCCCTGAGGGGCTCGTCCAGACTTCCTAATATTGCGAGTTGCATACTGACACCTCATTGAGAGCTCGGAGATGTGACAAATGAATGCCCTGGCAGCTGGCCTGCCAAGAGGAGAAAGTGGCTCTCGAGGGCTGGTCTCCGCTATCGTGGTATCCACAGACACAGCTGGCCCTATCCAGGGAGCCAGACATTCCAGGCAAGGATGCCCTGCTGAAGGAAAGTTGCATCTCAAGCACACAGAGCCCTAGCGTGCTCAGAGTCAGAGCACCAAAGCTGGGGGACATGTTTTAGAGCACCCCTCTCCATGGTGTAGGTTCAGCGGGGGTCCCAGGTATTATTCCTGTTTTACAGGAAGTAAAGTATTTTGAGGATCCTCTGACTCCTACACGAGCATCTCAGCTCTGCTCCTGACTTTTCCATGGCCTTCAGCAAATTATTCTTAACCTTTCTGTGTCCCCGTCTGGAAAAGTCAGCTACTGATGCTAACTTCAGATTTGATGGATTAACTTGTTACTAATTCCACTGTGTTTGACAAGTGCTGAGTATCTCTTACTAATAAGCAGAAACTTATTAATTCTCATTATGAGTGCTTCTCATGTCCTTTCTGATAAAGCTCACTGGGAGATACAACAGTTCTCCAGAACAGAGGCACAGTCCCTTGGAAAATCAGCAGGAAAAAACAATCAGCCTATTTCTTTGCAAAAATAACTGCATATCATTATGGGAATTTGCCCCACATTAGATTTCCAGAGGAATTTTCCACTCACTCAAGTTCTTAATATTAGAGCTTTTTCCCCACAGAGAAACTGCCTTTTTAACCCACATTTTCTGGGTAATTGGACTGGAAATGGTTTTTTTGTGGCAGAGAATGGAGCTGGCTCCTGCATAGTTGCCAGCCTACACCCCAGAGGCTCTTCATTTTGTCCCCTAACATGAGGCTGACACCAGTCTTCCCAGTGGGTTCCCAGATGCAAACATTGGTGCTCCTCATTGCTCCGTTCCCTCCCAGAGCAAAGTGCCATAAAGGATCCCACAAAGCAGAGCTCCTCAGGAAACTTTTTCCTGCAGAGCAACACAGCTGCTTATATTTGGGATGAAGGGAAGCATGTCCCACTTGCGAAGGTTACTCAACACCGCTACGAAACACCCCATGTGTAAGGCTAAATTAACAAGGTGATCTCATGATTGAAGTCAAGCATTCAAGTCCGAATGAATCAGAACACAGAGTTGGAGACAATCCCCTTGTAATGGTAGTTGCAAGATGCAGACTGGGATGCAGGTGGTAACATTCACCATACAGGGAGCTTCCACCCCAGAGCAGGGCTGGTTTCTACCGAGTAGAAACCTGGATGTATTGTCCTCTAATGAATGCAAGTTTCTGCTCCCTCTCTGTGCCCCCTTTGTCAAGAACAGGAGCAAGGTGGGGGGTTTTGGTTCTTGTTTTGTTTTGTTTTTAAAACCTGGCTGACATTTTGACTTTGACTATGAGCTACTTGGAACAGATACATCTCTTGCTGTGCATATTCATGATAACCTGATAACCATCATCCTTGCTGACACATCAGTCACCTTTGGAGCTAAAACAATGAACCACAACAACTTGTGATAGCATCAGGCTCCCACCCACTACCTGCTGAGGCACCAGAACAAGCAATTTCAAAGCCAAGAGGGCACTTTTCTGTACTAGAGGTGGAGTTTTCAGTTTGACTCTCAAAAATGAAAAAATAAGCAAGAAAACAACCCCACGCATTTCTTTTTGATCTTCTAGTAGAAAAAGAAACTGAAAATTGTATTTTTGGCAAAACAAAGTTTTCATTTGGAATAATACTGTAATTCTTTACCTTCTTGAAAAAAACACAAGACCTCAAAAATTATTTATAGAAAAAGCCTATGTTTCCCCTCTATTAATTAGTTTCCTGTAAATTCCACATGCAAATTGACCTACCAAATTCAGACATCATTCTGAGTCCATCTGTAGGCAAAACTTTCTTCCTTTTTGCATGCAACTATTACTGAAAATGTGTTTTGATTTTGAGTCTAAGTTCTTGGGCAAAGCAGTAAGCCCACATCTCAAACAGAGAGAGACCAACCAGAACCCCTAATGCCTTGGGAACAAAATTTAACAAGAAGTCTCCAGACGATACCACACATCAGGATGTGTCAGAAATGGCTTCCTGAAAGAAAAGATTACTCAATTTACCAAATAACTTGTAAATTCATGTTTGGCATGAGCAAGACTCAAGGGAGTCTCCTGAATTATAACAAAGGTCTCTTGCTCCTCCCTGCCCATTTCACTTGAATGACATAAAGGCCAAAAGAACATGGTCTGAGATGTCTTTTGGAACAAGATGTGACTCCCCAGAATGTATGGAGGGGGATTGGCCAGATTTGGTCCCTAGAGTAGTTTGGCATGACAGCGGCAGCAGCTTTGGCCTGTGGAGCTGCTGCCTGGAGTAGTTCAGGCCCTTGCAGCTTTCCTTGCACCCTCCTATACCTATATACTCTCTCCTATATAGTAGGACATGTAGTTGTTCCCCTTATCCTTCCCTAACCCTTACTCTGCCACCTCCAAATCTATACTGTTCCTGTTCGCAGTATGCCCTCCCCCTTACCAGTTTCCCTTCTCCAAACGCAAGGACCCAGCAGGTCACAGAAGAGGCTGGAGGGATGGGATTGAATCCCATAATTTCCTTTCCAGCAGGCAGATGCTCCCTCCCCAGACAGTACACAACAAAACCAAGAGAGAACTCCCTTCAGAGGTTTTCCTATCAACTGAGCAACCTGCATACACACCCGATACTGTCAGTGAATGTTGAGAGTGAGAAGTGGGACAGCTGGAAGGGACAGGAAGAGATGCCAGCATGGGGAGATGTCCGGTCTTGCTACCTCCAGGCTGTGCAATGCATTGCTGTTTTAAGAGCTGCCTGGAGGTGAAGTCTCCCCAAAATGCAGGCCATTTCCAAATCACCTTCCTGTGCCTGGCTGGGCTACTTTCAGTTGCAGGCTCACTGCGGCAGCAGTATTTTGCTTGCAACCCAATACATAGAAATGGTAATAGCGTGTCTGAAGAGACATTTTAGTTGTGAGCTGTTGTCTTTCTTAGTTGAAAGCACACCAGTGCACCCATAAAAGTAATATAATCTTAGGAGCAGAAGGAGCGCTGCTAGAAGGATTAGTTAGAGCTAGGCTGATTCCTGCCATATTTTCTCAGGAAAAATCCCCAGGATGACTGTGCAAGAACTACTGAGCTGGCTGCTGGGCTCAGTCCAGCTCTCACCAAGGGTCTCCTGAGTCCCCTCCGCTCTCGCAAGCGCTTCTCAGACTCTGCTCAGTGCCGCTTAAGACCAGGGAGGCTGCGTCCTGCCATATTACTAGATCCACCACCTTAACCATATGTCCATTCTGTTTAAGCACAGCTTTGGGAATCCAAGGTCCGTGTTTAGTTCTGGCCCTGAGACAATCTTTCTGCATAACCTTGGGCAGGAGATTAAGTATCGGTGAACTCCAATTCCCTTTCTGCAAAATGGGGAGCACACTGCTTTATCTGTTCAGACTGTCAGCTCAGTGACCCAGAGACTGGACAGGGTTGGACACATTGGACACACTGGACAGATGTGCATACACTGAGTAAATAACAGTGTGACCCTCTAAATGTCACTGCCGTACAACTGAACATTATTCTTTGCAGGCATCAAATGGATGTTATAGTCCATCCAGCTACTGATTAGCCTAAACATTTTGTATACTTGCCTGTAGACTCACAATTTCTGTGGTATCTTTTACAGCCTACATAAAAGCAAGCAGAAAGAACATCCTGCCTTGCTAATACATCCAAGCAAACCCATTAAGTTATCCCTAGCTGCAATCTAAAACCACGGGAACAGGCTGACAGCCCAGTGCTGCTGTTTTCTCTGATGTCTAGACCTCCTGTGCCATACTCTCCCCTGTGAGACCTATTGCAAGAACAAGAGTATTAGTTATGGTCACCTAGCAATAGAACTAGGTCTTTGGGGCGTCTGCAGCCTGCCTATCATGTGGAGCTCTAGCCTGGAGGATCTGCTAATCCACCCGTGCTGATCAGCAGAGTGTAAGAGAAGCATGCACATGGGGAATGGAAGGCAGTTTAGCCCCAGAGGTTGAGTCCTTTGACCCTTGCTGAATCATTTCACTTGCTATTAAAGCAGCTATGTGCACAAAACCTAGATACTGGTCAGGGAAAGCTCAGAACTGTACTGCAGGATGAATGAGGGAGGATAAAAATGGAAGCATTTGTCCACAGCAAAAGTGACAGGCTTTATCAGGCAAGATTTAGTTCCACAAGACTGTTAAATAACAATCTTGCTTATGCCATCCATTGTCATACTGCCATACCCAGCAAACTTTATTTCTGTGAGAAACCATGAGGTGCCTTCAATGCCATTTTGAACTGGTGATGCCCATTTCAGACTAGCCAAATGGGACACGAGGACTCCTCAAAATGAGCTGGGAAAGCTGTAGGGACCTGCTCCTAGACAGACTCACAGCTGCAGGAACTTGCACATCTCCACTGAATACAATGGACTTACTCCAGTTTACATCAGCCAAGAATCTGAATCAGACCTGCATTTTTCTACTCTCAGCTCATAACATTTGGATGGGATCTTACAACAGGAACACAAACAGCTCAAGTCACTAAAACCTTGAAACAAACATCCCCTATCCCATGGTGGAGACAATATTTATGTTCTTCAGCATTTGGGGTGACTCAGGAGCATTGGTGGGGAACCAAAGCCCATAAGTCTAGACAAGGTGAATAAATCTACAGCTTTTCAAGCTGGTAAGGAAAAAAGGCATATTTGTTTTCTGAATGAATAAAATTCAGTTTAACCTTTGTTCCACTACGCTGCAATTCTGCAGAGTGTGGCGAATTCTTGCAATGGGAGCGGAGAGTATCCAGCAGGCCCCAAAGCTGTACTTTTGCATGAATTAACAAAAACTCAGTGTTCTGTGCAAACCTCATCTGACTGCAAGCTGAGCTTCCTAATTGAGAAGCCACTTTTTCCCTGAACTAGAGAACCTTTAGAATTCAGCCCTTGAGCCTTCATTCTGAATGACAATTTGCCCCATTTCCACCATAATTCTAGTCCAGGTGCCATACTGTCTCTGCTCTGTTAAACCCGTGGGCTGTAGTGATAAGGGGCTCCCAGAGAGTGGGACAGCCATAGAAGATTCAGGTTACAACACTACCAACACTCAAGGTTTGTCCCAGCTTTCTGCCCACATGCAGCTCTAAATCTTCCTGGTTCTTCTCTGATTAACCACACACACCCAAGTCATACAAATTCTCCCACCCCCAGCTTCTCCTTCTTCCATTTACTGTGCACTAGAAGCACAAATATTCATAACCTCAGATTGAGAACCTATTCACTGAGCTCACTTGAAGATGCTTATTTTGCCCTAATCGTGCCTTGCCACTAAGAGGTAACATGATGTCACACCCCTGAAAACAGCTCCTGGACTAAGCCACATATCCTTCAGAGCAGCAGTGGTGGCAACAATAACCAATAAGAAAGGCATAGTGATTTCAGTATTCCGTGGGATTGTCCTGGTTTCAGCTGCGATAGAGTTAACTGTCTTCCTAGTAGCTGGTACAGTGCTATGTTTTGAGTTCAGTATGCGAAGAATGTTGATAACACTGATGTTTTCAGTTGTTGCTCAGTAGTGTTTATACTAAGTCAAGGATTTTTCAGCTTCTCATGCCCAGCCAGCGAGAAAGCTGGAGGGGCACAAGAAGTTGGCACAGGACACAGCCAGGGCACCTGACCCAAACTGGCCAACGGGGTATTCCATAGGACTTAGCTGGGTGTCGGTCGGCGGGTGGTGAGCAATTGCACTGCGCATCATTTGTACATTCCAATCCTTTCATTATTGCTGTTGTCATTTTATTAGTGTTATCATTATCATTATTAGCTGCTTCTTTTCTGTTCTATTAAACCGTTCTTATCTCAACCCACGGGTTTTGCTTCTTTTCCCGATTTTCTCCCCCATCCCACTGGGGGTGGGGGGAAGTGAGTGAGCGGCTGCATGGTGCTTAGTTGCTGGCTGGGGTTAAACCACAACAGGGATCTAAATGCATTTTAGGTGCTCCTATTGCTAGGAAATGAACTCATCAGTTTGATCACTCTTTTGGGTTTTGTGGCAAAAAGGCCGATAAGGGAGGCGCACCACCACCTGCAAGCTGAGCAACCTACATGGATTTGTTCCTTCTCTTCCTACTCATCCCAGTCCTGCTCTAGTAAAGCAGCCTGGGGTGAAACCAGGAAAGCAGGATACTATGAAGAGATATGCAGAGACAGGAGTTACTGTCCTCCTCTCCCAAGGATGAAAGAAAGCTTTCTACTATACCTGAGTAAGGGCTAGAGGGAAGGACAGGTCTCAGGCCATGTATGAGATGGGAGTACTGGAGGGAAACGGTTATGAAAGCAGAAAGGTTTGTGTGCTTAAAAAGTTGTGAAACTCATTACTTTTGTTAAAGTGCTCTCTGAGTGGCATTACTGTGCATTATGCTCTATAAAGAATCAGATGCTCTTCTGCTGTGCTTCACACCGGCTATTAAGAGATATATTCCAGGCTCCCAATTCGTTGTATGAAGCTATTTTAGTTTTCTTCAGAGGAAACCAATGCCTTTTCAACAAATAAAGGAAAAAAGGAAAAAGAGTTCTCTTTTCTTTCTGCCATTGTTGCTAGCAATGACAAGGACTTCTAGCTCTCTGACAAGGCTGCTCCAGGCTGGATCCTCAGGCACTGTACACAGGATCAGATTATTGCCTTCAAAGCCTAACTAGCTTATGCCAGCTTGGGATTTGGCCCAATATATTCAAGCCCACTTCAGCTGTCTCCACACTCTCACTTGCTATTAACTCTGCTGAGCTGTGGCCCCTATCACTGTTTGCTCTGATTTTTCTTGATGTTTCATCTCTCTGACCTTCTTTGGAAGAGATGATAACAGCTTGCCTCTTTGAAAGTCAATAGTTTCCTTCACATCAAAGAAAGAAGCAAGGTCAAGATCCAGCTGCTACTAACTGATAGCTTTAAAACAATAGCTTTTGGTGGAGACCAAACTAATCTACTCTGAGCTCTTCTTTGGGGATAGGTGGGAGGAGTGAGTTGAGAATGAGTCTTTACACCTTCTATTCAAAGAAGGCAGACTGCTTTGGTGACAAACTGGTACAAACAGGAGAGTGCTGATAAAAGAGATTGTGGGGCTGATCACAGAGAGCACACAGGCAACCCGCTGTTTCGCACAGGAACTGATCCAATACAAACATTTCTTCAGAGACTAAAGGCTTCACTTTTACAAGAAAAAAAATCCTTAAAAATCTGCATATGACACAACCACTGTCACAAGGCTGTATTTTTTTGCCTTGATAAGGCTGCAAAAGAATGCAGCCTGAGAAAGTCTAATAAGGCTGGGAGACCATGAGGTGGTCTGTACAGAGTCCTACAAATTACTGGTTTCCAACACAATCAAGATATAGGTAGGCAATGTGGATTAAATTACATATAAACATATGATGTGACCAAGTTACACTCGCAGGGATTTAGTCAGTTCATTGTGCTTTAAAGCAAGTATAAAAAAAAAAAAACCCATGAGAAGTACC
This sequence comes from Harpia harpyja, assembly GCF_026419915.1. Taxonomy (NCBI): domain Eukaryota; kingdom Metazoa; phylum Chordata; class Aves; order Accipitriformes; family Accipitridae; genus Harpia; species Harpia harpyja. Next base: position 10,687,826 of record NC_068951.1, on the reverse strand, counting down.
TGGACCAGGAGAAGACCAGCAGGGCCATGAACAGATCCCAGAACCCATCGCTCCTGCTGAGGGGCAGCCTAGCTTGCTTTCTCAAACCAGTTTATCCAGCAGGAAGCACAGCATGGTGTGACTGGTAAGGGTTTCTCAGGAAGCACTCACATGAATTTCATAATACATAAGCCTGGGGAGCTGCAAGAATACATACAATATGTTGGACTGTTTGTTAGCACACCGCTGCTCCCCATTAAATCTATTCCTCCAACACCCTCTCAGCAGCTGCAGCTCGTGTGGGTTGAGGCATCCTCCCCCTTCCCCATCGGTGCCTTCTGATATCTGCTCAGGTGCAGAGCTGGCTCCTGTTCCCTCCAACCTTGGAAATGAGCCTGGAGACTTCAATAGGGTGTCTATGGAGAATAAAGCAAAAGGGATTTTGGCCCTCAGCATGGAGGGGTGACCAACATGTCTCTCATCAAGTCCCTGTCTGAGGGTTTTTTCACTGGTCCACAGTCTCAACTTGAAACATCGCCTCCTGAGCTGCTGTTGAAAGCCAGCTGTCTACCATTTATATTGTTAATTCATTAAAACCAGTTCTTTATCCTCTCAGGAAATCACGGCAGTCCTGCTTACTGGCAGACAATAACATTCGAGGGCTTGCTGCTGCAATCGCTGACAATATCAATTATTTAGTTTTCTGCCAATTCCTATTAGACTTTTCAGGCTAGAGAATTTACACTGTGTTATTGAATTAAAAAACAGCTAAAAGCTTTAGGGAATCCAAACTAATTAGCCGGCATTTGTAAACCCCTTTGTTCATGGTAATTTGTTTACAAGAGTAGCTCAACCTTTTAATTATGGGCACACTCATAGGCCACATACTGTAACATTACAGGCAGGATTTTTTGTTTGGTGCAAGAAGGGCAAATATGGGGAAGCTAATTTTGCTTTAATGAGCTGCGATGACCCCGCTTGGCACTGGATGACCTTAAAATATAAGTGTGTCTATAATTAAGAAAAAAAACCACTCTAGATACTTTGAGTGGGCCAGAAATCATCAGCATCCAATTGTGTCAGCAATACAACTCCACAGCCCTGACTCTCTCTCACCCTCTTCAGCCTCTTTTAAAGATCTCATCTCAAGATAGCTCTTTACCCTCTTGCCTATTCCCATCTATTTGTTTTCTCCTTCTGCTTTAGACTTGAAAGATGAATGGTTCAGTTATTATAGAACAGGAGACATTCACACTTGTGATGACGATCTCGTCGTGCCAATTTGCACTTATCTCTTTGCATCAGGTTGCCCTCTCTATCTGTGCTGTAATGCGTCATTGCAATCCATGTCCCTTCTCCGCAAACCACTGCTGTGGCAGGAGTACCATCAATGTTTTTTTACAGGTCCTTTCCCTTTAGCATGAGAGTAATGTTTTAGTTTTGGAAGAAACACTGTGGTTCTGATTGATAGAGGATTTTTAGTCCATTAAGTAGGAAGCCATAGTGAACTGTTTGCTTTCTCCTTTGATCGCTTTACCAGACTGAGCTATTGGGCAGAACTGTTCCATGGGAACTGGGAAGAAGTGTTTGGGCTGGGATCCCAGGAGTAGGAGGTTTCCTGCCTGCAGTCTGTGACCATCTCTCCTTATGCAGCAATGCATGGACATGTAAATAAAGGAAGTAGCCAAAGAATGTTTCCCAGCTGTGTCTGGTTTCTTCAGTGAAAAGCTGACGTGCAAGGCTCCTGAGCAGACCTACCAAAAATCAACAGTGAAAATCCTGACATTTGCCTTGACATTGAATAGAAATTCTGAATATGTTCATTTCTGGGGTAAGTGGTGGCAAAGAAGGGAAGGAAAATGAAGCGAGATGTCTCTCAATGAGGGAACATGCAGCAGATTACAGGAAAACTTGAAACGGGAAGAGTGCAATAAAATTCCTAGTTTATTTTGAATAGTTCCAAGAAACTTGTTCAGATAAAATCTATGTCTGCATTTTTTAAAAAGGTATCAAACTTAATTTTAGGGGGAAAAAATGTTAAGAAAATGTTTAAAACTGCTTCATCACTGGTAGATACACACTGTATTTGGCATCCGCCAGTCTGATCTAACATGCTGCATACAGACTGATATAGCCTTAGCCCATGGGCTCAGTATGAGTGCAAAGCAATCTTCCCACTCAGTCCCAGTGACGGATATGGCCCCGTGGCAACCTTCACCCCTTCACCAGACAGTTAACACCAGTTCAGGTGAGTCAAAGAGACACACACAGTGTAGTGCACAGGTATCCCGTGGACAGCACGGTCTAACCAGAGGACAGATTGGACCACTGTTTTCTCCCAGTCTCTGGCACCGGTTTGCTGGGCGTTTGACCAGGTTACTTTTCCCCTCTGTTTTTCTGTTTTCCAACTTAGAAACTGTTCCCTGCTCATCTTCTACCCTATGTCTTTTAGGCTCTTTGAGGTCTGCATGGATAGTATATAGCCACCTAGGTGTCAGTGTGTCATTTGACATCATTACTTTTAGCTCTGCTTTAAGGGTGGCTGAACATTATGTTTCAGTAGAGCGTCTGATTTAATCTCTTTAGGAATTTTGTTATAAGGCTCAAATAGCATCCATAAAAATGGAGATGGGCACAACTGTCCCTCAAACATCCAGGTCTTCTGGACCACATTTAGTTAAAATATCATTAACTGTGCAGTATGTTTGACAAGAATGTATGACAGCACTAGCCATATGGAAAGCATAAATATTAAATACTGTATATTGCAGCCATTTGCAAGAAACTGCATTAATCCCTTGAAGGTTAATGAGAATTATTCATGTGCATCTGAGGGAGAGAAGTACTTCACTTTAGAAATTGAACAGCTTGACATGCCTGATTTTTCACTTACCAATAAATATGAAAATGGATGGACATCTCAGCATTATGCCTGAATGAGAGGCTCATTGAACAACTCAGAGGTTTGTTTTTTCAAATCAATATTTTACATCATTAATATTTGCAGTTCCAGGAATCAGTGAAACAATAAATCTTGCTTGATCATAGATGGCTTGCCACTGTGTAGATATTCTTGCAAGAGAGGAAACAGATGTCAAAGAGTGAAGACAAACTTGGTTTATTTAGTTAAGTCCTGAGAGTAAAAAGGAGGAATCAATACCTGTGTAAGGCCTGGTTTGAGACCACAAGAGGAAAAAGAGAAGTGAGGCAGAATTGTCCTTGATGGATCTACAACTGACATCATGGAGACTACTCCGTTCACACTACTGAAGCATCTCACCAGAAAACATGGACAGATTTCTGAAGCGTTTAAATGACTAATAAATGTGATTTCTTGCAGTAATCACTATTAAAATTATTTCAAATGTTTTTGAAACAGCTTTGTTATGGCCTTTTATTAAATGAACCACCTGCATCAGCAGAGCTATTAAAAACTTGAAATGAAAAAATTTCTGTGTGTCTTTGATGAAAATTATTTGTTGTCAGTGAAATCCTCCTGCTGTTTTGCAAGGAGCAATTTATAGAGATGGCTAAAATTTGTGGATAGTCTTCTTTTAATTAAGGTGTGGGAGTTTTTTTAAATAGCATCCTTCATAATGAAAATACTTTCCCTGCCTTTTTCTTCTACCTGGTACTTTTTTCATAATACAGTCACCATATTTATGCTGCACATTTTGGCAAATTCCAGCCATTATTACTGCATGGTTCATGGTATCTAGAAGAAATGAGCTCCACGCTCACAGCAGAGCCTGCTGTTCAGTATCTCTACTAGGCATGAACACCATCCCATGGAAAAGTGGAATATGTAGTTGTCTCAGCAAAGAGAAAACTAAACTGTGAATAGAAACCATACCTCCAAGAGCCTTCAGGTTAGCTGCCGGAACAGATTTTCAGCTGATGTGAACGACGGGAGTTCCCACAGCTCAGGGAAGCAGTGGAGCTGGACTGATTTACACAAGTGGAAGATTTAGCTCTGCATATGCTCCCTTCAGTGTTAAATGCACATGCTTCAAGCTTACTCCTGCTCAGCCTGAATCAGGTAATAAAACAGACGTTGTAAAATACAGGGAACTGCCAAAGGCACCATCTCTGCAGAAGTGCCTTGGGAAGTGATGCTTGTCCATCTGAGGAGTATGGGCCATTACAGCTACAGTTTGCCTAAAATCTACCTTTGTCTTCACCACTGGCACCATCGTGTTGGTTTGGATGTGGCACTGCAGCAAAGGCAGTGTTGGGGCAGGGAGAACCTATGAAGTGGAGGCAAATAAGGCTGAAGCCTGCTTGAGAGGCTGAGAAAAGGGGCTGATGGTCAGAGTGAACTGGGTACACTCTAGAAATAGGGTCAGGGGAATGAGAGGGAGGCTGAACTGATAGAGCAAGCACGTTGCTATGTCTCTGCGCAAAGAGAATTGGCAGATGGATCACTGTATCACTTCATATGGGTTTTTCCTTCTCAGATATCTTGATTCCCAGTCCTGGTGCTTCAGAAGTGGCTTGTGTGAAACAAGTCCAGAGTGCCAGCACAGACATCCCCCTGCAGCGCAGTGCCAGTACTGGGAAACTCCAGGGAGAAACACCGTGCTACTGGGAGCATCCTGCCCTATTTTCTGCACTAGAGCAGCCCCGTCCTGGTGTGCAGTGGTGCATGTGGGCCAGGAGCAATTGCACATACAGCCAGCTACTGGTCCTAGGGAAACCTTACTGAATCATGTATGGATCCAGGCGGAAATTCAGTCTTATGGTTATCATTAGCTGGACTTCCGAGGAATTAACACACTTGATTCCTCTTGCACCGTGCCCAAGGTCAGGAAAGCAGCTGAGTGAGAGTGTTTTGTATTCAAGGAATATTTATAAACAGCTTCTAAAGGGTTAGTTAACGGGTGTTTGGCTAAGTAGTTAATCAATTTGTACAGATTATTATGAGACCAGCAGATGCATAGGTTGCTTATGAATGCCTTACAATATCAACTACCAATATGCATATAACCATTCAATATAACACATATTAATCACCTCTGTAACAGCTATTACTAAGCAATTATAAAAACATCACTAATGTGAATGTCCTTACAAAGTCAGTTAAGCCATGAGACTGGGACTCTCTGACCCCAAAACAGGCTGCTTAGGAGAAATCAGGCAGCAGGTATCCTCCCTGTCCCAAGAGTAGTTTCTCTTTCAAGAATGTCTCATTGCCCAGAAATCTGGCAACTTGTGAACTCCAGCAGAAGTTTCACTCTGTTTTCATTGTCAGACACAGCACACAATGACTGTTAGGCCATACGAAGGAAAACACAGCTGGTGATTCTGGACTATGTTATATTTTTATTCTGAGTCATTTACTACCTCCTTTAAATAATCCCAGAAGCCTCCACAGGGATTTACTTTTATGGCATTGGATTGCTCAGGAGTGTGTCTGTCTCTGGCCTTTTCCTCCTGCTTTTCAATTTCTATTCTGGCCTGCCTCCAGCGGAGGAGAGGATGTACTCAAAGTCACTCAGAGGAACATTTTAAGGCTCTGAGGATGATCCACAACTGATATAAAGCAGAGCAGATCTGGTGGCTTCAGTGAAGCCACGCAGTCACACTAATGGTGGGTTTTCAGCTTGCAAAGTTGCGCTGATAGCTCTTTCCCCCAAAACACAAAGCACAGCTTCAGCTCGGCAGGAGACGTCCCATTTCCAAGCCTTGGCATGGCATGGCTTAGTCCTGTTTTGGGCTCTAGCCACATATGGCTAAAATATAAATCAATATTACCAATTGATACTGTGCGTTTGACAGCACTGACTGAAAATTTTAAATGCACATCTTATAAATGTTCACTTGTTCAAATCTATACTGTAGCTAAGCACTGTTATCCTACGAACAAAGGAAAACAGTGCACTGAATACTGAAGATGATTGTTTTTAAAAAATTGGTTGTGAAACTGTATATACAGTCACTGAAATTTTGTCAGAGTAGGTCATTGCATCTGCCAGCTACCAGCACTGCCATGTGCCTTAGGCTCCCCATTTTATCGGGCTGCATTCAGCAGCCCTAGGTTCTCCCCATAGTAGATGGAAAAAATGTCATCCACGCAGAGGGCCATTAGGTTATAAAGTTAGAAGGGGGAATATCCCACTTTTTTTCTTTGTGCAACTGTGGATGGTTTGGGATATCAGTGTTCTTAACAACCAGACTTAAAGGACATCAGCACACAGGTGCTACTGTTCTGTAAAGGTATTGCATGTGAGACACACCAGATCTTACCGCATCCTGCTTTACCCTATGTTTTGGTGCTCCACGAAGCCAGAAGAAAGGACTTGCTTTGCCTAAAATGCCTCTGGAAACCCACAGATAGGGGGGAAACAAACAAGAAATTAAAGTAAAGCCCTTCCTCTGTTTTTCTGCACAATATTCACTTCACAGGTTCACAAGGCAAACCTACCGTGAGCTGTAAGATCAGAGCCAACTTTGGTAGTAGGTGAATTTTCCACAGCTGTTTAATAGCTTTGGTGAGAATAACCTGCCCAGGAAACGAGATTTCTTGCCTTGGATCTGTTGTGTCCTCTTTGGCAGAAAGGGAGCAAACAGAAAGTCATCATATTGTTCACTCCCTCACTGGCTTTTGGATGGGCTGCCCGGCTGTGACTAACTGCAATGCTCTGCTAAAACGTGGATGCATCCTTTATAGACTGAGGATTTTGTTATCTCATAGTTTTTTGGCCTCAAAATTAACCTTTAAAGATACCGATCAGTTGTGAGTTTTTAAGCAGGTTCACCCTGTAAGTCACAAGAGAAATATCCCTTTTAGTTAATCTGAAGGCTGGACCTTCCCTGGGAAGCTAGCAGTATCTCCCCTCAGTTTTTGTGCTTATACCCCAAATGCCATCCTCTAATTTTCCAGATGATTAAAGCTTTCATTTCACTTTGGGGAGAGCAGAACTACAACCACCTGTGCAGTTAAAATTCAAGAAAGTGCAGCTCTTCTCTTCTCCGGGAGACGTTTTGTGTGCTGCCCACAATCAAAGCAATTGGTCCCTTTACATAAGTAAAGCAATTCTTTATGGCAAATTAGCTGCTTCTTAATGAAGACTTGTTATTTTCAGTAAGTCAGAGCTTTTGGTGGAGAGATTTAATAAACTTTATTCTTCTTCCTCTCATTGTGATAAGCAAATTTAATTTTACTCGTATTATTAATAATATTAAGCATCTCTTAAACATGTACAGTAGACAATCTGAATCAGTGTGTTCAGTATGAAAATCCTCTTTTCTGATATAATATTTGGGTAAATGGAAAACATTCAGTCTCTCATAAATGGGTGTTAAGACAGAGTGAAGATACACCTAGCAGGTGATACTGACCCTCTGGAGGGGGCCAATAGCAGGCCCACTCATTTCTAAGAATATTGCTGACATTCCCCTTGCCTCCAAAAAGTCAAACACTGAATAAAAAAGGCTGCTGTCCTGAATTCACAAAGGTTATTTTCAAGCACTTCTGTCCTGCCTCTGTCGAAGACAGGGAGAGGACACCACAAAGCCCACATGCCCACCCTCCTGCAGCCTGCATCCAGGCTTTGGTTGCAACACGCTTCTTTTCCCAACAGACCACTGCAATATTAAACTTCACAAAATGATGCATTTGCTGTTAAGCCACAATGGTTTATGCTTTTGCACACTGCAAAGCATTCAATAAGGCATGGGACTAAGCAAGACGTGCAGAATATCATATACACATGCAGAAGCACTGTATCTCCACCTTTGCTCTGCCCAGATAACCCAAAAATGATACCTGCTACCTACCGACAGTCTCCAGTACATTTTTTTTCCTGGCAAGTGCTTTCTGAACTATCGCACCTCTGTATCATCAGTCAGTGCATTCCCCAGGATGGCAGCCAAAATGAGGCTGAATGTGTGCTAATGAAAGGTAATATTCACCTTATGCAAAAGGTGAATCAGGGAGATAAATTCAAAAGCTTTCTGTGCCATTACTATAGGAAAGTGCTACAGAGTTTAATCAGGTCTATAGAGAACTTAAAGAGATACAAAACCTACTCTAAAATAGCCTGTCTCCTATAGAGAATGAGACCTTTTCTGTGGATGCCTTCCACTCTGGCCCTACTGCCTGGCTATCTAAAAATTCTGCATGACTCTTACAAAGGAGCAGTTTTATACCTATTTCTACAATGCATTAGTTTAATGGCTTGATTGGTGGAAATTCTCCTTTTACAGAACAACAATATTTACAGAGCCTAAAAAAATAATTTTCTCCCTCCCTTGCTGACCTAAATACATCCTGGAGTTTCAGAAATAATCAAAGGCTTTTCAGTCAATTTGTACATATGAATGATGGAGACTCTGAATGCATCGTTTCTTCCCTCTTCAGAGAGACTTTTCAATGTAACACCCTTCATTTCTTTTGGACATACTCTTTTCTCTAAATGTTACTGACACAGAGACGTTGTTCTCCTTACCTCACTGTTACTAGTCACGCCTTACTGGCTCATTTGGTCCAAACATGATAAATCAATTTCCATCCAATTAGGCTACGCCTGAAGAATTAATTTGCTACACTTTAGACTGTAGTATTTTGTATGTTCCTAAATGCAATTAGAAAACTTTAATTTAATCTTACATGCCCAATATGATTGGCTGGTACATAAGACAATCCAGTTGCGGCTTGTACAGCATGCAATTGTAGTTGTAATTGATTAAAATTGTTTTTGCAAGTGTGTCTTGATGTCATGCATAACTTGATTTGATTTGGGTCTTACTCCTGCAAGCACATATGCACATCAGAAACCTTCTCTGTGTGAGCAGTTCATCAAAGCCTGCAGGATTTACAAGTAGAGATAGGCAGGTCCAGGGCTTGCTGGCCCAAAGCATTCATTTTCACCTCAAATAGTGTTTCTGTGATCAGAGATGTATAGACTAGATGGTAAAGACACTAGATGGATTTTCAAAACAATGAAGGTGCTTAGGCTGATATTCACAGAGGCAACAGCAGGAAGGATTCATCCTCCTTGCTTTCAAAATCCAGCCAAAGTACAGGGCTTAAGAGCCCAGTTGCCTTAGGACAGCTCTGTTCACAGCAGGGTCTTTCAGTTTGCTATTTTCTCCATTTATGGTAACAGAAGTTTAGGGTGACTAGTCTTCAAACCACAACCTGGGTCGTTTATGATGTCTAAGGGGATCCCATCAGTCCATGCCCTCAACCCCCACAGTGGTGCACAGGGGACATGATATTTATCTAAGTATGTCCAGAAATCCATCTAGGCACTTCCAGCTTCTGTCCTAAATGCTTAAAGAAATCTGGCCCCAGACACTATTATAATTGGACCTAACCTAAGATCTAGCAGTTTCTTAAAAGATCTGGGAGGATATTTCACTCCTGGAAAATATTTTGAAAAAAAGCAATTTCTCTGAAACATTTCAACAATAAAACAGCTGCTTAGCTCCACCAAAAAATGACTGGATCAAAACCCCACTGTTTCTTATTTTCAGAAGTAGGCTACAATGTGAAGGTTGACTGTAACTGGACACGACAGAATCCTAATGCCTTCAATTTTACTTACCCACTTCTGAGAAGTGTTTATATTTGAAATCATGGTGAGTTAACATGAGTTAAAGGCACATGCTCTCACCTCTTGATATATAAGTAATAGATTGTTCCCTGGATAATACCAGGGCTTGTCAGAAATATATAACATAGACACTGTGATTTTTCACAGCATGTAGTTCTCACTAAGTCAGTAGCTAAGAGAATTTCAGAGAGGTGGGAAAAAAGCAGAAGATACAACATGGAACTATTTTGTGCCATGCAAGATATGGTGCCTATAAGTTTGCTTCCGATTTATTTTCTCTGTTTTGTTAAGAACAGAAGCTAGAAGGGAATTTCCACTGCATATATATGATATACTTTAGAAGACAAGAGGCTTATAAAGTATTAGACAGTGCAATGAGACATAAAATGACATAATGAATGCCTGTGCTTTGGAAGACAGGTTAGTACAGGTTGGGGAAAGAGGGCGAAAACATCACCCAAACCTCAAAATGACCGAGAATCAGGGTCCCTGCTAATCTATCTGCTGATTTGGAAAATATACAGGTCATGTTTCTACCAACTACTACACCACATACTGAAAAAGGAAAAAGCAGATGTTAAAATGGCAATGACTTTCTGTCCAAAGCTTTGTATGTTCTTTCTTCAAATGAAAGCCAGCAAGCATTTTAACCCTCATTCATTCTCTGCTGGACTGTATCAAATGGGCAGACTGGCATAGTGAATAGCCAAAAAAGGAAGGTTCTTTCAAAGACATTAGTATTGACATTAAATTGGCAACACTTGCACCCAGTGCCTGGTGAGGACTGTGCTGACACCTTCAGATGCTTCTGATGACACTGAAGAATAACCTACAGCCATGAAGATGAAGGTGCCATGAATATGAAGTTCTTTTCTCAGCCCATTCTTTGCTGCTCCCGTAATATCCAGAAACACTACATAAACCTCTTTTTTTTCCCCACTCCCAGCTTGGTGCTTATCTCTGGAGAAACCTCCCCCATCCTACAGTCTGTCTCGACTTAACCCTCCAGCCACTTCTAGAAAACTGCTGCCCCAGGCAACACGAACAACCTTTAGCTGGCCAGAGGTGGAGTTGACTGGACTTCGGATAATTAACTTTAGCATCATTGCTCTCAGCACCATAAGCCTGTGGGCCCAGTCTCCTGTGACTACAGGAAGCAACCCTGTCCGACAAACCCTTCCAGAAGCAGAGAAGCTTTGTTATAAAACTGGGTAAGTTCACATCCCGCACTCCTGCTATACAAAGGCTGCTCCAGAACTTCCTTCCTGTGATAGCTTGAGGTTTGCAGTTTATTGATGGCCAATCTATACCTATTTGTTCTCTTCAACAGCTCTTCGCCACTGCAGCATAAACTCCCTTCCTCCCCGTGGGCTTAGAAAGAGCAACCATATCTCTGCTCAGCCACGCTACCAAAGCTTTCTGTTTGACAGAAGCTCTTCATCTTCTTGATCACCCTTAACAGCCCATCTCTGAAGCTGTTCCAGCACAGGTTCATCCCTCTGCAGCTGCCTAACCAAAAAGTACTACTGAAAGCCAGTGTATCTACTACAGGTAGAGCCATATCACATCTCTTTCCTTCTCTCCCTATCATTAACCTTATTTCCTTCAAAACATGCTTGAAATTATTTTGCTTTCATTTTAGTTTCAAACTGACAAGATGGTGCAATTCATTGCAGTGAACCATTGCGGGCTGCCCACAACCCATCGAGCAGAAGTCTAGTCTCTGCTGCCCCACTCATACGCAAAAGACCAAAGCCAGAGGAGCTCTGGATATGTCTCTCCACACTGCAACCAGATGCCCTGAGTGCAGAATGAGTCAGTCCTGAATAGGTGTTTTATAACGGCTCTTTATTCAGTCACACAGTCCCTACTGCTCCTGCTCATCAAAACTTGTACACCAGACTTCCTACCTCTGGGAAACTACACCACTTAAAAGAGACAATTCAGTTTCTTTTTAAACAGGCATCACGGGGTAAAAAGAGACAATAGATTAGGCCAGTTCTCCCACATATAGGGTAATCAAAAGTGGGTACCCTGGGAAAAATAAACAGAAAAAACAGGCATAGTATTGCAACAATTTTTAAAGGTCCTATCCAGCAAAGTGTAAGCATATGCTTAGTGTTGAGCCCTGCACCTGAGTAGTTGTACTAAAGCATCTTGTCTGAATTTCCATAGGTGAACCAACCCAGCAATACGAGAGTAGGAGTCAGGCCAGTTTCCTGGTGCTAAAACATAGCGCATTATTGACATGTTTTGCAGGATTGAGACCCCCTCTTTTCTGTTCCTTTTTAATATAGCTGGTGTTAATACGTCAGGTGCTTCAAATTGTACCTCTAAAATATTAATTTTCCTGAATATCACATTTCTAGTCATATTATTTAAATGTATCAGGAAAGCTTCAACTAAATCTTTTAATCCCATTTGATCTACAAACAGAGCTGCAACATGACAGGTTGGATTAATGCATTTGGCATTTGTGAAATTATAAACCTCACACAGCAAACAGACAGCAACTGCTGCTGCTCTTTCCCTTCCACTTTTGTAACACCAGGTTAAACTAAAATAAACCCTTTCTACATCTACATTTGATTGAAAGATAGACATGCAAGAAAGGGTGAAGTATCCTAAGTGATGGGCTCAGTGGGATATTGAATTTATGTCTACGCTTTGATGCTTCTGGGTTTCATTTTCTGCTCCCAAGTAGAATTAATTCTGTTCCCCACAGGAGTCGATTCGGTATTCTACATAAACCCCCCCATTTTATTGTTTTAAATCCAACTTTCAGGGAAAGGCAAGAGGTCAAGGGGAGACAGAAGGAATGAAAGGTGGAGAGGGGACCTTTTACAACCCAAATGCCGTTAAGACCGTTTTTAATATACTAAGCTCCATTTTGTCTGTCTTGGTTTCAAAAAGAGATGAGAGCTCTTTTAAAGGGGCCCCTGAATCCTCATTTCCAATTCCACATTCTCCCTGACAACCCTTTACCTTGTATTCTTGACAGTTACACAACTGACAGCATTACTTTTCCCCTTGTGCTCCACAGAGAGAGCCAGAAAAGAGATAGCCAGCTCCCTACACGGCCTGATCCAATGTCCCTGAAGCCAATGGGGAAAAATCCCCTTGGCTCTGACCCCATGCTCCTGCACCGGCCACAGTGAAACAGGTGAGCCCTCCCAAAGAGCCCCAAACCAACAAAACACTGCCTAGGCTTCCAGAGACGCTCATCAGCATTCAGAGCAGCTGCCTCCATGGCATGGAGGACACTTCAAAGAGCGTAAAAGCAAAAGTATATATGGAACAAAGCAATGAAAAAGAACAAAATAGGCAGTTGCAGGTAGGGAGGAAGAAAAGGACAATGCTGCAACCCGAAGGGCTTTGTCTGAAAGTTTGCTTCCTGACAGCCTGTGGCCAGCTTGCAACATCATGTTGCTCCAGATTTTTCACTGGTCTGAATGCTAAGCTGATGGTCAGCTACATAACATAAATATCCAGGTTTCCAGACACAGCAAAACCATTCCTCATCCAGCAATTACACAAAACCTAAGTTAACCTCACTGACAAGTAGCTACTCCAGAGGTGCATGCATGTGATGTGAAGGGATATTTCAAACATCTGTCCATTTTCTTACACATCTGTCCATTTTCTTACCAACATTGTTCCAACAGACATGCCCCTGGACAACCTGAAGCACCCAGGGTTCACGCCAGAAAGGTGCTGTTATCTCATACCCCTTGGCCCCCGTACAGTGTCCTTGCCCAACTCCACATCAATGGATCCATGGCAGAGATGTTCCCCACCCTTCCAAAGCCAGGGCAGAGGGGCCCAAAGAGCAATGCCATGCCCAGGACCTCAAATCTGAGCCAAGGTCTCATCTCCTGAGAAGACCAGGTGTCAGTTTGAAAGTATAGAAGTGAAGTTTGAAAACTAAGGACCCAAATATAACCAATATTTATCTCTGGCTGAGTTTGCAGATAGTTTGACGCAAAACCTATGACCTGTACCAAGTTCAGACTGTGCCTTTCCTTTGAAATCTACTGTTCTGTTGAAATTTCATCAGCAAAGCCCTCCTTCAGAGAAGGATAAATCCTCCTTCAGAAGCAGTGCAGAAATCCCGTGGAGAGGCAGCAGGTCTATATGGGATCCAGCATCACACAGGCATTGACTGATTTGACCCTTCCTGTGGGGGATGCACCTACGGCCGTGGCAGTCAGGGATGTTCATATTGGGCCCAAATTTGTTTAATCCTAGGGCCTTGGATAGCTTTAATGCAGTCCTACTTATAGGCTGCAATGTGTGAATGACTCTCTGCTATTCCGGCATTAATGATGTCAAATGGCATTAATTAAAACAAATCGCTTATAAAACAGGCTGGATTCATCAACAATAAGTGAGGAGATATTTTTCTTTTTTTTTTCTTTTTTTTTTTTAGAATTTTAATGAATAAACAGCAATTCCTATTCATTATTTATCTACTTCTGAATTTTAATGAATAGTTCCCAGCGCTCATTAACAAATCTCTGTATTTATGGAAAACTGGCACTTCATAAATATCAAATTGTGCTATTTTATGTGCTGGTTTTATATAAATATAGAAATTCTGTAATTATCACTCGAACTGATCATTAAAATTCAAAAGCAGATAAATAAGCCGAAGCTTTCTGCCTTATTATTCAGATAAAACATCTTTCTTTTTTTTTCTAAATGGTTCCCTGTCCCCACCACGTGTCATGCCCTTTCCTCAGGGTGGCATGCAGCCACTTCTCGCCTTGTAGGTAGCGCCTTTCTGCTGTATTATCTGGGGTTTTGCTCTGTGCCAGCAGTGAGGGACTCTTTTGCTGGCATGCACTGGCCTTCTCCCAGACTCGTCTCTCTAGGTCACAAGATTCCTGGTTGGCGTTCTCATTCTACACTGATCCGTCTTTTTTTCCCCCTGACATTGTTATTGACTTGTGTTATCACAGCATAAACCATTAGCCATTTTATGCAAATCCACGTGTTGAATGAAATCCGTGTCAAGTCCATAAAATCAAATTCCAATTTGCTGTGCAATGTAAGCGTATAGAGCTGCCTTTGTTAGAAATAGCTGAGAGGAAAACCCATCTGATCCAATCCGAACCAAAGTAAACCAACGCAATCTGCTCTTCATTTGATCACACTCCTCTTTGGAGCACAGAACAAGTCGTATCCTGATCTCAGTTGTGTAAGGGGAAAGCTGAAGCATCACTGCTGCTATCCAGGAAGCTGTCCCAGGTTTCTATCACTTCATTTTGGATTAGCACTTGTTCCAGCATCAATTATCCATGTGAAGAAAAAGAGTACTAACATTAAAGTAACACTTGAACAACACACTGGTAACCTGCACTTTAGCTGGCTTCACTACAAGCCGTTAGTAGCCAAATCCATAGAATACGCCAACGCTTTCTAGATGTACGGTGGTACTCCCATCCCACAGGACAAGGAGCTAAGGCGATGAAGAAGGTAAGAGATGTGTTCAGGGTCACAGTTGGGTTCTGGCTCAGAGGCAGTACTGCAGTGTCTACTCAAGGGGAAAAGCACACAGGTATTTAAAAGGCAGACAAAACCGCGACTCCTACAAAGCAAAATGTATATGAACCTAAAAACCCAGGAGATTCTGCAGGTAGATATATTATCAGGGCACTGCAGCAGTCATGCTGTGTTAAAGGTTATTCCCTTAAATATCAGATCAATGAAAATCATTGCATTTAAGGTCAGGAAAATTTGTACGTTCCCTGATTGCATCAAGCCATGAAACCAAAGGCTGCCCAGGCTTCACCTCTCTCTTTAGAGAAGCCTGTGTGCAATATTTTCCCCAGGTTTTTGTAAGTTATGCAACGTCCTTGCCACAGTGCTGGAGATATTTGTAACAATTGTTAAAAAAGTTAAACAAGATGTGATTAGCAAATGGAACAGCCATGTCTCCTTTTAATTTTAATTTTTGGTTTTCCTTTTGTTCAAAAAGGAAAATCTCCCTCGAGTTTTGCACGTCAATGCACCTGTAATGAAACAGATTTTGGATCTCAAAGACTATGGCTCCGTCTGAGCACCAGATCATTTATCAGATTTGCCATGGGAAAATTCCCTTCCAGTTTCCTGACTAGGCTTAAGCAGTTCATAATAGCTTAGTCCAAAACTTCCCTTGTGCACTCACTGGTATTTGTTTGTTCCCCAGAGCTAAATCAGACCAACACTGTTCCAAATTGCAGACTCGACTGAGTCAACACTCCTTGTATCACCTGTGAGAAGAAACGACAGTTTTCTCCTTTTTTAATCCATTTTAACTGTAAAACAGTGGAGTTTAGAGAAAGTGTTGAATTTGATGTGTTTTAAGTCTAGCTTCCCATAGGTCCTGACATTAAGGATGACAGGTGATACACTAGCACTTCATCTCACTTATTCCTCGTGCTTTCCTTTCCTTTACATAAGCTTTGCCTTTTCTCTTACACTGAACTTGTAACTATCCTGGAGCAGGAGGAGAGTGTTTAGTCTGTGTTGGTATGGCACCTTGCATGATGAGGCTCCACTTCATCACCGCAGGCCCAGAAATAAAGATAAGACAAAAAGTAAGATAGATTAGCTATGGCACTTCCTACAGTCATTAAAGGCAGGCTGCAGAACCGGCTGGCTGGTCCCTGGGAGAAATCACTGAAATCCCTGCACGCAAACCTCATGTCCCAGAATGATGCCTTTCATTGCAGCAAGGAATGCTGCAATCAGCTGTTACCAAAGGAAAAAAACCCAACTTTTTCTCTTACACCCTTATTTTTCCCTTATCTCTTTACTACTTTTTAACTCCAGCTCCGCTTTTTTGGTCTGACCCTTTTTCTATTGTGCCGAGCTTCTCCACAGTGCTGGCAGCTGCTATTCAGTCTGCAAGGCAGCGGAAGGCTGAAGGTTTTATTATAGCAAAGCCCTCCTAATGTTGTGCATTGTGCATGGTTCAGCAGTGCAGTCATTAATCCTCTCCCACTGCTCTCTGCCACCCCTGGGGGAGGTTCTCCTCCAGGATGCATATCCCCTTGGCCTGTCATGTTGAGAGCCAGAAGCTCCTCAAATATTTCTGAATTTGTTGTCACAGTTGCAGCAACAGAAACATTTGACTTCTCTGTCTAAATCAATACAGGGTTTCTTCCTCTTTTGGTTTTTTTTTTTTTTAAAGGACATATGCCTACACAACTGCTTCACTGCCAAGCTCTTCAAAAGCACAAGCAGAGGAAGAGATGTTGGATGATTCTAGTTGTAATTTCAGTATATCTTTCAATTGCCCATCTACAAGCGGGTCAGTCTTGCACTTTTCAACCACATTTCCCCTCCATTCCAGGTTTGATGTTGACCTACTTTCCCATGCTATAATTCACTAATATTCCCCTCAGCATCCAGATAATAAAGTGAGAGGAAAAATCCAAATCCGACTTGCACCAAGCAATTATTTTCACGTCCATCTGTATTTGCTGTGTTAGTGCCAGGGTTTTGTTAATGCACAATAGAGGATAATGAGATCACTTTTTAATTCTCCATCTTCCTCCATCTGAAGCTCTGAAAGCACTGGGGAAAGACAAAAGCTGTCATGTTTTACCAGGGTAGTGCTTCAAACAGCAGTGTGCCTCGTAGTGATTACGGCCATATGTTTACAGGAAGGTATAAAAAATAAGTGGATAAATAAATAAATGAATGAAAATCCTTATGTTAAACATTTGACATAGATTCAGTAACACCTCAGGCAATTTGTCTCCCTTTACAAATAGTGATCCTTTAAACTAACTCCTCGGGTAACCCCCAGACAAAACCAGAAGCAAAGGTGGGCAGATGAAGCAGGTTAGTTGCATAAAGAGACAGAGGGCTTATTTTACAAATAGCCTGAGCTATACATATGAAAACACAG
This sequence comes from Harpia harpyja, assembly GCF_026419915.1. Lineage (NCBI taxonomy): Eukaryota > Metazoa > Chordata > Aves > Accipitriformes > Accipitridae > Harpia > Harpia harpyja. The sequence goes on along the minus strand of NC_068951.1, from coordinate 10,670,387 downwards.
CACTGAAAAACATGACACTACAGAAAATCCCTGCTTCAGGACTGTCCCTGGGAGAAGGAAGCATAGGTCCAAACCCTTCCCTGTCACCTAATATGTGAGCTACACAGCACGATGTCCTCATCGGGGCAAGCTCACCCTTGTATTTACTGCTGAACTGGGGCTCCGGAAGGCTAGCTGTGCAAAACTGCTAATTTAACTGCAAAGCCAGCCCTGACCTCCCCTTTCCGCACTGAGAGCTGTGCCAAGGCACAGACTGGCTACCATGCCGTGAGTGGACAGGGATTGATAGGCCTTAGGGCCGGAAGAGACTATGGTGATCATCCAGTCTGATTCCACACACACCATATGCTGTAAACATTTCACATATGTATAATATACTGCACAGGACTTCTAGAGGCTTGAACCTAACAGCTCTGTGTATCCTGGGAGTCTGCTGCCTATGAGAGGACATACAAATGTTTATTACATGTTGGAGCAAAATAACGAAGACCTCAATGTTAAACAATGATATCTGAAGTATACCACACACGGAGAGTGTCATGTGCTAGTAGTTTTCTTATTTTTCTGCTTTTTAGGGGTTTTAAATTCCACAGCTAGCTGTTGTTTGCTCTCCCTGGTGATACACAATGCAATGTCCTCACCATCTGCTGCCTGGAGGCACTCCCCTTTCCAGGAGAAGATGAACATGAGATTTTGCATGCCTGCGCGTGTGTGATTTTTCCTGTGCCTGTACCTGTCGCAGCCATTTCAAGGAAGCACTTTTTGCTGTTGACGGAGGAAGCAGTAGAGTGCTGAGGTCTTGCGATAAGACCCAGACTTAGGGGGGAAATGGGTTTGGGTTTCAAACTCCGCAAGCTTTTGCAGCAAAGACTGACTAGGACTCCAGTGTGAAAAATACAAACAGGCTGAAGGACGTCCTGGCTACATTCAAATCAAAGGACTTAAGAGTGCACATGACCTCCTCCGTGTCAAGTCACAAACGAGGACTTTCTATATGATCTCAGAGTATGGTCTGACCAATACTAGAAGCCCTTGACATAGAAGCAGAAGTTTTCCAAGCTATACTTTGTTTAAAACATGATAGATTTTGGCTAATAAAACCCCAGTGCATTCAGAGAATCCCCAAATATGCATAACAAGCCAGAGATAACTAGATGAACTTTCAGATCAGATGTCTTATCATATTCTTGAAATAATACTTTTGATCAACGAAAAAAATTACTGAAGAAAGCTTTGAGTAAATACAAATGAAGCAACTCTGTTGCCCTCAGTAGAACTGGGATGTCTGTTTACATCGAGATGAAACTTGGTGTGCACATTTTTACTGTTCTCGAAGTCCTGTTTTGATAGAACAACTTTTGCATTTCTGAACCTTTAGGAAATTCCTCAGAGAACAAATTCCAGGGGTAGGCAGAGAGACACTACTTCAGAGGGTTTCCTAAGTAACAAAAGAGTCAACAATACCATGCCTCATCAAAAATGAAATTATGAAAAGCAAAATTTGAGACCAAAACATAGGGTTGCTTTTTTTAAAGCAGGAGGTGTTTTTAAATTGCCAGGTTAGTATAAATGCAATAGAGCCTGGGTTTTTAATAAAAGTTAATTTTTTACCGGTGAACTGATTACAATGTCTCCTGACATTTTTTTTATACACAAATATTAACTATGGGTTAATCGCACACCATTGAATCCGCTTGTATTTGTAGTCTCTATAAAGGTGACGTTATGGTGCATGGTAGTTTCTGGTGTGTGTCTGCAAGCTCCACTATTGAGAGAATTTTCTTCTGGCCTCAAAAATGCCTCTGAGAGTTTTAACTGACTGGACCCATTGCTGGATAACACTACATTATACAGATATCTAAAGTTTTTGGAAAAATTTTGTTTGAGTGCATGAGTAGCTGGTGGCTAACAGCAAGGAAAGAAAAATTAGGAATAATTTACTAGAGCACGAGTGTGATATGTGCATAGAAATCTTTTAAATAGAACAAGTAGCCTCCTCCAGACGTATTTAATGACAAGAGAATAAACTCAGCTCCCAAATTACGGTCCAAGTTCACAGCTAAAGTTGTTGTTTCTTAGCTTTGCAGTTAGTACCCTTTCAACCACATCTAAATACAGCAAAACATAACCTCCCAAATGGTGGGAACTGGCTGGGGGATGAGGAGACCCATCCTCAGCTGTGTCTACAACCACAGCTGGACTGAAGTCAACCAAGCTCTGTGGCTTTTACCAGCCTTGCTGTGTGGTCATCTGAACTCACCTTCTCCCGAGGCTGGCAAATGGCTTGGCAGGGGAAGCTGTGGGCAGCTGGAAGAAACAGCCTTGGCTTCTCTACAGCGCTTACTTCTAACACAACCCCTTGGTCATAATTTGAAAGTAATACAGAGCGTGGACAGGCAGCCAGCCCAAACATAGGATGGCGAGAGATGCCCCTTGACTAGCTGGAATATTTCAAAGGAGACATTAAAAAGTGACCATAGAAGCCAGAAACCCAAATCTCATTAACTGTGTCCACACTGTACTTGACCTGAATGGCTCTGGGGTCCTGGCACTTGACTCCTGTGCCAGCCCCCACTGGCAACCTGTGCTTAGCTTGATTTCAGCTTGATGTTCTACTGCCTGTAAATCCCTTCTGCCCCACAGCAAAGACAGAGTCCTCTGGGAAAGTAATTTTTTCTGTCTGACATGATCGCCATGAGGGAGATCAAATAGCTGGAGACTGCGCAAGTGGTGGGCCATGCCACTGAAACCTGTTTTCAGGATACTGTAACCAGTGGATGCACCGTGGAAATGAGGTTTTCCCTCAGGAATGTAAACTGCAACCTGCAAGACTAAGGGGATATATATAGGAGGCCAATAAGTAACGAGAGAAATAGGTATGAACTGGAGGCAGAGATGATCCACCACCAACAGTATATGGTTGTGCCTCAGCGGTAGTACATTTACACATCCAAAGACACATGAACTGTAATGCAAATCAAAGCAGAAAGGTTGTAGGATGAAGCTAATCTCAGGGAAAGTGGGGGCATCTCCCAATGACAGAATGGCCCCCACAATGTTTTGCACATCTATTTGAAAACAGAAACCTTTATGGAAAGAGCTCAGTTGCAGCTTGAGCCCTGTAACAGCCATCTCAGGCAGGTGCAGATCCTCACTAATTTCTGATGTTTCCACTAGGCTAGAAGTGGATTAAGCTCAATAAATGCACAAACCTGCACAGGGTAACTGACATGGCAGGAGGCGGAATCAGGGCCTATCAGCGGCTGCTGAGTCACTTAGGCAGACAAACCTCCTCTGAAGTTTTACATGTGGCTTCATAGAGCTTATGGCTGCTTTCTCACCTTTCTTCTCAGGAGCAACTGAATAGCTCAAGAATATTGTTAACACTGTGGAAAGGAAAATACACCCTGCTTCATGTATGATTTTGCAGACCCAGAATGTTTCACCATTTCTGTAAATTTGGCAATTTTGCAGTCTGGTCACGTTTTCCTGCCTATCAACCTGGGCCGTGTGATTTGTTGCCCTGGAAGAAAACCACTATTATGTTAGCAGTACACAGCAGCAACAGTTCTAACATCTGACACAGCAGTAGCAAGTTCCTGACCTGACATTTAGAAGAGACTTTTTCCAACTCCAGTGTGCTTTGGAGTAAGCCCTAAAGACCTTGCCCATGCTTTACACCAGTAGTGTTGCTTGTGATCAGCATTTTACTCTTCATCTGGCTGTGGCTCCTCGGGTCTTTTTGTTCTTTCCGAACTTTCAGCTTACAGTCGAATGTCAGCTCCTCAAAAATAAATGGTTGGCTTGTGGTTAAGGAATGGGAAGAAGGCTCGGTTAATTCCCAGCTCGACCACAGACATCCCAACTGAGACTGGCCGGATTGCTAAGGGTCTGGTTTATTCCAGAAGCACTAAGCTCCCCTGAACTGAGTTGCTACCTAGTGGAGTTTTTATGTGCTTGGTGTACTTGTAAAGCAGGTCCTTAACGTCTCCGCTAACATCAACAGCTGTAGGGTAGGGACAATCCTTCTGCCTTTCTTTCACTTTTTGTAAGCTGGAAGCTCATTAACAGGCACTCTTCCCTGAAGCGCTTATACAGCACCAAGCACACAGAGCTCCAGTGGGTTTAACAGAGAAGCAAAAAGAGACAAGGAGCAGAGACCCTCCATATGAGAGGGTCAGCAGAAGGGGATTCTCCCACACCCCAGGAAGCTGATCAGAATATGCCAGAGGAAAAAAAAGATTGTAATTCTCTCAAACGCACTTGGAAGATTAGACAGGCTGACTCATGGGCACATTTAATGGGTTTCTGGCGGAGTGATTGTACCTCCTCATTTGAACTGCTCAAAATGAAGGCAGAATTTTAGTCACACAGAAATTACATCAAAAGGAAAAGCCAGATGTTTTGTGAATCCCACCACTAATGAGTTACAAGTGCTGTTTTTTCCATTGTACAAGAAAATTATGAATTTTTAAACATATACAAAACAAATTGTTTGTGATTACATTAGACCTTCAAAAGAAAGTGGGAACATAAATTCAGAGATGAATAGCATAATATTGGATGCTTGCCTCTCTGCTTGACTTCAATAACTTATCTCAATAAATCCCCCAGCAGAAAGCATCTTATGTACTTCAAGCCTGGAGAAGATGAGACATGAATGCTGGAGGAATTACAAGACAGAGGGGCTTTCTTGCAACAGTGAACAAGCTGAAAATTACAAGGTAATGGAAACTCAGTGGGAGGCCCCCGTACCCTGCCATTAGCTAACTCCTACAATGATTGCTGCAGAAATCACTTAGGTTATGTAAGCACTGTACAGTGTTTCTGCACTTTGCATCTCTCTCCACCTAAGCACACAGACAATTTAATTAGGCAAGAGGAGATACCTGAGCAACAGGGACTTTTGCTTGCAGATGAAACAGAGCTGCCTCCCCAACTGAAGAGCAGCCCCTTGTCCCAACACAACTGTTTGCCTGTCTCTTCTTTGTTGCACTTTGACACCGGCTGTACAGATCGGTTTATTAAAGCGTTTACCATTTTTAAGCCAATATAGCCCCAACCTCCCCAAACCACACTACTACCGTGACTGTGGAGCTCAGGAAAATGAAGAGATAACAGCAGGAGAGTATTAGGCTTGAGTTGCTTAAAGGGCAATTAGCGCCTGTCCCTCATGCTTCTTACTGTGGTCTCATCCCATAGAAACACTCATTATTCCAGTCTTGGATAGTAAGTCAGCTTCATATAAACATCCCTGTGCTGTGGCTTTTATTTTACCAACCAGGAGGTTAATGAGGGTAAGACACTTTTCCAGTGTTAAAAGGGAAGAAGAAAGCCAACCCAGCAGGTGCGATATGGCAGAGCAGAGTGGGAAGTGCACTTATAAGGCGGCACAAGAAAGTGGGCAAGAAGAAAACACTTTCTCCAAGCAGATACAACACAGAAAGAGAGGAAATCCTCTGCTGAGAAGTTGGGAACATGAAGGAGATACAGGGGAGATCATGTTAAGTTTTCCCCAGGAGCTGGGGAAGGAGAGAGCAGTAGCAATGGCAAATGGAGCGTCACTTCGTATTTAGAAAATGACACTGGTGCTGTGAGTGGACTTACAATGCTGGCATGAGGAGGCACAGTGCCAGGATTGTGGAGCAGGGGCCTTGATCGCGGGCTCTGCACACTGCAAAAAGGCCCTCCAAGACAACGGTCCACCAGCAGAACATCGCTGTCCCCCAAATTTTATCCTCTAAGAACTGCTGTCTCCTGCCTTCCTTTACGCTATCACACCACAAAGCCATCAGCAATCTGTCCTCAACCCTGAGGGTTGTTTGGTCCTAGAAAAGCCAATTGAATGAGATGCCCATGCCAGACTGAATTTCCTATTTCTTATCCCTCACTATAAAGTTTAACCCAACAAGACCCTGGGCTCTGTGCCGGTGGCCAGGTCTGGTCCTACCTGAACTGAGTTTTAGAGATGCCACAGCAGCCACAGGGAGAGGTTTTACTCATCATAGCAGAGAGGAAACAGAAGTCACAGGAGATCAAACCTGCAGCCTGATTTTTGATCTTAGGTGCTTAAAAGATAGGCATCTAAATCCATATTTAGGTACTTACATGTCTCAGTGAAGTATTTTCGGGCATGACAGCGGAAAGCTTGACTCTGAGGAACTTCAAGCTAGATATGACTTGACACTTCTGATAGCTGTGATCTCATATACCTGCATGCGAGTCAGGCGTAACCTTGCCTGATGTCCATCACAGCATCCTCTAGAGAGAGGTCAGAATCAAGCCCAGACTGGGGCTGGTTTAAAGCATGCCTTAATGGAAACTCTTGCACTGCATGTGTAGTTCTTTGGTTCTGTCTCAGCTCTCAAAGAGAGGGCTGGGAGTTATTTCCCCAAGGTAGTGCCCTGCATGGAAGTCCCTTCCATGCTATCAGTATGTGCCATAACCATCAGCAACATCTTTGATATACACTGCTCACATTTAAACTCAACCCTCCTCCAGCATTTTCCAATCAATACTATGCCAGGATTGCTGAGATACCTTGGTATTTTCCAGTAACTATGACAGAAAATACAAGATATATTGCAAACGCCAATGAAGCCACTAGATGACATTTATTCTTGTGCCTGCTTCAAATTCAGTGGGACAGATTGTGTTCTGAGCCGGAGGAGGGATGGATTTCACCCTCTGTGTCTCAGAGATGCTTTTGTGGTGGTGACTGTTACATCTCTGGTATGAAATATGCAATTATAAAACCTTGCCTCTTATTCTATTTTAAAATAATTTGTTTCTCTCAAATCAGTAAGATACTAGGTATTAACTGTTAAACATTCTTGTCTTTCTTCTGTATACAGAGGACAAGAAATTTAGAAACATTGGTACTCTATGTGTGAAAGTGAATCTCAGATCCCAGAACGTGCTTTGGTTTTTATGGGTTTCATTTTAGGAGTTGGTTGAATTTTTAACTCAAATCAATAAAATTCATGGGTGCATTTACGCACACATCCAGCTTTCCTGGACATGTTAGAAGATTACCAAGCTTGCCTGATTCTAATTAAAAACAGACCAGTGGGCAATCAATTTAACTTGTACCAATTTGTAATTACAACGTTTGCTCTACAGCTCAACAAATAAAGGTGGCAAAGGAGGAGGGGCTTCTGTGGGATTTTTGTGGTGCTGCCCTGAAGAACCTCAGAACAAATCACCTGTGATAAGTTTTAATGTGAGAACTGCACTGTCCTGTCAATACTACTTTATACAACAACAAAATGGAAGATGTGGGAAAATAAAAGGTGTAATAGCCTCTCTGAATTGCCACTTATTCCACTCCTCCTGCTGTCTGACCAGGTTACTTACATGATGAGCTGTCTTCTCTGTTTTTCAGTCAGGCTGCTCATTTACCTGTGCTAGGTGTTTCTATGGGTAGATCTCTCATTACTGCTGCTGCTTGACCAATTGAAAGTGGAGTTTCATCCTCTTCTGCCTTTCCTCTTTCTCCATCACTATTCAGGCTGTAATGAGGACAAGAAATACGATCAAGTTCTTCCGTTCCATAACCACCCTTCCCTTCTGAACTGATTTTTCATTAAAAGGATTCCTGAAGAGTTATCCTGCAGCTGTTCAACCAGTACCTCAACTTGCACAGTCTGTGCCTGATTTAATCCAACAAATAGACTGTTTTCTTCCCTGTCTTGGCACTTTGTACAGCCAAGGAGTACTTGCAGCCTCAGTGTAACATTATGGCAAGACAATGTTTCCTGTGCAATGGAGACAAGCTAAAGTGCTTCCTTTTCCCTATCACCATATGATGTTAAATTCCATATCCCATCCCCAGCAGTAGAAATCCATTGACAATTTCTCCTAATTCAAGCTCTGTCAATTAAATGACAGCAAATAAATGACAACTTTAATGGCACTCCATAACTAAAATGACTCTGCAACAATTTTTGCTTTATTGCTCACTTGTGTCATATCAAGTATCACGCAATTCTGAAAAATATCCCCAGAAGAAAGAGAAAAAGAGAAATAATGGAGGAAGGAAACAAAACCAGTGAAAGAAGAGACCAGAATCTACTTTCTGTTATTGAGTGTACATAGTTCATCTCTAAGACTGGGCAGAGTTCAATGCAGCTGATGAGGTGACTGGTAGATGCTTAGAGTGAAGCTGGTCTTTCACAGCAATTCACATTTCCATCTTTTATTTGTAGTGCCAAGACACTCAGCTATTGCCAGACACTGAGTCAACACTGGGTTTTCAGAGAAAAAAATACACAGTTCAAACCTGTGATTTAATAATTTGAAGTACTGCATTGCCTCTGCTCCCTTGGAGATATCTGATGCATAGGAAAACCAAATTACTTACTGTTAACACTAACTTGTTTCACTGAGGATTCTTATTTATTCTGAATGATCTTCAAGCACTGGAGAGTGTTAAATGCACACCACCAACCAGGAAATGCTTATAATGATAGTTATTTGTCATACATTCTCTCATCACTGGATGTCTGCAGGATGGATGTGGGAACCAGTATCACTGAATAATTTAGGTTGGAAGGGACCTTTGGAGGTCTTTAGGCCAACCTCCAGCTCAAAGCTGTCCCAACTAGATCAGATTGCCAAGGACCTTGTCTGTTTTAAATATCTCCACTGGTAGAGATCCCATAACCTCTCTGGTCCTCTGCTCGTGTGTGATCACTCTCAAAATGAAATTGTTTTCTTTATATCTGGAAAGCTATCTCCAAAAGGGTTATATATCTGGAAATATTTCCTTATTCCTCTTCCCTTATATCAATGTGATTTCCTGCCCTGAACACTGTATTTGTTGCCTCTTCTCCTAACAGAGGTAAAGCTAGAATCAAGCTGTGTGGAAACCTCTGACAGCATCAGTATTTTGCAATATTCTGTAATAAGCAGGTCTTGTGCTCATATCCAGAGATGTGTTAACCCTTACCCAGATCTAAGGTCTATCTCTGAAGGTACTAAAGTTAATGAGAGTTTTCCCGTTAGTGATACCTAACATCCCTTGATGTCAGTGACAATTTGTGAATGCTCAACAACATTTTTAAATTATTAAATAAGGACTCAAGTGAAATCACTACTAGCTGGGATTTTGCTGGGCTATTGTATATGCTGCAGTAACTTGCACTGTCAACCAAATTCATGTTTTCTCAAAAGTAACAGGGTGAAGAAGGATAAGTGAATTTACTAGAAAGCCTGAAGCATGTCAGCAAAAGAGACAAGACAGTAAAAGAACCACTATCACCAGCTGAAGCATTGAGCTCAGTGGTCTGAAAGCAGCTCTGGCTGGTACTTTGCTTATCATTAAGTAGGAAGTCATTTGGTTTCTCTCCCAATATTTGCTGCTGTAGACCTCAAATATAATTCTTTCTGAACAGGAAAGCACTCCACAGATGAATCAGTTCCATTTGCCACAAAGGCAAACTGGTCTGCTTCATAATTGATTTTCCAGACAATTGATTTAAACTTTTCAATCCCCTCATGGTGGTAGGATTAGATCTGAGTCTTTACAGTGCCCTACAGTTTGCAGGGCGAGCTCTGAGCTATGTTTCTCTTTCACAGAGTTCTGCTTAATTGGATGAAGGGGACAGAGTTCAAGGGCAAGCCAACAGAAGGTGTTTTATTTAAACATAGCCCTAAAGTACCTGTAATGAGAAAGTGTGTCTCTCACTCCCATGTATAAATGACAGAAGCAATGTTTCAATTCCATTTACCTCTCTCAGCTAGGTGGTTAATACAGAAACCTGATGTATTTTATCCCATAGCATTAGTTCAGGGAAATGTGTTTATTATGAGTTCCATTATAATATACTTAGCACAGTCCTTTCAAGTGATGACTAGAGGTTTATTTAGGAACTAATTCAGCACCAACTACAGTTAAAAAGAAGCTTTCACATGTCAGTGGAAACTGCATTGGATCTTTACTGGCTGTTATGGTTAAAAATAATCAGTAATAGAGCTGAGGGAAAGCGATTAAACATTTTTACATGCAGCTTATTGGCATAAACAGCGTTACTTCTCCCAGTGCATTATTGTTTCCAATAAGTTTTCTTATTAGGATAGGTGGGAAATACCAAACCTCCATGGCTGCTGTGTGAATATGTTTCCTTCTGACAAAAGTTTAGTTTGGCATTCCAGAACCGGGAGTTCCCAACAGCCACTAGAAACATTTTCACCCACATTAGGATGGTCAAGCAGCAGCAGTAATGAGCCCTCTGCCTGTAGGGCCACCTAGCACAGCTGTCCTTATTTTGTGAAGGGATAAAAAGACTAAGGTTTACCTCAATTTACAGAATATTCTGTTTTTCACAGTCCAGTTGAGCACTCATAAATTCTGCTGTCCTCCAGGGGAGAGGAGGTACCATCCCCACAAGCCTGGGTGCTTCCACTGGTGTTATTTACTGGCTGGACCAGAAAGGAGTAACAGTTTACAGCAAAGATGTTTTAGAACATGGTTTAGATCAGTTAATAATGTCTGAGGTTCTCGGGCTAAGAAAAAAAAAGAGAGTTGACAATCATGTATAGTAATCACAGACTGCATTTATAAGCTATTTATGTTCTGAATACCATGTACAATTTAAAATGACCGGTATTGGATGGAATTTTCTGCATATAAGGAAAATTTCTTAAAAATTGTATTGTAAACTAGCTGAGAAACATTGCTATGACAGAAACTGAGGCGGTCAGATCTCTCAGGTAGATCTGCCCCGACCTACTCTACCAGGTCACCATGGAAGGGCTTTAACAACACCAATGAGGTTTTCTTAAATAGGAAACAGAACTAACAGCTTTTCTTTTACAGTACTCGGGACAGTGTGAATAAGATAAAGGTTCCCACTGTGTTCCTGGGGGACAGATCCCTTTCCTTAAGGATTGCTCTCAGTGTGGTGCTCAGCACTTGCTGGCACGCCGACAACGGCGTGCAGGTGGTCTCGATATCTAGGGTCTTTTTGCGTGCCACTGCTGAGGCCTGGTATTATCCCTGACCCTGCGGTCACCAGCTCCCTGCTGCACGGGCTCTCCCCATGCTCGGCTCTGCCCTGCTCCTGGCCCAAAGGTCTCTCGCAAACACCCCCAGCACACTCTGGGAAGAAGCAGTCTCCCGTCCTTCCCAAGGGTCGGACCTGACCCAGTAGCTCCATTTTTGAAGGCAGATTATTATGGTCAGGGACGTATAAACACCATCTACCACAAGCACACATTCCTCTTTTCCTACTATCCCCTTTCCTTTCTCTGAATAGCTCAACCCTGCTTCTCCCTAGGAGTTTGATCCAGAGTTAGGGCTTGACATTCAGAGAGGAAAAAAGCAGCAGGGATTTCCACATAGTCCATCTTGCTTTTCCACCTGCAAATGGAGCCAGAGCTTGGTCTGTGAATGCCATCCCAGGGGTACTGCAGTATCTGTCTCCAGATAAAGCTGTCATAAATTCACCAGTGGTCTTACTCGACCCATCAGCCCAATGCCAAGAATTCCACTAGCGCTGCCCGATACAAACGGTGTCCTGTAGAGTGCCACAGGAGGGGTCCCCGCTTTGCAGGACAGTGGAAGCCCCCAGAAGCTCTGCCTGGGTTTTCCACAACCATTTTTCACCTGAACATCCTGCAGTGCTCTGTAAAGGGGTGATCATCTGTGGCCTCACTATGGATGGGGAAAGCAATGTAGAAGGTTTGCTTGTGCTCACCTCAAGGGAAGCTGGGGGCACAGGCAGGGTGGGACGGTGGCTCCCCCTGCCCCTGACGTGTGGTCACGGTGTGTCGTCTTGCATTTCCAGGCCCACGAGGGAACATCTGCCATTGCACGGGTGGCATCACCAGTGCTGGGTGGACAGTCGCTCAGATGGTTTCGCAAGTCCAGCAGTGACCCCAAGACAGTAATTCCCACACGCTGCGTTCAAGTTCCTCCTTCCTGAAGCACAAACTGCGGTAGCCAAACAGCCTGACAATAGTGTCTGAGTCTGACACAATCAGCTCAGGACAAAGGCAAAGATAACAGCTATTGTCTTCCCTATCATTACAACCATGCTGGGAAGAAACAGGCTTCCACTGCCTCTCCTCACCACATAAGATGGGACTGTTTGTTTTTCTTCACAGTCACACTACTTAGTTATTCTGAATTAATAGACGAGCCAGTCAATAGAAAGGTTACTCCGTATGGCAGGCATGCAGGACACCCAGCTGACAAGGTGTTTTTCACTTTAGAATGGTAAGGTTTTTAATAGAGTGTAAATGTCTTTAATCACCCAGGCTAAACAGCACTAAGCACAAGTTCAAGGTGACTCCAACGGCTCCCCTTCAAAATCTGCATTTTCATCTTCCTTAGATTAATTCATATTTTAATTGCTTATATCACTGATTGAAGTGCTAGCAAAAGGAGCACTTTCATTGCTTTGATCTCCTGCTTTCACTACACACAGGCAAGGTTGGACGTTAGGCAAACCTACAAAATTGCTCTGCTTCAGGGGACAGCACGTGGCATGAGTGCAGAATGGCTGAAATCACACAGCATGAATGCCAGCAAGGCCTAGGGACAGGCTGCCTCATGTTTCTCGTGCCATTCCATACATGTAATTGCTTACACCACTACCAAAACAAGAGAGACTTCATCAGTTTTATCAATCAAATTTGAACCAGGAGGATACTCGGAGAATCCTTTTTTTGCAGTGAGCTTGCAAATTTCCACCCTAGGGTCAGAGCCCTGCACATGGTCTGTAACACAACCACCCGCCCCACCCCTTGCAATGGGTGGCCATGGTCCTGAGTCTCCCATCCTTCACACAGAGCTAAACCAACTAACAAAATACCTCTTCATACACAAAGACCAGTCAGTAAGCCACTGCTTCACAAAGGGGACAAACAAGAACGGCTGCGATAAATGTGGATAACATCACCAGTAGGTTGGAGAAGGGACGATGAGACCTTTTGTTCTTGCCACAGCACACCAGTGAGGAGCTTTCAAAGAAGTTGAAAGGACAAAAATTCAAAGCCAGCAAAAAGAAATATTTTTATACTGTGATTAGCCTACAGCACTCATTGCCATGGGATGTTCCTGAAGGAAAAGGAAAAAAGATTTGAAAAGGCATTGGAAATACACATGCCTATCATGGCTGTTTAAAGCTGACGGCTATCAAATTGGGGGAAGGGATCTTAATATTTTCTTTCAGTGTGGGCTCCTGCGAGGCGTTTGTTACTCATCTGTCTGTCCAGGGTTTCAACACTTAACAGTCTAACGTATCTGCTTCTGACATCTGTCAGAGAGAAGACCCTGAGCTAGAGCTGCTGCTGGTGCACCCAGCCTGGATGGTCCTCTATTGCTGATGAGTATTGACATCAGAACAGCTCATGCTGCGTAGCACAAGTATCAGCTGAACCATAAACATATTAAAAAAAAAAAACCAACCCAAACCCAAACATTGCATTGTTCACTCAGAAAAGCTAAGTACAACTTTTTTTCCTCCTTTTTTTCTGGTTGCCCAGATAGTGTAGCATCCCTGAGGGGCTTCCACTGAGAACATGAGCACACCCCTTGGCAAGTGAAGCTTGATCATTTCTGAAAAATATATTTATGGTTCAAAAAACAGTGTTTCTGTGTTAACAGAGGAGGTTTTGCACAAAGCACTGTGTGCACTAGCTATTTCTGCCCATTTCAAAGCCCCAGTGAAGTTGTACATACCAGCAAGAGCACTAGACATGGGGACTGCAGTGGGGCCACAGTCTGTCCCTGCACTGAGGGCAATTCTTTTGGTGAGGAGCTGCTGATGTGCCTGGGAGTTACCTTTGCCAGCAGCCCCCATCCTCCCTTCAGCTGGGACAAATGTCTTTCACACCAGCCTGTCACCTTCCTCCCTACCAGACCAGCTTGCCCAACTTCAGATTTGCACTTCCTCCTTTAATTTGATTAGTGACAGCTGCTATTATCTGAGGAAATCTAAATTGCCTCTTCCTGTGCTAATGAATCACTGTACTATGTGTGTGGGGATTAGAGAACAAGATGAATTTATTAATATGCTTCTAATTAAAGGGACAGTTCCACTGTGCCAGTGGCTTTTGGTGAAGGGGTTATAGCAGGTTTTGGAGGTGGAGAGGAGAGCCACAGGTTGTCACTTCTAATTACAAGCCACACTTGTACCTATATATCTTCTCAGACTACAACTAGTAAGTGGAGATACTAATTTACGTGCACGGAGCAGAGCAGCGTATCAATGGGGATGTCACATTAAATTCTCTTGTCTGCAGGAACCCGTTCAGGTCCAGCATGGTGCTGCTGAGGCTGCACTGCCTGTTGCAGCAGCCAGAATGACTTTAAACTACCGATTGCCTGGAGGTGGGAGGATGTACCAAGGAAAGGGTCATCCTAAATTGACTTCTCTCCTACACTCCTTCTTAAGCATCCTTTATTATCTGTCAGATAATAAATTACAGCTATCTGTCTGATTAGATTTGGGACTGACTGAGGCTAACCACTCTTATCTAAGATTTTTAAGTTACAATTGCTCAGGCATCTAACATGAGAGACTTTAATGATTTTGTTTTCAAGGTAACTGGGCACTTAAAAAATCACCAGTCAGTTTGTAAAATGCTAGTGAAGGATTTTGTAAACTAAGCCTAATTACAGCAACAACAGACCTGTTTGCAAGAAGATCTGATCTGAATACTGATGCCCCAAAGAATTACTTTCATATATTCTGCTTGGGAGACTGCAAATTAAAAAACCGCACTTGTACATATTCTTCTTATCTCATACCTAATGCCAGGAACTCAGAGAGATGGCTCCCATCCTCCCTTCACAAAATATAATGGAGCAACATGTCTCCTGCTGTACAACAGGGAAATGGGACTGCTCAGGAATGGCACTGCACTGTCTTCACAACTACAGCCCAAGCCAGTATCCTGAAACCCCACTGATAAAAAGCACAGGGAAAAAGAAAGTCCATGTGTACTCATGTCTCATTCCCCAAACCAGGTCATGGTTTTGGAGAGGAGAATGTCTAATCTGGTGTGGCCATTCTTACACAATTAATTTTATGTGCGGAATCTTAACTTCTCCACAGGATGAGCCAATAAGGAACTCTAATAGAGGGAACTGAGGAAGATCTTTCTTCTTGGACCCACCTTTTATTGTAATTCTTTTGGCCCGGATTTACCTAAATATCGATGCAGTATCAGCAGGATTAAGACAGAACATGTTGTGAATAAAGCACATCCAGGAAGATGAGGTGCTCAGCTGTTCTAAGATGTTCACTGCAGCCTTAATTCTTCAGAAGAGCAATACTCATGCTTAAGGCAATACTGTTTGTGTGGTGAAGCTTAGGTGGCTGAGCGGTGTGAATTTATATACTAGTAATCTTGACCCACTGAAATCACCAGAAGTCTCTTTGTGGACTTCCTCTCTGGCTTTGGATCAGACCCTGATCCTCAGCAGATGTAAATCCCTGCATCTCCACTGAAGTCACCAGAACTATCCCAGGTTAGGTCAGCTGATTTCTCTCCACAGTAATTCAACATGCATAATTACCTGCAAAAGCATTCTGCTGACAACAGTCTTCTCTTCTCAAATGGACTATTTTCACTGCATTCCCAGGTTCTACGTCTTCTCTAATAACGTAGTATTCTAGGTGGATTATCCATCACCATAAAATCATTCATTCTTTCAGATACAGTTAATTTTAATGAGGCTGGCATGGACTAACAAGCCATTGATTCACATTTACAGATACAGTAAGCAACTCTTGATTTCTTTCAATCTCTACACTCGAGCGTGCTAAATAGTTTTAGCCAACGGTACACGCTGGACACATGCCCACCTTCTTACTGGGAGATATCCAAACATTTCGTACAAGGTTATCACTTTGCACTTTGCCGCAGAGGAAGAGAAACTAAGAGCATATTGGTATGAACAGACCTGCAGGATAACTTGATTTCCTGTAGTCATTTCAAATAAACGAACAAGATTCAAGTTTCAGTTATCACTTTGTAAAGCTGACTCATAGCTCCAGGAAAAGCCTAAAGAAACGCTTTTCATTGTGGATTCTCTCTTTCATTGGAGGTTAAAAGATTAGGGGTACCCAGACTGCTGTTATAATGGAGGAAGAGACAGTCCCCAGCTTGAACCCAGCTAATTTTGCTGTTGGGGAGCTCACTGCTGTGCTCAGCAGTAGCTCACATTGACGAGAGCAGATCCAGATGGAGAATCCCAACCCCAAAATTGCTATTCAAAACATAAAAAGAAAAAAAAAAAAATCTTTAAACACTTCTGAGCTACCTGGCCCAAACTGCTGCGCTCTACGCTCCTTTCATTTAGATGCCTGAATTTAGCCTGTATGAATCACCCTATGATAAATCTCTACCCAGACTTGATATATAAATCATACATTTTTCAGCATGTGAAAATCGCAAGTCCTGGGATTAGAAGATAACCTGGGACTCAAAGCATGAGTGATCCAGTCAGTCTTGTATTTACAGGGCCAGAAGGGTCTTCAAGACAACATATAATCTATGCCCTTACTTATTTGCTTATATCCCGGTGTTATGTTTCAGAGACACTCACTTGCCCCGGCTGCAGGGCCTCCCAAGGCCGTATGTTCCAGTCCTCACCATATATTTCATGAAAAGCTTTTTGTAGCAGGCAATCTGAATCTTCTTGGCTGCAGTACAAAGCCTAAACGTCCTTGTTCTATCTACTGCAGATAACAAGGACAAATTACTCTCTTCCCCTTTTTAAGTGTTTTAAAGATGCCTCCTCTCCCCTTAGCCCTGCTCTGCCTTAAGTACATGCTCTTTCACAGGCTCCTTATGCTTCTGCTCTCCACCAGTAATGATGGGACGACAGCACCATGCCTCCCTTCCTCAGAGGGACAAACACATTTAGGAGATTATGAGTTTCAGATACTACTGTAGGCAGTATGAGTTTTTTCAAGGTACTTTGAAGTGATGGATAGCATTGTCAACTGTAAATTTAGCTCAAGCATTGGAAAACAAGAGCATTTCCCTCACAACAAATACATTGGTCTTCTGTATCGCCCCAAAGTCATCACAGAAAACCACCCCGCAGAGCACTGCTAAGTGGCTGCTACAGTGTTCCACCATCTTCAGCTAAAGTCTGGAGGCTGGACTATGAAACTAAGTAATAGGAAACTTCTATGAGAATATGCCACTTGATTGGACATATTCTACTGGTTCTTAGCTGCTACATTGAGAGGAGTGAGCAGCAGGCATGCCTTATGCATGAGGCTTGACTGGATGCAGAGTGACCACCAACATGAAACGGGGCCTGAGGGGGCTCCCACTGCATGGACAGCACAGCGCACATGCTGAATCGGGCCCAAGTAACACAGGAGCTACCGCTCCTGCCTTCTATCAACACTTGCATAATTCTGACATGCAATATGAACAAGAATTTCTCCTTTGCCTAATTAAGAGATGTTAATTTAAGTGTGGTTTTCAGTGTTTGCTTAAAGAAGCACAGTTACTTCTGCTTTCACAGCATAAAACAAAAATCTCAAATAAGGTCCAAAGACAGGGCCTTGGGTTTGGGGTTACTAAACAAACTGGCTTTGACTTCCTGGGATTCACAGATCATAAGAACCTACTGCTTGTTACATTCTTAGAAGACAAATTCTCGAGTCTCAAGGGAACATCTACTAAACAGTACTTTAGCTCCTGCCCCCCTCTCCAACAGTTAAGTGGATGTATGGACAGATCAGACCAAACAGATTTTAGACATTTAAGCAATTTAGATGTCCATGTTTTCAGAAGGTGCAGAGCAAGAAAATGGATGTTCAGCTTTTTTTAAGCATTTAAGTGAGGCACTTAAATTAGAGCAACATGGCTCCCCGTATAACCTATTCAAGTAAGCAGTACTTGCTAAGGTCTGGCCTGTCCTCTTCCTTCCCCAGACTATAAAGGGATCTCCCTGGTAGCCACGTTCCTAACTTAACTGCTCCAGTTCTGATAAACCTGGTGGTAATTGTAGCCAAGTCTTGAAAAAATGCGGGGGATGCTCTCTTTTCCCCAAATCCATCCAGTTCCAAGGGAACAGGAATTACTACAAGGACTGTTTCTTGCATTCAGCTTGAGAATATGTCTAGAAAAGGTGAGTAGCTGTCACACCGGATACATGGGTTTGCAAAACAAGAGACACTTGGGAAGCATTTGAAAGGACGTAAGTCCAGAGAATGAGTCTCTAGCTGTTGTTCCCTCTTCCTTACTCCTTCATGCTGCAAGGCATGCAGAGAAGAGGAGAAAATGAGGATCCTTCTATGTTCAATGACCAGCGGAATCACAAAGTAAATATGGAGTGGGTACTCAACAGAGCTGTCATGAGAACAATGGATACCCATAACCCCCACCACACCTACAGCGTCACTGTGCCCAGGGCAGTTTGGAGGTGCCCTAAGAACAGCCTGTGAGTAGCAGGGGGGTGCTGAGCCCGAGGCTCCCTCCTGTGGTTTGCACAGGAGGGATCTGCCAGGGCAACATCCTGCAGTGTTAAGTAAGCTCCTCAATCAGCATGGAATTCTATTCTATTCTATTCTATTCTGAAGGAGAACAGGATGAGAAATAGACTACTTTACATTCAGGGCTCCAGTAAAGCAACAATAGGATATATCACTATCAGAGGGTAAGGAAAGCAAAAAAGAAGCTAAACCTTTGCATTATTAAATGCAAAATGTAACAACATTTAAAGTGACACCTTCATGAAGAGAGCTTTTAAATTATTCACAGTCAATGCAATACAATCCACAGCTAATTACAGCCTATACATGCAAATGAAAGTAATGATAATCATAATTACTTTGCACTTATATACTGTAGCAATTTTCATCTGAAGACCTTAAAGTCTTTACAAACATTAATTAATCCTCCCATCACCCTGGTGTGCTAGGTAACTGTTACCATAATTCTCATTTTAGACACAGGTAAACTGGGGTTCAAAGAGGTTAAGTGATTTGCTCATTGTCACATTTTGGTGCTGCAGGTGGGATCAAGATGCATGGCGATATCTCATCAGAGGGAGGTGTGGTACGTTGAGATGGGGCAGGCCAAGGGCAGATTCTTGAGCTGAGAAACAAGAGTTTGACAAAAACACTTCCTTTATACTACAAAGACAGCACTATATTTATAGCACACCATGCTGCACTAGTTCCACTGCTGAGATCCATACATTGACCTTAAAAGCGCTGACACTGATTTTAAGGTTTGATTTTGCCTTCCATAGAGTTGTTTTATTTTGTTCTTTTGCTTTGTTTCTTCAAAGAAAATAATATTGTAAAACTTTGTCTGGGAGACAGGTTTGCAGAGCAAACAGCAAATACCAGAATCACTGCTGTTACGAGCTTTGGCTTTATCTAATAAAGACCTTTTATTTGGAGTTTAAAAATGCAAAGTGAGAGGATACAGTGCATTGCTGGGAAACAGGGCTGAATGTACAAAAGTTTCTGGCACATGGGCTCAGATTAAGCCAACCAAGTCAGTCCTGTACCTTCTGGTTTCTGTACATCAGCTCCAGCCTCTCAAGAAAGCTTCACCACCAGGTAATACTAAGCACAGAAGTTAAGGCAATTTGGGCTGGATCCATCTAGCAAGCAGACACCTATGGGCTTCACAAGTTAGGTATCTATTTCCCACTGACACCCCATTAAATTTTGAGACTCTGGAGGAAGAAACATTTATACTGTGCTTCTGCAGCACCTACCCTAGGGCAGCAGTGAGGCAACCTGATAGGTCCTACCACAATAAAAGTAATTGGTCTAATACAACACAGACCCCCCAGGACAGGTTGCTGGTTCTTTCTTGGGCTGATGATCTGAGTCACAGGATGCAAAAGATGAATGGACTTGAGAAATCCCCTCAGCAGAACATCTGACAGACCAAAAGACAACAGAACATAACTTCAAACTCCTCTCACCTGTAATTACTTTTCTGGATTTGCATCCCGTGGCTCAGAAAATGCGCTCAGATTTTGTCCTTACCCACATTTCTAAAGGCTGCTGTGTGTTAATCATTGTCTGGTACCATAAAATGCAACAGCCATCAATATCAAGCCTGCCAACTTAACAGACTCTTGTAATGGGTACATTTCTATAGACCTACACAATAAGACTAATTGCATGGGCTTGCTGTAAAAGCCAGAGGTCGTTTGATTACTAGCTGTTTTGTACCATGAAAGTGCACATTAATTATTTAAAAGATGGACTTATAATTATTGTAAGCTCTAAGTAATTACCTATAATTTTGGCAAGTGTTAGAAAAACTGATAGTCTAGCAAATTCAGGTTTTAGTCATTAGTAAGCTCATAATTACATTTAAATTGCAAAATGAGAATTATGCAATTTATCTCCCCAATAATGCATAAACATTACAGTGATTGTAGGTTTTAATGGACTATATTATTACTAGAAAAAGCAGAGCAGTGATGGGCAGTGAGGGGCAATTTGAGTTCATTGCTGTTATTTTACATTATAATTGCTTATCAGTGACTGCACTGTGATGGTTCTCCTCCTTGATTAACATGGGATAAGTCCATTCCACCCATCAAACTGTACTGGAAAATAACAAAACTTACTGAAGAGTCACTAAAAAGAAGTGATTAATCTTATATCAATACAGGACTAATTGCTGTAGGTAAACAATCTAGAAATCACATATTTATTCCTTCTCTATCCCTTAAGAAAAGCAGAATTCACAAGTCATGCTGGTTTGGGTAGGGCTGCTTTTTCATTCAGACTTTTCAGGATCTGTTCCCATATACTCCTCACCCATGCCTGAGGCTACTCAGTGCTACTCCACCACCTATAAAGAACAAGAATGAATAATACATACACAAGAGGATTTTTCAAATGCTGCTATTCCAAAGCAGTTTGTGGCCATCTAATATCCCAGCATGTCAATGGCAAAATCCATTTCAACATGAGAAAAGCAGTATAATGACTAGACACAGCTTACCAGACAACAGAACTGGTCTGGAACAGTAAATTGTTCAGCATCATTCCAGAAAGAGGAACTTTCTAATAATAATAATAAATGCAAACCATCAAATCTGATCAAGTAACTAAGGATCTGTATGCTCTGATGCTTACAGATCACCATCTGCTCCCTCTTCATCAGCAGGTGCTCACAAAAGAGTTAATCCCTGCTTAGCAAGATCCCCAAAGTCTTCTTAACCATGGCAATAGAGAGTAAGTAGGAGAAGAGGAGCGAGACCTGTCTGAGGCTGAGACATTAAACGGGAGCATGGGACAGCAGTTTCCAAAGCATACGGTGACGTCCTAGCAGCACTCCCACTGAACTCAAAGGAAATTTTACCATATATAGTCATAAGGGCAGTAAGTTTGTTGCAATTTAATAATGCCATTGTTCCTTTGGTTTCAGGTGAGGGGTGAAGTGATTTCTATGTGTGCACTAAGCACTTAATCTATCAGACAAAGGTGTCAGTTACACAAGATCTAGGAGCAATACTGGAGAACAGATTAGGATAGAAACGTAGGCTATTTTATCCAGCTGAAAATGACTGCAATTAATCCATGTTAGAAACTAGGTGAGGCAGACGGGTTTATATTCAAAACACAGCATTTTCAGCCGACAGCACTTCTCTTTACAGCCAAACACTGATATTGGAGTTCAATACTTCCTGAAAAGAAAAGGCAACACCAACCGCTGTGTATCACTCATGCAATTTCCTTATGGATTTTCACCTTCCCTGTTACATGGTGTGCTGGTTTTGGCTGGGATAGAGTTAATTTTCTTCATAGTAGCTAGTATGGGGCTGTGTTTTGGGTTTGTGCTGAAAACAGTGCTGATAACACAGGGATGTTTTTGTTATTGCTGAGCAGTGCTTAGACAGAGCCAAGGCCTTTTCTGCTCCTCACCCCACCCCACCAGCGAGGAGGCTGGGGGGGGCACAAGAATTTGGGAGGGGACACAGCTGGGACAGCTGACCCCAACTGACCAAAGGGATATCCCAGACCATATGACGTCTTGCTCAGCATATAAAGCTGGGGGAAGAAGGAGGAAGTGGGGGACGTTCGGACTGATAGTGTTTTGTCTTCCCAAGTCACCATTACACGTGATGGAGCCCTGCTTTCCTGGAGATGGCTGAACACCTGACTGCCGGTCAGAAGTGGTGAATGAATGGCTTGTTTGCTTTGGCTGAGCGTGCGGCTTTTGCTTTACCTATCAAACTGTCTTTATCTCAACCCACGAGTTTTCTCCCTTTTACCCTTCTGATTCTCTCCCCCATCCCACCGGGGCGGGGGGAGTGAATGAGCAGCAGTTGGGTCCTTAGTTGCCAGCTGGGTTAAACCATGACACATGGACTTTTCAGAAAATTGACAAGAGAGATTGGTGGAGGTGAAGACCATGCCATTTAGCTTGAAATCAGGACTTGCCCATGCAGTTAACTGTTTCATGATTTCAGCATGACTCTTGACTGCAACAGTCCCTCTTGTCCATGGAAAACTTGTCCCCTTATGATGTAGGAGGAATGAAATGCTGGGACCGTACTTCCAGGCTTGTCTGCAGTGAGACACTTTCACACTGTGTGCACCTTAGAAGCTGGAGTCTTGCCAATACAACTGGCTTGGTTTGACACCAGGGAAATTTAAGAGCTGCTTTGTATTGTTATTTTACAAGCCCTTATACAGTGTTTGTTTTAAATGATGTGCTGTGTGATTTAGTGGTGTTTGCTGAAATGATGAAAGCCACTGCTTGATGTGCTGTACTGTGTGACTGTTGTCTTCTCCTGGAGATGAGATATTACTTTTCACCGGAGTTTCCCAAACGGCAGCAGCAGCTTTAGCCTTTGGGGCACCGGATCTGCTCAGAAATTCCAAAAATAAAATCCAAGGAAAATGAACATGCTTTTGCCCAGCTCTGCACACCATTTAGCAGAGCAGCTCTTCCCGATGATGGATGGCAGGCAGGCAGCTGCCCTCTGCAGTGGTCGATACAGCAGGGATCCACAGCAATGGTGGCAGAGCCCACATCCCCATGACCAAGGCGGTAATACCAGCAGCACCATAAGACCTGTTCCAAGAGCAGGCTGGAAGCTTGTCCCTACACCGCTAATGTCAGCAAGGGTTTTGTTACTTGCTTCTGGGAGTGCAGGGTCAGGCTTTTATTAGCTATACATTTGAAGGCCACAGTCAGATCATTTCTGGTGTCAATACTCAGGCTGACCTCTACTCCCCTTTCTGTGAGCTATGGCATGAAGGGTCTTCTGCCTGGACAGCTCTGTTGAATCAGGCAGATCTGACTGGTGTATATTTCTCTAACGGTGAGAACCAAAGTCTCTGCCCCAGAGAGCAGATGGGAAAAGAAAGAACTACTTTTTGTCAAATGATAGGCTCTAGCTTCCTTAAGAGCAATACAGGATCATCCCTTGGAACTCAAAAGCGGATGAAATTCCTGCCCTGTACAACTTCCAGGTTGCTATGGGGTGAAAGAGTTGGAAATAACAGGGCCCTAGGGACTTCCGTGCTGCTCAAGAAATCTAATCCAAAACTTTCTCTCTGTCAATGTCCAGTATCAGGTGCTTCAGTGAAGATGCACTAAGCCTTACAGGAGCTAAACAAGGGATAATGTTACCCCACAACATCTACTCAAGGCTTCAGCCTAATCCCCATTTAGCAGAGTTTCACCTATACACCTGAGCCTGAGAATTTATACCCCTTTCCAAGCCTTTTTATTAAGTAGCTTAATTCTGCACTGAAACATTCAATGCCTCTTTACACCTCCCTAAATTCCGGCTCTTTGTAGGAACTGCCAATTTATGTTACAGACACATCAAGGCTTTGAAAAAACTTCCCTTCTCTAGCAAGCGCTCTTTGCCCTCTGGTTCAAAGGTGTGTCTGGTCACAGCTTGGCCAGTAACCAGAAGGCATCTTAAGAGAAACAACTTCTCAGCCAGTGCACATTTCCTCCTGGACAATGATAGCGACAGCTATGTGGGAACATAGGATCACTGGGCTGGCAGAGACTGGATGGGTCACTGAGTCCCGTGCCCTGACAGCAGAGGCCACTACATCACATAATCTCCTTCATACATGCTTCAAGCTGCATCTCTAAACAGACAGTATTTTTGCTCCTGTTATTCTGACATGAATGGTGCTCTGTTCCAGAAGCTTTAATGGTTAAATGCTGTCTTATTTCCAGCCTAAATTAATGCATGGTTAATGTATATGTTTTGCTCTTAGCCAGTGCATTCCTCTCTCTCTGCTTTTTACTCCCATGTGACATTTTTTAGGCAGCAATCAGATCTCTAGACTAAACAAGCCAAACTCTTCAAGTCCCCTCTCTTACAGTACATTCCACTTCCCCTTTATCATTCAGTTCAAGTTCACCTTTCCTGGATATGACTCGCTGGAGTGGTACTGCTTCAGACATAGACAGCTTGCACAGATACTTCCTTTCCCTTCGAAGAAGGCCTTCATCTGACAAACCCCAACATCACATTGCCATTTCCATAGCTGCGGCACATGGGTGCTTCCCATGATCAACTAGCACAAAAGGAAATTTGCCTTTGTTTCTAAGTAACGTCTGTTAATCTACTATGAAAAATTCTTGCTATTAGTCCAAGCAAGCACATGACCTCTCGCTTCATATTTTTAAATTATAGCAATTAATGTTGCAAACTATTTAAGACTGTATTGGTGTGATAAAGCCACTTTTTCCAACAAAAAAATGGGGGAAAAAATTGTTTCATTACAACTGCTATGAGCCTGCTTGCTCAACTCTTTCTGCACGTTTGGCTTACACAGCTGCAAGCTAACAGGACTCTGCCAACCTCTTCACTGTTGGTCTTGAATGAACAGAAGAGCTGCTCTCCAAGACCGGCTGTAGGAGAGAAAGAGATGTTGAGGCCTGGCTTGGCCCATCTCAAGTGAGCTCCTCACTACATAGCCCTCAAGACTCCAGGGAGCATGTAAAATACAGTAATAGAGCTACCAAGCCCATTTTGCATGTGGCTTATGAAGGGAAAGGTCAAACCTTTGTCCTGCCAGAACTGTAGAGTGTAACTGTCCATCAGGGAGGTCTGGAAGGTATTGCTGCCCCCAAAGGCACCATCCCTACTTTGCTGGGCAATGAGCTCGGCTAGTCCAATCTCCATGGGGTTCCTCAGCAGTCTGTGCCATCCGATTACCCTCTGGAGGAGATGTGTATTGAGCAGAAGGCCTAGAGCAATAGCGTTCACAAGAAGGTACCAAAAGTTTGATAGGCCTATTGCTGGTCTTGGTAATTCAGTCCTAGAAACCCCAATATACAGTTACGTTGAACTTAGTTCTGTTCTTGCTGATGTCAAAGGAAACATTTTGTAAGTAGCACTTGTATCCTGTAAATTAGCACAAAGGCTCTTTCTTTGGTTTTACAGGCACAGCAGCAGTAACCACTCACAGTGCTCTGTATATTAGGATGTACTAACAACAGATGGGTTCTTAGGGAGAAACCTCCCATCCAAACAGAGCAGTAATGCCCACTGGGAGTGCATGAGATGCCTGCCTGTGCAAAAGCCACCAGTGATGTTGCTGCTAGAGAGGCTGGGCTACCAGGGGACTGGAGGGAACAGCTCTGAAATCCCCATGACCAGGTTTTACAGATCCCTCTCCAGCCTGTCTGGGTCTGAGAAAAGGCAGCTGAGCCTCATTAGTGAATCAGCCAAGCAGGACAGGTAGCCTCAGGTTACACTGACGAGCCAATTAAGAGGACTTATAAAGGAAACTTGGCTGGGTAACAAGGGAGGAGAAAGCCTGGCAGCACTGGTTGGGGGGGGGGGGGGGGGGGGGGGGGCCGGGGGGCCGGGCCCGGGGGCCGCGGGCCGCGGGCCGCAGAGCTGTGCAGCTGAAGATGGGCTGCTGCATAATTCCTAAAGCTTTTTGCATGGTGCCATTGGGGGAAGAGTAGCCTTAAAAGATTAAAGATGGCTGATCTGGGGCTGTGATGTTGTTAATTTGTCCCATCAGAGCCTGAAGTAAACCAAATAGCAGTAAATAATTATATTCTTGCCCTACCTGACAGGATACCTTAGGGCATTTTGGAGGCCCTGCTTGACCTAACACCCCTGTACCCAGTGTCCCAGGATCCCACCAACACCTTTGAGGCCTTCAGAGGTAGCTGTATGGGAAGGTTGCTCAGCATTTTGCCGAGTGGTTTATTGTAGTGGTAGACTTGGCCCTATCTACCAGGCAGGGAACAGATGTTAATTACAAGGTTGTTGCCGTGTTGCAGTCAGCTCAGATTCTCACTTGTGTGCTGCAAGAGTCCTCTCCTGCCCTGCAACTCTGCACATCTGATGTATGTGACTGCTGTGCCTTGTGGCTTGCAAGTTATTGTCAGGAGTTATGTCTGGGGTGGTGCAGAAGTCAGAATACACCACAGTCAGGTGGTGAGATCAGAATAAATACAATAATTTAAAGCATCTGTTATTTTCTTGCAGGGAAACTCTCTTCAGTCACCTGAAATTCTAAGGTGTTTGCTTTGCATTGCATTAAAAGCTGATGTTTCAGCTATTTTACTTGTGTCAGAGGTACACAGCTCACAGAATACCTGTGGTGTCCTGACAGCCCAGTGGCTCATGGAGAATAATTCCATCATACAGCGGTTCCCAGTCACCAGAGACCAAATCCAAATACACCCAGTATTTTACAGAAAACAAATTCTAACCCAAATTTGGCCAAGTCCTCTGAGGGTGGGAATTAAAATCATGATTCCAAACAACCTTTCCAACTTAATCCAGTCATCAATCTGTCTAGATAGAGGATCACAAACAACAATTTGGGGGAAGCAGAGGGTTGTTGGGCTTTTTGGTTTGCGCTTGAAGTAACTTAATGATTACACAAACTGACCTCTTTCTTTGTCAACCCATTTGCAACTCATACCTGAAGCTATTTTTGATCTTTTCAAGGATCCATTACAAACCAGAAAACACAGATCAATCCACTGGGATTTCATACACTTGGGTTGGTGAATTTCCACAAGTTCCCTCCAGATCTGCGCAATGGATCTTTGGCCAAGAGTTAGGGCAAGTTTTACGCAACTAGTCTAATGTCCTGTTTCATCCATTGGCCAATATCCAGTGCTCCTGAGTAATTCCTTCTGCACAAGCAGTACTGGAGTCTGGTAAGCAAAAACAGCCTATAAAACCGCACAATCATTTTACAGCCATATAAGAAGAACACAGAGAGCTCTGTTCTAAGTTAAAGTCCCCAGCACACTGCTAGCATTAGACAAATAATAATAATAGCTGCTTGCACCAAGGTGCCTCAACTGGAAAGAATCCCAGCTTAATCTGATGGAACAAAGCTGCCTACAGGAAGAACAAACACAAATAAGTCCTGCAACACCTGACTGAGTATCAAAATGCATATTCCATCCAAATGGCTATCTTCTGAGACCACAACCTGGAATGGCAAGCAGCAAAACCCATGTTTGTGTTCAGCTCATCTGAATGATTGCATGACAGAGTGAAATCAGATCTACATCGTTAGATACAGCCAGAGAAATTGAGCAGTTTCACTTTTCAATTGCAAGACAAGAAAACTGGGAGGTCTCACTTCATAGTTTTTTCAATAAAGAATACAGATAGTCTTTTCTTATTTAAACAGATGGATACCACTCCTACCTGGGAAAGAACATGCACTGCTCTTTGTAGTTGAATGGATGAAATAAGACCTGCCAAGCACTCAGTATTATAAGCCAAAGAAAACAAGTGGTAGTTCTGACAATCCTGGGTTTGGGTCTAGAAGAGGAGAAAGAGGGGAAGAGTTGTTCTTATGAAACATTTCAAGGACTATCAATTTGAAGGCTCCTCAATACAGCAAACACAGTGCTTCTAGTACATCCATCAGGCTGTAGTCTGGCTGTCCAGCATCAAAATCTTCTAAATGCCTCACTGAGTATACACAGTTGCCAGGGGGTTAATGAGTTTATCATGTAATAAAAGTAGGTATTTGACCAAACAACACAGAAGAAATTCAAAGTTTTACTAGTCTAAGGATTTTACAGAGCTAGAATATGGCTAGATATTACAAAGGATATGTGAAATATTCATGGATGTTCTATACTGTCCTTCACTCAACTCCTACAAAAAAACCATTATATTAATAAATTGTCCTGCAGATATGCTGAGGTTGTCAAAGCTGCCTACAGAATTTGGCGTCCTAATTCACCAAAGTTATAAAAATTAGGTGTTCAGATGTCGTAATTAATTTTTTATAAATAGGGCTTAAAATAATCTCAGAAATAAAACCACCAGAAGATGGCTTTGTGGCAACAGCACTGAGATTCATGCAATCTAGATGCAACTGCTCTCTCTTGTACAAACTTCCTGAGTAAATAGCAAGTACACTGCAGTATAACTCTGTCTCCAATATAAAATAGGGATAATAATTTTTCTCCATCTATTCTTAAAAATAAAAGAAATGCAACGAGGACTTGGACAGTGTCTTCTGATGTCAGTATGTAACATTTAACTCCATACCCCAAAGATACTGTAGGGTTTCCATATATTAATCACAGAGAATTATAATACGAGACATCACAGGCTGCTTGGCATTATCTTTTGTTAGATGAGCACAGTAGATGATTAACTGAAAGGCACTACTTCTAAATCCTGCCTCACTTATATCCTAAGATCATCACAGTGATAAGAACATTACTGCTACTAAGAACTACCTTT
Organism: Harpia harpyja; assembly: GCF_026419915.1. Taxonomy (NCBI): domain Eukaryota; kingdom Metazoa; phylum Chordata; class Aves; order Accipitriformes; family Accipitridae; genus Harpia; species Harpia harpyja. Next base: position 10,641,703 of record NC_068951.1, on the reverse strand, counting down.
GCTTGAAACCCTCTTGATAGAATTACAAGTGGAATAAGAAACTTTCAACTGTGCGGATATTGAAATAAGCAGAAACAGATTTTAATATAAGATCTTCTGTACTTGACAAGGAAAGAATTCTGAAGACTTTTGAGACCTGTAATACTATTTCTTTGGTCTAATGTAGGTATAAAGGTTTTCCCTTTCACAGATTGTTTTCAATGATTAAATCTCAGCGAGATCAAAAGAGACTTTGAATTTAACCGAAGAATTTTTTTCCCCACATGGAAATGTTTTATGAATCTTCTTTTAAACATGAATCTCTGAGAAGGTGAACAAGGAAAAGATGGTCATCTGCACGGGCTTTAAGTAAACCAGAAACATACAGAAGCTAATGAAACATTAAGTGAAAATGTCCCTATCTTTGGCCACTTAATTCCTTGTATCTTGTTCTTTGGAAGCAAAACATAAAGATAACAGGAATAAATCAACAGTTTTGAGAAGCTGACACTGAGGCAGCATTTCATGCAGATTGGTTCATCACTAGCTCCTGTTCAGTCGTGAAGATCTAATCTCAACATCTTCCGACCCTTTTCTATAGTTCATTACTTTCTAATCACTTATGGCCCTTATCGAAGAATGCTCTTTGCTTCTCGGACTGGAACAAATCCATAAATCAAAGACAATAGCTTCTTTGCTTTCTTTAGCAGCCTGTCTTTTCTTTATAATCTCATCCATCTGTTGAATTTGAAATTTGCTTTGTGTATGTGTGTATATACTGCTAAAAAAATAAAGAAATGAGGAAAAATATTTTTAGTACAACATAAATTGTCCATTGATTTTTCTGAGCTAGTGTGAGGCACTAACCCTGGCACCAATCCAGGGAACCAAGGATACCTACTGCAATCCGTTATCTTGCTTTTCTTCAGCAGAGTTTCTCAGTATTCCTTTATTGATGTATAGTTTCTTACCCATGGGTAGACAGTAGGAAAAAGGAAGGCTAACAAAATAATGAACTGACTATTTTGATGGTTGCCTGTAGTTTGCATTGAAAATTTTGCAATGCAAATTAAGAATACATGGTTATTAACCATCAATCTTCGTGTCAACTTCTGAAAGGATATAACAATCAGATTTGATATTTATTTATTTTTTTTTATTCCAAAGAGGGCTTTTTCCTCCTAATACTCTGCAGTGAAATCATCCCTATAGGGCCACATTAGTGACTTACAGATAGATTTCTGCTCTTTAAAGAAGATTACATGAGTGACATTTGTTCTAGTAATTATATCTCCTAGATCAGTAGAGAGCAATGCATTCAGACCCTTTAAAATGGAGCATCTCCCAGGGTTTAATGGCCTTAACAAGGACTGAAACGACACCCAGGCAAAGAGGATGAGAGGGGCTAACGCAAGCTAAGAAAATGAGAAAGGCTTCCTCTTCATTTCAGCTAGACAAATAGAGACTATATTCTTCCACTTTCAATAACAAACTTGCAAGACTTGTCAATAAAAACAGCAGGAGCTAGAGCAGCGCAAAATGATGAGAAGATCTAATGTGCACTCTGTTTACCTGGGGTTTGGAGGTGGGGGGTGGTCGGGTCTTTTTTTACATATCACTGCAAGAAGAAAGTTTAGTTTTCATGGAATAAGGCAGAACCTGTCTAGTGAAGTAGCTCGCGAGCCATTTTATAATTTCCCATGAGCAGGACTGACTGCAAGGGAAGACAGTGGACAGAGGAGGGAAGAAGAATATGCAGAAAAGGACAGAGATGGGAAAATCCATTCTTAAAAAAAAAAGTTGCGAAGAAGGGGGATATAAAATGGACTGTGAAAAGCTTGTCCTGCTCTACTTTTTTGGGCATCCTTTCCAACCCTGGTCTGGTAAATGGGTAAGACAGACAGGCTTCCCAAAGCACACAGCAGCACAGGCCCAATGCAGCAGAAAATTCCACAGCATCTGCACGTGCACCTCCTACTTTCTAACTAATAACAACAGCTCTTGTGAGACTGGTAAATCGCTTTCTCTAATACAGGCATATAAACACTTTCAAAATGGCACTGTGCTTCACCCTAGCCTGGTTTTGAGCTGGGTATATTACCCTAGATATATGCCTGAAAAGAAACTCAGGCTCCAGTCCCAATTCAGAAGGAGCTGATTTGATATATCTAAGATAAAACATCCATCTGGGGTTGAATTTACAGACTAAAAGCACTGGAAAGCAATAGGAATCCACAAAAATAAAGATAATACAGTTCTGGAATATAGATAAATATAAGACATATACTGTAAATGGATTTAAATTTCTGAGGCAACACAAAATGTACTATACCTCACCTCTGTGTTCCCTTTACCCAGACAACTTATTGGTATTTATTTGGAGCTGTCTAACATTTTGATGACATTCAGACATCATTTATCTCCCGATGCACAGCCAAAGTTGGCAGAGTTATTTAGGAGCTGAACAACCAAGGGATAAAAGCCAAGTTGCTTCTTAAGATCAGTCTCATTTGAAAGTATCTAGATAATTAATAGACAAGTTTACCCTTCCTTTTAAGTTCTTCTTTGTTCTAAGTAAAACTGACAATGAAATTAAGCCTACTTGTAGTAATAGCAAAGTAATAACTAAAAATACTGTTCCATACTCTTGGTACATTTCAGTTGCTAAGTACTTGTCTGGTGCAAGTTAGTTTGGCTGGACAGCTGCTCTGTGCCGCCCCTGAATAAGCTGCATTTCTCCACTGGGCAAGATAATATACAGCTCAAGTACTTTATAATTTTGAGACCTCTCTGGACAAACAATGCTATAAAAGATGTGCCATGTCTTGTCCTCAGTAATTCATCTCACTGTCAACTGGTTACCATAAAATAAGACTCCAGAGCAAGTGAGGAGGAAGGTAAAGAAAGCCTGCTTAATAGGGGGGTGATGCTACAAGTACGGCTTGTCATCTCCAGTGCTGGGTTATCTGTCAAAGTTCTGTCCTCTCTAAGGACCAGGAGGTAGAACAGATATATCCTGAAATAAATCAAACTCCTATATCTTCCATCATATCTTCTGACTATCTATATGACTCTCTCATATTTTCCATCTTATCTTTTGTTATATTTTTCCACAGAAAGTCAATAAATAAGCTTTTCTTTCTTTGCTTCTGGAACAGTTGAAAAAAACACAACCCACTTCAAGATGACTGTTTCATAGAATATAACATCATACACAGACTCTCTCAGGCACAAAAGCACAAGACTGTCATGTCCAACTTCTAAAGAGTGTATGAAGGATAACTTCCTTTATATGCTTTGTCTGACTCTCTTTTCCTGCTTTAAAGATGGTTCTCAGGTTTACTTGGGAAAAAACATTTCCCCTGGCTGGAGGTAAAAAGCACAGACTATCCTGAACTGTCACCATTGCCCAAAGCTCACCATCAGAGTACCAACCTAAGCACATGCCGAAAGGACACGACATTAGCGCACAGTCGGAATCAAGTGAGACTCCCATGTCTGAGATAAGAATTTAGATGAGTTAAACAACAGTACTAAGAAGGAAGAGATCACTTTTTAGACTGTTCTGAAATGGCTTTCCCAAGCTGCATCTCCACAGAGGGACCAAGCAATGACCCAGGGGGCCAGCAGTTACATCCACCTATTTTCTGTCAACCCCAATGCCCAAAGCACCTCCTATTGTTTGAAGATGCCACGTGTTTGATGTGTCTGTCTGTGCAAGAGAGAGAAAAGAAAAGGGAGGTTATTAAAAAAGCAGTTTGGCTAAATAAGGGAGCTCATTACGTGTGCTATTTTTGTTCCTCAAATGTCTGTCTTCCTCTCTTTCCCTTGAGGTTTCTAGAGAAATCTGACAATCAGGGCTGAGGTTTACTGTCAGCTTCCATTAGGCAAACCAACCGGGCTGGGTATGGGGGAAGGACAAGGGGAAAATTGCCCCAAAAGTAAGCTGATTCAGCACCAATAATGTCTTTGTGTATGTACCCCCTACCAAAAACTACTCGACTGAGGTGCTGTCCCATAAACGAGTCCTTTCAGAGCCTCCCATTGTCCCCCTGTACCACGACATGAAACACCGTTTTCTGTCAGATCCGCAGAGACGGGAACAGCTAACAGCAACCACTTTCAATGCTCTGACAAAGCAAATGACCTTCAGCGTGTTCACCTGTCACGGAACTCATTTCCGTGTTGTAATTGATGTGTAAAAGTGATCTTCATTACTTGAACTAAAGACACACAAGCCTGCAAAACAGAAGACTTTCCCAAGAATAAGAACAGACTCTCTGGACATGGAGCATTGGATTTGACATTCCAAAATCTCAGCATTTAAAAAAAAAAAAAAAGTAATTTTCTTAATCTATTTTTCACTTTTCCTTTAGAAAATACTGATTTTTCCATCAGTGATTTTATAAGCATTTCATCAGTTTATATATGAAGAAGGCATGTAAACTGTTCTCCACAGAACAGCGGTCCAGTTTTAAAGCAGAAAAGGTTTCTGCCTCTTATGTTTTTTTAACCACCATGCTCACAAAACAGGCCATTATTTCAAGGAGAGGCCAGTCTCCAATGCATTGCCATTTGTCCTGGTTGCACCTTATACGTCTTCCAGGATCAGTCACTACACACAGATATAGAATAGAAAAGAAAAATTAGAGTCATCTGCTATAGAAAATATAGATCTTTCCCTGGTTAGAAATAGTGGGGGTTTACTACAGAAAACAGCTATTTGCAAAACTGCAGCCATCAGGGCAGGAAGGCAGCTTGTACATTATGGTATCCACAGTAATATCACTAAGAAAAAATATTCACTTCTCCAGCTGTGAGATATCTATGAACTGTAATCATGGATGTCTTCTTTGTCATCAAGCAGTTGTGAAGCATCATCAAATCAAACTCACAGTAAACAGGAGATTAAATTAAATTATATATCTCCTCACAATCACAGAGTCATTTAAATAAGCCCCTGACCCACAGAAAACACCACCAGTGTAGCCACAAACACAAAATGAGATTTAGGAGCTTCCACAGCACCTGTGGCTTGAGGACTTGATGTGTTATAAATGCCAATTAACTTGGCAGTATTGCACCTCCTTGGGGTTTTACTGTTTCAGGGTAACATTACATCCTTCCCAGAAATGGAGAGACCTGTCCAAAGTTTTGAATTAACTGGTAGAAACGGGATCTGAATTGCTTGCTGTCCTCCCATCCTTGTCTGGCCATCCCTCCGTCTCCTCCACACGCTGCAAGAGACACCAGCAGCAAACCTCTCTCTGAGAAACTCCTGCTTGTTTCTGAAGGCTTCAGCCAGGATTTAAGTTTCCAGACTCAGAAGCACTTCTCCCCTCTGGTGTACTGAGGGTGACTGCTATCCATTTCCTTACCAGACTCCAAAGCAATGCCAGCCACAGAGAGCTACTGGTGAGATGGTGGCACAAAGGAGATGGGGAATGAACCTTGTGTGCAGGGTGGGGACACATGTCCTCTGCAGGGTAGTAACAGAGCCCCAGACAATTTTTCAGGCTCCCAGACAAGCTCCAGGGCAGCAATGCCACAGGGGAAGAAACTCCTTAGAAGAACTCAAGTTTCTCCTCAGCCAGACACCCTTGCACTCCAGAGCCTCAGGGCTCATCTCTGTTCCTGTCCTCATGTTCTCCTCAGCGCCACTTATCTCCAGGTCCCCAACTCACCAATGCCTCCTCCTCCCCTCTGAAGCCACAGCTTGTGCAGTGGTGACAGCTGGCTGAAAAGCCCAAGCCAAGCCACTTAAGAGTCCACCGCTAAAAATTAACAGATGCTGTTTCCGATTCCTAAAGACCACTTGAGACTAAGCTGGAGGGACTTAGTAATTGTCTGAAGCTGCATCTATACTGAGAAAAGCCAAAGTTTGGAGGATAAAGACTGTGTTTTGCCTCTCAATATGTTCTTCTTTCCTGTAAAGCCCACCATATGCACAAGACAAGTTTTGTATTTATGTTTAATCAACTAAAACAAAAAATGGACAAAACTCTGCTAGGATGGTTCGTGCTGATCCTCTTCCACTCAAGGATTTCTAAATTAATATTTTAAAGCTTAGAATAAAAGTGTTCCAATATATCCAAGTGCTTTGAGCTCCTAAGTCCCAAACCTAAGTATTTCAGTGGAAAATAAGTAATTTTAAAAATGAGGTTCTTCCCATTAAGGAGTCCAAAATTTCAGTCTCCTGGGCCTGGATTTTTTTTCTTTCTCAGGAAAAGCACAGCTTAATTTCATGGGTTTGGAAACTGCTGCACAAAACATTGAAGAAATAAAAACTGCAGCATTTGTTTTTCTTTAGCATAGCAATGCAAAACCAGCCTTGCCTATATTTTCATCTATTTCTGACAGGATTCCCATATCCTGCAAGTTAATCCCAAGGAACAGTCACATCTACCCAAGTGAGCAGGTTGGGGAGGGAGGGGAGTCTGTGCCGGGCAGGTCCCAGCCTGAGCTGCCCCAGCTGGGGCTCAGCATGGCCCCATGGGGCAGAGCTGCCCCACCAGAGATGTGAGGAGCTCTGACAGCCCCAGAAATACCAGGAAAGGCCTTTCTGAGATGGTCCCATGCCACAGAAAACTAATTTCTCCCAGATGAGAGGACATTCCTGCTGCACACTCTTGTTAGGAGTCCATTTCAGAGCTGAAGCTTACAGGATAAACCATTCAACTTACAAGGAATCATAAAAAAATGCAGCTAAATAGCAAACACATGTAAGTCCCAGGCATTTCCCTGAGCCCCACTTGTTCTTTTTTTAGCCTCAGGAGGCTCAGGAGAAAAGCACATTCTTCTGCATAATTTATTTCTTCAACAGAATTATGCAGAAAACTGCAACTAAATTGCTTTTCCTGATTAAAACCAGAGTATTTTATATTCTCCCCTCCCCCCCATTTCTGGATTATTTGCTTTTTATCCTAGAGCCTCTTCTGCCTAGATGTAGCTCTTTAATTTTGCCTAGAAAAAAAGCAAAGCCCCATCTACTCCTACCTTTCACAGCACATCCCCAGGTGAAGTCAGGGAGACCTCCACCCCACTGCCCCAGCCCCACCTCTATAAATAGGGGTCATGGCAGCCCACGGGCTGATTCTGTCGTGGGTCTTTGTGGTTTGGGTCTTTTTGGTTTGGGAGTGGGCTTTCTTAGGTGAAGGAACTTTGTTGATGAAAGGGGGAAGGTATTTTATCTCAGACAGTGAAACAGCTTTCTAAAAGGGCTCATGCTCTTGGAACGGTGTTAGGAGGTCTACAGGTAGGTGTTTACAGTGCTGAAAAAAACAGTTCTGTACCAGGAGGTGAACAACACAGGTGCTGGCACAGTGTTGTACACTTGTATAACAGCAGAGCCAGGTTCAACTGCTCACAAATCACAAGGCCCAAAATCAGTGTAAGAATGACCTGCATTTGGATAAGTTACTTGCTGTTGTTCAGATTTTCTGCCTGTGGGTGTGAGAGGCTAATTTTAGCACACCTGGAAAAGGGATTGGGGATCAGTGGTTTGTGGGAGAGCAGTTTCATCTCCCTGTGAACTCATTTCTTTGTGCAGTAGTGATGTAGTGCTTCTATTTGCATTTAGCTCTGGATGAATATATTGGCTCAGCTCTTCAAAAACCTTCCTTTAGACACCAGTTCCAGTCCAGAGGCTGATTATAAACCTTTGTGTGCCCACTGCCATGCTCTTAGCAGAAATAAAAAATGGATGGATTTTCACTTTCATTTAATGTCTTTGCCTGGTACGAGGAATCTGATGTGATGAGTCAGTGCTGAGCCATGCTTTATGGTGTCTGCCTGCATCTAAGAAATTAGGACTATGGCAGTTTAATACAGGCACACTCCATATTATTCGACAGGCTTTATTTTCAGAATGACTGGGCTGTTGTTTCTGGTTTCTGTGCTTCTTCCACTGTGGGGTGTTTAGCAGCACCAGTGGAAATGAAAATGCAATTGGTGCAGCTCTGTGGGGATGTCTAAGTTCTCATTATAGTAGTATGGCCATCTTCCTCCTCATTCTTGTCTTTATTAATCATGAGCATAGTTAAGTGAAAACAGGCTCTGGGTCACACTCCCAGATGAAGAAGGCCAGAAGACATGGGATGGGGAGCAGGTGGGGGCTGTTGCTTAGCCATGAAATCCTCCTTGTCAGCTGATGTAGGTTGTTTGTTGGGGCTTTTTTATTCATGGGAAAAGATACCACTATTGGTCGCCTCTGCATCTCTCTCCAAGCCCATCCTTTCCCATAAACGAGGGAAAGCAGCCTGTGTAGCTGTGGTGTCTGTATTGTTCACTGGTTTAATCCAGACTTAAGGAGTGTCCCTCATTTTGGGGTTATGGAGTTACATGACTGTATTGGCTTTGTGTGGCAAGGTTTTGGTAGCGGGGGGGGTTATAGGGGTGGCTTCTGTAAGAAGCTGCTGGAAGCTTCCCCTGTGTTTGAGAGAGCCCATACCAGCTGGCTCTAAGACGGACCCGCCGCCGGCCAAGGCCGAGCCAAACAGCGGTAGTGGTAACGCCTCTGTGATAACATTTTTAAAAAGGGAAAAAAAAAAAATTTGGGACAAACGGTAAACGGCAGCCAGAGAGAGGAGTGAGAACATGTAAGAGAAACAACCCTGCAGACACCAAGGTCAGTGAAGAAGGAGGGGGAGGAGATGCTCCAGGCGCCGGAGCAGAGATTCCCCTGCAGCCCGTGGTGAAGACCATGGTGAGGCAGGCTGTCCCCCTGCAGCCCAGGGAGGTCCACGGTGGAGCAGATATCCACCTGCAGCCCGTGGAGGACCCCATGCTGGAGCAGGTGGGTTCCCGAAGGAGGCTGTGACCCCGTGGGAATCCCGCGCTGGAGCAGGCTCCTGGCAGGACCTGCGGATCTGTGGAGAGAGGAGCCCACGGAGCAGGTTTTCTGGCAGGACTTGTGACCCCGTGGGGGACCCATGCTGGAGCAGTCTGTGCCTGAAGGACTGCACACCGTGGAAAGGACCCATGCTGGAGCAGTTCGTGAAGAACTGCAGCCCGTGGGAAGGACCCACGTTGGAGAAGTTCGTGGAGGACTGTCTCCCATGGGTGGGACCCCACGCTGGAGCAGGGGAAGAATGTGATGAGTCCTCCCCCTGAGGAGGATGAAGCGGCAGAAAATAACGTGTGATGAACTGACCGTAAACCCCATCCCCATCCCCCTGTGCTGCTGGGGGGCTGGTAGAGAATCCGGGAGTGAAGTTGTGCCCGGGAAGAAGGGAGGGGTGGAGGGAAGGTGTTCTGAGATTTGGGTTTATTTCTCATTACCCTACTCCGGTTGATTTGTAATAAATTGAGTTAATTTTTCCCCAAACTGAGTCTGTTTTGCCCGTGACGGTAATTGGTGAGTGATCTCTCCTATCCTTATCTCGACCCACAAGCTCTTTGTTATATTTTCTCTCCCCTGTTCAGCTGAGAAGGAGGGGGAGTGATAGAACGGCTTTGGTGGGCACCTGGCGTTCAGCCAGGGTTAACCCATCACAATGACACAACGAAATGTCTAAAAAGCACTAAGAGCTCTGTAAGTCCCTTTCCTATAAGGTGACCAGGTGCTGGTAAATGGAAAGCTAGACAGTGAGTTCAGGCAAGTAGCAAACCTTAAATGATCCTTGCTTAAATACAGAAATACACACTGCAACCACTCAACACTTAGTCCAACTTCTCTCAACAAGTCTGGGAGAAAAGACAGGTTTTGAAGCATGTATTGAACACTTGTTCCAGGCCTTGTTCTGGTAAAGGGAAAAAGTCCTACTGCCAGGAACCCGCCCTTGGAAAACACGTATCCAGGAATCACTTACTCATATACCAACTCAAATGCCATTGCAGGAACAGAGCTGACCTCTCACGTGTCTCTCTGCTCTACAAATGGGCTAATACCCCTCTATGCTGACTTGAGTTTATGGGTGCTCCTGGGGCTTATTCCTCTGCCTTGCACTGACTGAGCGCAACCGAGTCCCTGGATAATTGTGCCAGGGGCCAGAATCCATGTGGAATAGCTGGGTCTAACCATGGAACTGTGTCTACTGCCATCTGTGTACAGCAAGTCACGATGTCACAAAGTCACATTCTATATAGTCAGGTTGTGTTAATTTTATCAGTGCTGGTTGAACTATGCACTTGGTATCATTCTGTTTATCATTCATGTCTCTACTAATAGGATACTTCAGCTATTCTAAAGTCATCACTGCAGAAGCTATTGACACATCTGATGTGTCAGAAACATACCTCTCTTTCCGAGTAACAGATCATTAGTGCACTGATGCTTTCTTGCTTGAATCCATTAATCATTGATCTTCAGCATAAAACTTCCAATAAACTATTTTCTCTAATTTGGCCTATTTTTTGCTCACTATTAACTTTGCTCATGATAGCATTATGTGGTCTTCTAGGGTTGTCGGAAGATCCTGGTAGGAATGGAATTCCTTTAACAGGAGAAAAGTAGGAGAAAAGTATATTAATGGGTCAATTTTTGACTGATATTTTGAATGAATTATAAATGGAGCAAGAATTCCCAAACTTTTCCAAATTAGTGACCTTTATGTTAGTTCCTAAGTTACTACAGATGATGGCTCCCCAACAGTAACTAAAACAGTAACTACAAATAAACAGTATTTAGGGCTTTTATTTGCAAATTAGTCTGTACTATTAGGCCAGCTTTATTTCTGATGATACCTCTGCAAGGTGTTCTCTGAAAACAGGGAACCAAAATCATCTAAGGAGCTTCTGCACTGTTCCCTTAGTAAATACTGGTTTTGTTCCCCACTTTAGACTTGGCATTGCATTATTGTAGGTAATAGCCTTTCGAGAGCGGTGATTAAATGCACAGGTTGAACAAGGCTGTACATATTGTGCTTTACATTCCAGCTGATTACATTAAATATTCCAGATTCCCAGGGTCCTCTCAGTATACGCAGCGCTCTGCTGAGCAGACTCATCATCAATATTTAAACGTTCTTTCATATCAAGCTGCTAACAGCCCTATTTGATACGTAGCAATAGAAATGATGTATCAGATGATTGCAATAGGTTTCACCCTTCCACCAACATCTTCTGTGACTACAATCCCATCTCCTTTCTCTTCCTGAGCCCACCTCACTAAGGAATCTGATGTTACAGTCCACACACCTACTCTAATCCCAGAGACCTGCTGTCCTGCTAACAGAAGGCAAATGACCCTTTGATGTGATATCAAGAACCTACACATCCATTTGGCCCCTTGCTTTAGGGCTTCTCTGCTTCAATCACAACATGCTCCAAAGCTCCTTCTGGGCTATCTGTTTCCTTGGAGGCCGCCTCCTTCCTGCTGGAGGAGGCATGAAGCTTTGGGTCTCATGTCTTCTAATCTGCACACTGGCTGATGGGGAATAGGCATGTTGGACCCACTTCTCCAAGCATGTTTTCCAGAATCTTTTAAAAGGAAGGGCTGCACAGCCCGTGCTGGATGGTACATTCAGCCAGAGCCCATGTGCATCCTTTCCTGTGCCCTGAGCCAAGCTCCAGTCCCTCAGCTTGAATGGAGACAGAGAAGGGAAGGATGCCTCTCCACAGATACTAATAACTGAACTCACAGCAATAATAAAACATGATATGCTCCGTTAGATCTTTCATGTGAAATAAAACCCTGTGACACAGAGATATCATTATCATTTTTATCTCGTCAGAAGTAACTATCACATTTGTGGGTAAATATAATAGATCAAAATGGATGCTTCATAGCAAAGGAATCTGTATAAATACAAACAGTGGAGATTAAAGGGCTAACAACAATGGTCTTTGCTGCCGAGGCTCCAGCAGCACCCTGTGTGCATCCTCAGCAATACATTTACAAGGAAGATTTTAAAACTAAATCTATGATATTACTTCTTCTCCCTTGTCAATAATCTGGTAGCCCTAGGCACTCATGCCAATGGAAAAGCAGGCTGGAGTTCAAAGATGTGGCACACAAGAAAGTAGCAGGGATAATTTTCACCTGATATCACATCATCAGAAACTGCTACACAAAATTATTGTGAATTATGGGGGCCTGCTGTGCATTTGATTTCCCACAGCTGCTACCACAGCAGTCACTTTCCTGAAAATTAAGTGCATGTTTCATCTGCTCACAGGAAGGGAAGAGGGGGAAAAGGTAAAGAAAGAAAAATTTATGATGGAAAACCCACCGAAAGCTCCTGTGCCATACCGTAAAGCCACAGCCTGTTTCATGGCTGTACTCTGGGACAAGTGGTAGGGACACATGGTGCAGTGGCACTGGGCAAGATGGGCTGTGTCAATCAGAAAGCAGAGCCAGAGCAGACCTACCAGAGCTGTGTCCAGCAACTGCAATATGTTCATTCAATTTACATTCCCCGCAACTCAGTTCTGTCTCTTATCTCCAGCAAGGGACACTACACAAAGCAGATTATTCCAGTTTCTCTCCTCCAAAGCAGGCAGCAGCATTAAAAGCCCTTGCAATTGCCAGGAGCTGTGCAATAGCGTAATTAGACCCTCCAAGCCTGTCGGAAATGAGGGGCCATGGGGGAGTGAGGGGAGGGCGTTTCTTTCGTTCCTACATGTGAAACTGCAAGACAAAGCTCCTTCCTAAGCACTTACTGTGTGATCACCGTGCTTGATTTGAATGCCCCCGCTTGTCTGGTTGGTACCGCTTCCCCGTTGTGAAGCTGACAGGGCATAGCACTAGACTGACAGCCCCAAGCCTGAGCAGAAAGGGAACGGCACAAATGTATTTCCCTCCTCCACCCATTATCATTCTGCTCCAACAAATGTTGACCGGAAAAGCCATGTGGTTATTTCATTTTTGGGCAGATTTTACTAGCATGGAAACAAAGATACTTCAATCGCACTTTTGTGTCCCAAGATCGCCAAGTGCTTCTTGGAGTGCTAATTAAATTTCACAACCTCCTCAAACAGTAGGTCAATCCAATCCGACATTGCTGTAGCTTTGTTTCCTATGGAAATGATGCAGAGGTGCCCATGCCGGCTGTCTGGGTGTGCATCTGCATGCTCTCCACTTAACATGTGCTGGAACCACTGGCCTATTTAAAGAAGACTTGACAAGAGAGGTAGAACCCCCAGAGAAAATGAATCTCCCAAATTTTTCATGGTCCTGACCAACATCGCTTCAAGGTGCAGAAGGGAAAGGCTGTTGTGTGGGTTCATCGGGCAATGCAGGCAGAAAATGCCTCAGTCATGGAAAAGCTTCAGCCAAAGCTTGTACTTTCTTGGACAGTGAACTCAGAGATATCCAGAGGAAACTGGATTTGGGACATTCTGGCTCACAAAACAAATCATTTATGGACCAGAGGAAGATGGACTACGTTAGCAAAGGGCCTCCCACCAGCTCATGCAAACAGACCCCAGTCCAGAAGCCCTGACATTTCCTTGGGCAAAGTGATGCCTTGAACCCCATTCCTGTAATGCTCACAGATATGATCACAACTTTGATTCTTGCACTGCTCACAGCACCATAGGATCAGCCGCATGTAAAATCAGGAGCAATAAAAAGGTCTTCACTGGGCATCTTTCTGTGTCTGGACATTTTCTTTTAAGAAGCCGATTTTGACCCTAGGCCTTGAATTTTTAGCCTTTTCTTTTGAAAAGGAGATTGGTATGGGTCCTTAAGAGTAAGAAGTGATAATAGTGTTTCTCTCAAAGAGGACTTGTTATAAGGTAGAATGAATATGGATCCTGAGAAAAAGTGAAGAAAAGTCACTGTGATTCCTGGGGCAATTTCATCCACACAGATGGCCTTCTTCAGATCTTCCCAGGAATTCCTCTGGGTTTTGGGGGTCTTTATCTTCATACAGGAGGCCTGAGAGCACAGGGTTCATCTGAGATAAGACAAGAGACTTACAGCTGCCACCCAATTTCCATCAGCACTTGTTTCGCAAAGAGCCAGGTCCTCCTTCACTATGAAGCTGAGGCAAAGAAGAAATTACTGTAACTCATTTTAATGGTAAATTTACTTTGGTATCAAGCTGGTATTTAAGACAGATATGAAGCTATTCTGTGGGAGTCAATGGAACAGCAATTGGATTCTTACATAATATGGAAAAGGATTGAAATTTGGGGTTAATTAGGAGTATTAAGTACAGTTAGACAACTGGAAAAACAGAAAAGTGCAAGCACATGGTAGTACCTCTTCAATATAGTGTGCAGTCAAGTGTGACTTTTTTGCCTGTCTGAAAGAAAAAATCTAGTTTGAGAGGCCATGGTGGGCATTTCTGTGATCTGGATTGTGACTGTGAGGAGAGATGGAGTGGGATGAGAAGAGAAAAGGAAAAGAGTGGGGTTTTGCTTTAATTCAAAGCATCTTGAGCTGTTACAATTTTGGTCCTGTCTGGATAACAATAATGGAAGAAACACCCCTTTGTGATAAGTATCTCTTTTCTTTAGAAATTTCCATTCCAAAAAGCCATTCTCTGTCACTAATATGTCTGACCCCTAATAAAATAAATACACCTCAACAGTTTTTGCCACTTGCTTTGCTCACTGTAACCTGCCAGTTAACTTCCTGTCCCCAGAAGTGGCTGTCATCACTCATTTGTGCACAGATGGAGATCTTTGGGCAAGAAATGGCCTTCCATCAGCTGGAACCGTTCAGTGGGAACAGCCATATTAGTCCCAGCATTATTTGAAATGCAGCAGAAGCAAACACAGAAATAACACTTGAGTAGAAAAGCACAGGATCATTAAGGGAGGAGAAGGGGGGCTGCATTTCTCTGGCTTCTAAGATGGTATTGTCAACAATAGAGGAAAAGGGATTATCTTTTTTCTTCCAAGGTTGGGAGTCCTGTTTCAGGTTTCATATAATAAGAATGGTACAGCACAGACAGCAATAATAACCTGCTCTGAAAGCTGCTTGCTGCACAATGGCAAATTGCTCATGGGCAGTGATGGCAAAATTTAATCCCTGCTCTGCTTAGAATGCAACCCGCATAGCCACTCAAGACAACATAATAGCACTTTTGTAGCTCTCTGCTACAAACATCACTTTGAAAAGGATACAGCTGTGGAGGGGGGTCTCCACATGCGTCATTTTTGGCTGACTACCAAGCTAGCAGAGCCTCAGACACACTGTGCTCCCTCATACAGCTCTGCCAGCTACTGCATATTCACGCTTGGGGAAGGGAAAGGAAATGGAAGGAGCTGTGTGAGCAGTAAATTCAAGATAAAATTAAGTTGCTTGGCCAGGTGAACGGATTAGGAATTCATTTGCTGAAGAAGTGGGATGAGAGAAAACTGGGAGACAGCTCCAGTCTGGGATTTCATTTACAATCTGTAAGGCACTGTATGGACTCACCTAAGTCTCTAAAGCCACAGATGTGTCAAACATCAGACATTCCTTCATCAAATGCTGACCCTATGATATGACCATGCATAGAGGATCCCAGACAAGACTAGACACAGCACCAGGTATTTCTCTCCCCATCTTCCCTCCACTGTTCTCCTGAGCTATCAGTCACACTGTTTCCAGCTGCCAAATAAATCAGCAAAGTGACCAAAGGATGCCAAAGGACACCCAGTTTCCTCTCACCACTGCGCTGGTTTTGTACAGCCACAGAAGCGCCCACACATCCTGCTTAGCAGTCAGAGACAATAATCCCTGGAGAAGAGGACCAGCTTGGAGAACAATGGCCTTTCCACAGTAGCACTTGTGCAAGGCTTTGAGTGCTGAGACCATGAGCTGTGCTTTGCTTGGTGTGCTGCTGGGAGATGTCACAGCTCCCTCGGGAGCAGCCTGGTCCCCCTCTACTGCTGCTCCTGCCCTCCGAGCCCTGCCAGCAAAACAGCCGACAGCAACATTGCCTTGCTGACGCCCCGGCAGAGCCAGCTGGGGAGCCGGACAGCCAGCAGGGATGGGCTGCCTTTGCCCACAGCAGGCTGGAAGCACTCACACAAGCGCTGCTGACACGTGTGTGTGTGGAGGAACAGGGCTGATTTTCTCCAACTGGGGTGGTGGGATGAGCAGCTGAGAGCACTGCAGTATCCAGCTGACCCAACCAGATTCAGAAGAGTCATTTCCACCCTGGGAGCACATTTGTTGCTGGAGGGTTGCAGTAGGCAAGGGAGGAAGAGCTTGGGTTTTTACGGTCAGCTGTGGACCAGAAGGAACAAGAATCCCCTCCAGAACTGACCAAGGCAGCTTGCGCTTTGAATCTCTACCAACCTGCTGTCGACTGTTTCTGAAAGCACCAGAAGTATCAGCCAGAATTAGTTTATGCATAATAAATCCAAGAAAACTGTAAGCTTCTTATGGATCACCCGAAGAGAGATAACGTGGAGGTGTTTTGCCATATGATACCACTTGGGCCTCTGCATCCAAATAATTTAGAAAGAATTTCCTTAGGATGGTCTGTTTCTCACAGCAAACCTTTGGGGTCTACTCTCCCTTCCTGGCACAAATAAAGATACAGGATTTTGAGTGAATTGCTTAGTAATTCTGCCATGAACTGAACTGCTTTCTCCTTCCTCCTCACCTCACTGTATTACTGATGGTAACAAGGGAGTTGTTATCAATCAAGGCAAGCTACATTGTGATCTGTGCCACTGAAATCCATTTCAGATCGGAGGATAAAATGTGATTATATTTACACTTCCTTGACACAATTCAGGCAGCAAAATAACAGCCTTCTAGAGACATTTTTCTTCTTCATATTTAGATTTGTCAGTATTGTGGAGCTGTGTGAGAAGGGAAGGAATTATTATAGCAGCTGGGGTTCAGTGATATGTTTTAGTTGCCTTACAAATGAAGATGTTTGGTTTATTGTGTTGTCTTCCCATCTTTTCCATTTCCAAGTTCCTTGAATACTGTCCAGAACATCCTCCAGATTGATGAGATTGCATTTCAATCAATACAGCTCTATGTAAATCTATTTTTGCTTTTGACACATACCATAAATTATTTCTACTTATAACCTTAATTGGTCTGTATTCATCACAGGAGATGGAATTTCGAACTCATGCAGCTGTTTATAAATTAAATTTGCAATTAATGAAGAAAGTATGAGATTAAGCACTTCGTACTTCCCCGATCTGAATTTGAAAAGGATATAACCATGTTTTATATGGTCAGACTGTGCTTGGACATTTTTATGTTAAAGGTGTAAGCTCCAAAAAACCTCAGAAATGCAGAAACTGGCTTGACCAATGTAGTCTTAGAGAACCTAAGGTTGGGGTTGACCTGCTGGTGGGAACAAACATTATTCCTTATAACAAAAGTCTCATTTCCAGTAAACAACTGTATGTTCTCTTCTCTTTCCAACACCAGCAATGATTTTGAGCCCACCCATCCTGCCCAGAACACCAAGGAAGCCTCCCTTCTCATTTTACATTAGTGCCGGCTGCAGAGTGTCCTAGGCACAGCCAGAAGAATCCCCAAAACTTTGGTCTAGATTGAAAAACAACCTACTCTCAGATTTTTACATCTTCTTTCTCTTTTTAGGAATTGTATTACAACTTCTAATATATTTTCTGCGTCTCTACAAAGTATTTCAGGGAAGGGTCATCTCCTGTCACCTCTTCAGATTCACAGAGACAGTTTTCAAATCAGTAGCCAACCTGAGAATGATTCAGTATTCTCCTCACAGCCACACACTACGTAGCAGGAGAGCTGTGAAAAGGTGAGTTAACCAGAAGCGTCAATAGCCATTTTTAAGGAACAATCATGTAGAATTACTGTTCAAACTTCATAATATACCATAATACACAGAGTTCATCTGCAGGATAGCACACTGAAACTGGGAAAGAATGAAAGCTCTTTCCTTTCTTTCACAACTGGAATTCAAGACCTCTTCATTGGCCAATTTTCTAATACCTGCAAATTTTTTTTGTCTTATTCAGTGCCTCATTCTTCCCTATCTTCAGCAGACTGCCTTAGGCAAAGCTGTGCTCCTCTCCATTTCATTTTTTCTCTCTTTTACCTTCACGACTTAAAGAGTGAATCTGAAACTACAGAGTGCAATTAGGAACATATCCTTGCCCTGTCATTTAGTACAGGCACAGAAAACTCAGGAGAAAACATAAATATACAAAAAAATGAGTAGTCAATTCCAATGTAGTCACTGCCTATGGACCCAAGGTGACCAAGGCCTTCCCTAAAGACTTTTGTACAAGTGAGAATCAGGATCTTGAATCTGTGGTACATTACCTGCCAATGGAAGTTTATAATATCAGTTATTAGAAATGCTATAAATTCCTCTATATATCCATCCAGTAAAAAATGAGATATAGTGCTGCAATCTTCCTCAAGTAACTCAGCTAATACAATTCAAGCATGTCTATGTGTGTTACCTGGCATTTAAAAAGGGCTCCATGGCTGCTAATAGACTGGAAACTAGTTGGACGTGGTTCTTGGGAATCACATCAACAGCTCTAGAAACCTGTCCTTATACAATACACAAACCTGCTCAACTGAGCAACTGCTCTTTGTTTTTGGAAAGGAATGGGGTTCTGGTGCAGGAAGAAGAAAGGTTTAATAAAGAGCAGTGATTGCTGAAGGGAATACTAAGGATGAGAAGCTAGGAGTCAGTAAACAAGCAGATGGTTAAAAAGGAAGGTTAAGTGGAGGTTAAATAAAACAGGTTAAATAAAGAGGTGAACCGGTGGCTGAATCCTGGAGGAAGCAGAAGTGTTAAGCAGTAACAGCATGTGTATGCATGTGCATGTCTTGAGGGAAGCCTCTCCACTGCATTCTTTCTCCCTTTCTTCCTTTTATATCCACAGAAAGGCCCCACACACTTTTTAGTGCTGCATGCGTCCATGGCATCCATGGAAAAGTACTGCAGGCTTTTGTAAACACACAAGAGAGAAAATGCCAGGGCAGGCTTATGGGAGAGGTGAAAAGTAGCTGAAAAAAATTTAGAAGGTCCTTGTCTTGAAAAGGTAACCTAAAATGTTGGCTATGTGATTAGGAGCACTTTTCTTGCTGGATTGGCTCAAGCCAAGGAAACCTCCTGATGGCCTATGGAGGGGAGATGAAGCTTCTTCAGCTTATCTACTCCAATCGACCCTCCCTCTTCAGGGCGGCTGACCAGCAACAACAATGAGCTGGCACACACAGAAGTGCTATATGGACCGTTCAGATAAAGCTAATACTTGTTATCTCACCCCGCTTCGCGTACAGCCCACGCCAGGCACCCACCATCCTGAGCGAGGACTGCTGAGCAGGCTGGCCAGGGCTGCCCACCGCCTTCCCTCGCCGCCTCCTTCCCATCAGGGAATCTTCAGTTATCACCTCCTTTTCAATCTCAGCTATTGACCTGTTTTCTAACTTTATCAAGCCATCTACGAGAGGAATTACTTTCTCCCCGAGGTCAGTCTTGGAGGTGAGTGTGTTCTGGAAGAGCAGTAACTCTGATAATGAAATACTTTGCAAGCCAGAGCATGCTTACTCCATGTTTTACCACCATATGGTTAAATTTTCCCCTCCATCAGATTTAATAAATAGTGTTTACAAATTCTTAGGCATGCCTCCCTAGTAAAATCCACTAAACCCACAACAAATATACTTATCATGGCATTAATTTGGTTAGAGATTTTCTCAGAGTATTGACAGCCATATCTAATTTCTAAGGATTTATTTTTATTTCAAAATATATTAAATATATTTTTTCTTTACACACTACAATTCCTTTATAATCGTATTTCCTCTGAAGGCATGGGGCAGCTGCTTTACAAGCATCCACTGTTAGACTACATCCCCTAAAAAAATATCCTTCAATAATTAGTATTTTATATTTATTCGCAAGTAAGAACTTAAACTTTCCAACACAGATCTGCAAAGCCCTAAGTTCATTCTTCCTACAACTGAACAGTGACATTTCATGGTTCAAACACCACTCCCTGCTGGGAGATTATCTGGTACCATGGTCTAGATATTAATATCTGCAGTCTGTGAAGTAGGCTTTAATAATCTTAAATATAAATTTTAATATAAATTCTCCTACTCATACTTGTTCCTTCTCAAAAATGAAACCAAGCAGACACCTAAAAACCAGGGACTTCAATTTATATTCAGTACCAGTTCTTGATGCATTTCCTTTCTCAGTCAATCAGTTGGCCTCTGTTAACAAAATATCCGGACTGGTAGTGAACTAAGTGTCTTGCTGATAGATTCAGATGCCTACATTTCTCTTGAAATATGGATGTTACTTACCATATATATGTGAGACTCTCTTCCACCCCAGTAGTTTTAGCATATCCGTAGAGACACATCATGGCAAATGCATGCTAACATGGCATGGAGCTACCCACTGCAAGTACCAGCATCTCTCCATGTTCCCTACTTACTTGGAGCCATGGATTCGTCCTCACCTCTTTTTGTATGGAGAAATACTGCAGTAAAAGAGTGCGATCAGTGAGCAGCTGCTCAGTTCCACGATACAAACGCCCACATGCCAGCAACAAGCAAAAGATTCCCACCGCATTTATACTGTTAGAGAGCTCCGAGAGTCCAGGGAAGTGTGAAGTGTTTATGATGATGAGTGAACTCAGGAACAGTTTCCTTCTGTTTGTATTTCTCTTGATGGGACTTATTTCCTCGGTTATGACAAACTCCATTCTCAAGATGCGTGAATTGTTACAATTGAGCTAAAATGTGTGCGGCACCAAGTGGGAGAGAAATAACTAACCCAGAAAGCAAGCACCCTCTGACATCTGGTCTTACCCGAGATGCTCTCAGGTTGCATTGTGCTTCCTGCATCAGACTCTGTTCTCATCCCACAAATCCATAAATAAACTTCAGAGGAGAGAGAGGATCTAATTCCCTGACTGCAATGGCAGATTCCATCAGATAAAACAAAACAGCACCTGAATTCATCCTCACACACCCTTCACCCTCCTCTAGAAACATGACAGTAAACTGAGAGCAATACATCTTCCGCTAATAAATCTAACCACCTCCATGGTAGGAATTTTCCTGAAAAGGAGGAAAGAGGTTTTATCTGGGCAAATGAATAGTTCCCAGTCATCTGCTCAGTCCATTAGCAGCCAGGCTGTGCTGCACTAGTTAGCTGACCTGGGTACATGCCTTGAATATTATCAAAAATTGATATCCATCCAAAGATGATGTCAAATATTTCTAAGTACGGGGAGGAGTCTCAGCAGAAGAGTGTGAACAAAGAGTTGCTAATTTTTCACACACTCCTCATGATGAAAACTTCTTTTCTTCACTTCCGATATTCAGTCATTAAGTTTCCAAGGTCAAATATTCAGGGACAAAATTGCAGCTTGCATGAAAGATCATTGCTGTATTGGTTTAGACCACTTCAAAATGATGTCCTTAGGCTTGATTTTTCCAAAGTCACACTGTCTTTCCAGAGTTTCCCATAGAACCAGTGACAGGAAATGCATTTGATGTGGTTAAAAAGCTTGTCACTCCAAGTATGTTATTAACCAAACCACAGTGCAAACTGCAACCCCAAAACAACTGGCACAAGCTTTTCTTCTATGTTTGCACAACGCCTAGCACTGTGAAGGCCTGCTCTGTGCCACAGCCCATGGGATATTCCTCTAATAATAATTAATAACAGCAGCTCTGCAAATAACAAGAAGAAATGTTCGAACAGTGGCACTTTGATTCTGGTGACAACATTCCTCTAAACATATCCAACCCACAGCACAGCTACCCCACAGGCTCTGCTCTATAACCCACACTGTTTTGGTCTGCAAGGGGCCACTGATGGAAGGAATACAATATTGTTCTATATTTGGCTAATGCAATAATCAGTAAATGTGACGCATCCTTTGCTAATGTGCTCAGTGCTATGTTTGGAAAAGGAGAAGTCAGTGAAACATCCCGTATATAAACATGTGCTATCTTCCCAACCATGGAAATGTATTTTCCCTTCCCTTATATTCTCTCTGTGGCTTATCTATCCGCATCTGCTAAATACAATGTACCCTTGATTCAGTCCACAGCCTCAAAGCTTTTATGTGGCTTCTGCTCCACTCCAGGAATTTCACAAATAAATTGCTGTATTTGATTTGTTTAAAGAAAGCATTTGTTTGTTTTCAAATCATATACTTGGCTAAATGAAAAGGATCTAGCTCTGTGTTTTCTCCCAGGCTGTTTGGGTTCCACTAATTGTTTGCTGCTGTATGTTTGAAGGAGATTAAGGGCACAAGGGATGGGCAGAACTGCAGAGTGAGCCCTGCTTCCAGTTCTACATGACCTACGTCTATGGAGAACGCTGACCCTCCCCTCAGACCGGGGCAGAGGAGGCTTTCTCCTCCAACAACACCTCCCGTGTGCATGTCGACATCTCACCCTGGTTTCAGCCGAAGGAGAAGTACATGCACTCCCAGAGCAGCTGATTCATCCTGCTTTTAGACACCCGCTTTAGAAGAGGAATCATGCCTTAAAAGTGTCAGTTGATCTCTGTGGACTTCAAAGGGAATTTGAACAGTTAGTTCACATGAAGATGACAATCAATGTTGTAAGTGATTTTGGACTGATTAGTTCTTTTTCCAGTATTTTATTATTTCAGTCTGTAGAAATAACATGGATCTGATCTGTATCTGGTATATATCTGCATCTGGGCTTCCTGCCCCCATCCAGTCCAGAATCTCCAAAACTGGTACTGACTGGAGACCCAATCAGAAAGGCACCTGGACATTTCAACTCTTTTAAAAGGTGTCTATACCAGGGATGCCCATTAACATCTTAAAGCAAGTTTCTCAGTTTACCCAATACAAAATGGGGATAAAGATACTGAAACTGATGTCTGACTTAAAGATCTTGCACTCTCCACAACCCACGGTCTATTAGTAGTAGTAACATAATGGGCACAAGTAGCAGAATGAGATTTGAAATCAATGATTTCAAATGACTGATCAGAAGTTGTTGTTCAGACAGTAGATGAGAAAGAATGAGACCTTCTAAAATATGAAAGCTCAGACCTCAGGACCTTTGAGGAAAAAGATATTCCCTGATACGGGGAATAAAGTAGTGTGAAGAATAACCTTGTAAATAGCACTATCATAATCAAAAAGATGTTTGTGAAAAGACACAAAACGAAACTGCTGGAGTCAATGGATACGGACCACATTTGGTGACAGGGGTATTTGCTTCTGTAACCCCATCATATCAAGGTCAGGAAAAAAAGTTCACACTCTGAGCACGCTCTGGTTGTATCATACCTTGATCACACACAGGGGAAACTGCTCCAGAAAGGAAGCACGGTTTTGTTTTATGCTATGATAACAGTAACCAGCACATCTCATAATTTCCCCTGTGCTTCAGCAATGGAACTGACTCCTCCAGGTGAACAGCAGGGCAACAATTATTTTTAGTGGCTAAAAAATTAATCTGATGCTCTCTTCTTGATGTCTCCCCATCTACCTCAGAGTTAGTCTCCATCAGGGCTACAACTTCTTCCCTGGAATATCTTTAGCATAAGGCAGTTTCATTCTGACAGAAAGACACTCACCAGCAAGGTCCTTAAAACAGTACTTAATTTTATCACTAGGCTGACAAAATCAAGGTGACAGATAGCCCAAGCTCAGTAGAAAATAATGTTGCTACTTCATACCCACAACATAACACTGCTACAATAGCAATAACATGTGTACATTATGGATTATCAATCCTGGAACAGCAGAACTGGCATCTCTCTTAATCAGCTGCTAAATTATTCTTAGCTAGTCCCTAAATTAAACATTTAAACAGACAACCCTATAGAGAATGCTTTAGAAGTGGTTTTATGAGATCTTAAGAGCCTGATGTGCAGCACTCTGGAGAACCAAGGGTTTCTGCTTGGCTTTGGCTAAGACCTGGCAGCTCAGCACTGCTGGAGGCTGAGCCCAGACAGATACGTGAAAGGGTGCAGCTCCCCCTGCACTTCCCTGTACGAGGCAGATGCTCCTCACTGCCACAGGAGAGAGTAGGAGGGAAGGGAAGCAACTGCTGATCTGCTGGATGCCACCAGGAAAACCTGAGCCTTTTTGGCCATGTATGTTTAAGGCAGGGCTGGGAACTAATAAGGATGCTGGTCTGAAGATGTTCACTTAGCCACTTAACTTCATGACCTTGTGCAAATTGCCTGACTAAGCACCATCTACAGCTATAAAAGTGGACGCAAAACACAGCCTGGATGATATATTTGAAAGCATTATGCATGATGGGTGTCTGAAAGCTGCTCCTAAGCCATTTCAATACAGAAGGAAGCCATACTGTATAAAAACCTGCTAGTGGCACCCAGAGTAATTCTCTGCAGCTAGAATTTTCCAAAGGCACCTCATATTGACCTACAACGCACCATTCTCCAAAAGAATAAACACACAGCCAAATAAGAAGAAAAATGCACGTATACCGAGGTATATAAATCTGCTCTGGAGGATGCAGTACAGTGACCTTTTACTGAACCATGTGTGGATTAGCTCTGCTATATTACTCAGATGTCTTGAATGAATCCCCTTCTGGAAGATCATTGCATATAAAACAAATAAAAGTGGAGATATTTAGCTGTTGGAATATTGCTTCACCTTTCCCAAAATTATTCTGTGCACATCTACATGTACCAGACTGTACTGAAAAGATATGAATTGATCTCGCCTTATCCCTTTTTTGTTGCTGTCAAGGTATTTTTAATCACTTGTCCAGTATTATTAGTCTTTGTATTTTCTCTTGTAAGGCCCATTCAAAGTCAAGGCTTCCTTGTGCTCCATGTGTGTGAGCGGGCCAGTTCCCTCCTCAGCCACCCCTCAGGTTATCCTCACTCTGCGCATGGCACATCCACAGATCACAGTCACTGCCTTCTGTGGTCGGCAGGTCCTGGTCTTTCTTATACAGGCTTGTGGGTCTTCCTCTGAAGTGACTTCCTCTAAAGCTACTTTGGCTTTCAGGCTACACTTGCCTCTCAGCTCCCACTTCTGCTGTTGTCCTACATTTAGGTCAGTCCTTTTCACCTCCTCTTCTATCAGGCAGGACTTGCAAAGTGCATCTCAGGAGTGTATACACTGTTCTGGAGTTCATTGTCCGGTTGGTCACTGCAGGCAATGCCCAAGAGAAAGGGATGTTTCAACCTCAGTTTAGCAACAGGGAAACTGGGGCACAAGAGACAGACTTGCACTGGGTCAAACAGGAAGATGGAAGGTGAACCCAGATTTGAATCTTACCTGAGACACCACAGCCACAGAAATATCCTTCTGTCTTACTGCATCTCTTTTAATCTGAATGTCATTATCTTTACCTTTTTTTCCCTTTCCTTGTAGATAACAGCTGTAATTAGTTTATAGCATTAAATATACTTTGAAATAAAAATTAAATAACAAATCATGAATATATTGCTTGCATCTCTCCCTCTAGTGCACAGGAATTCCTAGATTCACAGTGATCGCAAAAGTACTGCATCTAGTGTCACAGACAATACCAAGTATTGTCGGTAAACAGTTTAACAGCAAAATGTGACCTCATAAAATCTTTATACTATTGATACAGAAGAAGTTTTCCTTTAAAAAAAAAGACTGACTCAATCCCCCAGTGCTCATGCACCTGTGGAGTGGAAAGTTTTCTGGATTGCTCTTGACTGCCAGGAATTTTTTTACCCACTTATATTTTGGCGCCTTTCATCGCAACTTCTTTCTGAAGTTGATCATCCCTGTGGTGCCTAAATGAGAGATGACAGTGAACCCATGGGGAAAATAAGGCTGATGAAATGCAAAGTAGCGTTATTTATGCCGAGTCTGTGTGCAAAGTGCATTTCAAACTTCCTTGATTTTTCAGTAATAACCAATGTTGGGGGGGATGGGGCAAGCCAATATTTGCATTTGATATTTCTGAATATCTCATATTTTTCTTTCTCCTTTGGCTCAGTGAAGTACAATTTTTTTTTTTTTTTTCCATATGACTTGAAGATCTGAGTGATAACTAATGCTCTGCAGGAAAAGTAACTAGCATCTTTGGGGTCTGCAGGTGGAAGAGGAAAACGGGCTGGAGAGGGTGGGTTTGGGCAACCCCTCCTTTCAGCCTACAGGAGATGAATGTCAGATTTTGAGGCATATTGCTGTGATTGCTGTGGGAGCCTCACATTGATGCTGTCAGTGTCATATTCCTGTTCCCCACTGAAATGAATTACTTGACTTTGAAGTATTATCATAGTTGCTCCTCTTTAAACAAATATCCTGTCTTCCTGAACAAAAGACATCAGCTGTAAAGTGCTGCTCCAGGGTTGGCCACCTCTAGGCAAGGCTGGGGAACAGCCAGCAAACCCCTCTGCCATACGCTGAGTCCAGAGTGCATTTGGCCAGGATTTTGACAGTAAAGAGCCAAATACTGATTTGTCCAGAGCACCTACCATGCCTAGGACTTCAGTGGCCTGAATCAGCACTATGTAAAAAATTATCCAAAGGAGATAGGATCAACCAGAGATAAGTCACCTCAATATTTCACCTTGGAAGTATGACTGGAAGACCCATCTGCAAACCCAAACAGATATAAATCTGTGACATCAGTGAAATGCATTGAGTCAGACAGGAAAGCACAAGAAAGCCCTGTCCTGTTGATAATCTGACATTCTGCTTTTGCTCCTCATATTGCATAAATCAGGAGGGGCAGACTTCCTCCCACCGTTTGCATGAAGGGATTCTTGCTAATTTTTCACATCTAGGATTACGAACACAGCAGTAAGAGAGGGTGAGACAGCCATCAGGCACATACAATAACAGATTTGCAGCTCTCAGGCTCAAGGCTTCCCCACAGCGGTGGCTCCGTGCTTATGAACACTTGAAGTGCATCCCTAATGATCTCGCCCAGCCACAGCAGACAGTCAGGGGTTTCCTGCTGGTTATCAGGCATGATGGTGGACTAGCTGCCCTGCTGTGCCACTGAGAATTGCCAGAAACTTGTGAATGGAGCCTGTGTTTGGGATCTTCATTGTCTTCACCATGATTATTATACCTTTGTAATAAGCAGAAAGAAATCCAAAGGACAGGTCTACAGCTCCTTTGGTCACAGGAGCAGAGAGGAATGAATCCAGTGTGTCCCCAGTGCTCCCATGGCTCTGTGTCTGCTCCTACTCAGGCTTCCCTATCCCCTACTTAAGACCCTGCAGATAACAGGGTCCCCGAACAGGCAGAACTGGCAAAATGAAATAGTCAGTTCCAAATTTAGAAGGTAGCTCCATCCCCCTGAAGCAACTTTTTCTTGTTCCTAGTGGCACAGCAAAGGCATTTCTTTTTTCTCCCCAAGCTAGGCTAAGCAGATAGTCCTCATTGAGCTCTATTTCCATATTTATTCTGTTTGTGTCGCAGCCAGGCACTATAAGGACGTCTATATGAGCATGGTAGCTCCAAGGCTCCCTGTTGTCTAGATATCCCCAGAGCCAGGCAAGTTGTATCAGCTGACAGGGAAACCGGAGCCCACCAGTGGGAACAGGCCTGAATTCAAGCCCAATACTACAGGAATTACTGACATAACACCCCAGGCTGTGCAGTGCAGACAACTACACTAGAAAGTAGTATAGCCAAGAAAAGTAGTACAGCCATAGCCTAACTGTCATATTTGCATGAAGCTGAAAAAGTACGCTACATTAATATCCCCGTGCACTTTGCTGGTCTAAGTCCCATCCAAAATAAGGGGCCCATTTTGCTTCAAACCATGCAGGCAGTTATTTGCTTCCAATGCAAACTAAATAGATTCTGCTTTAACTTTTCAAATTAACAACTCATTGATCATCAACCAGGCACAAGAAATATCAGCTCAAACTATAAACGCTCGTGAAATTTATGGTCACAGAATGGTACAAAGAAAACCATACCGCAGCCTTCCCTTGAGGGTTCACGTAACGCCTGCTGCCTCCAGCTGACGCCAGTAGTGCAGCACAAACCTCTGCTCCTCAACTGAAAGGCAACCCTGTTCGCTGGTGGATGGCATGGGCTGTTTTCTCCCACTGGAACAGGCACCAGAGGGGAACACCACACTTCCTCAGTTTGTTGCAGTGACTTCCAAATACATAGCTGTAAAAACAAACTATGGCCCTAGAATTTTGTGTGAATGAACGTAAATCATTACTTCAAGCATGTGAACAGCAAACCTGCTTATAAGATTTATTATTGTCAAGCTGGGCAATTACAGCATGGAGTCAAGTTTGTGTTTTAATAAATGAAGTACCAAAGCTCTTGCCAAAAAAAGAGGAAAAAAGAATTAAGTCAAAGTTAATCTGATCCAGATGGGCTGCACCAGGTTTTACCCAGCATGGCACTGGTTTGATAAGAGAGCCGGGTGTTCCGCCCAAAACCGGGAAAGGCTGCCCCCCTGCCTGAGCAAATGACACACTTTAGACTCCAACTGCAAGAAGATGCAACGGATTTTTAAATGACACAAATTAAAAATTAATTAGTTCTTTGGGTTTTTTGTTGTGTGATTGGTTTTGTGCTCAGGCGATTAACTGCCAGCAGGGTGGCGACCAGCAGAAATAAGCTCTGCTGCAGCCCCACAAAATGGCTGGGGTGGGTAACAATACAGAAACAGCTGGTGGCGAGAGGCTCCAGCACAGCTTAAAGAAAGGTGAGAATATTCTCTCTGACTTGCTTAATTTGTAAAAGAAAACCAGCGAGACCTTCTGCCAAAGTAACTGAACTGTGAGAGAGAGATATACTACGTTCTGTACTCTTTTTCCCTTCCAAACAAGTGCAAGAGAAATATAGAAGCACCTTCATCCATCAGACACTGCCCACTGAGGAACACTGCTTAGTTTGCTTTATTTCACTGCTGCTCTTGCACGGACATACACAGCCACGTCCTGACAATAAGGCGCTGCTAAATGCTGTTTCGGTCCTCTGTCTGCTCCCACAGATCTGGTATGCCTGCCTGCAACAGTGCTCTGCATCAGCCTTCCCCCAGGGATCGGGCAGACTGCTGCTATCCAACTGCTCACGTACCAAACAGCTTGAGTCCAGGTCAGAGATCCAACATCTGGTCTATTCCGTTCCTGCATTTGTTTTGTCTTTTGTGGTAAAAGGATAGTGTGGACTGAACCTGCCAGAAACACAGCTCTGTCCCAGATTAAGTCACTCTCTCGCACTTCCCTGTCTAATGAAGCAGCTCTTACTTTCTCCTCTTCCTTCTGCCCTTCTTACTGAGAATGTTTCTCTTCAGGGCAGCGAGTCCCTTTTCTTGTTTTCACACCCTGATCTCACTAGCATAACACTGCTAAAAAGACCAACATGGGAGCTGGGACTCCCACACGTTGACAAAGCAACTCAGCTGTGTTATACTTGAGCTTGGGCAGAGGATAGGGACAAGGGATATCTAAAACTTGGCAATTCTTTGCCTGTTATCACCAGTGAAAATCTATTTTCTAAGAATCTAACAAACAGGTAAATGATGTCCCTGATTTGGCAAGTTCTGTCTGAGTTCATTGCCTTCATTTTTTTCCTAAAGTGCCCCATATCTTGCCATCATTTTCTTGCCTCGCTACTAGTCTCAGTGTTCAGGGTCACAATTAAATCAGATACATCTGCTTTCTATTTAAACCAGTGAGGAAATATTTATGCTGCAGGAGAACCTGTGGTTTTGCTTGCAGTGTCAGAGGAGGCCATTCAATGTACAGCAGGAGGCTCCAGGGCACCTGCAGATAGCTAGCTGGGCTAGATCAACTTCTTTGTATTTAAGTGGCTGGCAGCAAGCCATTAATTGTGTTTGAGTTTTTGCCTTCAGTAGGTGGTTTCACTCCAATGGAGCCCAGCATCATGGGGGGGAGAGGGAAAGAAAACAGAAAGGCATCACCAGTGTATACCCAGTGTTCTGACATGCTAGTTAAGTTCTAAATTATGTTTTTAATTACTTGGCATGATTTATTGAGACAGTGTCTCAAGGTCATAAAGCACCACAAAGTGACACAACTTGCCTGCCAGCTTGAATCTCTGCCACTGAAGTGCTCCCTTCTCTTCTGCTCTGTCATGCTCCTTGTGCCTCCTCCCACACTGTGCAGCATCTCCATGGTTGGATGGGATCAGACTTAACACTTTAGGTACCTTTGTATGCTAATTTGGTAGCTCTGAGCCAAGGCTGGAAAGGGAAAGGTTTGGGGATAGTAAAGCTGGACTGAAGAGTTGGGTTCCAAGGCATGTGTAAAATAGATCTGCCAAAGGAGTCCTTAAAAAAAACCAGTCCCATTGCTGACCCTGTGATAAAGAAATGAGAAACCTAGAAAGCGATCAGGTAGGAGTAAAAAGGGGAGAAAAATTACGCCGCTGTAATGCTTCTCATGCAGCCAGTTCATGCAGCTTGACACAGCCTGTCTGGGTGGATGAGAGAATAGACCTGCAATCCACTGAACTTGTTCTGCACCAGCCTAAAATAAGCAAGAGGATGGTCAAGGCACTGCCCGGTGCTATTTGGCCCCCAAGAGCTGTAAAGGAAGACTCACTGATCTTAAGTGTACAGCTTAACTCCCTTGCTTTGCACCCCGTGCATAATGATGTGTTACTGCACTGCCAATTAAAGCTGCTAACACTCTTTGTGCCTTTGGGAAGGAATCTGTGCCCTTCCTGTGGCAAAACAGTGCAATGTGGCAAGGAATAGACTGTGGAATCCAATCCTGATGCATTTTAAGGCTTCTATAAATAATTAAGGGAGCTCATTAATTAATAAAAAGAAAGCGAAATTGAAAAAGCAGGAGGAGAGGGGCAATGAATACCCACTGGGGGATAAGAAGTATGTCCTACACTGCAGCTTACACAGACTGAAGTCTTTTAGGGAGAGTTAAAGTGGCTTTGTGGTTTGAGCTAGAGAAACAAATCTTAGCTGGAAAAAAAAATCTTCTGGGAATAACAAAGCTACTTCCTAAATCCAAGTTACACTTGGGAAGATTTTTCAAGATTTACACACTCAAGTGAGAACAACATGGGATATATACAGAGGTATCTGTGTATTTCTCAAATACATAAGGAAAAAAAAAGGATCTAGCTGGTGCCTGAGGTTGGCTTGCACCAACAAGTCTTTGGGGAAGAGATAAAATACAGCAATGCAGAGGAAAACATCTTTCATTAATTAGATCATTATTAGTCTCCTCTGGCTCAAACATGGGCAGCTTTGAAACCCTAGCTGCTATCAAAGAAAAGATTTACAGAAGTTCCACAAAGACAGAAAGAAACAATAGAGTCTGGTAATATCCCAGTGGGCTAAGAATTGGTAGAGTACACCGACTGCAAGTTACTAATTACAGCAGCTTTGAAATCAGAAGCTTGAATCTGTGCTAAACAGCAACACGGTGCTTTGGGCCACAGTTTCAAGCGCAGAGAAGAAATGTGCCAAACACGCACCCGGGCACAGACAAGTCATTCCAAAAGGAAACCAGGAAATTGCAGGTGCAGCTGAATGCTTGTGAGCACACAATTACCCAGTGGGTGTTTGCAACTGCATATTTCATACGCGCAATTACCTCTTTGCACCCCTGCCTGCATATTTTTGTATGCGATTTAAATGCTTATCTTTAAGAATATGACCTTGCTGTCTGAAAACACAAAACTTGCCCGAAGTGCTGATCTGAGTGTCTGGTGGGCATCAGGGTTTTAAACAGGCAAAAGGGCTGTTTTATCTCATATTACTGACATACTGCCTGACATGAAATTGGTACTTTGCTGCCGATGACTTCTCATCTCCTGAATATTTCCCTTGGAAGTTTTGGCATGCAGCTGACGAGCCGTGCAGCACAAGTGAAGGGAGAGGAGATGTATGTCTACCCTACAGGAAGGAAATGCAGAGAAACGGTATTAAATGAGGTTGAAGCCTGCGATCTTGCCAAATCAAGAAAATGGAAGGTAATACAGGTGGCTGTGCTAAAGGGCTATCTTTCGCTGTCAAGCAGCCTGATATTTGCTCTGGCTTCAAATACTTATAATCTGTTGTGAAACATCCTTTGGATTTTACTGTCAGCAGTTCTGTAGAGATGCGGGGTCTGTGGCTGGGCAGGCAGGAGGATGTACGAGTACATTCACCCTCTGCTGCCTGCCCCACAGACCCTGCCCAGCCTGGCGGCTTGCCAGCAGGGTCCGGTACACAGCCTCCATGGGAAAGAAGCACCCTTATTTTTTCAAACTCTGCTAGAAAAACCTCCACCATGAAACAAACACAATGTACATTTGATGCAAAATGTATTTTAAGTAGAGGGAAAAGCAGTCAATAATAAGACAATATCCTAAATAAAACTTTTACTTCCTACTTTAGAGCCTGCATGGCTCTACACCGTGATAGATGTTTAATAACACCCAGCAAGCTATACGCAAGTAGTAAAGAAGTCTTTCGCAGTGTAGGGCCAGCACAACCCCTATTTCTAAATTTTCCTCCCCCAGCGTAAAAGACTCAAAGCTAGCGTAACTTTCAAATCTGCTACACCATCAGGTTTTAGTGCTCTAACTCCACTGTACTGGCATCCCATGCTCCCAGAAAATGATACTAATCCTAAAATATGTGTCTGATGTAACGTCTGTAACTAAAATGTTGGGGGAAGGGGTTGGGGCTTATTTGTGTTGCCTCACTTGTACTGCTAGCAGTCTGCCATGCCTTCCAAGAAAGAGCAAAAGAAGGGAACAGAACTTGAAGAAATCATGCTAAAGAATGGATATTAGTTGCAGAAAAGTTACATAGTTTCTCATTACTACTCCATAGTAGTTTTAAAAGACTGCATAAACGTAAGAATTGATGGATGAAATCAAAGAAAAAAAAAAGATATTGCCACCTAGTAGGGGAAAAAAAAATCTCTGTCCAAGGCTGCAATGATTTATTAATATAAGTAATCAATAGCAATAGGTCTGTATCAGTTTTACATCTAATTTAAACTTTCAGGTCTCAATGTACTCGTTAAATAATATAATAGATTTACATATTTTAATTATATTTTATGGATTCTGAACAAAATGTAATTAAAAGGGTTTTTCAGCAGAGGTGATGAATGAACAGGGCAGCCAGACATTCTGTACAGCCATTGTGTGCGAAGGACTTCAGTGTGGTATGAGCCTAACCCCTGATCTGAGCAGCAGTGGATTCACCTTCATGTATAACCACGTGCATCGAACAACTGCATGCACTGAAACAAGGCACTGAAATGGGGCAACCAGAGGCCAGAGTGAAGGTGCAAACCCTTTTGGCTTTTAGCTCCTCCCTTAGCAATCAGTTATACCAGGAACATAACAAGACATGGGCTTAGAAAAGCATAGCCCAGAGAGCATATGTTCACTGAGCAGGACTGTGTGAAATAAAGATATTTCAAGTCTTGTGCCAAGGACCTAGCAAGGTGATACTCCTTAGACCAAGCACCGCTCCTGCACACGTTCAGCTGTGTTATGTGTTTTACACATGGGAAACTGAGCCCTGGAAGAGGGGGAATGAACTTGACCCAGGTCCCAGAGCAGGCAGGGACAGAGGCAGGACAAGGGCCAGGGCTCCCTATGTCCACTGTTCTTACCCAGCCATTAGGCTGAAAGAATGATTTGACAAAAGGCTGGTGTGCCCCAAACTGCTTTTCCAACCATATCATACCAGCTAATAAAGGATACTACATCTTTCTGCAAACCTTGCATCTCTCATATCCTTAAATAGTCACAACTCTAACACCATCACTATTTCTTCTACATTCAAGTATTACCTATCAGTAAAATGCAGCTCCCTTGAACCAAGGTCAAAACCCACTGAACTACATCCCCAAGAGCTTCAGCAACCAAAGTGACTGCTGAAGACAGGAAGTAAAGATTTGAAATAAAAACTGAAATGAAAACACACAGGAAAGGAGGTCAGCATTGCCAGCTCTCTTGACTCCACTAAAGGTCTTTGATACTTCATGTTTCCTCTACAGCTTCAGCTATTTGGTCTTGTGAGCAAAGAAACAAAGTTTCTAGTCCTCATGACTGTGGAGGAAAAGCTGAAAATGCAACTCCAGGACAATCAAACAAGAAAACCTAGAAGGCAAAGAGAAAGACCCCAGAATTCATACTTAATGCAGCCCGAGGAGGTTCCAGTCTTAGTTGAAGCCTCCTGGTGCTACTAAGGTATAAAACACTCCTACAGCGCATAACAACAAAAGAACAAGCAGTCACTTGTCTTGTGATTTGTTGGCCCCTAGCATTTGAAAGCCTTTGTATGTTGATTTAGTAGTCAATCCTCAATTACTCTCCAGCTTTCTCTTCTCCTTGTGTAAAACCATTCTCTAACATCTATACCAATAATACATCAATAGAGCTCTGTAATAGCCATAAAATCCATGATGTGGGATGTTTTCCAGTTTTGAGATCCCTTCACTGATATAGGGAAATAATTAATTGTTCTCTTTTCCTTTCTACTTTATTTAAAACAACTGTGCCCTCTGTGACCTTTGCTGCTGTGAACTGCACCATCTTCCTGCCTCGGTTACACTCTTCCCTTCACAACAGCTTATGCAAGAGCTGGCTCAAGCATGACTGCAAGATCTGGGGACGGCAAAGATGGCTGCAAGATTTGGGGAGGGTAAAACTTCGGTCACAGGTAGAGTTTGACTTCTACATTGTGGGGGAGAGAGACCAGGTAGCCAAAGCATTTATCTGACTGTCAGCAGTGCTTAGGAGACCTGGTGAGGAGAGGGCAACACTCCCTCAGCCCTCTTGCCATCCTGATCTCCAGTTACATATTCAGGGGTTATTCAGAACACCTACTGTTTCTTGCAAGACAGATGCCAGAAATGCCCCTGTTCACGATGAAATCTGGATTTCCTGATTTGCGATCATTTTCGGTGGCTTCCACTTCTTTTTTTCCATTGTAGTTTTTCCTTACTGTGAACTTTTGAGACTTCTGACATGCAGGTACGGGACAATTTTGGGTTGGCCTGGCCCAAGGGCAGACAGCAGCGGTAAAAACACCCCTGGTATTTCTGTTTTCATCTGAGCCTACTTCAGTGTCTGAAATTTGATTCAGTTTTCTGGTGCAGGCAGGTCCAGTGAGACTCTCAGTGTGTTGTATGTTAACAACCCACAGACCTTTCCAAGCTGAGGCTGAGTTTAAACAAATCTGAGCTGGGCTTCAGACAACCCAACTGGGAAAAACGGGCAAACTATAAACTATGAATAGCATCTGTTGACTGCTCTGGACTGTTTCATAGCAAATGTTCACAAATAGTGAGATTTTTCCTACTATTACTCAAGTTAAATTAGACCTTATTCTGCAGAAAACATCACTGTAACAAGCTGTACAACTTGAAGTTGGCAAATTTTGTAAATGTTTCCTCTGATTTTCATGTATTCTCAGTTCACCATAAAGTATGTTGGCCTTTTAGTCACAGAATGCTGTTTTGGGAGTAGCAACTAGTGATTTAATTAATCCCTGTTATCTTCTACCCTCAAGAACTCTTTATCACATAACAAGTTTATTTTCATGTTTAAATAATTCCTTGTTACTGGTCCTAATACCACTTCCCCTGAATATGCACACAGATGACAATTGTTTCACTGATTTTCCCCAAAAGAAGGACTTTAAATGAAGCATAAAATATAACTAAACCACAGCAATGGTAGGAATTCCCCAGATAATCAGCCTGTGATGACTGAAACAGATATCCACTACAAGATATTCTGTAAGGGGGCACTTCCTAAGAGAACAGCACAAAATCTGTACAGATTTACACGGTGCTTGTGTTCCATCTCTCAGCTTGAGCAACCTCACTTTTACACAATTTCCACTACAAGACAAAAACATTAATGCCTTCTAACACACACATTAGTTAATCAAGGTCAGTCCTAGGGTTACAACTGTACCCACTAGCAGATCAGTCCTGCTTAAACATCCTGCTAGTTGAGACTGTGTCAGCCTTGACCTCTAGACAAGGTCTTTCCTCTTCTTGCTCAGCTCTACCTTCAAATCATAAAGCAAGTTTCATTATCTTCTCTGAGGAACCTGAATGCATCACTTTCCCATTATTGTCCATGCTGTTACCATCAGAAACTTGTCCCCAGGGTATCATCTCTCAGATGGCATCCCCATTCCCTTCAGCCTTGGCTCCAATTCCAGCTCTCACTGATGTTTCTGCATTTGCTCAGTAAACACGCCATGTTCTGTATAATGTAAAACATGAGCATCTCATACACTGATAAAATTACTTCTGTGCTTACACAGCTACTTAATTCCATTTTGCCATTGATTTGTCATTTTAAAGTTAAATAATAAACATGGATTGTAGCCAGGATACCGAGTGCTGCTTTCTCCCCCTTTAGTTTTTGATTTATGTGTTTGTTTATTTACTGATATATTTAAGTACTCCCTATTGCATTTCACACATAATCTGGCAAATCCTGAGGATTTACTTTCACAATTGATTAGAAAAGTCAATGTTTTACAGATAGGATTAAAATGAAAAGTATCTAGAAGCCTTGATGGAATCTACTTATGACAACTACTATCTCTGATGGGCTCTCCAGCCCTTAAAAACCTATGTTGTGGGTTGTCAAACATTGTGAAGATATAACCATTTCCTGTTACAGGTATTATGTCAATTAAAGAAATATACTTGCTCATTTGTCCATTGTGGGAGTGCCTTTTAGGCTTTTCATTTAATCAGCACATGGGAAAAGATCATTGTTTTCCATTTGCTGGTAGTTTTCTTCTCCTCAAAATTAAATCAGACAGGCTAGTAGGCAATGCTGAGGCAAGCAGTGCATTTTCAATATTGTCACTTCAGTAATCTAAATTTAAAAATTCTAAAAATGTCAACATGTGACATTTTGGTTTTCCTTTTTTGTTTTAGCTCCAAACCATGTATTACTTCTTCAGTTTTATTCATTTTTAAATAAGTGTTTAGAATTTTTTTTAATGCTTTATGACAGGGCAAACTGCTTTTCAGCATTTTGATTCTCTGTCAAATGGTGAACCTGGCTTCCTTTTGATCCACTCTCACAACCAAAACCAAATCAGTTATTCACACACAGCTTGCTCCACAGTGGAATAATTTTCCAGATCATGACATTTCAGTGCAGAGTGATAAAAAGATTAGGCTGGTGTCACAGAGCAGATTACAGGGCAGCCTGGAGAAAAGAATTAGATCTCCTCCTAATCCCGTTCTCCTGGGGATTGGGTCCTGTTGCTGGCCTTCAGCACTGATGCTGCTAGATGGTGAAATTCAATTCTGTTGCACAGTGCCATCAGTGGTTTGACTCCATAAGAGGGGCTTTGTTTTGCTGTTCTTAGTGAATTTAATGCCCAAATGTGGGGGGAAAGGAAGGAGATTGCGTGCTGGGGCTCAGAAATTCCTAAAGAGAGCAAGGCATCGCTACATTATTAGCTGACCACTGGAATTTGTAGAAGAGTCAATACTGATTGATCTTGCCTGTTACAGAAAGGTCAAGTGAGCAGACAGGATAAGGTAATCGGAAAGCACTGTTTGTGTGTCGGTGCTAGAAAGTCACATAAAGCCAGAGACAGACAATGCACAGAGACCCACGCAAGTCTAAGGCACTGGAAAACACCCCAATTAAGTGAAAATTACCACCTCCATTAAGTGGCAGCCATCATTGCTTAATTGCTACCCAGGGAGGTATCCTGATTAAGACCAGATGAAGTTTAGCATATCTTAGGCAGTGGGTTATTGCTCAGATATGAAGGAAAGGGAAGAAAAGGAAAACCAGAAATACAAGACTAAGGTGTTTTGGTCTAAAGCTGGAGGTGTTCATTTTTGCTAGATAAAACCAGAGCAGGGCTGGGCATCCACTGAATTTGGGTGTCTTTCTCTCCTCATCCATAAGGTCAGGGTCTTGAAGGGACAGGGGCTGACACGTCCCTTTTTTGCCATTTGTTTGCTCCAAGTGGGGAAGGAGCAGGAGTTGAGTCTGCCTGCTCCAGCCAGACACTTAACCCAGCCCAGGCTGGACTGCCAGCCCGTGCAGTCATGCTCTGGTTCTGCTTTCTCTGCGGAGCTCAGAGCAGCTCAAAAGCACCTTTTATTCAGCTAGAATCAGGCCCACTGTTCTCACTCTAAATCCTCTGGCCTCAGTGAAGACTATGGCTTTGTCAAGATAATGTGACCACTTCTTCTTTTTTTTTTTTTCTAACCCAGCAATTCCTCTTTCTTTGGAAGAGCTTTGACCTTTAAATGAAAGTGCATGCCAAGAAAAATCCAGAGCTTGTTATCAAGACGATCTGTGGCACAGGCTGCGTGGTAATGTCCTCCCGAGGTGATGAATCAGATCTATCAGTGTCTAGATACTAAGGCCTTTTTTATCCTTGCAAACTCAGGGCTTTCCAAATCTTTAAGCCTGATCAGAGATAGAGCACTACAAGAGCTTACTTAAATCTCAGCAAGCAGAAAAGAGGGCGAGGGGGAGAGAGCTCACATAAAATAAAGAACACCACTTTTTAAAGATAAAACATAACTCTAGGTACAATAAAAGCCTTCAGAGAACAGAAGAGATCTTTGTCAGGAATGTATCTCATTTAGTCCCATTGTTTCACTGTGTGCTTTTCAGAAAGCCAGCCATTTATCTTGCCTTTTTTTCCCCAGGTTTGTTTTTTTTTTCTTTCCTTTCCTGATGCCAGTTTCCATTTCATTAGGAAATGAATCACTGATGAGGTGCTAGTCCTGTCTCCCTGCAAGCAGACCTCAAAAACAGGGCAGTCAGGAAAAAGAAAATATACAGTCTTATGACCTAAAACCTGAATGTTTTAACAACTACAGTTTTATTTATGTTGTGCTGTGTTACGGATAGCTGTTGTTTAGTGTTTATGGCATGCAGGTTAATAATTCAAAGTCAGAGTACCCATGGTGAGATACCTTCAACATGTGTTGAGGCCCAAAAGGGAGAAATTTTCAAAGAGAAAAGCAAAGTGAAGAATTATTCCTAAATTTCCACAAAATTTCCCCTGTGGGTGCTCTGAGCCGAACCTTCCTGGTTCACAGCACATTGCTGGAATGCTGTACCCGTGTCCCTCAAAGCCTCAGAGGGATCTCTCCTTTTCACAGTTGGTGTACTGCGCACACATTTGTTCATGGAGTTATATGCCCAGACAAGGAGACAATCACATTTCTGTAGCTTGAGTACCCCTGTGATGAGGCATAATGCTGTCATGGTTTTTGCACAGAGAAGCAAACTCCCAGAAAAGCCATGTCAGCTTGAGTTTGACCTTTCATTCAACAATGATGTAGATCAAGGTATTTTCTATGCATCATGGCTGCACACTGAGCACACACATGTTGTCAGATAGGGTATAGTCTACACCCAAACATCCTTAATCTGATGATCCCAAAAAAGCAAAGTCCTGACCCACACAGCAGTTCATTTTGGCTACTTCAGGTATTCCACAGTGAGAGAGGAAGAGAGGGGACATTGCTTTCCTATCCTCTGCACGAACTCATGCACCACTCAGACTGAATTGGTATGACACACAAACTGAACTGTTGCCAGAAATGCCCATCCTGGAGCTTGAAAAATGTGTTCGTTTTTCCCAGCAACATCAGTCTAATAAAATACACTTCTCCCTACCATCCTAGCCTCTTTCATATCCTCTGACAATACTCCTACAGGACTATCACGATGCTGCATGAGTCTTCACAGCTTCCAGGTACATTTTTGTTGAATTTCACCTGGATAACCACAAAAGAAAACAAATGCATTTAGCATTTGCAGAATCTTGTCCCTCAGCTTTATAAGGTTATGATATATAATGCACACATTTATCTTATACAGCTTCTAAGTGATTGATCTAATGTGTCCTCCATTTAGAGAGCATGCAGCATTTTGCAAAAGTGTATTGGACTGACCCACTCATAAGATGTGCATGAGTAAGACACACCACTTTCACTCACACCATCAAAAAGCTTTGAGAATTGTTGTAGTGGGAGGTTGATCAAACTCCTGCACAGCTACAATTCCCACAAGGGCTTATTTTGAATATGCAGATTTACTAACCAGCAGCCTGATTTTCAGAAGAGCCAAAAATCCAGCAGCCTTCTGCATCTCCCTTCCCATTTTTTTTTTTCCCAAAAGCAATGTATGTGCTGCATGACTTCTATTCATTCCTGCATATGTGGAATATGATGCCTAACTCCACCTGTTCCTACAAACTCCTTATAATCTTAACAGAGAATACATAAATAGATCAGGAACAACACTGAGAACCTGATAACTTGATGGGTACAGACTGAGCATCTCAGGTGCTTCCATCAAAGACATGAATTCAGGGATGACAACACCAGCAGTCAGGAGCTTGCTTAAGAACATGCAGTCTGGAAGAATGAGCAAAGGACAACCACCGTCAAACCCAGAGAGACAGGTAGCCTAGCTGGTGAACTTAGTTTTAAGTCTTTGGCCAAGTTGCTTCATTCTCCCAGTGCCTCCCATCAGATTTGGCTCATCACCCCTAGGAGAAAGCCTTCTTCACGTGATGTAGGTAAAAAGCCTAAGGTCATGGTGCAATCCTGATTATCTATAGCCTATCAGAGCACAAAAGAAAACCCACCAATTCACCCTTAAAACTAAAACTATCCTACCTTTTACTTCTCCTGGAAAGTGCTTTAGCTTTGCAGTTGCTTTCTTGCTTGTTCTACAGTGAAATTGGTTTGTATCTCAAACCTACTTGTAACTAAGTAAACCTATTATACTGATTTCGACATTGCATTGTTTCTTTGCACTCCTTGTCTCTCTCCGTCTTCCTGCTGGTCCTTGTTTTCTGTTCTTATTAAAGCATTTCCAGGTCAGAGACTGTCCTTTTTGTATTCTTTGTATGTCCTCTCTGTATTTTCTGTATTTCTGCATTTGTATAACTCGTAGTGCAGAGAGTTTTCAGTAATAATTTTGAATGTTTTTCCTCGTGGCCAGTTTTGTTTTCTCTGTATCTGTTTTCTCTCCTTTATGCTGGAGCAAAGGAGGAAACCTCAAATGAGCTGTGCATCAGCCCATTGATTAAGTCGAGTACCTTTCCATGCAGTAATTACCATTGCCTAAGCTATACCCAAGCACAGCAAATCATTTTTATTTCTGTATGCTCTGCAACTTGGAGAGAGAAACCCTAGTTGTAGATAGACAGCATATGAATTGCCAGAAAAATCCCAAGTTGTGTACAGATCATTTATAACCTAGCCAGCCCACTGTTTGCAGAGGTTTTTGCCCACTAAACATCTCATAAATCATTGACTTACTTTAAAAAGATAACAATAATTTCAAAGAGGTAAGTGGGATTGGTCTGGATCATTATGTTCTCCCTCTAGGGCAGGGAGTTGAAAGTTTTAATTTTCTTTCATCAATCTAAGTCATCACCCAAGGCTGGAGTGTGATGTTTGACTTCCACTACTGCAAACCTTACGATAAGATGAGATCTGAACACCCTCCACAGAGGTCTTGAGTGATGCTACTGCACTTGTTCATAAATTTGTATCATAAGACAACCGCCTGTGATCATAGTATTGTAACCATGCACCAAGCCCACTGTGGGATCGAGGCCTAAAGCCACCAACAGCAGAGCCCACTGTCTTTTTTCTTGTCATGGGTTTACAAGTAAAGAGAAGGGGGCAGGGAGGTGTCATGTTTGTGATCAGGACTTCCCAAATAGGTCTGTGTGTACAGGCATTATACAGCACAGCCATAATGAGTTCAGCACGGTTTTGGTAGCATTGAATTCGCTCCACATGGTCTGCAGAGTTGATTTGTGCAGGGAACATAACTGAGGTTTCCATATGTCTGGCAACC
Organism: Harpia harpyja; assembly: GCF_026419915.1. Lineage (NCBI taxonomy): Eukaryota > Metazoa > Chordata > Aves > Accipitriformes > Accipitridae > Harpia > Harpia harpyja. The sequence goes on along the minus strand of NC_068951.1, from coordinate 10,600,081 downwards.
CAAGCTGTTCCTCCGAACTAGCTCACTGACATTCAGGACCCTGCATAATTTTTCTAAATCCTTGAGATGTAGGAAGAAAAAGAAAATATGGCCCCATAAACTCATATGTAGAGTACTCAGGGCAGGAGGGTTACTCCTCTGTAACAGCAGCTGAAAGCTACTCTTACTCTCCCACCATGTGACATGTTTGTGGTGGTGTATACTTGTGTCCCCCATCAGTCCAGGACTATATTCCTTTCTGCACCTGAATCCCACTTTCTGTTTGCTGTTTCCATTGGCTCTGGGGCAGCAGTGGGCTTTTTTGCTATGTTTGTGTAACAGAGGACCCTAGAATCCTTGTTTATGGTTTATGGCTGATGCTCTGATGTGCTACCGTTCCAGCCACAACAACCGTAACAGAAACAAGTGCAGCCCTCAGCTAAGCATTTTTTTTAATTTCAATTAATCTAGTGTTTTTTTCTTTTTGCAAAAACTGTACATCTATTTAATCTTTTCCCAAAATGTGCTAATTATTTAAAATAATTTGCTGAATAATTTATATGACTAATTTTCAGCATGTGCATTATTTCTTTGTTATTTTTTACTGGAATCAACTTGGTTTTAGCCAGTTGTAGTCACTCTTTGTATTCCCAGCAAGAACAGAGGATCTTTCTGACAGGAGCTGTGCAGAAAATAAGATACTGAATGTCCCCTATAGTCCATAACCTTATGTAAAAAATACAACAAAAGATTGAGACAAGCAGAAGGCAGTAAACAGGGAAGCTCATAAGGCACAAGTGGGAAAGAAAAGTATTACAGAGCCACTAATGATCACTGCTTGATCGTGGCTTACCTGGAGTTCCTGAGTGTTTTAGAGGAATCCTGGCAGGAAGAAGTTCAACACAGTCACGCATGTGGGATGCTCCAAGCCTGAAGTATGTCAGCTTTGAGCTTTCTTGTGGTATGTTTCACTTCTTCAAGCTGGAAAAGAAGATGCCATGTTAATACATCAAAGGACAAAGCAACTCGGAGCAGATGATGTTAGAAACCTATTTACTAGCAATTTGACATTCTGCCAACAGCTTGTTGATGGCACATTGTACGAGCTATGCGAAGAACCACTTCTTCACGCAAGAGGAAAATAAGGGCACCAAGTTCATTGCTTTTATTAATCCATCTACTGACACTGCCAACAAAGACAGTCCTGCTTTTAGTACCAGATTTAGTAAGCTTTTCCAAACAACTTATTTCCTATGTGCCACAGAAGGCAACTGGAGTGATGGACTGCAAATGAGTGCAAGCAATGAGCAAATCAGGTCCAAAGCACCTCAAAACAAGATCCACCTTTTCTGGATCCTTGCAGATACTGGACTTGCTGGCAACTGTGCCTGAGAATGCAAATACAGATGTGACAAGCGAATTCTGTGCTGCAGAATCACAACCATGCACCAGCTACTGCAGGGGCGCAGGGCTCTGAGGAGGGACCGAACTGCAATGGACTAATCTTCCTGAGCTACTGCTTAATTAAAATTTTCAGCACCCTATTCAGAATACAGAACTGAGTTATAGTTCAATAGGAGTATCACAGAGTATTTAAATAAAATGTATTTCAATAAAAAGGAATTCAATCTAACGAAGAGATTTTAAAAGGTATGGATGTATTTCTCAGAACCACTGTTTCTACCCTTACAAACTGATGATATGTGATCTCTAAAATCTAATACCAACCTATAACGTTTTAAGAGGAGTATATTGTATTTAGCCGGTTACCTGGATTTCCTTGTAAATTAAACTGAAGCCCACAGCGATACTTATCTTCCTTTTGTTCTTTCCTCTCTAATTATACTGTGGCACTAATTATCTTATGGGCAGAAACAGCCTATAGATTGCTGCTGCTTCAAAAACTCAGCTGCTGCTCCTGCTATTCTCTCATACCTTATGAATATTTTCATTCAGTCAAAAAAAAAAATGCAACAAAGCAAGCAAGACTCTGCCTCAAGTTTTCTCCTTTTCTACAAGTTCTTTACCTCCCCGGTTCTCACCTGCTTGCTATCACTACTGATTCCCAAAGTTGGATTCATGTTTATCCTTGATATACAGCACTTCTCTAGACTATAAATGGTACCTATGCTCTAAAAACCATGACTGTTTCCTGAGTAACAAACCTAAAATTGTTAGGATCTTTTCCTATAGCTTTTATGTGGATGAGTAGTCTACCTCTAGTGTAATCCCATCTGGAGCAATTTAACAGCAGCTGTCAATAGTGTAACCATGAATTTTTTCATCTGAGAAAATGATTGTAAAATTGGATCATCATAGAGCACATTTCAGTGAAAAGACCGGCTTTTTTTTTTTAAGTATAAGCTCAATAAATGATGTTTCTAATGTTAAATCATGCAATGTTAACTTATTGCTAATGGCACAAACGTATGCTCACTTCACAAAATCTACCACATTAAGACCCTCTAAAGAGAGACAAAAAGGGATCTTAACAAATTTTTCAACTCATCAACTCACCATGGAGTCAACTTAAAGCATTGATTAATAGGACCCTTGCTATTCTAGCTGAACCCATAAGTAGCTTAATAAGACATAAAATATTCTGCTCAGGGTTTTTAGTTTAATACTTTTTTATTGATTTTTTACAAGAAATTACAATAACATTGTGCATATAAAGCAGTCTGTGCAAGGCCTTAATTTTGCACAGGCACATCATAAGTAACATTCATTCATTTTGCATGTGTCACCAACCTGCATGACCTTTAAACTGTTATTCAGCAAGAAAATTAAATATCTAGCAAAAAGCTTTGAAAGAACTATTCATTAGAGAGTACCTAGTATGTGCTACACATTGCATCAAGTCACACACATACACACATATCTAATGGGAAACCGTTGACACCTTTTAATGCCAGTGGTGAGCATGACAGCCTTTTTTGCAGTGAGGGGGTTATCTTGCTGTACATGCATAGGACGTAGTTGGGCATTTATGAGTCTCGTGAGAAAACAAAGTTAAGAAACTTCACCAAGGTCATCCACCTATACGGCATTCACAGCTGTAGCATCTCCGTACTCTGTATGGATTTCATTCCTTGTTGCTCCGCAGCCCGATGTTACACAGAAAAGCCATGACAGCTGTCACTCTCCCCAGGCCTCCTCACTTGTTTGCCACTCCAGACCCACTACATCATCTTCCCACCACCAGCTCTCTCCTCACCCCGAGGCAGTCCGACACCCCTACTCTCAACCTGTGCTTTAACCACAAGGCTTTCTCTCTGCCCTGCTGAGACTAGCCTCCTTGGAGCTCGTTCTCCTAAACAGGCACAATGAAATAGCTGTCTGTTTTCCTCAGCTTGAATCAATGTGTTCAATTGTTTCAGTTTGCTTGATTTCTGCTGGCAACGACAAACTGTTCCATTCACCTCAGAGCCATCAACCGCTTCTGACTACCCTCACAGCAAGCAGCTACGAGTGTTTCTACCTCCATTTGTCATGGTGCCCACGCTACATGGCTCTGAAGTCATTACGCAGGGCAAGAAGGGCAGCTACCTAGAGCACAGGACTGCTTAATGGGCAACCAGGTTATATTTGCTCTCTATTTTATCTCGCTTTCTTTTTTAATGTCTTGCCTAAAGCAAAAGGCCTAGAGTCACCACCACTGGGAAGCCCCATCATCACATAGGGATCTTCTCCATGAGTCAGAGCATAAGGCAGGTTTCAGACATGCTTATAACATCCTGAACAAAACTGTCTTCCCCCTGTCCAACAGTGACCCCTTCATGACATTGCTCAATAACAAGCATAGACTTTGGGGGAGGGAGATTGTAATCATTAAATTGTAAATCCCTTTAAATGCAAAGATCAAAGGGAAAGTTTCAATCCAATGACACATAATTAAAAATGCAGACATGAACAGCTTTGATTCATGAATGCTTATGCACTTTTAAATTGTTGCCAGGGAGATCAGGGCATGAGAAAATTAAAAACCATTACGCTTCAAAAGGATAAATGATTTTCACAGCTTTCTAACATTATTTCCTGTTGCGCAGATTTTTGTGTGTTTTAACATTTCCCCCACCCTGCCTTGGCAGATTAGTTCTGAAAAATGTTTTCCAGAAAGTGTTCAGAACTCAATGAGATTAAAAGGAGATTAGTGAACTTGTTGGATGGAGAGTTCCCATAGATAATTAATGGCAAATGCTTGGGGCAGTTAAAGAGGAACCCCACCACACACATTTTACACTTCTACCTGCATTTTAATTTAAAGAGCTGTGACCTTTTAATTCATTATTCTTTTTCTAATTGAGCCAGTACAATACAATATGGTATAGGCCATAAGCCAAATCTCCCTGAAGTTAAAGGAAACATTCCCATGACTGTAGTGGTTTCAATCTGTTTATTTAACATTTCTCACTTGTAAAAGTCAAAGCACTTAACTGAAAGGAAAAGGCTGCTTCCTATTTCACAAATAAAAATTTGAGACATACAAAGTGGACATGATTCTCAACCATCATATCATGGATGCTAGACTAAGTCTAGGGCTGTCAAGCTACAGCAAATACTCCCACTTCTGATTCATGATGTCTCAGATCTGCCCTGCTTCAACATGTGACTTTAGCACTCCCAACTGGAACCTGAGACATCCTTTGAAGTGCTTTAAAATCATCCCAATCTTACTAGAGACAAACAGTGTTGCTTCATATTTACAAGCATTTAGAAGTTAATTTCTTAGACAGAAATTTATTGCTGAAATGCACCTGTGAGTTGATGGTTGCAATGAAGTCGTGGGCAGCATTCTCATTAGTGGCCTGAAAGTACATGTGAAAACAACATGAAAATCATTAGTGCTGAACTCACATTGCTTCTTAACCACTGGCAACATGAAGGGTGAGGATGATCAGATGAAGCCCTGAAACCTATACTGTACGCAGCTAGGTATTAGCTGGCCACTCTCCTCTCCCTGTACAGTTGACGGAATACAGGACAATTCACCTCATCTGCAAACACCTACATATGTAACTTCAGGTGTGTCCATATCATGTAGATGTTTTTGGTGTATATATCTAAAGTTACATAGGATACATCTCACTATTAAAAAGGTGTACCTTTGGGATGAAGGAATAGATACAGCCCCAGAGGCACAGCAGCTCTAAATACACCAGAAATCCCATTCTGTTTCCATGCTTTGGAATTTCAGGACTCCACTTTTTTAATAAAGTAAGGTGCAGCTGAAATACGTCTGCATCAGGCTGACTTGCTCCTCACTCTGCTGTGGCATTTTTCAGCTGCCAGTCAAGCCAACCTTCACAAAATTTTCCCTGAGGGGGAAAAGCCGGAGACAAGTAGCAGCAGACTAACAGAGCACTGAACAGTTCAGCAGGCATTTGATGGTGAAAGGAAAAACCTTTTGTATTTACTTTTGAACATATGAATCAGACATTGTTTCTGGTTAAGACCAGGCTACTTCTGAAAAGTGTCTCCACAGTCACACCCAGCTGAGATTCAGCATAAGGGGCCATCCCAAAAATGCACTGATGCCTGCCTTTGTTATCCACCGCATTCACTGAGATAGCTCCAGGAATAAGATGCCCCACATTAAGACATGTAATATATTACCCCTTTTTGTTACTTATTATTTCTAATGTCTGAGTAGCAAATGAGACATGATGAATTTATCTTTCTTTTAGTTGGCAGTTGTTCAAGAATACGTTAATATTATTCTTTGTTTACAGTTATTGGATCAATAATGTTGCTACATAATTCTTATTCTGCAGATTTCAGTCCAAAGGAGATTTTCCAGTCTCAGTTTCTTTGTGACACAGACCATAACACTTAATCCACTTACTGCAAGGCTTAGATCAGTAACTTGCATTTGACTAAGGCAAAAGCATCTGGTGTTGACTTGAGGACTTCAAGAACTGGAGAAGCGGTTTATTCTGGGGTTTTTTTACATGCCTTATTTTTTTATATGAATTTGGGCCTTTCTCCACTAATGCTAATGTTCCCATCAGCATTTTCTATGTGAAAGAACAAAACCTCTCTTCATGTTCAAGCACTTGGATCCTCTCATAAACCTGGCTGTTGAACAGTATCTTCTTCCACACACATCCCTGCAGAATGACTGTCCTGTCTTAAGGGAGCAAGAGACCAACTACTCTGCAGGTTTAAATGAGCTCTGATTCATTACTGTCATCAATTTACATCACCTGTTTAGCCTTAAAACTGGCAGTATTGTAAGAGCAGGCTGACAACTATTGGATAGTGAAGACTCTCTGAACTGAGAGATGCCCCGTCATTCATGTGAATACTTGGGCTTCTCCAAATTCCCCCAGGGAAGAAGCTGATCATACTCCATACCAGGAGGGTTGCCTGGCCCAGTTCAGGACTCCTCTGAAGTTCCTGGACCCATATACACTCAGTTTTTGGCTTAAAGGAATTCACTTAACCTAAGACAAGGTACCCAATTTCATCACTCTTTCCTCCAGCTTTTTGGCTTGGTATTGTTCTGCTTGGCACTTCTTGCCTTCAAAAGAAACATGCTCCTTGTAAAACAAGGGACAAGGGCATATTTATTGCAGCCCCAAGGTGCCTCAGGCAACCTGAGAATCTCCTCTGTGGATTTGTATTGTGTTTCTGCAGCAGCACACCAAGCATAAGGTTTGCTCTCCTTGTAGTCAACCATCATGGCACACAGAGCACAACACTTCAGGGATTTGCTACAATGATGTCCAATCTCATGTCTAGTTGGGACACTGCATAAATACCAAGACTTCCTCCCACTCTATTTTCTGCCGCAAAACCTGTGATTTTTCTCTGGGTATATTTGTCAGCTGCTCTATTACGAGATTAGGTCTGGGATTAGAGTTCTCTGCTATTCACTGCATTTCTTTATCTCACCTGTCAAAACAGAATCAGTCTTTCAGTACCATGATGACACCTTAGTATAGTGGGGATCAGGTTACGACTGACCTACAGACACAAAGAGGAGATGGAGTAAGAAGCTCTCTTCTGCATCAGTACGGCACTGACCCGAACTGTGCAGATGCCATTTGACTCTCCTTCCCCTTAAACGGGATGTACACAAGGGAGAGGGTGAACAGCAAAGATTACTTTGTCCCTTGGTACACATCTGAACTACACAGCTGAGGCTGGGAAAAGTGTGAAAGGAGGGAGAGGAGTCACAGCAAGACCAATTCTGTCCAGCATGGTACTCCTGCAATTCCAATTTCTGTTGATACTAGCTCTGAGCAGTAATGTACCAAACACATGTGTGCTGTTTGCATATTGGCTTGCAAAAACAGGGAAGACAGGTTCTGATAAAACAGATGGAAGGACAGTTTCCTACATCATGAATCTCTACTCAGCCACCATGCCAAATATTGAACTATTCTGTTTCATCCCCGTAGTCAGAATCTGACTCTTACCAGGACTAATAGCAGGAGCTAGGCAAGAACAGCTGTTCTGATTCCAGCATGCTTGAAAGCAGGGGCAACAGGAAATCTCACAGCTGAACAAAATCCTTTGCTGTATGTTTTTATTCATGTTCTTTCATTTCAGCAGTGAAACAGTGAACTGGCATTCAAACATTTAGGCCCATTTCAGTGATTGGTGGTGTGACTTTCTTGTTCAATTCACATTCATTCTGTTCCCAGTAATGATTACCTTTGTCCCAGGCTCATCACAAGTCCAAGCTCACTGCAAGTCCAGGAGAAGGAAAAGAACAAAACTAATGAATTCGAATGGTGTTCATCAGTAACAAATTTTATAAACTCCTTGACTGTTTGCAGCAGCTCCAATTTACTGTGCTTAATTTGCTTTGTAGGACAAAGACCACCACAGTTTCTGACAATCTTAGCAGTTTATCAGCATACTGTGGAAGAGATTATTTTAAAATGTATAGGTAGCCAGCTGGTTAGCATTCTCTTTTTTTTTTAAGACACCTGCATATTTGAAGCAATTCTCTTCTTTAACACTCTCAGCCTCGCCAGGGCTAGGTCCATTATGAAGGGGAAGACAAGGAGGAAATCCTCATCCAGAGATAAAGGAGCTGCCAACTGCCTTTTCTGCCCTATTGGAAATTATATTAAGAGTTGAGAATCTCTCTTCTCACCTACTAGAGTGGCTGGCAACTGAGTGCTCTCTATGTCACGGAAGACTCCCAATTCACTCTTCTGTGCACTTTTCAAAAGAAATCAGTGTTCTCATGTTCTTTCTGCAGGTCTCCTTTACTAAACAGCTACTTAGCAATATGCTTCCTCTGCTCAGCTTGTCCTTCGAGTTGGAGTGCTTGTTTTATGCTAGGATAGAGAATATGTTATAGACGTGTTTTTCAGAAAGGCTGAGTTCCTCAAAGTACATCACGGTACTGAAACTCAAGAGATTTGCATTCATCTTCTGACTCCATCACTGGCTGACTGGCTGACCTCAGCTTCACCATCCATAAGGTAGTGATGAGAATCATCAAACAGCTACTTGTGTGTCAAACACACAAAAGCTGGGGGTAAGCAGTGCTGAAGAACAGTGAGACATGATTACTAATAGCTTGCATGATTATTCCCAAACACACGCAATCTCATAATATTGCCTTCATTTGGCATAACACTGCCTGAAAACACTGAGAGGAAAACACTGTTTTGCTCTAGTGTTTTATTGATAACTGGAAGGGGAGATACAAGCAGAGTATCTGCATTGCCCCGGCAGACAAACAAAATCCCCACGTCCCGCAGGTAATTACCATCTCCTAATTGGGTTTGAAAACAGGAGATTTGAGTCTGAATGCATGGAGTTTGCAATAAAATGAACAATGACTTGTCTCAGGGATTCAGTGGTTTCAAAACACAACAGGAAGAGGCTGAAACTGAGGCTGAATTGAGGCTTTACCTGTGAGTTTGCAGATAGCCCTCACAGACCTCCACTAACAAGCTGGCTACTTTTACGAGCTGGAATCAGAATCCATACTTGCCCCTATTGTCATTTTTATCTGCCACTCTAGGCTCATTACATCAGTTTAACTAAGGGCAATTAATATGAAAATTAAAATTGATAGCAAAATTAAGTACTTGGAAGACAGTCACTGTTCCTGCATAACTCTGGCATGCCTAATTACTGTAATAAAACCCCAGTAACAACCTGCGCTTTCCAGGCCAGCCCTGACCCAGCCCCAGACACCTCTTTCCTGCTGCAGTCCCCAATCTGGCCCTTGCGTCTGTGAGACGATGCTCTCCATTCCTCCCTGCTGGGTTCACTCATCACAATCCTGTGCAGCAGCCAACTTTAAAAACTTTTAAGATGCCGTGACAGGCTAGCCCCCTATCTTGCTGTTGATGCAATGCAAAGATTTTATAGCATGGCTTACAATGCAGAGATCAAAAATAGACACGGGCTTGCTCGATACCAATACAGACCTCTTCAAAAAGTCTGGTCTTCTGCCAACAGACTGTCAAAGTCCTATACCTGGTACAGGAGGAAAGGAAAACCACTAGACCTGTCCATGACCTTGGGGTTTCACTTCTCTGTGGCTTGGTTCACAAAATACCTACTTTGCCAATCCAGACACTTAATTATTCAGAGTTTGTATAATACTTTGAAGGCACAAGCTGTATCTCAGACTTAAAGTATTATTACGAACAGGGTTCTGGTATCTTCCAGCCTTCACTTGGCAGCACTTTAAATGTTATTTGCACCAACATTATTGTGACAATAACCTCTCACACTAGATCATCAGCAATGTCCAAACTTTCCACCCATGACATACAGCTTAAAACTCATCTACTTGAAATGAGCTGGCAGAATTAGAATTATCCTCTCTATTTTCCATTACCAAGGCACCAGGCACACATTTTACAAACATCCTTTCAGCAAGGGACTATGTCAGTTTACTGATACAATAATCAACATAAATCTGCAAAACTCTTTTGCTGACATTGTTGATAGGGAACAAAACACAGTGTTAAACACACTCAGCCCTCATTCCCCCAGTGCAGCTTATCTGGAGTTGCTTTGTAGAGAGGATGTTGTGATTTTATGCTAGTGTATCCAATTTTATATTGATACCTGCTGTGTATGAGTGGAGCTATAACTGTGTTGTGCCCAAGAGCTATCCTTACTATGCACTGACTATGCTGTAACTACCTCCATCGTATACTTATAAATGGTTCCAAGCAGCGAAATAACATCTGTATTGATCTAAAGAACATTTTATTGATTAAAGACTGCAGAAGAAACCATATGAAATGCAGGCCCATTATTTAACACTGTCTTCCCAGTATCTGTGTTGGAAATATAGGAACATGAGGCTGTTAAATTTTTTATCAGATGGCTCCCACTGAGATTGCTGTAATGATGCAAAGTCAAATCACTAAGCTTTGGGTTTGTTTGGGGTTTCCCCCCATTCTATTCTCTTCTATAGGTGAAAGGGAAAGATCTACAGATGAAAAATGCTTCTGGATATTGACATTAAAAGGCTAAGGCAGGATGAAAGTGCATCCCCATACTTTCTATGGCAAGATGGCGCACAGGTCTAGGACAGGATATTGGTGTGACTGAGCAACCTTTTGGGAAGGACAGTTTATACAGATCTCCACTGGCTTGCACCTTAACAGCTTTCAATATGTTCAATGTCAAACTAAAAAGCTATTGTGTCATGTTGAAGGGCCATCCATCTTCAAGGTTTTGTACTTATTCTTGCAGGTAGAGGAGGGAGATATGGAAGAGAGCCCTCGGAATGGCACATGAGGGGCAATTATCTGATTTTAAAGAAACCTCACTAGCAAGCATAGCCAAGTGTTTTCAGGTATAGCAGGAGCAGGAGAAACTTGGCGTACAGGCACAGGGGATCAGCACAAGGCTGCCTCCTGGCAGCAGCTGACAATGTACCGTACCTTTTAGTTCACATCTTACATTCCTGTTTTTCTCCTGAAGAAAAATTCAGAAAACACCAACCGACATCTCTGCCAGGAAATAGGAAATGTAAATAAAACCCAACAGCCTCTTGGGAAATCCAAATTCAAAGGCTTTCAGACTCAATCTCCACACAGCTCTGAACTCCCCAAGATTGTGGGAGTCTGTTCTTGTATGAGAAATCCAGTATCAATTGTTTTACCATTGATGTTGTGTTGTAAGGGGAAAGATACCACAAGAAGGTGATGAAAATCTAAGTCAGGAAATAGGATGAAATCAGTGCTTGGGGGACAGAAAGGAAAGAACGTGATATGATCCAGGATTCTGACACTGTTCAGTGAAGGCTTAGCGAGCTATTATGTTATGGACACATTTTGAGTATTTCTAGTCATATATATTGTAAGCAGAGAAAAACCTAGCAATTTTGATATCACAGGAATGCTAATACAGATTTCTATGTATATCAGTTGGGAAAGAAATGCAGTCATAGTATGGGAACCTGAGGAATGAAAGCCTTGGTAAAATTGGTAAACTCAGCTCCATAAAGATAACTTCCCCTTTTGGGTTGGTTGGTTTGTTTTTTCTATCACCCTTCTGTAGTGTGTAAAAAGTTTCTCTATTGAAGAAATTAAGGTGAATTATGCTAGATTGAGTGAATCCAAGCTAGACAGTCAACTGAAGAAACTACTTTCTCTTCTGGCATTTTCCTATACCAGAAATCAGTATCACCTGCCAAATGATATCTTCTAAAATACCTCTTGCCAGGTTGAGACAGTAGAAGCCAGTGCCAGAGCACACAGCAGGTAAAAGGAAAGGACCTGAGCTGCAGCACCTCTACCTCCAAAGACTCATTATCATCTTTGGCAAGTGTCTTCACATCTCTTTCCATACCAGCATTGTGGATTTATTTCAGAACAGGCGAGACTGCCCTAGCTTTGTTAGGAGGCCTGCTTTGAAGATTAAAAATATTACAGAAATATTATTACCAAGGCTGGAAAGGAATTTGTTTTCCCAGGCTGTACATTGTCTTTTTAACTTATCCCAAAGCACAGAGAAACAGTTGGGTTGGGTTTTTTTTAATACATACACACATATCTATTTAGCCTTTCTTGCACACACCCTTCCCAGTTGTGGCTTGCGTTAATAACTATATTGAACATTAAAAAAAAAAAAATCTCTTTCAGCCACTGTTTTTGAGAGTTATGTAATTTAATTTCTTTTTGTAATAGTTTCATATTGGTATTTTCAGGAAGTAAAAACACTTCATAAAAATTACTTCCCAGACAGTACTTACAAATTAATGCATTCTTGCAACTACCAAAAAACCTCCCTACTTTTTCAGGATAATAAATAGTAGGGAACATTTTTAGAAGGGATTTTGTCCTTTAGAAATAATAGCATATGAAACTGGAAATTTAAGAACACTGTTCTATGTGTGAAAAAATGCTTGGTGATTTGTAAGGATAAGCACAGTTTGAGCATTCTCTCAAGTGATGGGTTGAGTGTATGGCCTGGGTTAAATCTGGACTCCTCCTTGGGGGAAGCTGGGTGTAGTACCTAGCTAGACTTCAGATACCCTAAGTCATATTGAACAAATTGTTTCCCACCTCCTTTTGCTATCTGTGATGGAGGGATAACAATGCATCTATCTCTACTTTATCTTCTATAACGGAATTAGGTCCTTAGAGATTCTTGGTTTGTGGGGTACATATGGTGCTCAGCATAAGAAGTTACACCTAGATTAAATTCAGGGCAAGTCTGACAGGTAATACTGCAGACTGAATGTGGTATCTGCAAACTTTGAAAGAAGTCTGAAGGACAGCGAGTGTTTTAACCTCAGCAATTTTCCCCCAGAAAACGCATTGCTCAACCCCAGTTACAGCCTGAGCTGCTTCTGCAATGGCTGCATCAAACCAGGGGACTCAGAGGGAAGAACCTGTAGATCAAAATCTTTTGGTGACATGTAGCCACTGAGGGAATGCCTGAGTCTGGTAGTGAGAATGCAATAAAACTGCAGACATCCACCTAAGTAAAATAGAGCAGAGGTATATTTACAAACAGACATAAGGTCTTCTCCCTTATGGCTCTCCTTCTAATGTTTCAAGGACCTGGAATCAGCATCAGAGTCAAGGACAGTGCTGAAATGCACTCTGGCTACGCAGCCTGGCAAATATGCAGGCAAGCCCCTTAGGGATGTTTAGATGATTTAGTGGTGGAGCGTAACGCAAACGGCGTGTTTCAGAGCATTTACAAAACAAACTGATTCTCTCTTACTGTTTTGCTACTGGAAGGAGACTTTTTTTCAGTTAGTTACAGTTCATTAACTGCTACCATTGATTCTTATTTTAATTTCTTTGATCTAATTCAGACAGGTTTTTTTCTTTTTCAGCATTCAGCCAGAGTGTTAGTTTTGGCCTAGATAATGAAATATATAGCTGATTTACATTAACGACTATTACAGGACACCTACAAACATTCAGACAGTCCAACCACTCAACAGGCTGAACAATTTCATCTCATCTCTTGGAAGAGAAATGCTGCTTCATGGAATGGGAAAGCTAATGGCCCACTTCTTTGGAATAAGCTTTGAAACACCTGAATGAAAACACACAAGTGTGTGGTTTTGGAAGAGGAACTATGGGGACACTTAACAAACATGCAGTGGTTCAGCAGAGCCATGTAAAGGGAGACTCTACAGTGGTCCGAGATAGGAAAAGCAATTTCCAGTCTGGCCTCAGGTCCTGTGAGAGCTTCCAGTACTCGGGACCTAAAGGCCCACAACTGGAAGTCTCAACAAAGGGACCCAAGTGTTTCCAAGTCCGAGATCTGTGGTACTCGAATCTAATAGGCTGAAGTGAAGATAACTTTGGAAAGAGACCAAGTCCTTCCCTAACTTAGATTTAATTCAATGTTTTATCACAAAGGGATTATCTATGCAGTGTATGTTCTCACAGGATCCAGAGAGATCTTGTCTCATTTCCGTCTTCTTCGGATTTGAACAGTCTGCAGGAAAAATTAGCTGCATTACCAGAGAAAGCAGACTCCAGAGTGGAATAAAGTGTCCACACATTTGAGGAACAAATATATTGGTGATATTCACTCTCGTACCACACTACATACCAAGTATGGCCCTACACAGAGCTGAAGGTTGGATGGAAGTCCTCTGACTGTAACAGTGATTACTGTGTAAGGAAGAGGCAGGAATCACAGCCATGCCCATGTTTTTCTTCTTTTTCACTCGAAGGGTCAAAAATCTCTGAACCAAACTTAGACCAGTGGTGCCATGAGTCAGATGTAATAAATTGAGGGCTTCTATTAACTAAACAGAAGTTGGCTGCATAAAAGTAACAGCTCTTTTTATCTTTAGTATCTCCTGATGCTTCCTCATGATTGAAAGGCAACTTCAAAAACTTCGTATTAGAAAACATGGAGAATGCTTTTAGTTCTCCTGATTTAGGAGAAGGACTCAGGTTAGTACAGGGAAACAAACACACAGAAAACCTCAGGAATCCCAAGGCAAACTTGCTGCTTTCCCATTGTTCATCACAGGAGGGTCACAGTTACACAACAGAACGAAGCTGAAATAAGCAAAACTGACCAGAGAAAAACATGTGCCATTGCTAAGACTGAAAAAAACACCACTCCTATTCAAGTTTTATGGCACAAGCCTGACACTACTTTGGTTCAATTTTCTGTAATAGAGGCAGAATGTCTCTGAAAGGGCAACAGTAATAAATATTGACAGACAAAATCTGTCCACTGAAACTTTTTCCTAACAAGATCTCAGATCTTGGCACCAGGCACAATTCCAGGGTGAAGGATCATGCTGCAGGGTTGAGCATTATACCACATGCTGATACAGCCACAATAAAGAAAAATATCAAGAGTACAAAAAGCCTTTGGTGTCCAAATTTTTAGGGGGACAGTTTATTTATGAAGCCACAAATGCTTCCAGTCAAATTCCTGTTGGTTCATATACGAATAGGGGAAGTGAAATAATTGTGGGAAAGGTGGAGTCTAAGGCAGAACAATTGTTTTGATTATTTCAACTGCAACCACCCCAAACTAGTTTCTAGCTAATTTCCTTGCAACTAAGCATCTGGGATTTTATTGTCATCATTTTTAGTAGTCAAAACCTCTTTTTCTATCCCATTGAAGCTTCTCCTCTGCCTCTTGATCTCCCAGAGCATTGTAAATGTGGGACAATGTAACATAAGCCTCAAAATAGGCCATTACTTAAACAAACGGATGGGGTCATATTCATTTATTTCATGGCAGCCATCCCCCACCCTTTGAGGTCGTTTTTTGATTGTCTTGTTTTGAAGCCAGGCAATTTGTCCCACACTCACTGCTGTTCATGGGCTAATTAGAATTTTAAAAGTAATTTAAACACCCTTTGCAGTGTGCTGTTAATTCCCTCCAGATTGCTGGGAACATTAGCTTCAGTGTTTGTTTATTTTAACTGACTCTAAAATATCAAACACATTAGAGGTTGTACCAGATTTGGGATAATTCACCTTTAACAATAAATTCATTACAAAAGTAAGCATCCTACTTAATTAGCATTGGCTTGCACTTGTGGAAAGCTCCACACTCCAAGAAGGCTGTATGGATGAATCACAGAGTGGCAGATCTCAGTGCAGCAAGAGGCCAAGCTGGGGAGGCATGGCCTTGGCACCCCGTAGTGATCAAAGCAGGGTTGCACAGGGCATCTGCAGAGTTCACCTCTTCATCACTAGCTCAGGCTGGAGACCCAGCTTCTGGGACACCCCTGCTGCTCTCATCTGTGCTGGCTGGACTGTCACCAGCATGCATGGGCCACCTCAGACACCAGGTACACCTTGGTCTTTCTTCTTATTGCTTCAGGCCCAAGCAGCTTGAACTAGGTGCTGGTTTTGTGTGAGAACCTTCCCTAGCAGAAGTCAAACCCTGACCTGAGCCCACAGACAAGTCCAGAAGAACCACAGCCCCCAGCACATCAAGCCCAAGCTACATCTGCTCTCCTGCATTGCGACTCGGCGGGACCCCAGAAGGGCCATCTCCCTCCCTTTGCCATCTCTCTTGGGCTGCTGTGGTGCCAGCAGGCGCGTGGAGCTCTGAGCGCTCCTCCAGGCTCCAGCGAGGCTGCTGCTGAGCATCACGGCTCAGCCAGCCTGTGCCTGCAACAGAGGCACTAACATGGACAGCGTAACATGGTACAAGAAACCCTGATTCAGATCAAACATGGAAATGTTCTAACCACCTTTATATTGATACCTTTAACTCTAAATTACTATATGCAAATTGTGTAAACAGAATTAATTGTACAAGAAATAATTATGATATAGCAGGAACCAGCACCAAGAATTTGGGAAAGAATTAAGTGGAAAAAAATTAGAAGCTGTTTACAGAAAAGAATTAATACTATAATACATTCACAGTCTGCAGAGTCATTTCATTTATTTTCTTCAACATATCTCTCTGAAAAGGGAAACAATTTTATGAAAAAAAAATCACTACACAGTCCCACACTTTGCAAATACCCTAGTATTTGTGCAAACATAAAGTTAGTGTCTAATTCTCAGTAAAGATTTGACACCACTTTCCACAATAAGCATTATTATAAGCAATTAAAACTGAACTACACTTGTCAGAGAAGTGCCTACAGCATACATCGGTGAGCATTAACAACCACTTCTATCTGGCATGTTTGCTTATGCATTGATACTTTGATTAAGCCAGCTAAGAAAATGAAAGCAGCTGTACCTGGGTTCATCTAGCCAAGTACCCTCTCATCAACAAGGGCCAGAAGTTGACACCTAGAGATGAGCAAGAACTGTGCAAATGTATATGGCACTTCCCAAGTACTCTCACAGCCTCTGACCATTTTCAACTCGAGGAATTTCTTGAATCTAACATTATTTGTCTATCTAGTAACACTCACTAGATGTCTTCTCCAAATGCTGTGCAGGCTCTCTGTATCCCACGTGCTCTTTTTGCAAATACGACAGTCTTCGGCGAGGAGTTTCACAGACCTACCAACACTTCTGTTTGTTTTGAACACAGTTGCTACAATTTTTAATGACATAATTTTATTTTCCATCTACTCCTTACCTAAAAGCTCTTAATTTTTTTTTTTGTTATTATTTGCTTTTCTGGTAGCTATAGAGTAGTGAGCTGATATTTTCATGGAATTCAGGTGTGCTCTGAATTGTGGCATACACTTTTTGTACAGCTATACCACTTCAGAAGTGAACAGTCTGACTTCCTAATGTGGTTACCAGTACATCATTGTAGCTTTAAAGAGACCAAATACTGTTACACCAGTGTAACCATATCTGTACTTGAGGCTGCTCTAATTGAATCGCATGTTAGTATACCAGTTTTAAAGTGAAATACTGAGAAAGGCACAAGCCAGTACAGAGACCAGCCAAAACCAAACTATCATTTTACTGCCTAAGAAACACTGCATTGGAGCAGCAGCATGAGTCAACACTGCTTCATCAGAGCCGGTGTGCTCAGCTCTGTTGACATAAAAAACACTCCCTTACTTCTCCTCTGTTATTAATACTCTGTGCTTTTGTTTACCCCCAAAAGAGCTTGTATACAGTGCTCAGACTCTAACATATCAAAGTATTGATGAAGAGTTTTTAAACCGTCAGGCTGGCACTGAAAGTTGAGAAACAGTTTCTTCCTTAGGTCTCCATGGTTACTGCATCTCCAAAGTGCAATTCAAGTCACTTAAGTCATAATTTGCTCCAGGTAGCTTCCTGAGCTGTTGCCGAGGTATCGTCCCCCTTTGGATTAGTAAGTGTACGGCAGGGCCAGCCACTGTAACCCTAATTCTTCTCACTGGTGTCCCCAGGCAGCACCCCAGGGGTGGCTGAAAGGTGTACTGAGCGTGCCTTGCAGTGGGGTGAGCTGTCTTCTTCTGAGGTATGGTCAGTGATGGCTATTGCCACTGAGTTCAACAGGACTGTTGTGGTTTAACCCCAGCCAGCAACCAGGCACCACACAGCCGCTCGCTCACTCCCCAACACCCCAGTGGGATGGGGAGGAGAATAAAAAGAAAGTAAAATTCATGGGCTGAGATAAGAATGATTTAATAACTAAAGTAAAATAAAATTTAATACTAACAATAATAATAATGAAATACAATAATAATAGTAATGAAAAGGAATATAATTTAAAAAAAAAAAAAGACCCAAGAAAAGACAAGTGATGCACAATGCAATTGCTCACCACCCGCTGACCAATGCCCGAGCAGCGATCAGCCCCTCCCAGCCAACTCCCCCCAGTTTATATACTGAGCATGACGTTCTATGATATGGAATATCCCTTAGGCTAGTTCGGGTCAGCTGTCCCAGCCATGCTCCCTCCCAGGTTCTTGTACACCTGCTTGCTGGCAGAGCATGGGAAACTGAAAATTCCTTAACTTAGGATAAGCACGACTTAGCAACAACTAAAAACATCAGTGTGTTAT
The DNA here is from genome assembly GCF_026419915.1 of Harpia harpyja. NCBI lineage: Eukaryota > Metazoa > Chordata > Aves > Accipitriformes > Accipitridae > Harpia > Harpia harpyja. The sequence goes on along the minus strand of NC_068951.1, from coordinate 10,581,741 downwards.
CAACATTATTCTCACACTAAATCCAAAACACACTGTAACAGCTACTAAGAAGAAAATTAACTCTCTCCCTGCCAAAACCAGGACAAGGACCCATGTGGGCTTTTGCAGATTTTAGGTCAGGTGTTCAAGGCTCAAACTTGACCTGGCGGGAGGCAATGAGATTTTGTCTATAGCTGAATCAGCTTTCAACTAAGACATATTTACTGATGGCTTCTATAAATCTGGCATTTTCCAAGAGAAAGCACAAGGCAGTGGATAGCACCGCAAGCCCAGGTCGGTGACCTCCCAGGGCTGTATTTGACATGCTCAAAGGCCTTCAGGGCATCATTGTACTTCTGCAAATCCAATGCTAAAGCTCCAGAGAGCCTGACAGACTAAAGCCAATGAGAACCCACTTAAAAAGCAGCATACAGAAACACGGGAAACACACAGCAGCTTGTAAAATGCACATTTGTAAGTGTAGCTGGCAGATAACAGAATAATAAGTGAAGACAACAATACCCATATATAAAAAAGTCCTTAGAACAGCTGAGATTACAGGTCTAACATACTTTCCAGCTACCCAGTCCCACAGATAATCCTGCAGTAATAGAAATCACCAAGGAGACAATTCAGGCCCACAGGATAGGAGCCTGTGTAGCAGAGATGCAGAAGGCAGTACATTACAGACTAAAGCTGAGAGAAACCAGTTAATTTAAATAATGTGCAGGCAGCAGGACACCATGGTTCAACATGGGTAACATGTTTGGGGCTCAATCATGAGATGGAAAGCAAGAGCTGCAGCAGATCAGTCTACAAGAAACAGATCTAAACACTGATGCTCAAGAACATGAAAATTCTGTTACATATTCAGGGCTATAGTCTGCCATCCTGTCCCTCCCAAAACAGGGTGTCCTGTCCCAGGAATGGAAGGGTACTATCCAAAGCAGATCATCTCCTTATGAAGAACAATCATGCACAATCAAGCCAGACATTCCTTAAGTGAGATGTAATTTCAAGTTTCCTAGATTCAGGTATCTTGAAAGGCCAATTGCTGAGCTGCTGTCAGCTGAAAACAAGCTCTGCTCAGGCATCTGAAAGTCTAGAGGCTGAGGCAGTCTTCAGTCATTGTTAAGGATCACGGCTTAAGGAATTAATTCGGACTGAAGGGAAGTACACTACCAAAGAAGAAATACAGGGAGGTGAAACCCACTGGGATTAATAAACACAGAAAACGTGAAATTTACTTCTTCCAAGCACTTTACTACACTCGGTTAAAAATGTTTTAATTTCTGATCGGTCTAGCTATGTTTATCTACAAACATATAAAATGACATTATATGTCCCTTCTGGTGGATAAAATGGCAAATAGTTAACAGCATGCAAAAATAATCAGGGCAGCAAGCAGGGAAAAAAGCTCTTTTCTACTAGAATTTACACATGGAACCTAGAAAGAGAGACTAATTGCTCCCTGGGACCCTCTGATTAGCTAAATCTGACTTGTAAACAGCTGCAAGATCATGATATCAAGGAGCGGGTACCTCTGTTTTCTGTCTCACTGGCTGCTTGTGACACATTTTTCCCCTGATTTGAGCTGATTGGGCCTCTCATTTACCAATTAGGGGATGAGACTGAACAGGGAGGAACAGAGGATGATTAAAAATCTGCTCTTTGCTATTTCTGCAACAACTGTGGACCATTCTCTTCCAAATTAAATCTGGCTTCTGGCTGGCAAGCTAACTGGCAAATGCAATCTCATTCCCCGAGTGCCAGAGCACATCAGCTGTACGTGTGCCATTTGTGGTCCATCTGCAGGAAACAAGACATGCCAATTGCTTTCGGGTGGGCTGGGAGAGGGATGCAGCACTGTCAAGAAGCATGTCACAGAGCTTTCCTACTCTTCCCACCCAAGTGGATAAGGTTTGGGAATCTTGTGAGACTGTGCTTTAAAACAACTTTGGCAATTCACACTGTTTCCCAATACCTGCTCTTGTCAACAGGTCTGGTTACTAAACCATCATTCTTTAAATGGGAAGACAGTGGCAATGAAATCTTTTAATTGTTTAAAAATAATTATAATGCGATCTAAGAGTTCTGGCAGGTGATGTCATGGGAAGTGTTTGTTTTCTGTTTGTCCACTCTACCTCTTGAGCTAGGGTAGGGTGCAAATGAACTGAACCCACACTCAGGAAAACAGTTCAAACATAGCTATTTAAAATTCACTCTAAGCCAGATGACAAGTAAAACACACATCCATACGAAACTCATATTCTCCATCGGATAATTACTGGACACAGGCCTCCCACAGGAAGGCTTTAGGCCAGTTTCATAACCTTTATAATTTTATAATCTCTATCTTGAGAGGGAAGTAGTGCTCTGAGGAGACAAGAGCTCTCTTCAGAATAACACGGGGGTTTTCTTCTGAATAACTGTGTCATATTCTTTTTTTTTTTAAAGTTATTTTTCAGAGACAGAAGTGTCATATACTATTGTATGATGTCACAGATTTTTTTCAGCATGAGAGAATACTTTAAATGAGTAACAGCACAGAGGTAACAATACCAATCAGAATTACAGCTCACTTCTCTAGCTCTGATTCAGTGAATAGGTAAAGTGAGCTGAACAGCCTTACTGCAGTTAACTGATGCCCATTCATCCCCCTCTAATTTGTCCTAATGAGTTTGTCCCAATAATTGTCATAACTGGCAAATTCAGTTCAGGAGAGATTCAGAAGGAAAACTCTTCATAGTTACCAGTGCAGATTAAAGTGGGCTGCCAGAGTTGCAAGGGAAAGCTAACAAGGCACCTGACTGTATTATGCTTGGAGTAAGCCGGAGCTGTCAGTCTTCCACTCTTGAGTACTCTCATTTGAGAAAAGCACAAGATCTTGAGTGCCTCTTGTCCCCTGTGATTGCATGTGCAACTCTAGTGCTGCCATCCTCTTGGAGTTTGACTAAGCCCCATGATCACTGAGAGCTTGTTTGCTGTTTTCTCAGCATACATGGGGTCGATCCATTTATTTATTTATTTATTTTTAGCTGTTGTTTGCCTTGCCGCAGCTGAAAACAGATGCACACAGATACTGCCTGACATTGTCAAAGGGGAAATTATGTGAAACACTGGTACCCATAATGTTGACTGCAGCTTAAGCCAAAAACTGCAGCAAGTGGCCTGAGTGCACAGCACTGAATTAAAATGTTGCGCTTATTCATAAGCTTCCTTGACATTAATATGAATAAAATGGCAATAAGCCTATACTTTATATTCTGTCATTTCACTCTGCATGACTAGTACTGTAACTTTGTATGCTCCCACTACACTCATACAGATTACACTTACAAATTGCCCCTCTGAATAAAGAGCACTGTGCAGGGATGACAAGTATTGATTTTCAATCTCCTTCCAAAATGACTCTATCATTGCAAGTAAGTCAGGCAATTTGCCTCATTTTACACTTCAGGCTATAGGCCTCAGATCACATTGACAGGCCTGATCCTTCAGGAGATGTTTAATTAGAAAAGAAATGAAAGGAATTACTGTAAATCAGCACTTAGTCAGCGGTGCTACAGAATTTGTAAAGCTCCTTCCTCCCCCCCTCCCTCTCACATATGAACTGCCTAATTTATTCTCTTATCCTCGCCAGGAAGTTTGAGGTGGTTGTTTCACATAAATAGAATTGCTGCCTTTTCTGTAGGACATACCTCGGCATGGTCTGGCCTGTTTTACTCTTCGTTGACAGCTCCTCCTACGCTGGCACTGCAATAAGGAAGGGGCACACCAGCACTCTCCAGGGCTGACACGAGCTCACCTTCTCTGCCAGCGAGAGAGACTGACAGTGCCGTGCAGCTGCCTGGCACTTATGCTTTCAGAGCTATGTTTGAACCTAATTATGACTAACACACGGTAGAAATACATCTTACTGGAGGGGCGTTATAATACTGTTAAGTGCTGTGCGCCCTCAGAAAGCCGCTGCGTGCTCCTCTTGTACCCCCGCAGCGCTGCTGTAGGACAAAGGCTCCCTCCAGCCTCAGGACCATGACGACCCGTCGGTTAAATAAGTTTCTTCCACAAACGACTGTAGTTTTTCACACTTTTTATCACGGTGCTTTTGAGTTGTTGTGAGGTGGGCGCTTCTTTTTTTTGTCTTTTTTTAAACAAACACGGGGTTTACAGGCCTTCTTCCTCTGCCCCATGCTCACTTCTTTCTCCCTCACGCATAATCCCGCACCTTTCCCCGCTGGGGAGGGCGGCGTTCCCGGTCCCCCGCACTTCTCCAGCCCCGCGGCAGGACGGACAGACGGACGCCCCCAGTCCCACCCTCAGCCTGACTGGAAGCCGACCAGGCCGCGCGAGCCGGGCCCTTCCCGCCCGCCGAGGCGCCGCCCCGCCGCCGGACGACGCCCTGGAGATGGCGGAAAGGCCGCGGGTTCCCGCCCGCCCCAGCCCTCGCCGCCCCCACCCGGCCTCCAGCGGGGTGCCCACGCCAGAAAGAAGCTCTCGGCGACTGGGGGCAGAGGGCGTTAGAAGCCGCGAATACTTCCAGCGGGGGAAGGGGAGGGGAGCGACAGAACTTGCGGGTGCCGCTCAGAGCGAGACGCGCCCCGGCCCCGCCACGCTGCTGGGGGGAAAAGCCCGGCCGTGGAAGAAACGCGCTCACCTGCTGCCCTAGCCTTCCCTGCTCCCGGCTCCGCCGCTGACGAGACGACGCGCTGCTGCCCGGCCGGCCCCTGAGGAGAGCCGCGAGGCGCCGTGCCCTCGGGCAGGTGAGGGGCGGCTAGGCGTCGCGTCAGGCCGCTCGGCGAGGTCTCTAAGGCCACGCACCCGCTGCGAGGCCTCCGCCCTCCCCGCCGGTAACAGCGCGCTGTAACGGGGCACAACCCCGCGGCGCTTGCCGGACAGGTGCGCAACCGTGAGCGCTACTGCCCGCCACCCCCTAAAACCCATGGGAGAGACCCCCCCCACCCCCGCCCCCGAAGCGGGGCCCTCCTCCCGGGGCGGGGGCACGGGGGAGGGGGACCGGGACCCTTTTGCATGGACTCCATGAAGACTCTGTCCCCTGGTGAGATAATTTAATGGCATGAAGCAGGTTGTGCCCCTGTTGGGGGCACATCTCTCCCATGCACACATCCCAATGCAGCCCCAATACAGGTGAACATAACTTACATAGCGACATAAGCTGCGTAGCTCTGGTTCCCCATGGCTAGCACTCCTGCACATTCATCCCAAGCAGCTCAGACAAAGGTGTGCAGATGCCCTGGTCATGCATCCACCAGAGAGCAGGCGCCTCCTGGAAACCATGATCCTCCTGCACAGCGACACCTAAGGTGTGCATTTGGTCCTGGGATCGCAGGGCTTGCAGCTGCCGCTCCACTGCAGTCCAGCTGCACATCAGGCTCTCACAAAAAAAAACAACAACCAGGCAGCCTTGAGTCTGAAATTCCCCCAAAGCACAGTGCAAGTTCTTGAAACGTGCCCATGCAGGTGTCTGCAGGGCAACAGGTGGCACAGTATGGGAAATCCTGGATGTGGGGCAGGTTCACTGTAGTGTTTTTCACAGCAAGTGAGTTCATAGTTGTGTGAATGACATACCAACCTTATCATCTGAAAGGGCTACAGGAATAACCTCTGTCCCTTTTAACTACTTGTTAAAAAAGTAGTATCTCTAAGCTAAAGAGAAGGATGTAACATCTGTGATTCTGAAAGAGGTGTTAAAAAATTGCCTGCTGTTGGAATGCAGTAGGGAGAAAAACCCTCCTACAATTTTATTAAAACTTGTTACAAATGGTGAGTGCAATCATCCTTGTATAGATTACTATTTCTTCTCTTTAGCGTAAGAGAGAAAACCACTTGTTTACTGTAGCAGTAATACACGGAGAACTACTTTCAAAGCTCCCAGCTTTGAAAAATCACCAAAAAAAGCCAGCCAACAGGTTCGGATGCCAATGGTCTGATAGTAGGCTGCACGTGACTGGTCTTGCTCATGCAGTACAGAAATACTTGAAGGAGGGGAGTGTTGTGTAAGCAGTTTTCAGCCTTGCTGATGCAGGTTCCTTGGCTGTCTTGGGGTGGATGGGGCAGGGGAGGACCACAGGGCTCCTCCGTGAGTGGTTTAAGAGACTGTTCTCTGACCTGAAGGGGAAGCATGCTTCTCTTTGAGTCAAGGACAGCAAAACCCTACAAACACTTGAGATAAATTTCTATTTTTGCTGCAAAAGTCAGGAAAAGGTAATTTTATTTTTATAAATGCCTAGAAAATTTGGAACATCTGGAATCTTCATATTTCTTTGAACACAGTGTTGTTAGTGTAAGCTCAGTCGAGCCTATGAACTTTAACTAGTGCTTTGCTGTTAACTGGGGTCACCGAGGTTACCCAGATGACTTGGACTTCTTCCTTTAGTGTTGTGAGGAATTCTGGCTGCAGAACAGCCTACTTGCTATTGATGGACATGGCTTGCCAGCTGACTATGTACAAAGGCTTTTAATAAATAGATTGAGTCTCATTCTAAAGCATGTGATAGTTCAGCCCTGAATTGTTGGAGTCAGTGGGGGAAATACTGGGTAGATTTTTTTTTTTTTGCCTGTATGATTCAGGAGTTTACAGAAGAGGAATCATTGTACTAAATAAGAATAAAAGTAAAACACTATGAACTACCTTAAAAATACTTCATGATTAACATATACTTTTCTACTCAGAATTCACTAGAACAAGCAGCAAACACACAGAGTGAACCTTCTGTGCTTTATTACTACCACCATTAATATTTTCAGAAATTTCCAACTGCTTCAACCATTTGTTCTGGCACTAAAAAGGAAAGCTTTGATTTCTAGCTGTCTCAGCTAAAACCACTAAGTTGTTATGTGAACAACAGAGCTAATGGAGTCAAGCTTCCTATGAAGTTGAACTTTTTGTTCCTTTTTTTCTTTCTCTTTCCACACAGAGTAACTGCAGCCTCCTTATGTGCCCTTTGTGAGAGCCACACTGAGCAAGACAGGCCAGACAGTGACCCCCAAGCAGCATATGGAACAACCAAGATCTGCTTGCCTTTTCCCTGGCAGAGGTGCTCATTTGTGTCCCTACTCTAGCTACATACTAATTGGCATGAAATTTGTAGGAATGTAATTATCTTTGAATTGTCTATTCCTATGTAAAATTTTGTTAAAATACCCTACCAGGTTCATAAGTTTCTGGGGTGCTGGTTTGGTGTGGTTTCGTTGTTTTGGAAGTAGATTGACAATGTAGTCACAAAGGCCTGTTTTCTTCAGGAGATTAGGTCACTGGATTTAAAAAGCTCAAGTTTCTAGTCATTATCCTGGGAACTTCAATTATATTTTCAGGACATTCAGGAAAGAATAACGCTTCCTTGCTATCAAACAGTGACTTTACACATGGGATTTAAAGAAGCATAATGCACTGAAGGGAGCCCATAGTGTAGCATAACTGAATGATCAAGCATACACAAGAATTTTACAGCCTGGGGTAAGAGGACAATGTGCTTGATCTAAGTCTCTTTCCACAGCTGTGGAGGGCTACTGGGGTAGCTAGTACTCACCCTCTACTTCTAAAGGGAATCGAAGTCTCTAGGACTGCACTGTCTCTCCCACAGATAGTTGTGGCTTTGTGCTGGGTAGGGAGCTCCTGGACTCAGCATCATCCTCAGCCCCAGCTTGCTGGGGATTGTTATTGCTGCAGAAGCCATGATAGCATCAAGCTTGCAACTGATGGAGGGGATGTTTCTTGCTGCAGCTTCTGCTGATGTTTTAGCTCTTTTGGAAAAGTAGCAGCAGCCTAAATGTTCCTTCATAAGTCCCTATAACCAAAACGAACTAGTTCTCTATGGGTCTCTTTCACAGTCTGTTGGCAGTTTGCCATCTCTGACAGAGTGGCCACGCTAGCCAGGTAACAGAAACTTAGTTCTCCTGTCCAGACATTCCCAAGCACCAGTGTAAATACTATTTTAAAGTTGCAGAGAACATATAATTTTAATAAAAATCTCACAAATTCTTTCAGGCAGATGAGACCTGAGTGATCCAGCCAAGTGCCCTTCCTCACTTGCACTCCCTTCCCTACTGGGCTGCTACCATGGGACAGTTCTTCTCCCTATCTACTGGCAAGTACCAACAGAGAGCTCCCCTTCTGCTCCCTGTTCTCAGGGCTTTGGCTTTCCAACATTACAAGAACATGCAAAGAATAAAAGAATAATAAAATCTTGGCACCTCCTTAGGATTGTTTTGCAACAAATCTCTGCTGTGTTATGTGCAGCCTGTGATTGTAAAGTCATTTTGCACTTACAAATATTTTCTGTTAGGAAACAGAATGCTTTAGCCAGTCACTTATTTTCAAGTGTTCTGTAATTTTTTATACTTTTTTATTTAAAAAAAAAATCTATTGATCTGAATATGCCAGAATACAGGGCTGAATTTTCAGTGCAGAAGTTATTTATATATGCTGTGAAAGAGATTAGAATCATGCTTAATATAAATCCCTTTTTTCCTTTTAAAGCTAGTATGATATAGGTACAAGCTGTACCATACAAATGGGGAAAATGAGGACATGGGGAAAATAAATTACTGAAGACCATGTAAAATTAGCAATAGTTCTGATTATCACTAAGTATTCTGTTGCTGTTATCTCAGGAAAGAGGGGGAAGTAGAAGTTGTATATTCATTTAAAAAGCTTCAGATCACTGAAGAAGGAAAATGCTTTCTGATTGCCTGGCAGGAATGACTGTTGGAGGGCATCGCTGTGACTCCTTTATTGTGTGACCGTTCCTAAATTCTATTACTCATTCTGCTATTTTGGTTGTTTCTTGCCTAAATGCAGGCCCTAGCCCTCAATTCACTTTGGTGGATCACTAATACATGGGGTGTTGTGGGGCACTGTCTGCCCAGGGGCCCCTGACTACATGGGATGGCTTTTGGGGCTGAGCCATTTGGAGCAACTGCAGCCTATTTTATTTCTCTGTACAGCACCATGCACAGTCCTGCCCACACCCATCAGCCAGCACCTTCACTCTCTCTGATCTAAATTGGGAGGACTGAAAAATGGCCCAACCTTTATTTTTCCCCCTTATTCCCCATCTCCGTCCCTTCTGTCCCGAAATAACTAATAATCCCCAGTCCCATTTCAAAGACAGATACACCTCCTCGTGCTACTGCCTTACTTACTGAGATAACTTCTGAAGGAAACCTTTTCATTAAACCAATTTCAGCATGCTCTATTTAGTTTTTCAGAGATTCTGTGTGAGAGAGGGAGATAAGTGACACAGGCTATTTATTGAACCAGTCCAAAATACTACACTTTACTTAGTTAACATTTTCAGTACTTAATTCTTAATTGAAAGGATTAATTGGGTCTTCGTAACTGCTGCTACTCAAAAATGCATGTGACGTAAGGGGAAAGAGACAACTATTTGGATGATGGAAGAATAGCTGGTTACTAGTTGCTCACCATCTGGTCAGAGTAAGTGCTGACCTTGACTTGCAGCAGTTCCCTTCCCCCAGAAGGACCCTACTTCTTGGTTTTAGTTGTTTTCCTCATTAGTTTTGCAGTTTCCCTTTACACTTCTTCCCTGTTTTGAGCAGTTTCAACTGATACTCTTCTCAAAGCACACCAGCCCTCTCCCACCACTCCAGTATGTTTCTAAAGAGGAGGAGGAACATTTTTCTTGAGGGGACGCTTCAGTCACAGGTTGTACTGGAAATCCCTTTTCCCTTCGGTAGCTTATTGCTTTGCTGCTTTGTCCCACATTCCTGCTTACCTTAGCCTTTATATTTGGGATTCTCCCTCTGATCTGGAGAAAAGGCTTGCTATCATTCCAGCTGCACTTGAGCCTGTGTGGTCTGAAGCAATCATTTTATTTAAGCTGCAGTTTAAAAATAAAATCCTCTCCGCAATAATTACAGTGTTGCATTAGAAAATACTGGATGTCTACATATTGCATACATAGACTGTACTCTCTGCACTGAGATAGCTGCACCATCTGCTCTCCTGCTCCCTGTTCTTACTCCTACAGACATTAGATAAACATGTTGAGAGAGCAGCAGGCTGTTTTCAATCATGACATATCTGAGCTGTGTTTAAAGTCAAAAGCCTTTATTTACAGCTCAGTGAAGAGAGAAGACTCATAATCAAGGGCAATAAACTAGATCCATAGCAGTTTAATGGTTCAAAGGCATGGGAGCCATGTATGTCAAACCCGTCACTTCTTTAAAATGGAGAGGGCTCCAAAAAGAGAAGAGGGGATGCGAGGCTTCCTGATTACTATGAGATGGCCTTCAGTGCTGTGGGTTGGGTTTGGAGGCATAGCAGTGGGGCAAGTATGCACTGCTTCTCATGGGTGTCACAGAGTGTCCTGAAAAGAAATTCACTGGCTTTTACACAGTGCTGAAGCAGCATGAGATATTGGCAGGAACACTTGAAGGAGGACATTCCTCCCTGGGATAAGTTGCCACAGCTGCTGTTAGTAGAAAAATGGATGTTAGGTCTTCCTCCATGCTTGGAAAGGAAGGAGAGCAATGAAAGGGACAGGGTATTGGCAGGATGGTCCTGTAATGGCCTAGAAGTCAATCAGTCTGTCTCATGCCTCACTGCAGAAACCCACAGAATTCAGTGTCCACCTCTGAACATGAAGCCAGTCTTTATCAACTGACTTAGCCCAGTATCAGCTCAGAATACTTAAACCAACATTGAGTAGCTTCTACTTCTAAACTAATAATCTAAATCCTATCTGAACCTGGGCACTGACTGGGCCTCCGCAATGTGAAGATGTAGTCGTGTTCAGTTAACTCTTCAGTGCTGTGAATCCAGGAATGGAGTTCACATGAAATCTTAAATGTGTTGGATTGCTTGATTTGTCTTTGCAGGATTTGTAATGGCTTTGGCATGCAGTCATCTTGTTTAGAGCTAGTGCTTATACCAAGGTAATTGAGTGGCTAAACTGATCCAGGACAAGACTCCTACAGCACAAGCCTGCAAAAAATCCCAAAGCCAGGTTTTTCAAGGTGAGGTTCTCTAGCAATATGTGCACATTTTCCCCTGCTCATTCCATCAGCCTTTCTAATTTTACTTGTTTTCTCTCTGATCCTTGGAATTCAATTGTACTGATTTCCTGAGCATTAAACATACATGAATGTTCCCCTAGTCTGCTTAATGGCCCTAGCAAAAAGTGTTTCGACTCATTGGCAATGCAATTGGAGCAATCACTGAACACAATCTACTCTTTCAGGATTGGATGTTGGAAGCAGCTATTTTTTTTTTACAGTGAGTGAGCGTGCAAAGTTATGATATTAGAAATGGCTCCTGAGAAGTGACAAATGGGCTTCAAAATGCAGCATAATGATCATTACAAGATGGGGTTGTATTTTGATCTTGAACTGCTATGCACATTTTATTGAGATGGGAGTAAAGATCCCAGAGAGTGAGGCTTCAGTAGCCAACCCGAACCACATTTGGGCTTTGGCTATGAGGCATTCATGAATTTGAAGGCCCATATCTCTAGGATGGTGCAGAAATCTCCAAGCCTGAAGCATGTCACAGCTGCAGCTTGCAGTTCCTGGTGGTCTAGTGGCTGTCATGTTGCAAAATCTCAGGAGTCCAAATTTAAGTTAACGTTGGATTGACAGTCAATTTTAAATTCTCTTTCAGTTTCTGCTGACTGAAGAAGCTGTTCTTGCACCAAAAGCTATGTACTATTTACACTTTTCTGCCAAAGATTAATAAAATGGCTCTAGTAACTGAGTCACAACCTAAAGTGCCAAAGACACTGGTTCTTTAGAGTAGACCTATTCATCAGCCAAGCTGAGCAGAATTTCTTCACTCTGCTTCAGGAACACATCCAAAGCTGTTCCCAGCCGATTTCTGCTCCCTGCAGGTCTACCAGTGGCTCTGTAGGATTTTTCTACTCTCTTGAGCTTCATCCAGGGAGTCTTTCTGCCACTAGTGGGTTCTCTGCAATCCCAGAGTCCTTATCTGATTATTAAAGCAGGCAGGGGGGAGGCCATAAAAAGCCTCTCATTGCAGTTTCAGAATGGCACAGATATTTTTCTTCCTAAGCTTTGTGTACTATCTCTATTATTATATGGTGCTTCTTTGCCTGCTCAGGCCAGACAGTGTCAGCATCTCTGGGGAGGTCCTGCATTGTAGCACCATCTGGATACAGACTCCTGCCCTGGTTCATTTGTAGCCAATGCACAGAAAGGAATAAAGGAAAACTTTCCCCTTCATCCATCAGTATACTGATGATTCTTGTTCCTGGTGTGACTAGCTGAGAAGGCGGGACTCTCCCAAAGTCATGCTCATCAAATGCAGTCTGAGCTCTCAAGTGGAGCGAGCTGTGGGTTAGATGGCACATCATGACATGCACCATGCCCCCCAGATTTAAAGCCTTGATTGGCCATATTAGGCCTCTGAGAGAAGAGAAATCATCTTTGCCTGCAGAGGAAGAAGTGTAATGCCCTGTGTCCAATTTTCTTTTCATTGCTGTTTTTATTATGGAAACAAAATGTTCACTGATTCTAAAATTTAAATGGAGAAAGCTAATTTTTGTAGTTCTTGCTAATAAAATTCTTAATGTGCTCTTCTTCCATTATCATAAAGATTGTTATGGTTTACTTTATCTCTGGAATCTTATTATTTTCCCCAGAATTCATGGGCATTCCTTATCTTCAAAACTATTTTCATCTATTGAGATATTCTTCCTTTATCTTATCTTTATCCTCATAGTTATTACCCTATTTCTGTTTTTGTAAACCATAAGTGGCTATTGATCCCAAAAGCTTTACAGTCTACAAGAAGATGAGGCAGCAAAACTACTGAAAGCACTGGGTAAGAGTCTAAAGAAGAAATTCTGGGTTTACAAGTAACCAAAAATCGGATAGATAGCAAGGTAGCACAAAGCCATTTAAAAATGAGTCACTCCAGTAGTATTGAGAAGTGTCAGCTTAATTTGCTGTATTGTAAATGCTGCAGATAATACACTGAGCTGAGGCCCTGTTCATACTGGTAAAATGCAGGTCAAGTGTGTACATTGAATGTTATATGGTTTGGCGACAGGTGAAGTATAATCTGGCTGACTGGAACCAGTCTGACTGCACTGCCTCATGCCTGAGCATACTTAAAAATGGGTTTCAGTGAGGGTTAGAGGGCTGCTCTCCATTCATAAGCTGCTTTTCCCTCTGGAAATATTTTGTACCTTGTAAGGACCTAAGCAAAACTAAAACAATGCAGTTGCAAAGATTTCTTGGGAGAACACCTCTGAGCTGGTTTGCACTAACATCTGTGATTTACAAGCACAAGAATTGTTCTGAGAGCAGGAAAGGTGCTAGTAAAGGGTACTGCTGCACAGACATGGGGCACAAAGCCACTGATATTCTGAAAACTGACAATGAGAGAGTAGGGCCTCTTTACAGTGATTCTTTTCATGCACAGAAAAAACAAGAAAGAAAGAACAAGAATCCAAAATTATTTTTACCTTGCATTGCACTTGCAGAGTGCAAGACGACTGTAGCATGTGGCCCAACCTTTGCACGTGTACAGTGGTGCCACTGACCACCTGCAGAGCCAAGGTGTACATAGAAACTGTTAAACTTGTCACAAGGTGTACTACAGCTCACTCACACTTACATTCGCAGGCTTCTGCCACTGCCTTTCTTTGAGCTGGTTTAATAGTCCCAGACGGTAACTAAAGGAAACAATACAGTTGATCTTAAGGGACTGAAGCCTGTTTGACTGTATCTAGGTAGCAATTTAACAAAAGGAGAGAATCAGCATTGTCAAGGAATTCTGTGAATTTGACTTCTGAAATCCTAAAACTTTTATCTGTCCTTTCCTGGGTTGGCAGCAGGAATCTAGTAACAAGCATGTAATGGAGAAAGACTGAAACACCTCTAAGCTGTGCACCCCCACACCGGAATTCTCCTTGTGTTTCCTTTTGACATCCAGCCAAATGAGTTGCCTTCTCCTGGAATAACCTGAAAGGTGGCAGCTAGGTGGGAGCCAGAGCGGTGATGGATTGCCCAGGCAGCCACAGCATCTCCAGTGTCAGCGGGTAACAAGGCAGCTGGAATCCTTTGTTTTCAAAATGTCCCCTCCATCTCCTTTGAGCCATCGTGCAAAGCACATGAAGTACAGCGTGAATCAGGCCAGCTTTGCTGACAGCACATGCTGACAGCAGGCTCTCTGGTTCAGCCCTTCACTCCTGCCGTTAATCTTTCTTGCACTGAGCCAAATGCTCACAGTGGCTTTTTCTCACCCTCTCTCTGTTGAAAGCAAACTGTTACAATTGCTGCTGAGGTGCGAAGGAGAGGACAGGGCAGCCTGTACCTCAGAGGATCAAATCACCACCAGAAGGGAAAACATGCAGCCCTTGTCCTGCTTGAGCAAGGCTGGACTCTGCACACATTGCTATGGCAACCTCAAGCTCTTTGGTGACTTGATGCCATCAGTGAAACCTGTAGGTTGTACTGGCTGTGAGGAGTTTTGAGGCCCTTGTCGCTATTCCTTTTCCCTACACCATTGAACTCAGACCACCACTGAACTTGCCAGCTGCTGTGGAGCACAGGCTCTAAGATTCCTGGAGACATAAGCTTTTCTTGTTTTTTCATTGTAGCAGTTTCTGCTATAATGTCCACACATTGCCAGTACAAAAAAGACAACAGAAGGATAAAAGCTAATTATAGCCATTGGCAAAAAATGGTGGAGGCTCTCTCCATGCTGGCAGTAGTTCACTTGACATGTGATTAATGGTGGTTAGTGTGGGCACAGCCAAAGCTTGTACAACCCTAGATAAATAATAATGAAGTTTAAAAAGATATATGCTCCTTGAGTTAATAATTTTAACAGGCTGTGAGAAATGTTGCTGTTCTCATGGTAACAGGAAAGCTGTAATTTCATCTCTAATTTGAGAATGCTTGTATAATGTGTGCAGATAGCTTTCTGCTGGGAACTTTTTTCTCTCTTCTTTAATTGAAGCCTTTTTAATGAAGTAATATTATTGTGTAGTTTGGGCAAACAATTCAAAATGGACTAATTAGCACTAAATACACCATTGAAAAGTGTAGTCAGAATTATTTGGAACTGAACTGGTATTGCAGCTTACAACCCCTGGTTTCTGTATCAATAGGTGCCTGATACCGATGTATGTGGGCATCTCTCAGGGCTCTTCAGGAGATTCTGAATGCATTTGCATCTCACTGGAGGTTGCATTTGTAGAGTAACATTCATTAGATAAGAAAGAAATGCATCCACTGGTCCTCACCTCTGCACTACAAACATGTGTGGTCACTATTTGAATAAATACATCAAGAACAAAGACTCTCAGAGGTCAAAACAGCCCAAGGATTTGGACAGTCAATTTTTTCTATCATGGCTTTGACCCAGATATTAAGATACACAAAGATATTGAGAGTCTCATCCTTTCCATGGTAATCCTGAAAAAATACGAATAAGGCACCTAAATATGTGCTGCAGGTGCAAGACTGAGAATGAGACTTTCTTGGAAAACCAGCAAGAATTAGGCTTGTGATTCTTTAGCACTTTCGAAAGCATTATCCGTGGTCCTTTTCAGTTTATTACAATGGCTTAGTCATGGAAACCAAATGACAGCATACATAATGAAAGCATTTCTGCTAGTTGTACAAAAGCGTCTCCATTGACTAGTAATCTTAAACCATCTCTGCTGCTCATTTTTCCTATTAAAGCTCTATATTCAGGTTTATTATTCTGTATCTGTTCAAGAACATTTAAGTGCCTGATACTGGGACAGTTCCAAAGCAGTTTTAGAGTACTTAGAAATATGAATTAGTGCTTTGCTTATAGGAAAACAAAATGTGACCTTGCCCTGAATGGATGCGTACAGGGATTGAAGTGGGACCTCAGGTTACCCCTGGGTAGGAGTGGATGCATAGGTGGTTTGATGAGCCTCACTCACCAGAGGGAGCTGGAGCTGAGCATGGAGGAGGAGGAAATTGCCATTTTCAGCTTCTTGTTTTTATCTTTCAGCATAGACAGATTGACATGTGATGAAACATACGCATTTCACAGTTAGCTTTTCAAAGGCTGTGTTACTTCAGAATCATTAACCTGGCTGGGATCTTGGCATTCTTATCCATCTGCTTTGTTGAATATTTTCATAGCAGCAATTGGTGGTGGCTTGCATATCCTTAAAGCTGCAAAGCTAGCATTTTAATTTATCCTAATTCAGAACCTAATTGTCTTGCACTGTTGGCTAATTAAATGTTCAAAGAAGTGATAAATTAAGCAGGATGATCGTTACAACACAAGTAATTAGTCAGTCCAACTGAGTCTGAGCCTTGAAATCCACATTCCCCGAGATGATAGGAATTTTGGGGATGTGCAAGAAAGCAAAGTGTGTGTCAAGGTTCAGGAGGAAAAAAGTTCCTTGAATATTTCATGTGAAGTATCCAAATCTCAAATGAGTTTGGGGATTTTCAGGCTGTTTATTTTGTGCATAAGGAATTCTTTTCCTGGTGCCATGAAGAGAAGATGAAGTTCCAAGATAGCACCTTGAGATGCCGAGATTTCCAGCTAGTTTCCTACAGGATCTGACATCTTCCTCTGTTAGACATGCAGAGTGTACTTTGTGAAAATAGGTACAGTGGGGTTTTTTAAAAAACAAACGAAAGCACAAAAACTCCAACCGTCTCAACATTAGTTACATACCTAAATAGGCAGTTATAAATGTAGTATTCCCTGGTAGGGAGCCTCCATTCACAAAGGTTTTCATACAATGTTTTACTAAAAATTCTCCCTGGGGTCAAATTACTTAAGATCTAAAGACCAAAATGTACGTTCTCAAAATCTCAGTCTACCTGTGCAACTGCTCAAATTCTCAAGACAACTTTCTGCCAGAAAAAAAAATCTGTACAATGCATCATCATAGCAGCTTGATATTCTTCCTACTAATATATCCAAGTTCTCTTTAGTCCTTTCATGCGGCCCACCCTGAATGAAGGTGCATGTCTAGGGAAGGGGCATGTTGGCACACTGTCCGGCAGCACCACATCATTGGGGACTGGCTGGAATGAGAACCTGGGGATGGCGTGCCTGGGACAGGACACCCCATCTTGCAGCCAAAAACAGGGATGAAAAATAGTCAGCAGAGGTACTGAGATTGTTTAATTAAAGCATATGGGGGACCTCATTAGTTAGGCAAGCGTGGTGCTTGGCTCCTGGCTGCAGGAGGGAAGGATGCCTCAGAACCAATCCTTGGTGTGATCCTGTGAAGTGCTGCTGCATCCTTCCCAGCCCCTCTCCGCTCTGCATAGCGTCTGGCTGTTACAAGTCAAACTCCTCCACCCTGTCTTGCTTCCATACTGCTGATCCTCTCTGTGGGTTCAAGTCTCAGTATGTTTTTTACCAAAAATAAATTAAGCAACTGTTTGCACCATCTCCACACACAGCTGTCTCACTTTATTTGCAATCATATCACTCACTGTTTGGTTCATTAGTAGAGTTTTCTTCTCTCTTCCTTTGCATTTAGGACAGTGAGATTTGAGTTTTCCAGACTTCTGCAGTGGAAATAACAAATAATAATTGCTAACAGTGCCTCTCAAGGGTAAATTTCAAATGCAGGCTTCCCACAGGCTGTGTTTTTCTCACCTATCCACAGTGGCTGTGGTGTGGGACCAGCATTTAGATCATTCTCTCAGTGCTGCTGCAACAGCTAGACTACTCTGTCTTCTTCTGCCTGCCTCTTCTAGAGGTGATAATAAGTTTTAAAGGTTTTCTGCTTGTCTTCTCCCTGCCACAAAGAAAATGTCTTGTCATGGCTCTTCAGTTTATCTACTGTTTCCTTGTGTAGTGGGTTATAACTTGTTTCCTAAACTCAGAACTCCTGCTTGCTTTGCTGAATCAGCTGGTATTTCATATTGCAAATGATACTCTTAAAATTAAAGCTCCTAAAATGTTCTAATTTCTTTTTTTTTTCCTGTGCTTTAATTGGTCTAGCTGGATTATGTTAATTATTTCTGATCAAAACTGCTTAATTAGCATGTCAGGTCAATTAGTGAGGGCCTTTGGGGTTTAAGATAGTTATTTTATTTTCATTTTTAGTTATAGTGTAGGCAATCCATTGTTACACATTTTATGTTTCTAGAACTATCCCTGAATTAATGAAAAGTTAACAGACTGGGATATAAGAAAATGCTTCATAAGCATCCACCAATATCTTGCACTGGGGATCACTGGTACCTAAAATGCTTCTTTAATCTTTCATCATTGAAATCAGTCTTGAAAGCAGAATTCCTGGCCTTGCAGCTGGCCCACAAGGGGACAAGCACCAAGAGAGCCATGTACTACCCTGAGCCTGAGGGACAAGGGTTAGAACAGGGAAAGCTGCAACCACAAGTGTTCTCCCTTCCTGCCCATAAAATGCAGGGATAACAGTAATTTCCCATCTGTGAGATCCATTTGAACAACTCCTTATAAAATACTGAAAAGCTGCTAAATGTTGTTATGTTTATTTCTTGCAGATAACTTACTGTAATACCCATTCATAATCAGAGAAGCCTTTAGATTAAATTGGCATAGAGGGTATCAAAGAAAAGCTGTCCATAGATTTAAGTCTCTTTTTTTTTAAATATTCTAAATACTTGATTTATTTCTGTGAGTGTAGGTTTTCATCAAACCATCTTTCTCCTTAATTGAGCTAATAACTTTACTCCTGTCCTCCTCTTTGTTCACTCTGGCAAGCAATTTCCCAGCCTCATCTCCCATCTCATATATCCACTTTTGATCTGATTATTAGCATTTAATCTTCTACAACATTCAGTGTATGATATTCAAACCCAGGCTTATTTAAGGAAGTAATACCTTTTGGTGTGCTGGGTGTCACACATTTCCTTTGTAAGGTAACAATTTTATCTTATGTTATTGCAAGTTATTTGCTCTCCATTTTCATTTCCCCCCTCCCCTTTTTAACTGGCATATGACTCCTCATAAGAAGATATAAATGGCAATGCAACTGCAGAATGAATATTGAGGTAGGCATAGATTTATATATGAAAAATGCTCAATGAGCAAGCATTGGAGGATTTAACTCTGAAATACCCAGTTTACCTGCTTCTGAAGAAGCTTTTAGCTCCAGGTAGCTAGTGGATCCTTCTAGAAAGACTGGATACCCACCCATCATCTAGCCTTTCGTTACTCCATATGCAGTTCACTGAAACGATTCCCAGAGGCCAGCTGTTCAAACTGAGATCTGGATGGAAATTGTGTGATCCCATTGCTGTGTGTCTGGATTCATCTGTCAGACAGACCGGTCTTCATGCTAATCAGTCCAGATCACCTTGTGTACCTAGTCTGTTAGTTATGGACTATTCAGGTGGGTGATCAGCTGCCTTGGTAAGCCATGTCCATGCACCAAAGTCAGGTGGGTGTAGTTAAGCAGTTTCTGCGCTAACTGCTTTTTATTCTGTTCCATGGCTGGCCCTTCGGCTTGAAGCATAGAATTATAGAATCATTTAGGTTGGAAAAGACCTTCAAGATCATCGAGTCCAACCATCAACCATGCCCACTAAACCATGTTCTGGAGTACCTTGTCTACGTGCTTTTTGAATACCTCCAGGGACGGTGACTCAACCACTTCCCTGGGCAGTCTATTCCAACGTCTGACAACCCTCTCAGTAAAGAAATTTTTCCGAATATCCAACCTAAATCTCCCTTGCCGCAACTTGAGGCCATTTCCTCTCGTCCTATCTCCAGCCACCTGACAGAAGAGACCAGCACCCACCTCACTACAACCCCCTTCAGGTAGTTGTAGAGAGTGATAAGGTCTCCCCTCAGCCTCCTTTTCTCCAGACTAAACAGCCCCAGCTCCCTCAGCCCCTCCTCATAAGACTTATGCTCCAGGCCCCTCACCAACTTGGTTGCCCTTCTCTGGACACAGTCCAGCACCTCAATGTCTTTCCTGTAGTGAGGGGCCCAAAACTGAACACAGTACTCAAGGTGCGGCCTCACCAGTGCCAAATGCAGGGGAACAATCACCTCCCTGCTCCTGCTGGCCACACTATTTCTGATACAGGCCAGGATGCCATTGGCCTTCTTGGCCACCTGGGCACACTGCTTGGTGCATGTGCTCAGCGTGGTGCATGCGCTCAGCGGGAGAGGCAAGCTGGAGAACAGAGGTATTGCTGTCAGAAGCAATCTGAGCAAACCGCGAATAGATAATTTCTGGGCCAGTGCAGACACATATACAAATCACTTTTTGCTCAGAAACCTAACTGGGAGTACAGATCACTGAGACCATTCAGAGTTTAAGAACATTTAAATATATGAGAAAAAAAAAAATCAGGAAATGGCAAGTGATCTTATAGCCAAGAAGTTGTTGCTAATGGAGCAGTATAGTGTGCAGTTAGCAGTGGGCTGGTCTACTGAGAGGACTGATCAGCTGGTGTTACCACAGCATGCTCACCATAATGCTGCTCCTTCTTCAGTTATGCATGTCTTTCCTTCAGCTATTTCCAGCTAAATTCCTAGGGATCTGTTCTAAGCTTTTTCCCCGATGCAATTTGGCATTATATTTGTTTGCAGCTATAAACAAACATGAGAAATGGTGATGAACAATAGATGCACAGTTATACTGTAATGGCTGTGGCACTACTCACCCTTTCTCAGCTGATGACCTGCCTGCTGTCACACTGCAGCTACCAGAAGAGATCAAACAAAGAACCTTTTAGAAAACAAACGAAAAAAAATTTGATACAAATACAGAACAAAAAGCAATAAAATAAATGGCCTTCCTGCACTTCTAGTTTAGTTGCCTTTCCAGAGGACTTGCTCAGCCATCTGCCTCCCAGCCTTTATCTCAGACACATCCAGTCCCCACTTCAGGAATCAAGGAACCAGATTATCAGGAACAACCTCCCTTTTAAACAGTTAACAGCCTGGAGTGAGCATTCCTCGTTTTAATGAATCAGGGCTTAAAACTTGCTAGAAAACAATTCTCAAAGTTAATGATTTGCTGCTGTGCCTTTCAAATGCATGCCAAGTGTCCTTATCTGTGAAGGCACTGAATGGTCTTTTTTTTTTGTTCCTAACTACACTCCTATCCCTATCCTATGTTGACACAGCCTCTTTCAAACACCAAATTATTTATCATTAATCCGAGGTGCTTCATGTATGCCACATAATTAACCTCCCAAATTAA
Organism: Harpia harpyja; assembly: GCF_026419915.1. Lineage (NCBI taxonomy): Eukaryota > Metazoa > Chordata > Aves > Accipitriformes > Accipitridae > Harpia > Harpia harpyja. The sequence continues at coordinate 10,560,598 of NC_068951.1, read as the reverse complement.
CAGGGAAGAGGAATTGAAAAAACATTATGTTCTGAGCTCAAAGTCTTCTCCAAATAGCATGAAAATGGAACACAATTGCATTTACCATTTAGGTCATCTTAGTTCAAACCTTTCCTGCAGTTACATTTAGAAAAGATGTTTCCTTTGGGTCTCATTTATGGCAATATTTTAAATACAAATTTTTTTTTGTTCTATGCAAATATATTTAAGGGACATCAACAATCAAACTCTGAGAAACAGAGTACTGTTATGTGCTTCAGGGACCAGTGTAGCATGGCTAGAAATTTAATAATTATGCAACAAATTAAGACTTCCTTTGTTTTCTTTCATTCTTTAAATTCATTCGTATTACAGTGCTCTCCTGATTTCCAAAGAGATACAACAATAAAAATCAGCAGTTCACCAACAATGATTTACACATCAGACAAGCTGGTGGTATTCTTTAGAAAAAATTAGCAACAAACACTGTCACTCTACTTACTATCTTCACACTGGATGAGTTGGGAGAGTGTGGGGTGAGGTGTTTTTGTTAGTTTTCTGGCAAGTAGTGTTTTTAGTCATATTTCTGAGGGATGGGTTGATGCAGGGGGTGTTCAATCTCAGAACTGATTAGGATTGTGAATTGGTAATATTGGGACTTGATTGCTAACAGCTGAGACATTATGGGACATTCTGCACTGGAAGATTTTAAATGGCTGAGGAAAAACTGCTCCTAGTGATTAATAACACCTTTGTTCTATAATTCCTCCAGGCAACATGCTCTGAAAATAGTGTGTGGGAGGCTTGGGCTATGCAACCAGGCTCAGCTGAGAGCAAGGGGTTTGTGTGCTCTTCACACCTACAGAATAAGGAGGAAAATATTTGCCAAAGATGTAGGAGATGCATGTTTCTTTTCTAACCAGGAAGGCCTGTGTGAATGACAGGTACTGGTTTATTCTAGTAACTGGAACATAAATGCTTCCACTCTGGCTTCCTAATCACACTCTAAGCTCCTCAAGGTATAGCTTCTTACTCCTGAAATAAGCAATCAACATAGTAAGGCTGTGGCTTTACATCTTGCATACCACTGTAGTGCTTATCCTTGTACTAACAAATTACAGTCATTCACTTATAAGTGGACTCCCTTGGGTGACCAGCTCCACAGGCAAACTTGGAGATGACCATGTATGTGTGATTATTTATTTATTTATTTTAAATGCAAGGAACTAAATTATCTTTTTCAAACATAGCTCCAGTGTTTACTCTTTCAGTTATTTGGAGGTAAATGCAGGACAATGCATTCAGACAGCTGGATGCATTTGGCTCTTATGCCTAGTAATGCAGGTATAATGGCTAGACTTTTTCTTATTTAACATGCTGACACATCACAGTGTTACAGCATATGTTTCAGTGTGATTCCAGCACCTCGTGAGTGCTGATGAAAGAAAGGTAGCTCCCCTTTATCCTCTACCAAATCCTGGTGCTATACTTCACCACCACATATCAACACAGCCCAGCTGGCTATTTAGCTTATCATCAATCTACCTACATGCATATACACAAAAATGTCCTGAAAATGCTTTTGAAGTTTCTTTCTAATGCTCCTTGCACTCTAGTCTGACTACAAGCAGTTGTGTCAAAAATAGCAGACTTATTCCAAAAATAAGTGAATCTGTAACTGATAAGAAAACTGCCAGTATGAAATACTTACCATGGAAATATCCTGCCGCTGTACTGGTCTCCTTGTGATACCACAATGCTGATGTGCTCTGGAAACAGTCTCTTTCCATGTACAAATACACCCTTTAGCCAGAGGGGAGTCCAAACCTGCTTGTGTGAGGGATGAGAGAGCTTTAATGCCATGCACATGTTGTTATTGTTGTCCTCTGTTCATTAGTGTTAATTGCAAGGTATTGGTGAAGCACGAGTGATGGCAACCAGTGATGAAATCACCAAACGATCTTACAAAGGACAGTTCTGTCCTCAGTTAAAACCATTTAGAGCAAAGCCTAGCCCTTTCTAATTACAGAGCTTGGTATAACCATCTGCTTAGTACAGCAGGGAGGGAATAGTTCAAAAAGGCAAAAGTATTAAGCTCCAAAAATTTAAGAATCTGACAGGCGTGAGGTGGCTCACTGCTTCTGGGCTTTTGCACACTAACAAAGCTGTATTCAAGCATAATGAAAACGTCTTTTTTTCTCCTTCTTGAAAAAACACAATGAGAATGCAGCATTGTGAATTTTTGTTTTGGGTTTTATTTTGGTTTCACTGGTTTTTTTTTTCCTCTAAGTGTATTTGTATAAAGTTGCAGGCACAGATTCTCTAACTTTTTATTGAAGTCTTCACAAGTAGTCTCTCTTCAACAATGTATCTAAAGACATTTTGATGTGTAAAAGCTTATGAAGAGTCGTTAATGTGATAAAAGCAGAAGCTTGAAGCAATGACATCTAAAGAGAGTCTGTCTGAAGATCTTGAAATCAGATAGAATAAAGAGAAGGCTAAAATGACAAACATGTTTGATCTTATGTACTTAAACAGAAAACCATTTCTGAGCCTTGTCTTATCCTATAAAAGAGCTGATGAATGTCTTGGATTTAGATACATGTAGCTCTATTTGCTACTGAGAAAATTACATACTTGCCCCTTTGCACTAGTACTGTATTTTGGGAGTTTGGATTTATTGATTTAAAACCCCAAATCACCTACTTCATTCCTCCTCCCCTCTCTGCCTAGAAAAGTATTCAAGTGGAAAACAGAAGTCAGCTTTCTTGTACAAGGAAGGAATTAATTTCCTTAAGGAAAAGCAATGAAATGTCTGCAAAAATGAAGTACTGAGATGATTTTTGGGTCAAGTAGGGAAGAGCAATGCACACAGAAGGTAGCTGTTGAGTCAAGTGCAGTCATTGCAGCGCAACTACGCCATTTACAGGGAGAAGGTCAAGTAATTAAGGTGAGAGAAGACAATTTCTATGGCATTAAACCTGTAAATGAAGGGAGAATATGGAGGAATAATATGGCGTGAGCCCTAAACCTGTCATTTCAGTATTCAAATCTGGAGCTCACAGATCAAGAGAAGCGGAGAGCTTCGTAACAAGGAGGTAATGATGGTCATCCAACTGATCTCAGATTTATCAATGGGCTTTTATAGGCATGGACAAGCTTAGACCTAGAGTCTTTCCTTTAAAAACATAGGCTCCATTCTTGCAGAATTAAAGGAAACTTGCTTAACATTTTCTCACATTTTGAAATACTTCTGCCCCAAGCCCATAAAGCATGTAAAGCCTTTAAAAATGTTTTTTTACACAATAAAACTAATTTTTCTTGTCTGCATTCAGGAGGTTCCTAGTTCAACCCTTCCAATTACAGAAAGCTTTTAGTATACCATGGCCCTGATTCAGTAAAGCATTCAAGTAGTTGCTTTATTGTAAATGCAGCATTACACATACAACTCTGAGCTCCATGTGCAGGGGCAAGAAGGCCCTGAAACTAAATAATGATGCATTAGAAAAATTCATCTCGATTAAATGCTGCCCCATTCCTTCATCTTGCAAAGAGGTGCAAAGAGAAGCGCAGAAGGCTGAGACTCTTGTCTCTAGTTACTGATCCACCTGGCCAACAAAGCAGCCTAGCTTGTGCTTACTAGCACACTCACTTTCTCATGACTCTGCTTCTCTTCCCCCCACCATTCTCTAAAGGACCTATATGTTATCTTTGGTTAGTTACTGCTGTCTCTGTCCAATGCCAAGATGTGTCAACCTCCACATGTTCTTGTGAGCAAGTCACTGTCCCAAATGCAAAGTATCCGCATAAGCAAAATCTCTAATTTCATGCAATAAAAACTGCTGAAGAAGAGTAAGGAGAAAGCATCAGCTCCAGATCAATGGAGGCTAGGGGCACCTAAGCCACTGTGCATGGACTCCAGTCAGAAGAAAGCAGCAGTTTTAATATTACTTTAGAGACTCTCCAATGCCTTATGCATCCACATCTCTGATATTACACTGAAGTTACACTTGAATGTACAATATTTGCATTCCACTTGCTAATTCATGTTGCTTGTTCTCTCTAATCTTGACATCACAGCACAAATCCTTTTCATGCTCTATTTCCTATGCAGTGCAGCTTCCTGGGTTTGTAAGCAACATTATTCTCATTGAAGTTAATTTCTGTAGTAGACTATGGACTGGCTCTAACTTTCTCTTACTTTCCCCACTTTTCAGGAGGAGCTATGCAAACAAAAGTCAAAGGAATTTTTTCTATTACCTTTTTAATCACCTTATGGGCTACTGAAAAGATGATAGTGACTTCTGTTCTTCCTCGTCTAAGGCCTGTTTCAAAACCAGTGAGAGTTGTTACATTCATAGGGTTGTGGACAAAACTACTTCTGACCAGTAGACAATCAAAGCAGACATAAGGCATCACTGTGAACATACTAAGGAGTCAGTTGAGGAGGATAAGAGACACAGTCTGCTGAAGACAGCCTTATACCTTCATGGATAGAATCAATGCAGAGGAGGTAAACATGAATCCTGAAGGTGGTAGGGTAGCGGGAGAAAGGTCCATGAGGAAAATAGAATGAGTCTGTGGAAGGCCGTGAAGGGTGGCACAGATTTTGCAAGGTACTTTTCAATATGTGTGGTGTCCCAAAAAACCCACTTTTAACTCCTTTGGCTTTGCTGGCTAGGTGACACTTCCTGCAGCTGCCATGCAGGCCCATTTTTTTTTTGAAACAAAGCCACAGTTAAATGTACCTAACCTAAATCAGCACATCTGTCTATGTAAGAAGTTGTCAGCTGACCCTGATAAACACTGACCAAAATATCCACTCATTCATTTTTTGTTTGTTTTCTGTGATGTCTGCACCATCACATCAGAACTGGTAGATCTTAGCCTGCCCTAGTTTAAGGTTTAGTTTGGCACCCAGAGAAAGTCATGTTGAGTGAAGACTCATTCATTAGTTTTATATCTGCTGACTTTACACTAGAAATTATTCCAGGATCCATTTCCTAGTTCTATAGCAGGGAATAGAGGATTTCTTACATATACAACCTGCAAAATGCTGTAGGAGAAAAGACAGTCTGTGCTGTGCAGTATAATTTAGACCATCTGTAATGACAAATTTTTCCAAGTTATATTTTTGCTGGAGCTCTCTGACATTTCTCTGTGCTGGGATACGAGTTATATAACAGTGATTCTCAACAGACATCAACAAAAGTGTCCCCAGCTTCAGCAACACCATAGCTCTTTAAATTATGCCTTGTCCATGTGCATGGACACATGCAATGGAAGTTCTGAAATATCCACTTGTATTCTCTCAATGTTTGCTTTCCACTCATACAGGAAACCGTATGTTTTTTCCTTTTGGCTGTGGGGCAAAACTTACTTCTCTTTCATTTCCTTATGACAGTGTCCTTCCTAAGTATGTCAGGAGGCAGCAGCAATGCATTTTTGTGTGAATTATAATTAAAAACTCTTCATGAACTTTACTTTTTGCGGTGTGCAGGGGCAAGGAAATATCCAATGTTATTGTTCAAGTCCACTTTATACTATATGCTTAACAGTAGCTACATGGATGAAGTGGACTTAGTGAGCATTAATAGCAGCACATGCTTCAAATGGCTGCTCATTTTTCTGTCTCCTCTCCTGTGAGCTCAGAAATGGCTCAAAGTACGGCACAATAGAAATCGGCTGTTTTGTGTCTAAATTCCTGCAGATTTTTCCTGTGTTCAGTGAAGGTGCAGAACAATTGTATTAGTCCTACAGGAACAGAGATTGTATCTGTAACTTGTTAACACATGAAGTCGGTTTTGAAAGTATTTCCCTGTTGCTGTCCATCTGTTGAGGGAAAAGGCCAAGATGCAAGGCTGGGACTCAGCTGCACAAATGTCACCCTAGATGCTCCTCCAGTTGCCACTTCAGATCAGCGTAGCTCTTTTGCAAGTCCTGTGCTACTTCCACTGGCCTGTTGTGGATGTCTCTGGTTTTTAGACAATTGAAGTTCAATTTTTAGGCCTTCAGATTGAGTTTCTGGCTCTACAGCAAGTTCATCTGAGACTTAAAGCAAATCTCTTTATTACTCTGCAAGACACAGATAATGATCCTTTCTATTTAAACAGTAGGAGGTTCAGAGAAAAACAGTAGTTACTACATGTACGCCTAGATCCTAACACAGCAGGACCTCAGTCTTGGCTGATCCTCATGCACTAGACCATTGATATTTGTTTCATCTCTCTCTCTCCAAGCTGTCAGCATACTCTGGCCAAGAGAACACCCTAGAGGCGTTTCAGGGGTGGAGACTGTAAATTTTAAAATGTTATTTCTGCTTTAGGCTAAGAAACTTAACTGTTCTGGGACAAATTATTTGCTGCTACTGTGCTGAGATCATTGCCACTCCATGGTAGGAAGGCTGTATTCATTCATAGCTTATACAGAAGTTCTACTCAAAATTGCTGAGCCTTCCACTCATTCACCTCCTGTTCTCTGAAGTACCACCATCTGCGTACTATGTGGTATATAGTACACAGGCATATTTTAATTCTCTTCTGGAAAAAAAAAAGATAGGCACAGTCATCCTATCCCCTAGACTAAAATGCTTTCTACACAATGGTGAGCCACATATGTTTTTGCCTTACATGTAGCAGAGTTTAACATGTTATACTGACTCGTGGGAGAACATTAACAGAATACCTGTTTCTGCCTCTAAATTAAATTAAGGGTGAGGTCAAATCTCATCAGTGCCCTTAAGAGAACTACACTAATTTTCCCTTTTTACCTTTCTGTCACTAATTCAGAATTATAAAATACATAATTATACTGCACGGATTTTCATTCTCTCTTTGTACAGCACTTACTTAAAATGTTTTGTTCACTTACAAAATGTTTCATTTCAATTTTTATGGTCTGGATGCTTTTCATGTGTCTTAGACTACTACAGATGTTCCAAAAACTCCTTGCAAAAGTCCTTATTTCTGAAACCACCTTTGTGTGTTTTTTCTTTTCACACTGCTCTCCAGAGTACATCTTCACAAAGTCACCTGCATTCTTTTTACTGTTTTTAAATCAACAGCGGTGCTTAGAGTTTAAAAAAAACAGATTATGTTTTACTTGGGAGCACACAGTATGAGCTTCAACCAAACCATTAGAATAGTTTGGACAAACTGCCTTTTCTCTGACAGATATTTTTCCAGATTTCTTGGGTGGGGAGGAGGTGAGTTCAACACAAGCATGCAGTTATGGCGAGGAGGGCAGTTTGGGGGCTGGAGCCTGCAGGACATAGAATTTTGTGCTTTGCAAATCATTGAGCTGTAGCCAGTACAGGACGGGAGATCTCTGCTACAGCCTGATCTTTTGGAGAGCACTCCATTTAAAAAACTGAGCTGGAAAAGTATGGTCTACTGTAAGGTTAAACTGTTCTATTGAAAATAGACAAACCAAAACTCATTTACCAGGTTTGGTTGAAAACACTGAGTAATAAGCCAGGGATTTGAATGCCTTTTCTACATGCAAAAGACAGTTCAACATATGGAGGCTTTTAGTGTTGTAATGGTTGAGCAGATAGAAATGGAGGGTTATTCTCCACTGCTTTTTCCTGTCAAAAAAACCAAGGTGGGAGAGGAATCATCTCCTTAATCTCGTTGCCATGGGCAAATTCCAAGTCAGGAAACCAGTCTCTTCCCTCGGAGAGGACGATGTTGCTGGGCTGGTCCTCCCAGCCTGCGTGAGCTGCAGCACTTCCATGGAGGATGAAGCGGCTGACTGTTTAGTGCTATACAAATGTGATTGTTTTGTTGATCATCAAGAAAGATGACATGCCATTCACAAGCAGCATGCTGGAAAAAAGAATTTTTCATGGAGCTATTTGTAGTTTACAATTTAACACAAAACCTGTTAAAGCACAAAAGCAGTCTGTTATAGTCCGGAAACACTGTGTACAGCAACTTTGGGTGTTTATTTATGAAAGCTATACAGTGTGGTTCCAGTGGGAACTGATCAAGTTGCATAAAAGATTTAAGAGTCCATTCTGTAGCTGTAATAATGCTTTTAGCACTTTCTCAGATCCTTCCCTATGTTCCAACATAGTGGCTTGTGCTAGTTTATCTTTTGGACCATAAACCATTTTATGCCTTCAATATTTTGGAAGTGGTATCACGATAAAACAGGTTTAAGCCACAAAATAATACACACATTTTCTGTTTGGAAATGTGTTAAATCTGTTTTTGAGAAACTAACTGCATGTGAAGCTATTAGCACAGTATTGGTAGTACCCTAGAATATCACTCTAAAAGTGATGGCAGGTACTTGTTAACAAGTAATCCTGTTTTAATACAACTCTGTTGAAAAAGCCATCATTGAAAAATCATGTTCAAGAAAAAAATTATTCCTCTCTGAGACTTTAAGCAATTTATTTGGTATTGTTTTTTAAAAATTTAATCAAAAGAGTTCTTGAAGCCTCTTATGAAATGAAAACTAAGCATTTTGGGGTGGGGTTTTTTTAGTTCTTTAAAAACGTAACAGATTTTTGAGCCACACCCAGGCTTTTCTAAATGTTCAGCAGGTAAATATGCTAAAATTAACAACTCCAATTCAACATTTAAAATAATAATAATGGAGGCAGGGTGGTACTGGCCTGAGTTAATGTTAGCAGGTTGCATCATAAAGGAGCATGGCCTCAGACAGGGCAATTTTGATGTATTATTCCTGTGAAGAGAATTCAGGTATTGTAGCTGGAGTGAAGCATTAGCATCGATACCCATGCTTTAATAGGTACATGAGAACTCTCTCTGCAGTGCTTAGGAGAAAGTAATTCCATTTAGGACTACATAAATTTTCAGTTTGTTAATTAGGTTAAGAGAGGCAAAATAACATTAGGAACTTTCACTGGAGTTGTATTAGCTTCCAAATTGCAAAGAAATTGAAAGGGAATTTATGTTATCCAGTAACTTTGGCAATCAGCTCTAATTCCAAACCAGAGTCCCAAAACAGTAAAATCTTCACTTAGACATGTTTTCTTTCTTTTTTCTCACTTTCTTAAAATAATTTTCTTTTCATTCTCAAAGACAAACAGCTTGTGAAGTAGTTATCCAAATATATAACATAGAATTATTCTGAAATGTGTCATTTCAGGAAGCATTAGCCAGAGTAGATGTACTCAGCCCAGGTATGCCAGGTCATATATAGGAATTACCCCAGAGAAATGGCAAGTAGCTAAAGCCTCTTTTGAAAATGTCAGGTCCCCCTACAAAAATAAGTCAGCATGCTGAGATCATGTCCTGTCATCATGTTAGCTTTGGTTGGGACTCTGGGACCTGCTATTAACAGCCAATAACTGATGAGATACACTGAATCTCACTGAAAGACTTAAGGAGTGTGGAGGAATGGTCAGGAATATTTTTGATAATCCAGATAGGAGCTGAGTCTAAATCAGAAATCAGCTTTCTATCAGAAAAGTTTTATCAGGTTCAACAGAGGGAGATTAATCCACTCCAAAACCTCACAAACTGGTGCTTTAGACACACACAAGAGGAAAGCCTTGAAAAGTGGCCTTTGAATTCTCAGCTGAGGATCCTGATCAAGAGAGGGAGAGAATGTGAATTTGTGTGTGTGTTGCTGAAGACGCCTTCTTAGCCTTTGACTGCTCACAGGTGAAAACACTTTTGATCATGTATTCCTCCATGGAATATGAAGGACTTGAATCACTTCTGAAAGTAGCCATGAATTTCTAGCTCAATACTTATAGGGAAAAAAAGACCCTACCCTTTAATTCTAATCCACTGAAGTAACAAAGCTGGCAAGTGGCTCAGACCTATCCCTTGCTTATGAATAGTTACACCTGCTCTTAATAATGCTACTTTCAGACATGGGTAGTTGAGTTTGTCCAACATATTCACCACATGCCAGTTAAATAGAAGTTTGGATGAGGCATCAATGGCCCCATACATGACTCTGATCAGTCCTAGAGAGGGTAGCTAGATTTCATCCCTCAGCATGTTTCTGTAGGCACTCACCCTCTTTCTGAGGTTTCTACTTCCAGAAACCCAACTTTAGGGGTTTAAGTGCCTGCAGTCGATAAGCAAAACAGTAGTTTGCCTCAGGCGTAGGCCAATACATAAGAAAAAACATCAGCCTTGGTGTAATCCTGTCCAATCTCCCTTTGCTGGCAGTTGAAAGCTGACAGCTCTCAGATGTGCTCTCTAGCTAATGATCACAGGCAGGTCTTGGAGCTTTTGAACCGAGCCCAGTCTAACATGGGCGATCTCAAACCAGAGCAGGTAGGATTTATTTGGGGGCAGGCATGAGAAGTAGTCCCCTTCAGAAGACCCTCCATCAGGGCTCTTTATGGCCAAGGGTCCTTGTGGGCTGGGCTTGAGAACCCATAGGGACCATCATGGCGAAAGTGGTCCTGGTGCAATCGTACTTGCCACCTTCCTCAGGGGAGCAGAAGGCAGAAGAGGGGGAAAGTCAGGGAATAGTTTGAGAACTGCTGCTCCAGTCTCAGGATACAACGTCCCTTTTCTGTAGCTTGTCAGAGTCGGTGCTGAGCCATGTAATGGGGGCATCACTGGTGCAAAGAGTATCCTGGCATGAATGAACAGCCTCCCTTAAACCACAAGGCAGTCACAATTGCAAGATGTGCAACACAAGTACAAGGTATATATGTCAACACACTTCAGGAGTCAGCTCCATGGTGGGCACAAGAGCCTCCAGCTATACTTACGTTTTCCTTGTGGGTTTTGGTCCCTGCTTGTCATCTGCAGCACATACTGAAGGGAGCAGCGTGCACCTCATTATTTAGATTTACCGTTCTATTTGTAGCACTTCAGAGCAAAGCAGAAGGGTTTAATAATCCTCCCCCCACCAACTAAGGGCTGGGGAAATCGGTGGGAAACCACAGCCCCGCTGTTTGCTTCCCCTGGCGGCGGGGGGCTTGTTTTAGCTGCTGCCTGCCTGATACTGCTTTGTGTTCTGAGAGGCATTTGCTGCAGTCATCTGATGATTTTGCGTGTAGAGCAAGCATCTGATCAGACTTTTAACCTGGGGGAGGAAAGCAAAGCAAAATTCTGGTGAGTTAAATTACCTTCTGCTGCATACAATCATCCAGCATAACACAGCTCGGCAATAACATTCATGTTGCCGTTAATAGAAAACACTTTGCATTGCACTCCAGAGATTTTTTTTTTCTTTTGGTATGGAAGTGATCCATTCAGATTGGAGCTGCCTGAACAAAGCCTAGGGGCTCAGACACCACCAGCAGCATCTCTCTAAATATCTCTGTCTTATTGTGTAATCTCTGCATTGACTTGAAGGAAGTGTGCCAATTGCTGAAGCTATAGGGCTCTGCGTATATAAAACACACACTTAGCTGAGAGGCCCTATGGGGCAACATGAGTTATTTGCTGATTTACCTCAAGTAAATCATGATAATACTTCAACAGAATTGTCTTGGCTTCAACAAAATGTGTCAAAGCATTTTTAAATAGAACACTTAATCTGTGCCTCACTCCCTTGTGTCGTGAAATAAAGAAGAAAAAAACGTGACTATGCACTATGCTGGTAAAAGCCTGAAAATTCTGATGAAATGCTTGGCGGGGGGTGAAGTCGAGCATTTTCTAGCATGCTCAAAGATATCTTAAGTTTTCTAAATAGAGAAATGAAAGCTTGTCTTGGAAACTTTTGGTCATCTGGAAAAATAAATCAACATATAAATAGTAAGAATGATAATAATATCAGAAGACCAGAATCAACACTTCATCCGCTATCTATATATAGACTGCTTCCATCAAGCTGACAGGTGCCTGTATACCTCAGAGGTAAAGATGGCTAAAGTGCTGACAGCAGAATAGTGATACTTGAATGAAAGACAACTGAGTTGTCAGCCAGTCTGGATCCGGCTGGAGGAGTGAGTGGGGCTTGCAGAGGCTGGAGGCTGGTGGATGTGGAACTACATTACCTGAGATGTTACACTACTTTACATCCTTGGCCCCTAAAATGTTCAAGGGATAGTTATACTCCTAGCTAAAGGACACCACCCCTCAAGTAATTTTATTAATGTTTCTTCATTGTTTAATGATGGCTTGCATAGCTTAAGGCTGTCTACTCTGTTAAAATTAGCAACCATGCTTTGTGATGGAAAAAGTCATCCTGTTTTCTCAACGGAGTTAAATCATTCACAAACCAAGAAGGGATGCTGCAGCCAGCCCTTAATTGAATTTTGTGGCATTCTGAATGATAATGCATGAGTCTCCTCTCCAAATCAGGAATGAGGAATTATTACACAGAAGGATAAACAGGATAAAAATGAAAATTAATGCTCCTGGAAAACAAATCAAATATTTCTGCAAATCTGTTTACTGGCATTTCTGCTCATAGACTTGTAAGTTAAAAGTCTCTGTTATTGAACCCAGACCCATCAAAGATGATCATTCCCTAATTCCATGCCTTTTTACTCCTGGTAAAAGACCATGAAGTTGCATAGAGCATTAAAAACATTACTTTAAGTAGTATGGTAAATAGACTGAGCTTACTAACCTCTGTATAAAGAAGTAAGGTAGGAGTTGGATTATGGAGGGTAAGGATCATGTTTACACACATTTGTCTAACGTAATTAGACATCCGGGGCGGGGATGAGGTTTAAACCACAAATACAGGAGAAGAAAATTGATTTATTCTCTCAAATTGTCTGCTTTTTACAGTGAGATCTAAAAGTAGATCCTATCAAGTAATAATTTGCTATGTCATTTACAACATTTAGAAATGAAAGTGGCAATTACCAGCCCTCTTTATATGTCAAAGGTTGCTAGACAAGGCTGGCTCAGCATTTTTACAGCAAAGAGCATTCAGGTCTTTCAAATTCAGATCTCTGTCTTAATCGGACATCAGAGGAGTCCATCATAAAATAAGTAGAAACAACACAGGCAATCTAGTTTATGGACAGCTCTTCTTGTGGCAATGTTATGGAAGATTAAGGCTGGGAGACTTGCTTATTTCTCATTGCAGAAATCCTTCCTAAGGCTGTTAGCAATTTGGAAAACTTACTCTTTTTTGGTTTTTTTTCTGGGAAGAGAAATAAATAAAGTTTAATGCAGAAATTTTCTGATGTAGATCTACTCCACTACATACTTAACATTCTGTATGTTAAAATAAGTTAGTATTAGCTCACTAGCACTACTGATAAGATTCTATGAGATATCACAAGCTATTCAGGATTTAACTTGGTCTGATTTCAGAAAAACTTGTTCTTAAAAATTGATTTTTTTGTTGAGTAGTCGCCTTCTCTATTAAGATCAGGAAATACATATTTTTTTAAAAAATTAATTTCTAGAGTTTGTGGAAGAAGTAGGGCAAGGAAGTTCTGGGTGATGTTGTGAAAATGGAGAAAAACTTCACAGAATTCAATGGCAAGGTTCACTCTATTACTTAATACATGGATGAAATGGACAAAGGAAAATTGGGTTAGAATCAAACTAAAATTATGTATACAGAGAGAGAGGATGCAATAGGGTAAAAGAGAAACATACAAAGAAAAATCGAGTTAGAATTGATCTCGTGATTTGTACAGAGATCGGGAATGTAAAAAGGTAGGGGAGACCCTCCCGTTGAGTCACGAGGTTCAGAGGAGACCCACTTGCTTTCTAAACTCCTGTTGGAGTCTAGGTGCGGCTGGATCGAGTCCTAGTTTCAGACTTGGTCAACGGTTTCTATCTAAAGGGATTATGAGTATAATAGCAGCCTGAGATTCATTCACAGTTGAATAAAGTTCACGACAGTGACTTACGTATAGATTTGAAAAGCAGTATTTGTAATATAGTTGCTATAGAATATTCAGGTTAGTACACACACACACGCACAAAGACATTAAGAGATATACATAGAAGTGAGTCAAAGAGGTATACCTGTTAAAAATTCCTCTCGAGTTCAGTGAAAATATTCACATCAAATACTTCGGCATCTTTCTCAACGGGCGAAGGGTTGAGCCTCAAGGAGCAAAGAGTATCAGCCCAAGTCTCATTGGCTTTTGGCGGCGGACCTCTGATCTTCGCAAACTGAAGAGTCTGCGAGCTCTGAGAGGTGTCCCACTCAGAGGGAGATGCTCGCCGCAGCCCACTGCGGTCCAGGAGAGCTCAAAGGGTCTCACTTAGTACTGCTGTTTATAGGTTTGGGAGATGATTGGCTTTAGTCATCAGCAAATTACTGGAATTCCAGCTGCGCTGGTACCATTTCACATGAGTTACAATTCAGATAAGGAAGGCTCCAGGGCTGTCAGAGAATGACTTAGGGTTCTGATACGGGATACTCCAAGGCAGTTAGGAGAGGACTGAGATATGTCTCAAGGTTGTCAGGAGAGGACAAGTTATCTCTACTCCTGTCCCCAGCCTCCGCTGGGCAGCAAGAGTCCTTGGAATGGTCAGTACGACTCGCTGTCTTAGCCATGCAAGAGTTCCTGGTACAGTCAAGGGATGCTTAACCACCCAACTCATTACACTTATGGTAAGGCCTAGTGAGACTTCCTGAGTTTCTAGATCAGCTCAGTGAGGGGGAAGAAATGCACCACCACCAGTGACCTGAGGAAGTAGTTTCTTTTTGCTTGGGCTCACTGTCTCTTGCCACATCAACTGTCCTCTCTGCAGTTGAGCTAACAAGTCAATACTTTGAAAACCTTAGCTTGTAGTCTCTTGTAATAGTAATTTTTACCTGAGTTTAGCAGACTTCCCAAGTGCTGCTTCTCCTAGCTGAAAACAAACACAAGCAAAACATCAGAAAACAAACCAATAGGTAACACTAAAAGAACTACAAAAAGAAAGCAATTTAATGTCTGTAAATTAAAAAAAGTTTCACCTCAATAAAATACATTATAAAATAGTTGACACATAGAGGATCACCCCTGCTAAGAGGTTAGGTATGTCTGTGATATGTTAAAAAAAAAAAAAAGTTGGTGATGCTTTTGCTTTTCCTGTGAAAAGTATTTTTGCACACATCTGATGCCTTGGGAGTCTGTTTGCGGGAACGCAGGAGCAGCTGATTCCTTCCTGGATGCCAAAGATCCTGTCTGTGGGGTGGGGTTTTTTATAATTTCCAGTCCTTCAAATATGTCTAGCATTATCATGTCTGAGACCACTTAAATGGGAAGTGCTGTTTTACCATACTCCATAGTCTACTTTACATACAAGAGTCTGGCATGCTTACATAAATGAAGATAATGTCAAAATACAAGTTTCTCTCATGTAATAGAGAATTTGAATCCAAATGGTTAGGTAGATAACAACTGACTGGTACTGTTGCAATTTCACCTAATAGAAGACTTGTCCTGACTGGGGTTTAGGTCTTTCCTGGTGTTTGTTAACCATCTCTGTGGTTTTTCATTAGCAAACCACACCATCTAAAACCTTGTATTTTGTCAAAAGTTGGCTGTTATTAGGAATTAATTCAAAACAAGACAAGGGGCAAGTCTTAGCTGTACCAGTCGCTGGGTAAACTTGATGGAGATATATTCCTATATATCTCACTGTTTACAGTCGGAAGCATTTTCTGTAATAAGCATATCTGAAAACCAGGCTGTGAACTAAATTAAGTAACCTTAAAAGTGCTGGGACTGGTGAGTGCCTCCTGCTCTAAGAAGCAAGACCGCTTTTTTTGAAGAGGGTACATGAGGCCATAGAAATGAAACTCTGCCAATCTTAACTGCAGTAGTGGGGAGATCCCCTTCCCTTGATACTGGGGAATGTGTGGGATTCCTTCTACTCAGGTACAAGGATGAAGGAATTGGTTTGAAGGCTAAGCAATCAGCCTGAATCTCTGATCATGGCTCTTGACATTCAGGAAGTTCAGAGCACTTATTTTCTCCCATTACTTATTATTGTGTGTAGCTCTAAACTACAGGATAAAGCAGGGTCAAAAAAAGCATTTCTGAATCCCCAAGGGCTTACAAGAAATCCTCTTGTTGGGCTCCTGTTTGATGTAGATTCCTTTTCCCTTCATCTATATAGATTCCTGCTGAATTTCACCTTTTCAAGATTAGTAAGGCAAAGTTTGTTCAGACCCTAAGAAGGGCAACTGCCTCTGACTCACTACTTGCTGTGTAGAAATATCTACAGTCCTTAGAATCAGTAATGATCGTGGGTAAAAGGCCTTTCTTAGATGTGGTCCAATGCCCAGGTGTTTTACTGCATCAGTACTTCTTACCTGAGGACTTTTAAAATTGAGACCTGAATCCAAGTTTTTGGTATCCCTGTTTCATGCCTAGCTTGAGAGCAAACTGAGCATTCAATATTCGCAGTTTTGACATTCTGCAACTTTACACACTTTACAGCAACTTCATTCTTCTGTATCCAGGTTTAAATATTAAAGGATTAAGAAGAGGAGCTCACCCTGTGACCTCACACTCACACAGTGAGTGCAGATCAGCATCCAGAAGCTCAGAAAAAACCTTCATATACTGATTTTCTTAGGGCTCTGGAATAGCTTATTTCTGGCCACAGTGGAAAGAGTGAGTCTGTCAGACTGCCTTCTGCATGAAGGGATTGATCTTAACCTAGGTGAGGACCAGGACAGCACATCTGTAAATAGCGTGTGAGCATTTCCCAGGTTGGTCACTGACTTCAGTGTCAGAAGGCTCCATAAACCAGAGTCGGGGACTGTTTGTAACGGTGCTCCCCCTGCGTGAGCATGCACAGGAAAATTCTGATTCAGGACATGTTTGCACCTATTTGATAGATTTATATTTTTTCTCCCTCTGTTGTTAGCTTATTCTTAGGCATGATAAAGTGAGGATAAGAATGGTCGTATAATTAATTTCATTATAAAAACATTTGAGAGTTCATTAGAGCGTTTCTCTTTCTTTTTCCTCCCTTAAAAAAAACCCACTACCAAGAGCTCACTCCACATAAAGATGTTTGACTCTCTTCATGTAAATAGGAAAAATCACTTTTGCCAATCAGTAGAGTATCAGCTTTGCATTAGCAAGTTAGCTTGAACACAAAATGACCTTTTTACATTCATATGTATCCATCGGTTTAGAATTAATCATCCATTCAGCTGGTAGTTTATTTAAACATAAACACTCAAAAAAGGTGCAGTAAGAGTGTTTTCAGAATCCAAATATTTGCTTTCTACTTCTTTAACCACCTACCCACCACAAGGATGAAAGCTGCCAACTGGCAGCTGAAAGCAACATTTTGTCTTCGATTAGTCATATTTGAATTTCTTTTTTTTTTTTTTTTATGCCTGTGAAATAGTGCCACAGGGACAAATGTATAACAACAGAGGGCAAACTAGGTCACTTGAAAACCAACTCCTGGGGCATGTCTGGATTGTGAATGAGTTCATGACTTTTGTTAGGAGCTCCCATTCTCCCATTGAGATTACATTTCCTGCCTTAGACAGATCACGTTCACTGAGCCAACAACTGCCTCTAGGCAACCAGGATATAATGCTGTGCCCTGAGCAGCACAACACTTAACCTTGTGGGATATTGTACATAGGGTTTGTGTGTGTGTGTGCACGCGCGCACGCGTGCAGGGAGGAGAGGGAGTCCTCTTAATATTACTTACTGACACCACAGAGTGCTTTTGCAATAGTATGCGCTCTCAGTTGTCTGCTCCAAGGGAAAGGATTGTGTGAAATGTTTCATCTCCCTCATGGCATGAGAAATGTATTTTACAGCTATTAATGTTAATCCCTTGTGTTGGGGCTGGGCCAAGGATGCCCAGTGGTAGACCAGGATCATGCTAGGTAGATTACAGACACCAAAGGAAAAGATTGTTTATTGAGATAGAGGCAAATTTATTAGCTAAGTATTTATGCTACAGCTCTCTGTGAGCTCCAGGAGGAGTAGGGAACTGTCCAATATGAGAACTGACAAAAGAAATACGCAGATATGTGCTAATCCTGTTTGGGGAGTTGGGGGGTGGGGGGTTTGCATGTGGTTGAGTATGAGGGTCATTCCCAACTGGGCATGCTGAGCCTTGATTTCACATTTGTCTTTATGAAGTGTGGAAAGCTTACCTGGAAGGATTCCCAGTGAAAGGAGCTAGAGGTGACCAAGTTCCCCAGCTTATTTTTCAAGGTGGCAAATTCTTATGGGACTATGTTATAAAAATGGCCTGCCAAGGGAGGAGTGCACATATCCTCCAAAGGCATGCTCAAAATTAAGAACCTGAAGCGTTAGAGTTGTGATCGATTCCCTGAGCACTCAGATAATTTCTATGACTAAATAAAAGCTTTTCTAACAGTAGGGGCTTTCTCTGACAGGAGGAAAACAAGGTAAAGTGTCCTCAAATGCCTACTTTCAGGTCTGCTTTGTGTGTTATAGTAGTGGTTTGCATTTGGTGTAGGCTTAGACAACTAGAAGGCTTTATCTACTGTGCTGTGGCTGGTGTTTCGGGACGGGACGGGACAGGGGGTTAAGCCCAGAATGACTTAGAACTGTAGCAGATTGACTAATCTATAACTAATAAACTATTTGGAAACCTTCCTTGAATGTCCAGAACCAGAATCTGGAAGGTAAGAGTTGCTCAGCATTACTTAGCCTAGGCCTACTCAAATTTGTGAACCATTTATTGTCATTTCATCTCACAACAAAGAAAGTAAAGGCGGTCACAAAGCCCCAACTTTGTTTATGACCTCAGAATGAAAACAAGTGAATCAGCACAAAATCCACAGGTATTTCTGCTGGGGCTACTTTCAGGACTATCTTGAAAGCCTGCAATGCTATTCATATTCTTTGGCAAATGAAAAAGGATTGTTGCCCTAGAATGGAAGGCTTTACTACTAGGTAGAAGACCCTCCTATTCCAGGCCATGACAGCTAGGAGATCGGTTCAGATGCAAATGGCCACAGGCAGGTAAGCCATGGACACACAAAAGCTGTAGGTTAGACACCACAGCCTAATTAGCACCCTAATTAACACCATTAGCACAATAAGAAAGGGTTATCATAGAAATAAGCATTTATCTTTAGGCCCAAATCTGCCAAATCTAAGTCTACTCAAAGCCAAATTTTCTTTTCTTCAGGTCCTCACGTGAGCTTGTGTTAGACTGATGTGTACATAACTGCCAATTCTAGTAAATACTACAAACTCCTAAAACAGCACTACTGTACAAAAAGAAATTAGAATAGAACAGAATAGTATAGTTTCAGTTGGAAGGGACCTACAATGGTCATCTAGTCCAAATGCCTGACCACTTCAGGGCTGACCAAAAGTTAAAGCATATAGAAAACAAATCTCTTTGCATTGCCTGCACACCTGAGAGCTCCCACTATCTGCAGCACTGGGTCCTGTCCCTTTTCAAAGGGCCACATGAGTAACCTCAGGCTTGTGGAGGCTGCTTTGGTGACCTCCTCCGATAACTTGGCTCCCCCAAGCTGGGTCATCTCAATAGCATCATTAGAGGTATAGCAGTTTCTGTATGAGAAACTGAGTTAATTTAAATTCCTCTTTCCAGGCCTCCTCTCCGCCCTCAGTTTTGAGAAGTCAATTAGATATATTCGCTTTTAGTTCTCAGTTCATGCACATTGCTAAATACTTGGATAGTTTCTCTGAGGAAAGCTTAAGAAAGCTCTAGAACAACTCAAATAGTCTTACTCATTGCAGAGTCCCCAAAGGATGTAAAATTTAAACTGAAGTCCTGCTTGGAGAAGAAATGAAAACAGAGAGGAAGGGGGTTGCAAGAGTCAGAGGGGTTTTAATTATAGTTTGTGGTGGAGGCAGTGGAATTACGTGCTGTAATACCCCGGTGCCTCTATGCACATTGTTCTCTCCAGGGTCAGCTCTGTGAATTTGCTGAGTGACAAAAGGAAAAGGTAACCTTATTACTTCCTCCTCCCACATTCTAGTCTCAAATCAGCACAGCACTGTTAAATTCTACTTTTACGTCTACCTCTCCTCGGCTTTACAAGAGTTATCCCAATGCAGAAGTGAAGAGAAATGACAGTTAGGTCATGTACATATCTCGCTTCTGGACTCTTCAATCAGTATTGCAGCTGCAAGGCCAGGTTGCTTTGTTTTGTTAAGTATTTAATTCAGCAATGACCTATCTTTTGTATAAGAGAAACCACCTAGATCATAATATCTTTTTTGTATTATGCCCCTGACAGACAGCTGAACATCACTCATGCAGCACTGGCTGCATAGATGAACAAAGCAGCTGCTGATGCTCTAATTTTCCCCAAATGAAACATGGCATAAATAGTTTTCAGCACTTGCTCTCCAGACACTGTTCTTTCATAGAGAATGGGCTAAAGAAACATATAGTGATGGCAAACTTTCCATCAGCATAATGCCAGGCATTTAGAAAACTGACTTGACCTAGTTTTTGATTTGTAGAACCAAGTGACATGCAGTTTATTATTTGCAAAAAAAATACTTAATAAAAAAACCTATGTAGCACACATAGTCCTTCCTTACAATCTAATATTTCTATCATGTTGTGCATGCTGCTAATTCAAAAGGCTGATATGGTCACAGACAGCCCAGCTTCTAGGATTTACCATTCAAACATACTTGAACTGGCATGAAAAATGCAATAAAATAATTCTTTCAGACAAGTTTAGAGAGAGGTATTCCCAAAAGACAGAATTCTGGCTTCCAGTCACATAAAGCTTACACTTTGTCAATAACACAGTGAAGGAAGGCATGAATGAATTTTATTTCATTGGACAAGTGACTTGGAATACAGATAAGGCAGGGTGAGCATATAAACCTTTAAATAAATGTTTTAGCACTATCTGGAAGGGAGGAATGCAATTGATTCCAATCTTTTCTGACAGAAAATCAGTTCCTCTAAAGCTCTTGGGGCAACAAACGCTAACTAAAAGCGTCTGTTACTAATAAAATCTTTAAGTACAACAAAACAAAATGTTGTCATTTGCAACTAATAGGCTACAATTAATGCGTATAATTACTCTGTAGTTTAATTGAAATATTAAGCTGTGATATGAAGTCTTTGTTTTACTATGACTTTAAGAGCCATGTAACTTTGAAGAGGGATCTTTAAAGAGCTCAAGAAAAAACCAGCAGAGAAATAGCTGACAAAGCCCCAGACAAAACACAGTGTAAAGAACAGCATTAGGAATACAAAATAGTCTGTCACTCAAATGCTGGGGGTTTTCTCTAATGAGCATAGCTATGTTACCTTGATTTGCTACAAACAGTTAATAGTAAACACTGATCTATGATTATGCCCAACAATGTTCTTTATTATGCTTTGTGGGTGTTACTTTATACAAAGTTGTTTTGTGGAAAATCTTGACCTTTTCTTCCCTCTCTGCCTGTTTAACATGAGACTTGTGGTATTCTCTGCAGTGATACTACAAGCTGGAACAGTACAATCTGCTGTTATAACTCTGGTTTTGCTTAGCAAACATATGTTATGCTTCAGAATGAAGGGGTGCATGTAGCGTTTTAGGAGAACCACGTTTGGAACTTCTACAAGAGAAACCCACTGAAAGTGGAAATTTCTTTTACATTATAAATCTAACTCAAACCAGTATACTGAATTGCAGTTTTATTTGCAAAACCACAGGTTGTTAAAATTCACAAAGCAAACTCAACATTATTATCGTGGAGGCCCAAGGATGAATGGTATTGCTAGAAAAAGGGATTGTACTCAGTCACAACCTGAATTTCAAATAAAATGGTACTTCATTCACACTGCCTATCTCATACCAGTTCAAAGGAGTCACTATATTTTTAGTATTAAATGTTCTTTTCCTAATGCCTTCCATAATGGAAGCAAAAATTGTGGAATAGAAAAAAAAAAAAAAAGTCTGGTGTTTGCACAAAGTACATTCAGTGGCTGCATTAATGCTTTTAGCCTAAAATATGTAGTAGTAGTACTACTACTACTACAGTAATAATCTGTTTATTAGTTGGTAGAAAACACTTTTTGGATTGGATTTGCTTTCAGGTTACTACTTACTGAAATAGACACTTTCAGATTAAGTTAGTTGTTATAGCTAACATATTTATAAAAGAAAAAAATCACACAACTTCAGGTACATGTGCTTGCAATTGTTATTATCTAAGAAAGAGCACTCATGGTCTGTTTCCATGCCTCCCCACCCCATAAGTCACAGAATTTCAGGATCCTAAGTTCTGCCTTCCCACCTTAATTGTTCTCTTTTTTTTTTATAGATAACTATTCAACCTTTAGACTTCAGTGTGAATAGGCTTTGGCACCATACAAATGAAAAATAAAAGTGGTAAGCTCAATATTTAGAAATAGAAATTCAGATTTCTGTTTTCATATTTCTACAGCGAGAGAGGCAATAGAATCTATTTCACTATCTTGTTACAAAACCAAACTTCCAGCACACAGGGTAGCTATTTCTTAAGGGGCTGTTTTTCAGTTTTGCCAAAGAAAGCATTCAGCAACTGCATGGGGAAAAAAAAAAAAAAGTATTAAACAATGGCCAACATTTTACTTGCAGCTTATGGATGAGTCTATATGGTAATCTATACTTCTGCACTGTTGAACCCAAAATAATTGCATAAAATCTCCAGGGCTCAAGACTCATCTCAGAAACCTCTAAGAAATACATCCTAGAACTCTTAACACCAGCAAAGGGTAGAACACAACCCTTCTGCAATCTCCTCTCTGAATTGCTCATTTCTGGCAACAGGCACCACATGTATATATGTTTTAAATAAATTTCTGGATTTGAATGACAGTAAAAAGTGCAAGTTTACATTCTGCAGTGAGATGCCCTGATAGTTAAATCTATAAAAGAAACACTCTTTTACTTAGGGAGCATTTTTAATCATTAATCTTAACATTCTACCAACATGAACAGAATTTTCTGCCTTGTGACAGAGTACTTCAAATTTGAAGTTTTGAAAATGTTTCTAGAGAATTTCCTTCATGTTTTCTGCTTTTATGGAAACCTTTCAAAAATTCATCTTGATTTCAAATAGAGAAAGGTACCAAACTTTGGTAACTCTAATTTTCATCTAGGTCTAATGACTACAGGTCTCATTGGTGGTGGGGTCTTTTGTTTTATACAAACACTGCTCAACTAACTAATGATTCTATAGGCAGTGCTGACACTGTACATCTTAAAAATCTCTTACCTTCTAGTAAATTGCTTAATTAATGAGAGCTTACTGAAGCTGATTGACATGCCATGGAAAACTTTCAATGGAGTAATTTGCCAAATATTTCCATCTTCGTCTGAAGAATACTTTTCTTTCATCAAATATAGTTTTTAAATAAAGCTTTCCTTAATGCTGAAGAGAGCTAATTGTGCTTCTGTAAAGAGCTGGCTGCGACAAATGACTGGACAAAGCAGTAATCTAAAAGATTACTTGGATAAACAATTAAACAAAAAAGATATCGAATACTGTAGATAATAAAACCAGAAAACTGGTCTGACTTTCTCCATATTTCAGACCATATAACTCTTCAAAAGAGTTACATAAACCTCTTTTAAAGCACTCTCTGTTTAGTAGGAAAACATGCAACTTGGAACTGCAAGTAAGGGGAGGTGTGTTTGGAAATTTAAATTAGCTCCTGTGTATCCTAAGGTTGTGTGTACCGTCCTTACCAGCTGCACTGGGGAGAAAACATGGGCCTCACATCTAAATCACCCAGAACTAGCACCAGTTAGAAAAGGGTGACCACATCCACACTGCACAGTATTTGGCCTTTGTGCTTTCTAAGGTCCCTACAGCCATGAAACTTTCCTTTTTGTTTTTGGTTCAAAATAACATTGACTACTAGTATGGTGTGTTTACAGTGTGATACAGAGAGCACACTCATGATAGCATGTGGTGACACTTCAGTGCAGAACCGAACAGTGAAAAACTACCTGGTTGTCTACTATCAAAGAACTCTCCTGGGTGGAAGAGCCAGATTAGTGTTGGATATATCCATATTGTCTGGGCAGCGTTCATAACAAACTAACCTTAAAAACAGGTTTATGTTTTCCTCTAGGACTAGCTGGGGCTCTCTCTAGAAGGCAGTATTTAAGTGAACTCATGTGCTTGCAGTACAGAAAACTGCCCTACAGCAAAGCAGGGAGATGAGGAAGACTTTGCCTTCTGTTCTTCCGCTGGCAGCATCTTCCTTAACTTACTGTACCATCTCTTTCATTTCATATCCCTCTGATACCCTGTCCTCCTCCTGTTCTGCTGAGCTCCTTTACCAGCAAGGAAGCTTGTGATAATGATTTTGCCAAATATAGCAAGTTGAAAATATGAGATGAATGCAAATCAATCATTTGTGCATATATAGAGGGATTAATCTGGTTTTGATCAACTGAAGCTTTTTTCAGAACGTTAAGTCTTGAGACCTTTCTGCTGACTTCATAAAATAATTAAAGTTTGTGGTGAGGGATTTTTATTGTTTGGGGGGTTTTTTACTAGCTGTATCAAATGGTAAGGAAAGGCACCATTAAGATTTCAACATACCCAATTGTGCATGTTCTCCTAACAACTAACCCAGACTGTTAAATTTCTTGTCAACAGCAGGCAATGATTTACATGGATGACCCTGACTTGCTGCACCTGTAAGTCTTTAAAGAGCTACACTTTCAGCTGCAACAGCTTCCAGAAGTAAGTAATCATTCTTGAACATGCTGTTTCACAAAAATAACTAGGTGATTTTAAAGCTGTGTTTTCCCCATACTGAAAATACCAGGGTACTGCCAAATGAAGCTAGCTGTCATTCCCATCTGCCTTCATGAAGCCAGTGGGATGTATAACTGAAGTCTGCAAGGAAATCACTTCATGTCCCTTTAAGTTGGGGAACTGCACTAAAGCAGAAGGCCCAGGGGCACTAGAAGGAAGGATTCCCAGAACATAAGCCTGAAACCATACTGTTACCAGGCAGATCATAGAATCACAGAATGGTTTGGGTTGGAAGGGACCTTAAAGACCAGCTCATTCCAACCCCCCTGCCATGGGCAGGGACACCTTCCACTAGACCAGGCTGATGAAAGCACCATACAACCTGGCCTTGAACACTTCCAGGGATGGGGCATCCACAACTTCTCTGGGCAACCTGTTCCAGTGCCTCACCACCCTCACAGTAAATAATTTCCTCCTAATATCTAATCTAAATCTACCCTCTTTCAGTTTAAAGCCATTACCCCTTGTCCTGTCACTACATGCCCATGTAAAAACTCCCTCTCCAGCTTTCCCATAGGTGCCCTTTAAGTACTGGAAGGCTGCTCTGAGGCCTCCCTGGAGCCTTCTCTTCTCCAGGCTGAACAACCCCAACACTCTCAGCCTGTCTTCATAGGGGAGGTGCTCCAGCCCTCTGATCATCTTCGTGTCCCTCCTCTGGACTCGCTCCAACAGGTCCGTGTCCTTCTTATGTTGGGGCCCAAGAGCTGAACACAGTACTGCAGGTGGGGTCTCATGAGAGTGGAGTAGAGGGGGAGAATCACCTCCCTCGACCTGCTGGCCACACTTCTTTTGATGCAGCCCAGGATGCAATTGGCTTTCTGGGCTGCGAGTGCACATTGCTGGCTCATATTCAGTTTTTCATCCACCAGTACCCCAAGTCCTTCTCCGCAGGGCTGCTCTCAATCTGCTCATTGCCCAGCTTGTATTTGTGCTTGGGATCACCCTGACCCATGTGCCGGACCTTGCACTTGGCCCTGTTGAACTTGATGAGGTTTGCACAGGCCCCCCTCTCAAGCCTGTCAAGGTCCCTCTGGATGGCATCCCTTCCCTCCAGTGTGTTGACCGCACCACACAGCTTGGTGTCATCAGCAGACTTGCTGAGAGTGCACTCAATCCCACTGTCCCTGTCGCCACAAAGATGTGAAACAGCGCCGGTCCCAATACCAACCCCTCAGGAATGCCCCTTGTCGCTGCTCTCCACCTGGACATTGAGCTGTTGACCACAACTCTTTGAGTGTGGCCATCCAGCCAATTCCTTATCCACTGAGTGGTCCATCCGTCAAATCCCTGTCTCTTCATTTTAGAGACAAGGATGTCGTGTGGGACAGTATCAGATGCTTTGTACAAGTCCAGGTAGATGACGTCTGTTGCTCTTCCCTTATCCACCAACACTGTAACCCCATCGTAGAAGGCCACCAAATTCGTCAGGCACAAAATTTGCCCTTAGTGAAGCCACGGTGGCTGTCACCAATCACCTCCTTATTTTCCATGTGCCTTAGCATAGTTTCCAGGAGGATCTGCTCCATGATCTTGCCAGGCACAAACGTGAGACTGGCTTGTCACTCCCCGACTCTTCCTTTTTTCCCCTTTTTAAAAATGGGGGCTACGTTTCCCCTTTTAGAGTCAGTAGGAACTTCACTGGACTGCCACGACTTCTCAAATATGATGGATAGTGGCTTAGCCACTTCATCAATCTCAGGACCCGTGGATGCATCTCATCATGTCCCACAGACACGTCCACCTTCAGGTTCTTTAGATGGTCTTGAACGTGATCTTCTCCTACAGTGGGAGGTTCTTCATTCTCCCAGTCCCTGTCTTTGTCTTCTGCAACTTGGGTGGTGTGGCTGTAGCACTTGCCGCTGAAGACTGAGGCAAAAGAGTCGTTGAGTACCTCAGCCTTCTCTATGTCCCGGGTGTAACCAGGTCTCCCGTTTCCTTCCAGAAAGGGCCCACATTTTCCCTAGTCTTCCTTTATCACCGATGTACCTATAGAAGGTTTTCTTGCTGCCCTTGATGTCCCTGGCCAGATTTAATTCTATCAGGGCTTTGGCTTTCCTAACCTAATCCCTGGCTGCTCAGACAATTTCTCTGTATTCCTCCCAGGCTACCTGTCCTTGTCTGCACCCTCTGTAGTCTTCTTTTCTGTGTTTGAGTTTGTCCAGGAGCTCCCTGTTCATCCATGCAGACTGCCTGGTGTTTTTACCTGACTTTCTCTTGGTTGGGATGCATGGCTCCTGAGTTTGGAGGAGGTGATCCTTGAATATTAACCAGCTTTCTTGGGCCCTTCTTCCCTCCAGGGCTGTATCCCATGGTACTCTACCAAGCAGATCCCTGAGGAGGCCCAAGTCTGCTCTCCTGAAGTCCAGGGTAGCGAGCTTGCTGTGTGCCCTCCTGACTGCCCTAAGGATCTTGAACTCCACCATTTCATGGTCACTGCAGCCAAGGCTGCCCTTGAGCTTCACATTCCCCACCAGCCCCTCATTGTTGTTGAGAACAAGGTCCAGCATAGCACCTCTCCTTGTTGGCTCCTCCATCACTTGGAGAAGGAATTTATCATCAACGCATTCCAGGAACCTCCTGGATTGCTTATGCCCTGCTGTGTTGTCCCTCTGACAGATATTAGGGTGGTTGAAGTCCCCCATGAGGACTAGGGCTTGTGAATCATCAGTGGTGATGATTTTGCTCTGTGATCCACACTGACATCCCTCTAGTACATAAAATACCAGACTAGTACCAGCATCACACAGAGCACTAACGGCACACTTTTCTCCTGCTGCTCTCACTCCCTGCTGAGCAGATGAGGCTTAGGCTGAACTCCCCCTTCTTTAAAAGGGCAGTGGCACTCTGAATTCATTCTTCTTCAATTTACTTCAACATAGACAGTAAAGTAAAATCCATGTGCGGTTTCCCCATGTATAGAACTACGCTATGTGTCACTCTAACAGAGCCTTGGGCAGATAAATGGTGTTACACAAACTGTACTGTTCTCAGCACAGTGTAAATCAGTTGTACCTTGGAGGCACAGTTCTTGCCTTCCTTCTAGGTCCAGAGAGTAGCCATGGCTGGCACAGACATCTAGTCTGACTGTGCTGGCCTCTTCCTCTGCGTGCTGCCTCTCAACAGGGGATAAGGCCAAGGCTCTTCCATTCCTGCTTTCCAAGGCAGATGGGCCCATTTACTGTCATTCTGCAAGAAAGAAAAAGGCAAATTAATATGATATAAAGATGGAAAAGAAAGTTTGCTCAGTGATCTTAAGAAAACTGGTTGCTGTGGTGTCCACTCTCTTCCTTCTCTGCAGGACCGCTAGGAGTGGGTACTTTTCTCTGATGTTCATCTTGAAGGATGCTGCAGGAGGTTGTCATCCTAGAGAAATACTACTCACTGTGCGGCTGGATATGACTCAGGTTTTTTAGCATTTGGAATGAGCAAGGGAAGCTGATTTCTATTCCTGACTCTGGCACTGACCCACTGTTTGACTCCTCAGCTCATTTTTCTGTGTTCCCAAACTATAAAAACAAAAGTTCCTACCCATTCTCTCTCTTAACAGTATCAGCTCTTGGTAGGTAGTAGTTACTGCAATCATATTCTAAATTTGAAATGTTGCTAATATGGAAAACATGGTATGAAACATATAGCATGGCGTTATGGGTCAAATACAGCTTTAATTGAAATATTTTATTGTAATTTGCTTTGCTTGGCTTTTCTTCTACTTATAATAAGAAATTGAAACAATTCACCAGAATCAAAGAAATGAATACAGCATAATTTTAAATCCTGATTAGATTTTGTTTTATGGAGGGTGTGCATGAGGAAGGAAACACATAGTTCACACTAGCAGGTTAACACATTTGAGGCACTGTATACTAAATCAGTGAGGCCTCATTTACTTCTAGTCTTAATTCCACCATCCTCCCAAGGACCAAATAAGTGTAAAATCTGACTTTGCTGCAGTAACTTATTCTACTTGTTGCAAAGTCTTACAATAGAGTGTAAGTGTGATTCCGAATTTCCCATTACCAATACTGAAAGAGAAAAGTAATTATATACATTAAGAATGAAAATATCCTGTGCTTTGGAAGCGTTTCTTTTTGACTTGTAGTTGTCTTCTCACGAGTAACTCTTACAACTGAAGGAGGAGCTTAAATTGATATTAAATATAGCTTTATGCATAGCAAGGGCAGTATGTCAAAGCCATTTTAAAAATAAAGTAATATTGACAAAAGCCTATCAGCAGATTGAACCGGGGTTGGGACATCCCAAGTGAACTCAAAGCGTTAATAAGAGGCATTGCTGAACAGAAATTCATCTAAAGAAATGAGGATACAGACAAGAAATCTATGATGGTTTCCACACCATGGGGGTTTTTTATTTTTGCTGGTCAGCTGAACCAACTACTTGAATAGGTTACTTACTTTAACTCCTCACCATGTTGATAACATTAACTAACAAATATAATGAGATCTTGTTTTCAAAGCCATGCTTACGGGCTGATACTAGAATATTTTATTTTATAATAGCAATAGTTTTATAGTAAAGACTAGGATATTAGCATACAGCTACTTTAATTTACAGAGGAAACTTGGAAGGATGCTAGCACAACATTTGACAGGGCTTTTGGTCTGCATCTGCAACACTGCTCTGACCAAGGACAGGATACTGTGTGATTAAAATTAAAGCCTCAAAACACAGAACCCGTATGTGTTACCACAGGAACAAAATGCTAGCAAGTTAAGGGTGTTTTGTAAGAAGTCATAATTTTTGTTTACTGTATCTGTTAAATTATTTAGGAAACCTCTGCATAATTTATTTCTTTCAACAAGATATTTCCATGCCTTGATGTTGTTATTTTTTGCAAAACAACCTGTATTCAAAGCTAAAATTTAAGCATGGGTAGCTTTAAATATGAGTGTGTGAATTTGGGGATTTTGTTTGTTTGGATTTTTAAAAGAAAAACTTTCAATATTTTTGAATAGGTAATTTTACAGAAACCAATATTAAGCAGTAGCAATACTCTGAGCAGATAGTGTTGCTTGTTTTTCAAAAGGTCTTTTTCATAACCTGAATGTTGTTATTGTAACTACTTACCATTTAAAATCAGATCTGGTAGCTCTCAAGGTTTCGGAGTCCTTTGTGATAGCAGAGAGCATACAAAATTTCCCTAAGTCTGTTTCTGCATTTTTTTATAGGTGGCGTTAGTGTTCAGGTATTAGACATAGGCACCAGTCCCAGAAACAAACTGATTACGAGTCCTGCCCTAGTCCTGAACTCAGGTGAATATAGTTTTTCTCCTTCCCTGATTACATCACAGAAAAGCACACTATTACTTTAAAATAGAACATATTCCTTGTTACCTCCAGTTAAAAATGGTAGTATGTTCCTCATCATAAATCAGTTGACTGCTTTACCACATAGCCAACAGTTAGTGTTGGTTATAACTCACCACCAGTTTACCTAGAATGAAATGAAATTCTCATTAAACTGCAAGATGAAGGCAACTACCCAACTTCTGAGCATCTGGGGTATTTTTTAACTGAGCAGATCTAATTTCAGATTTCTTTGAAGTTCAATCCTTAATGTTCTCTCCACAGGAGTAAACTGTCATCCCTTGTAAAGACACTGTTCTCCTTCTTAACTCCTGTATTAAGTGACCTCTCCATCCCTATTACCTGCTACTGACCCAGTGATCAAAGTTTAAAACTGCATTCTACTTACTGAAGTGCAGCCCTTATGCCTGGTTCCCTTACTATCACATACACAAATACTGCCTGAGCCAGTTCTGAGAGCTAATTCAGCTGAAACTGAATATAGCAAAACCTGTTTTAACTTCAGCCATGCAGAGTAGCATCAAAGCACACAGGAGCAGACTGGAGGGTAGGGCAGAACAACAGCAGCCTGGATTTAGATCAGCTTAACCTGTAACAGGATTACATCCTAGAGTCAAAAGGCACAAACTGGTGGACTTAAAAGAGGATGACACTTACTATATGCAATTCTGGGAATGATTTTACCATGCCCCCTTTTATTTTCTGCATGAAGGGGTCTCTCATATCTGTGTCACTTTGTCAGGGCTTGGGAATTAGTGCTTTACTGAGAAGCAAGTCGGTGCCAATCAGCTAAATCAGCGAGCCCTACCCAATTGAGGTGCAGAGCACCACTCCTGTGTCTTACTGTTAATGTGCAGACAAACAAAAGCCTGTGATTGTGGGTAGAGCCTGACCCTCCTGTCTCAATCCTTTAGTCAATATAGTGTCATCTTTTGATGTAGTAACCTAGGCTCTCCATATCCTCCAGCTCTGCCTAGATAACCTCACTGACAGACGTGCTCAGGAAACACCTCCCCAGTTCAAATTACTTTGACATAGTACCTGAGTGACAAGAGATCCTCTGAGCTGTTTGGATCAATCAGGACAGGAATATTTTTGGTTGTGGTTGGACTTGAAACTTTCTAGAGAACTTTGTCCAAAGAAGTCAAGTGAAGAAAGGTAGCTGAAATGTAAACAGGCCCAAGTTAGGCAGCAGCTGGGAGAGGGAGAGGCTGAAGATCACAGTTCTGAACAAGCTATGTGTATAGGTCCCAATTTAAACTCAGTTCTGATTTGAATCTGGCCTGAGCACTTTCGCTGATATACCTTTGTTTGAGCCAGCAAGTATCAGAAGACATAGGATTCAACACAAGTTCACATAATTTCAACTCAGTCAGATTCATGTCTTTCTGACACATCAACAACTGCACAGACTAGGAAATAAGAGCACAGTAGATGTAATAAGAATTAAGCGTGTGCAGCTATAACCAAAGTTCAATGAAGTTCCAAACACAGACCACAGCCCTTCAACAGAAAATACTTAAACCATTCAGCAATTTACTGTTAAACACATGCAGTTTAAAAGCTATACTTTCATTGTCAAATTACTTCAGATCTCCCATTTTCAGTAGTTACTGATCTTTCCTCTTTACTTACAAAACTTGGACAAATGATGGTAGAATAAAATGGGTTCTCTTTAAAAAGAGCAAATTTGAATGCCGAATTTGCAATTGCCTTTTCTCAGGTTGCCACTAAAACTTTTTATCCTCCTAAACCTCAGCTTACCCTCTTCTGTGAGCAGAGCTAACGGAAGGAAAGGCAACACACCTTCTCTGGCGATCTATTGCTCCAGTCAGCTTTTGAAAATTCATTAATGCACAGGTTACAGAACATCCCTCTCCCACTCACAGGTACACTCAGCCCTCTCATTTATGAAATTAATTTAGTGAGGTTAAATGATACAGTATATTTGACTGCATTTTCTCACCACCAGCTCGAGCCCTGTCAGGATTCCTAGGTAAGAAAAGGAACACTCTCCCTGCCTTGTTTTCATACACGCTACAAAAAGGGATTGCATTACCCTCCCCCCCCAACCCCAATTACCAGGCTGTGGAAAGAACTCCAATTAAGTGGTTAGCCATAATAGCATGGCAGCCCTTTAGGAAACTGCTTATCTAAATAGAGATGTACAGAAGGCAGTTTTCTCTCTAATAGTGATGCATTTTCAATTTATGCAATACAAAGTGCATTGGTCTGCAGTGTCCCTGGCTACTGATGATTAATAGCCCATACACTGCAAGGGTCTACAAAGAAAAGTGCCAAGGGAAGCAGATGCAGCGGGTTTTATATTATCATGACTGCAACAAACTCATTCAGTGGTGTCAGCTCTGACTGCAGGATTCTGATTATGAAATATGATGCGTGTTGAATTTAATGGCTTTCTCTGCCCTTCTGGTGAGTTCACTGCTTTCCAATGTCATTTTGTGTTCTCATCTGAGTGGTAATAAAAGGAATATCATTGACTGTGCTAGCTCTGTAACCACTGTGTGTTTTACAATAAATTGTGTTTCAGGACCTTTCTACCCAGGAGAGTGTGCAGGGCCAGAAAGTAATATTCCCCAGTTTTCCAATATGAAGGCTTTCTGTGAGAGGATAGGAAATTACACAGGACTGCCCTTCTCTTGAGGCATTCCTTATGTGAGCAGGACATCTCTTTTTCAAGTGGTTATGCAGTAAAAAGGTCAGTTTGGATTGCAAATAAAAAAAAAAAAGATAAAACATCAAAATAAACAGCTACTGCTACAGAGCAGAAATTATGATACCTTGATGACAAGAGGATAAAAGTTGTTCAAAATAAAATTTAAATAAGAAACCTGAGCCTATATGGCGTTACCCATGTAGGAATGTAAAGTCGGGGAGACTTCTAAAGAGGGGTTCTTTATCCAGCAAATTGTTATCTCATCCAACCTGTCAGTAAACTGTGGCCTGCACTACTGAGTTAAGATCTCACCTTCCAGAGAGCTGGTTTGCTAGGTAGCTACAGGTGTTCTGGCAAATCCTTCTAATGCCTGCAAAGTCATTATATTGGTTTCTCAAACAAAATAAGCCTCGCTACAAAAGTGTTGTGCCAGTATCAGTGTTGAAAAGTGCACACACAAGACTTCTTCACACTGCTAACCAACAGTGCCCCAAGCTAGGGTGGTTGTACCTCAGGAGGAACTATGCAGATCTGTGCAGAGAGAAAAGACAGAGACTCGAAGCCGAGACATTTTGCATTACCCGAAAGGATTTCAGTATTTTCATCCCCTTTGCTCACATGCATCTCCTGCCTGTGTTAGTAACTTCAGGGGCTCAGTTGCTCACACAGCTGGATCGATCAGGGGAAAGCAATGTAATAGATAAATAGAAAGAAACATTTTTTGAGATTCTGTGATAAATCAACCTGTCTGAACTTTCCCCTTGGCTTCTGCTGCAGGCTACAGCCAACTTGAAGCATTGCAGCCACAGCTAGGTTAGAGATTGTGTGAGCTAGAATGCAAGCCCCTTCATGTTAGACAGGGTGAGACACAAGCAGATTCTTCCTCTTCGACCCAAGAAAAGGCACAAATCAAAGTATTACTCACTTCTGCACTTCACAACTTCATGACTGGCCAAATCCAGAGAGCAGCAACAGAACAGCAGGAAGTGCTCCTCACACAGAGCAAAACCATATCCACAGAGGCAGGAAGTACCTGAAACATAAATGGTATTTTTCTCTTTGTATATGCACATTCCAAAGTTTACCTGTGCTGTTTTCTTAACTACAGCCCCCTCTGATGGAGTGTTGCTGCTTCTAGAAACCTAAGAAATATTTTTCCAAGCAGGAAGACAGAAGGTCATACATTTACATTTCAGTTCACTACAGTCTGAATCCAGGGTTGGTGCTTTATTTTTTATGTGGTGAAACCATGCAAAGGTTGTTCCTAAGAATTTAGAGTTAAGGTGGAAGCTCACCTGATTAGTAAATCTGTACATTCATCTGTTTTTCAGAAGACAAAGACCACCACCAAACCAGGACACAGTCCCATTAACACCATGGACAGATGCATGTTTCATAGCCAGCACTGCCCTAATTGAATTCTCTCTTCGACTGAGTAAGTTTGCATTCAGCAGTTCAATTGTATCCTGCACCACTTTATTTATAAGGTTTTCACAAAGAACCTAGGAATGAAACTTCAACTTTTAGGATAATCCACAACAGTTTTAACCTTGTTTTCCTTTGTCTCTAGTTGAAATGCCACTGGTATTCTCAATCATATTTTATGTATGAACACTTAAAAAGCTTTGCCTAAAGGACAAATGAGAATTTTCTTTTGTCCTTTCAGTCTATACTTCATATATTTTCACATAAAAATGTATTGAAACAAGATTTAAAACTGTTATACATTTTATTGAGATCTACCTCCAGAGGGAGAAGAAAAGCACATTAACATTTAACATGGTGGCTTTGTCTTTTTCCCTTTCCTTCACTGTTTGCTGAAAAACTTGCAACAGTGGAAAGGTAGAAATGTCAGACAGAAATCTGTGATCTGCCTCAAAATTAAGTTATGTATTGCCATAATAAAACAGAGCATTTGTCCTCTCTGGGATTCTCAGTCTCAGTAAAGAATCATCAAAGGGGCTATGAATATTCCCAGATGAAGAGATCATAGAGAATGAGGGTCCTAAGAGTATTATGATTAGCTTGACAATCCAATGGCAGTGTTTCCTTCTACACTGCCTGACCTCATCTTTTGATTTATTCTGGTATGTGGGTACAAGAAGGTGCATGTCTCAGTGCACATCTGTGCATACAACACAGCACAGTGCAGCAACGCATGAACCAGCCACTGCGAAGCTTGCTCTGGGGCCAGAACCGATAGAGAGGTATCAGCTTCTGAATTCTGCCTGCCATTAACTGAGAAACAAAAGCAAAATCTCATGTGAGATGCAGGCCATCTTACCTTCTGTTGTTTTCACGGTGCTGGTATCTGCTGTTTGCAAGCAGAAAAAGGCTACTGTTTGCAAGCAGAGAAATTGCAGGCTTCTTGGAACTGATACAGAAATAGCTAGCGCTGAAATATCAACCCTGAAAGAAACTGCATCCTTGAGTCTCCTCTGCGCAATAGCCCATGAAGCGCTGTTCTTAAATTTAGACATCTTCATGAACGGTTAGACTGATTCAGCACTGAGAGGGCCAGAGTATGCCAAATGCATCCACGATGTTCTTCCCAGGCCAGCAGAGACTCTGCACAGTGAAAATGAGCTCAGAAGGCCAAGGCATGAGAGTTTCAAGCAGGTAAAGAAATGTTTAGCATGACTAAGATAAAAGTTTCTTTAGCAGCTGGGTTATGCTGAATAGATAGGGATGGAGGGAAGGAAGATGTGGTACTCCCTATGATGTCCAGTATCGGGCACATTTCTTATTCTGAATGTATTGTGTTTGAAGTTGCAAATCTGGTCCTCAAGTTCAACAAAGCCTTTAAGCACCTGCCTTTATTGTATTGACTTCAGTGGGGCCTCAGAGCAGCATGTCTGCCTTAAACAGAGTAAGCCAACATGCTTAAAGCCAGCTTTCTGACCATTCATCCCAACATAACCACAAGGCACGCTCCATGTTTACACCAATCCCTATAATTCTCTCTGTGGAAGCCCTGGTGTTCCTGCATAGTACATCCCTCAATTTGTAAACCCTTTGCTTCAGATGAATGCAAATAGCCAGGTTTCTTAACAAGCCCTGCATTTTGGGAGCTCCTGTGCTTTCCCATTAGAAGCATGAAGCAAGGCTTGGTTTCACATAGAATAGCTGATTGTCAACAAGTGCTCGTTAGTAAGATCCAAAGCCTCCACAGTCTTGCTGTTTAATTTACAAGAGGCTTGTGATTATGACAAACATGAGATGCTAGATCACTAGGGATGGTTTTGTTGGTTTGGGCTGGGCAGAATTTTATACCAGTTATGCCTATACAAGGGCATATGCCAAGAATTGTTATTTTGTTGGGGTTTTTTTTTTTCCTTAAAGACCATACCTGAAGTGCCCTGATAAGGAAACAAGGATATCCATCAACTTTCCTGCAATTCTTTAAAGCAAATCAACAAAAAAACCAACAAAGTTTCTTCCCTTTTCTTTGTTAACATTAGATTTTCTCCTAAAATTTTGGTATAATATTGTTTAGCAAAACACAGCTATGAAACCTGGCATGCTTTAAGAGCAGTTATGTAACTTGGTCTCTACTTATAGCATTCTGACATATTTAAATCTATCAATAGACTCTTTATAGATACCCAGAGAACACAGTGTCAATTTGATGGGGGGGCAAAGAAGCCCCATATTCAAGGAGGCCCCCAAGATCTTTCACTGTGTCCCTGGGAGAGTGGGGAACAGAGCAGGTGTTTCCTTCTTATTTCACCTCCACCTAATCATGGCTATTTTAAAAGAGTCGAGCACCTCCATGCTTCTAAAATCTAGCTAGCAGAGCAGGCCTCTTCAGCCATAAAAGAATAGATGTACAGGACAGGATTAATATTCTTGGAGGTTTTCCTTAGTATGCAGGAAGCCAGCACAAAGGCACTAATAACCTCTTCAAGCAGAGTACATTTTCTCATGGGGATAATAGCTCAAGGATAGAAAGAGAGAGCTTTTATACTATAAAGGAACATTATCTTTCTTGTATGAAAACTAACCATTTTTGGCTCTTTAGTGCAGAACTAAGCTACCTTAATTTTACCTGTGCATTTGCACCTGTGTAAGGACAATTTTGAAATGTCAACAAAATATGTTTTAAGGAGTCTGTCTTATGCCTCCCTGTTTGCACTTAATTTGTTTCATTACATAGGGATAGGAATTAAAGGCCTTCGCTACAGTTTAGGCAGCTTGCCAGTACCTATTTTATAGCAATAAAATATGTACAAATTAAGGAATCTCATGTGGAAAATTCATTCAACAGCCTCAAAAGCCAAATGAATGGTAATTACTTCAAACACAATGTGGTGGCAATCAGACAAGATTGGATCATGCTTTTAAATGTATGTCTAAATTTTTAAGAACCAAGATAATTATGAATTATGAAAATAAGTCAGACAATGCTACAGCAAAGACAGTGTTTATGGAATGAGAAAGAGATCTTTAAGGAACAGAGAAGACTTAATTCCAACACCTGCATAGGAATATTCAGAGAGCAAATGTGAGGCTGGTATTTTATTTCCTTACTTGTAGCCATCATTTTATACTTCAGGATGGCTCATGGCCTTGAGGTATGGAGCAAGTGGAAGCATATAAAATAAAATACAAGTAAAAGGATTTATCCTGCTTACTAAAAGCAATGGAAGTTCTTTCTAGTTCACATTCACATATATTGCAATGTAAAGATAAATTTGCCATCTTGGTTCTCTGTGCGAGTTTTCTTCAATCTGGAAAACAAGCTTAATGCTCGTCCACTTACGCAGTGCCAACTGAATAAACAAAGTGGGTTCGCTTCTCATGGGAAAAGCTGAGCCGATTTAGATCAAGATATCCGTTCATTTTAAAAGACAACTGGCAAACACAACCATACCTTTGTTGGCTTTTTGAGAAGTCTCTAGGAAACCTTTCTATTCAGGAAAAAGCACAACAGAACAGGTCTAGATTATAATTATGTCATTCCATTAGCAAGTAATGAAAATATAGGTGTAAACCAAAATATATACAAAATATCAAATTATTTTTTCCATTGAAAAAATTGCCAGGACAATTGGAGGTCTCTTGGCCAACCCCCTTGCTCAGAACAGAGACAACTTTGAACAGTTTGCTCATGGCCTTGTATTGTTGGATAGTATTGTCAGTACACACAATGCTGGAGTACTGCATCCAGTGCTTATGTCTGCACCTAAAAAGGGCTGTTGACACACCAGGATGTGTGAAAAAGGCTACAAGAATTATGTGAAGTCTGGAAAACCTCCACCTTATAATGCATTACCAGATAGGTCTATACTGCACCACAGGTGAGTATTACATGACACCAAAGCTCATAGGATCAATACAGCTGCTTTAGTGTGGCACTACTCGCAGACTAGTTTAGGGTTCTGGCAAATCTGCCTATGTGCGGTTAGCCAGCCACAAACCCTCCTGACCCCAAAATTTGCTGCTCCCTAAAGAGAGATGGCAGAAGGTAACATGCGCCTGTGTTTCACCTGTTCCTTTGCAGTCTGGCATCAGGGCTTAACTTCTTCAAAGTGGAAACTATATTGGATGAAGCACACATTTTCTTCTGCTGCCTGTCACGGGAGCACTGCCTCCTGTTAAGGAAGGGGTAACAAAGAAAGGAGAGCAACACTGACTGAATACAAGGCAAAACCCTCCCACTGCTGAGGACCTGCATCAGTCCTGCCTCAGGTGTCCGTACTGGCATTGCACTGAAGTGTGACATACCCTGAAGGAAGCTCAATCTACTTAACTTATCAAAAAGAGCATTAAGAAGTCACTTGATCAATGGCTAGAATACGCTATGTAGGGAGAGACCCTTACGGTATAGTGTGTTTTAATCTGAGAGACAAAAAGTTTAACGTGATCCAATGCCTGGGAGCTGAAACTAGGCCCACTTGAACGGAAAATAAGGCATACACATTTGGGATAATTAACCACCAGAACAGTGTACTTAAGGGTAGAGTTGAAGTTCCATCTGTGAAATCTTTAGGACTAGATGTTTTGCTAAAAATATGCCAAACCACAACCAGCTGTGAGGGACTAGAAAACCTCTTGGACAATGCAGAGTGTCAAACTGGTTGACAACAATAATTTTGTAGGTAAGCATCAAATCAAACACAGTAAGTATTGGGGGAGAAAGGGTGGAAGAGGGAAGTTTTCTAA
This sequence comes from Harpia harpyja, assembly GCF_026419915.1. Lineage (NCBI taxonomy): Eukaryota > Metazoa > Chordata > Aves > Accipitriformes > Accipitridae > Harpia > Harpia harpyja. Next base: position 10,521,837 of record NC_068951.1, on the reverse strand, counting down.
GGAAAGCTGGGCATCTGTCTCCCTTGGAAAACAAATTAGGCCCAAGACTTGGAAAATCTCTCCTTAAGCATCCAGCACACTGGATCCAACTGTGTATTCATTACATTCTGAAGGATTCGAGCTGTATTTTGTTGCAATCATGTAGGAACATTTACAGGTTTGCCTTACTTAGGTTTGCTTTGCCCAAAGACATGCTGAAGGACTGAAGAGAGAATCTGCTACACTAGAAGGCTGTGAAATTACAAATGGCACAAAAAAGTGAATAAGGAGGAGAAAAGTCTATTTCATACTACAAGAGCTCTGGGACACCAGTGAAATTTTCTGGCAGAACAACTCAAATTTTGGAACTCACTGCCACAAGATGCTGTGGGTGTAAAATACACTCAAAGGGGGATTGGACACACATCACGGGGAATAAATTGCTATAAAATGTAACAGTGCAGATACAGCTTCTGGCTCAGGAAAGCTGTACTCCTCTCCTTGCTGGGAGCTGTGGGGACATTTCTGGGGAAAGCTCACTCAGTTCCAGCTCTCAGTCAGTGCTTGCGCACACATTTTCTGCAGTGTCAGCACTGCAGGTTAAGTCATTTCTAAGGTAACTCCAGTCAAGTCAGTTCACTCCAGGGAGGGATTTGTCCCATGAAATCATCTCCACCTGCAAGAACTCTAAGCCAGCACTCAATTAATTTGTCCAACTGTTGTACACTGTAACTCAATTCTAGTGGATGCAACCTACAGTGCACAAGGTTGCAAATACAACTCAACCAGGAGAGCAGTACAGTCTCTAGAAACCACTTGTTAAAGGGAAAAAAAAATCCTCTTAAAAAAGACAGAATATCAGGAGACACCTATTCTCCCTCTCTCAAAGTTAGATGAGGTAGGAAAAGGTTTTTAACATTAGCCACCAGAGTGGGAATTCTGTATGTTCTGTTTATTCCTATTTTTACCAGAAATTGAAATGGACTCCATACAAAGGTCAAATAAAGTGTGAGAACTATATCTTCCTGAGATGATCTGATTTCACCAAAAATCAGCAGGAGAAAAAAAAAGAATTTCAGATTACTCAAAGGTACTGAAAATGGATGCTTTCTTAAAAATTTACAAAATAAAAACAATTTATTACTTACTAGCTCAGCTGTCAAGCATTACAGTTCCAGATTGCAAAGCAATTTCACATGTGGCCAGCATGCAGCCATAGAGTCAACTGCCGGTAGAAGGCTGGGGTGTTAACACAATTCACACAAACAAGTACAATCAAACGGTTGAAGAGAATAAACTTCCCACTGTTATCTTCAGGACCTTTTTTTAAAAACACAATTTTAAAGACGTTTAAATCATAGATGTGATGCAACAATCAATGCTGATGGTTTAATTCTAATTCTTCATGTATTTCTGAACTGATGCTGAAATTTGCTCCATACGCTGACCTCCCCCTACACACTGTAGCAAACAGGATCAGGCTCCAGAACACGGGTAGCAGAGGTGAAGTGTGGGGGCCTTGTGGCTGATGCAGTGGGTTAGGACTCAACACGTGGCAGCCCTGCCAGGTGACCTGAAGCTCATTCCAGCGCAGCAGCAGCTGCTCAGTGGTATTGCTGCCTTTGTATGATTAGCTTTAGGCTCTTCTGCGTTGTGCATTTGTTGTGCAATGTCAGACCCACAGTGGGATTTGCACTGTGGGTGCACTCCTGAGCACTGGGAGAACACCATTTCCTAACATCTCTGTACAGTGCACCAACATCCAAAGCTGCTTTGAAAACCGTAGTGAAAAAATGACCTGTTAAGGTTATGAACTGCCTGACTAGGGCAGAGAGTATCGTGTCTGTAACAGAAGACCAGCCCAGCTACTTCACAGGCAGCACTGCTGGTTGTTTTGTCTTGCTACAAGTTAAACAGGATAACACAACTGCTCAGTGTAACTTGAGAGTGAATCATTGTTTTCTGGGGAGTTATTATAATTATTTCCCAGGGAACCTTTGTTAACACCAGCAACAGCATGGCGAGGTCTGACATCAATTAGAAAAAGATAACACTTCCAGCTCTCATTGATCCCCAAACCTCCCTATCTTCTGTTGCTGTAAAACAGCTGATGTTATCTTGGTTTGCTGTGTCACAAAACACAGTGCCCTCAGCACACTGCCCTGGGGCAGACGCAGACTTGAGCTATGAGGGGGGAACTTAAAGAGGGTGAGCCACATCCCCAGCACCAGAGGGGAGAGGGGAAGATAAAGCTCCCTGCCTCTCCTTCCCACCCTCTCACCAACTCCCAAGGAAGCTGTCCACCAGCTACTGCTTCATATGCATATGTATGTACTGGTCTTTAATTAAAGCTATCTAAATGAGTCATATCTGAGAAGCCTCTCCCTGTGGGAAGGTCTAGTGCTACTGTCAGATTCACAGTGGACTCCTGTGCTGGCTTAATGCACGAGTGAATATAACCACCATCCAAGCTGACAAGTGCAGATGGATTGCCACCAGCTGGGGTTAGAGGTAACAATGATTGACATCGGAACAATCTCCCAGTGACAAACCTGGCCTACTTAATGCACCTTGGTTTCTCTGATGAGTGAATTTGATCTTACAGGCAGTTCAGCAGGTGCAGTACCTAGGTGCCCAACTTGTGGGAATTTTTTTTTTTTAAGCTCACTGAAGTTTTTCATCTACAATCTTTTTATTTCAAATGCTCTTCCTCCTCTCTAGTCTATGCCATACAATGATCATGTCTCTTCCCTTTTTTTCTTGAAGTTATAAGTGAAAAACAAGCATTTAAAAGTTATTTGAATACTTAAGGAAGGAATTAATTGTTGATATTTTTAAATTATAATTGCCTCCCCTTAAACCTGTTAATAGAAGATCAATTAAGGTCAGATGTGGGAACTACAACTTCCACCCTACATTCCTGTCTTTGCTAGAGGCTGAAAAGTCAGCAAAGAGTAAAGATACCTGTTGTGAAACAGGAAAGAAATTACAGCTCTGACAGCTCACAAATTTCAAATCTAAAATAAAAAAATTAGAAAGCACAGTAGCAAAAGAAAAAATGACAGAAAGGTAGCAGTGAGGAAAAACTGGATATACTGAATGCATTCCTTTTTCATTTTAAGTTAAAGTAAAAAAATTTCCAAGAATATTTCACAGAGTATTTAAAAAGAGTGGGAAATTATGCTGGCTCAACAATGAAAATGTGAGAAAATGATTACATGATGTTTTGCTGTTTCAAACTCGCAACATATATTTTTTGTTTCTCACCTACCACATTTTTTCTGTGTCTTCATACCAGGGCTATACACAGCTTCTACCTGCATCCTGTATCTCCTATTGAAAAATAAAAATAATACTTTTCCCCATCCTTGAAATCCTAATAATTTGTAACAAGAAACTTAAACCAACCTTTTTCTGGAAAAAGTTCTAAGCCTATCATATCCCTCCAATATTCAAGTTGCACCTTGAATTCTTTTGCAGAACTGGCAACAGCAAATTCAACACAGTGTCTCCTTGTTTAAGGATTTCCATTACATACACAGTTATTGCTGAACCTTAGTTTCTGAAGCTGCCAAGTGTTCTGTAAAGTAACGAAAAGACAAACATAACATTCAAGACATTATCTGAAAATGACCACAAATACCCCTTCGGAGATATTGGAAGTGGCAGACAATGCCTTGACTGTGGAGGGAGAAAAACAAGGAGCTTGCAAGGGTAATTCTTGTTTCATTGCTAATACATGAAGATCCAATACAAGTCCTGATTTTCTAGGGGGTTGTGCATATGTGTGTGTGGTTAATTTAAACAGCTCGGCATTTCACAAAATAGATACCAAAATTGATTCTGCCTACTTCAGGCTAAACATGTGAAAATGCTGACTGACAGAATCACCTAAGGGTAATAAATCTGCCAAGTGTTTTGTTAAACACCTATTCAGTTTGAAATGTATCCCAGCATTCTAGAATAACAATGGGCTACTGTAATGTATGGTGCATTAATTATATAGTTGACAAGAAAATTACCCTTCAAGACAAGATTACTAAAAACTTTACCAGGCTTTTTTTTTACCCTCTCCTGTTAAATACAGTATTCAATGTAGCCCTCCCAGACGTTTTGCCCACCTCCTCCTGCAGAGTTAACCAGCATGGCAATAAAGTTCCAGAGAGATTTGCACTGATGTTTCACTGAGAACATTGGTTGCTTCCCCAAATTCTATTATAGCTGCTGAATGATGAATATCAACATAAAAAATGGCCTCAGCTTTCCTCACTATAAGTTTTTCTGATAAATATAATAAAATGTTGCTTAAATTTGTGACTGTATTTACATCCTACAACAGGTACACTCGCAGGTCTCTGACAATCTGTCTGGAAAAAAAACCACATCAGCTTTCAAACACTCGCTCACATATTGGTGAAAGAGTAGGAAAACTCTAGTCTTGGAGGCAATGCAAAGATGTTGTAAATTAGTATAAGAATACAAGAGAAATGTAAATACAGTGTTACGAATGGAACAAAATTTGTGTGTTTTCCAGGCAAATACTCCTCTCTGATCCCTCTGACAGTTCTTGAAACATTTGCAGTTCAGGGCTATATCTGGATGCCCTCAGTAAAGTGGTGCAACAGTGCTTCTGCATATAGATACCTCACCTGTATGCTGCTGCCACATGTACCTACATGCAAATAAGCCATTTTAGAAACTACAGTTTAAAACCGGTAAATTCTTCACTAATAGCATCCCCACTACAGGATGTAGAAACAGAATCAAAGTTCATAAGAGTGCTGTAAGTGTCATGGGAGGACTTTGTTCTGCAATAATATCTTCTAGTATGTATTTTTATTCAGAAATTTTGGGAGGTGAAAAATTCTGTGTATGACTTAAATTCTGCATCAAAGATGACTAATTCTTAATTTTACTATAGTAACTTTCTAAATAATTACCAGTTATGCATTTGCTTTTTTGAGTTAGAATCTCTCTCAACACACAGCACAATTCTCTAGTGAGTTTTCAGCATTCATGCACTGTTGCTGATACGGAAAAGCACTTCTAGTATTGCCAAGACTGAAGTGCTTACTAGCAAAGAAATGTTTCAAAATTGTACTGAAATATACTCTATAGAGTTGACAACGACGTGTTAGGACTAAAGAAAATATTACACGTGCTGTAAGTTGAATTAAAATTCAAAGATCTCTTATAAGCATAAAACTGAACACTCAATTTCCTATAATTTGAGGTACAAGCATGACTTCTAATCAAACACATCTGAAAAATGACACCACTAAGATTTGCCACCCTAAGGAAAAGTCTGTAAGGATATATGTTTTCAGCATAATGACATGCTTCCTTTTAACTGGGTACAGAGAAATTCTTCAGGTTTAAAGCATAATTTAAATAAGTTACATCTTTTGTAGTCTGCTTTACTGTATGTTTTGTAAACTCACTATTAAAATAAATGAACAGGCATCATGGATTAAAAGACCATTCCAGTTTCAACTGTTACAATCCCCACTTTACCAAATCACATTACCTTGTAATTTATTCTAATGTAGTATGTATTTCCCTTTAAAGCCAATTTCTATTCCTTAGGCATATGTCTAAATGCCTTTCTGATTAACCTCTCTGATCGAAAGCCCACATAGCTCAAGCAAAATATTTCCATTTACCTCAACAAGCTGTTTATTATTCTCCTCTTCAGAAGTTGTGATGAGCTTGGTATTGCAACAGTGTTTTCTTTCAAGGAAAGCTGCAGGTGAAACAATGGTGTGGACTAGATGCTTAAAGAAAGCAAATCAAAATGATGTATTGTGCTCGCATGATGACCAAGACGGGCTGAAGCACCAAAGAAGAGAGGTTTCTGAATAGTAAGGTCAGTTAGTATTGACAGATGTATCCTTTCAGAATTGCTGTTAATAATCCGATGTGGGCCCAAGTTACAACCTAGTTCTAAACATCTCTGACCTTGAGGTGAGCACAGCCTAGATGTTATAGCTCAAGTCCTATTTCTGTTTGTTCCAGCAGAAGTCAAGTCTGTCTGGTTTCACTCACAACTGGCAAACGGTTTAAGACTCTTGAGTATACCTGCAATTTACAGGAGGAAAAGTTACAAAATTTCCCAAATGAAAGTGTACTGAGCAGAGAACTGACATAGGATGAATTCTGGTTGATGGGAAGGAAGTTTAAGAAGAAGAGAGAATGCAAAATATGCATTACGGTAACAAAAACGGCACAGAGAGAAAGGAGGCTTTGTCAGGATGGATTAGTACCTGCCGACCACTGAAATACGAAAATTGAAGCCTCTCATTTCCAATGTTTCAAACCCTCTTCCTGTCCCCATCCTGTCTCCCCCCACGCCGCCGCTGTCAAAAGTGTATGTACACAGGCTGCGACAGAGTTTCCACAAGGTAGCCCCACTTCATCAGAGCTCTTGGGTAGAACTTGACATTGAAGAATTCTAACACAAGGGCTTTGTGCTGGTTTAAATATATTTCCATCACCCGTAGACTTCTTTCTCTCCAAAGATAGGAATTACACACTTTGGAAAGGGATCGTGGTTGTTTTAACCTCTGTAACATCACCTCAACATTTAGCAATGCATCAAGAGAATCAACAGAGAATGGACCAAACAGGCCTAAAGTCTTCATCGCGATTTTCAGCTTACCAATTCTTGCTTTATTGCCATTATCTTGATGACTATCTTCCACAGATATCAGAGGCAGCCACATCACCTAGCTACATTCCCAAACTTGTCAAATTTCATCTGAAAATTAGGTACATTGTTTTTCCCATTGCTCCACTATGATTATCTGACTTGTTGGACAAGAACCAGAGCACTTGTTTCACAACTCCATCAGATCTACAGCTTTGAGGATTCAGTCCTGACCACAGATTTCAAGCAGCAGACAATGCCCAACACTCTGAAGCTGCTCAAGTTTTCAATTACATGCACAGTCAAAACTGCATAGCTTAACTATGTCTAGCTACGGCTGCCCAACATTGCTCTTGTGCTTTCTAACTTTAGATTAAAGAGTCATTATTATCACAGATCTCTTCCTCAAGTAATCTTTTATTCTTCTTTTCCAACAAGATAAAGAGATTAAGAGTCTAAGTCTTTCTTTAGATGGCATGACTTTCAAATCTTTCCTGTAAGCCTTTCCCAAATCCTTTCCAATTTGCCAACATCCTTTTTGAAGTTCACGCATCAAAATTGGACACACATTTCTAATAGTCAAATAAGAGCACTCTGAAGCTAATTAGTGCAGTTCTATTTAGCAGTTTTCCATTTTACAGCTATGCTTTCACCACTCATTGCCTTTGGGCTGCATACACTCTGTTTGTGTATGCTTCATTTGAACTGGGCTTTCTTTGGTGGGAAGGAAAAAAATGTAAATGCTTGCTTTCTTTCAAACACAGTTTAATTTGTGCTTCTAGTAGATCCTACACAATTCCATTACATATGCTTCCAAAATGAGGTGTACTTAAGATTTTCATACGGGGGGGCAGGGGAGACATAGGAAGATGCCAACATAAAAAAAAAAAAATTTTTAACTTGCCTACCTTGAGGAAAGAAATTAATGCCATGTGGCCTATTACAACTCAGACCCCTGATGGCATAGCTTTGCAACTGGCAAAGGTCTCCAGGAACTCCATGCTCAGGAGCAGAGGATGCTGCATATGTTGAAGAGGAATCTTGGCTGTGATGACTTTGAAGACATCAGGTTACAAAATGGAAAATCCTTTCCCAACAGGCAGTACTATTCCAGTTGGCCATTACATTGCACAACTTCAAGGGATTACTGGCAACTTTTGCAGGCAACTGTGCAGCTATAAAACATCTGGCCATATTTCACGGGGTGATCACATACTTCCTAGGCCCCACTTCATAGTTCTGTAGCAGCAGCACTGGTTACTGACAAATACTGCTGAGTCTCCAGAGCCCACGAGACACTGTCCCAAATCAGAAATGCCACAGCAATCAAATCACAAGAGACATTTGTGCCAGGAATCACATAATTCATATTTTTCCCCACAAAGTACATTTTCTAGATACCTTTCACAAGAATGCCCTCTGCACCGTCACTGCCAGAAACAACCAGACTCACTGTGACTAAACACAGCACAGGCCAGTCTCACAGGCTGTATTTTCCTGAGCTTGAAATGCTTTAATTGCATTAAATACTTAACTCCACTCACTATGATGTAAAAAAGGCTGCCAAAAATGCAAAGCTTGCAGAAGGAGAGAAAGCACAAGAGGAGGTTAAAACCAAGCAATAACTTTAAAGAGATGTAGCAATCGGTGACAGCAGGAGATCCCAGGTACCCATGTGGCAAGCATTAAAATCTCCATTCTCCCCTGACTGAGACGTAGTAATTTTCATACTCTCCCCACCAAAGACAGTAAAACAGCATTAAAAGAAAAGAAAAAAAATCAACAACTTTCCTACATGTACATGAGTGCAACAGTGAAAAACAATGAAAGCAGCTTAGCATTTTTATAAGACAGTTCAAATAAAAATTAATGGCACATGTAATAATAATTCCAAGCGTATTTTGTTTCCATTTATATCCAACTAAGAGACAATTTTTGGTGCATTTGGTTTTATAGCTCTGTGTATATGCAGCAAAGTAAAAATTCTGCACATGGGAAAATAAATAAGTGGCTATATGACTGGTTGACAGCAAGATTTGTAGAGCTAATTAGTTCAATGAATAGGAAAGGCACTCAAAACTAACAGCTCATCGAATAGTTCTTCATACAAGAGATATCTGTCACCCTGCCTATGCTGAATAAATATTTTTACTGTCTTCCAGAGATCAATGCCAGCAGAAGCAAATAAAACCAGAACAAAACAAAACGACAATAAAAAAACCACAACCCCCCCCAAAACCCCAGCCCCAAAACCTGTGCAGTGACCCAGGCTGACCTCACCAACTGCAGCTCAGTGGGATAACCGGTTGCTGGAAATACCAAGCCAGGAACTACCTTCTGCCCTAGCCAAAACCAGCTTCCTGTGATCCAAGACTGATGAGGGTCAGAGTCAAAGCTATTGATGCACCTTAAATTCTGTAGTAAACATAAATACTGTTCTCAGTTTTAGTCTGGGGCCAAAGGCCATCATTTTGGCTAGTCAGACTGTGTCCAGTGTGGATTATACCACACTGTGTTATTGCAGCCCTGAACGAAACAGTAGGTAGGACATGGAAGAATTAGCTCAGCCCCTCTGCTCTTGGTCTGTCCTGACGGGTTCAAATCATGGAATAGCCCACTGGGTTTGCTGTAACTACAGATGTCTCCGTGGGAGGCCAAGGATGCATTTCAGCAGAAGACATGCATTAAGCTGCAAAGCAGCTACCTTTCGACTTGCTTATCCATGCACATGCAGCTGTGACTGCAGGGCAAAGTAGAATTCAATGCAATTCGACCCCCTCTCCCAGCCGGCCAGCATTACTGACAGCCCGGGAGGAATGTGTAGAGCTGAACAGAGCGAGCACTCAACACCAGGAACCTAGAGACACTTGCAGAGTCTCCCAGGCACCCATGTGCAAGTCCTGTTTCAAGACTCAGGATCCTGGAGCAAAGTCTAGCCCCTTAACAGAGGACTTGGACCTACGATGAATTAGGCCGTGTTTTTCAGTGCTGCTCCTACCACTACTGTTAGAGAGGTGAGAGGAGGTGGTTCTTTAAAGGGGTTGGAAAAACTTCTCCTTTGCCTCTACATTAAAAATCTGCATTCCCACAATCTGAGCAGCTGCCACTGAACTAAAACTGCAAATACCAATGCAAAAAAACGTTGAAATTGGTTCAGGGTTCACTGAACCTCCTGTCCTGTTCCAGCAATAGGGGGGCCCAGCAGCTGGAGGGTTGCCCTCAGTACACTATCCCCATTCAGATCTCAGTGCTCGTTTCCTGTATGCAAAGCTAGGCCCAATTCATATACCTCAGTCTATTTCAGATCCCAGTGGAGGGGAAAAAGACAATATTTATTTATCTGTTTGCAAATTGTCTCATGCAGCAACACATAAATTGACCCCAGCACTTCAATGCCATTGAAGAGCCAGGAGGCTACAGCTCAAACCTCCACAAGCCAGCTGCCAGGCAGTCTGCAAATCAGAGATTTTCAAATGTCCATAAAACGCGTCCTGTTTTACAGTGTAAGAACTGCATGTAGTCCTGTTGTGCATTAAGTCCTTTCCTGCGTGGTTCTCTGTTATTGATGTATTGTATTCAAAATTATCACTAATTAGGAAGACAGAACTCATAACCTAGTAGAGATGGCAACACCTTGTGTAGACGTTTGAGGTCAACTAATTTTCTTGAGAGTTAACTACAGAAGTGTTGCTTCATCAAACAGAAACAGGTTTAAGCAAGTGCTTTTGTGTCAGGGGGACCCAGTGGGCCAATGTACTGCAGATTAAGGAAACAATCACGTTTTGAAGTAATAACAGTTTAAATGATAAAAATCAACAGTGTTCTAGGAAGGATACTGATAATGCTGTATTTCACCTGGGTTTTTAAAACCCATATCTATCAACCTTATTCAATCCCTTCTCTACAAAATTAGATTATCAGGGATATTTTTATTCACTCAGGAGAACTTGTATGAAATTCATAAACCAGGTTACAAGAAATTGTTCTGGGCAGAACAGTTAGCTACAGTTAGCAAAATAAAGAGAAAGTACTCATCTGTCCATATCTCATACTGATTGATGCGGAAGAGAAAATAACATACTAAGTTAATAACAAATACCAAAGTAAAGAGGAAAAATAAAGCGGCAATGAGCATGCATGGAAGGCAGCTTACTGAAGCCAAAAGCAAGGACCCTACATCTGTCCTCCTTCTACCAGCAAGTGCTGAGCAGGACAAGGATAAAGTTTAGAAGCAGCTGACAGGAGGGAATCACTCACACAAGCACAAAGAGACAAAGAAACTCTCTCGAAAGGACCCTGAGAGCTACTTTACATCTGGTCATAAATGAGCCTGCCCCATTTCTAGCAGCTCCTGCCAACTAGTATCAGCAGAACTGTCCCTGTTACAGGGAAATGTAGTAATGTTAAATAGTCCAAAGCAATTCATGGCTTATACAGTTTTATTATTGACATTCAAGTAAACCACCAGTTCCTCTGGCGAGCTGTATTTCTAATTGATTTGGAATTGTGATATACCTATTATTCAATCAACTCAGTTTTGCAAACTAAATTGATATCTGAAACCATTCCAAGAGATATCATGAGACTGTAGAAGCTATGTATTTAAAAGAGGAGAAAAAGTAAACCATCTGTTTGCTTTTGTATAGTAATATAAAACATATCCTTGCCATCTCTTGATTTTGCCACTGTAGTCCTTTGAAGAACTACATAGAAGAAAAATGCTTAGGCTATAGCTGGCTTTCATCTTACTCCCCAAATCTTAGTTCTCTTTTACAGCAAATCATTACAATTCTGCTCATCTTTTTATGCCTATAATCCAGAGTTTCAAGCACACACTTGGATATAAAGGCCATTTGGGACAAACATAAATTGATGGAACATTGGCCTTGTCTTCTAAGCATTTCAAAATGATGACATACATTTCAGTATTCAAATTCTTCTAAAACTGAGACGCAGTAGTGAATGAAAGCAGCATTGAGTAAACTCACATCTGAACATTCATTTGTCATTTAACTTTTTACCACTTTGTCAAATCTTCCCAAGCTTCCTTAACAACAAAGCAGTACAACAGGTGCGTTTCCACCAAGATATTGAATCTGACTTTTGAAAACATAGTACAAAAAAGGTTAATCATAGTTTCTATTTTACTCTCCTAGTGCTGACACTGCCCCCACCGAGTTCAATATTTCCCCTCAGGTTGACCAAGACAGGCGGCCAGCGTGAAGAAAGTCCACATTCACAACTAATATAATTCATGACAAATTGTTTCTACTCTGCTCACGCTCTCATATTGAATTCTTCTAGTGTGTGAAAAGGTAGGCCATGGCCAGTGCTGCAACGGTAATTAAGGTTCACTGAGTTGCTATTTCCATTATCAAGCCCAATTTCCAAGGTTTAATAAGTCAGCAGTTCCAATTGCACAAGGCTGAAATTTGACATTCAAGTTATCAGCAGAGACACAGTTTGTGCTTATCTGTTTACCAAAAGCACAATTTAAATCCACTCAGCTGTTGCTGAATCAGAGATCTAAAAACCACGGCCTGCATCTTCCTCTTCATCTGTTTAGGACTTGCATGCTCTGAACATCAAATTTTTCTCTGGGGAAAGCAAGCACAGGCGTGTTTCAGTGAAGGCATTAGAAATGCCTCCTGTCCAACAAACTTAGAGCTTATTCCCATTGCTCCCTGTTTATTCATGCAGTCTCCAGGGAACAGAATGAGTTGTTTACTTAGTTTTGACACAAGCAGGCCAAAATTAAGCAACCTGCTAATTCAGGGTGCACAACCTTCATGACCTGATTGTACCAAGAGCTTAAAACAAGCAAGACCTATAAGACACATTGTACAACTCTGCAAGGAGAGCTCACGGGGTAAGCTGGGAGAGAAGGTCCCTGTGTGTGTCTTACTGCCACACGGGTTGTGCGTGAGCCAGGCTCAAGGCTGGGTCCCAGAGCAAGAGGCAGTGCCAGCGTCAGCAGCCTCTGTCAACTCCTTTCCCCTCACACCAAGGGAATTTAGCTCACTTGTCGATCCAGCATCTGCTCAGCCCTGCTGCCCATCACACAGCATAGCCCTGGCATGAGAGAGGCATATGGAGCTGTGCCAAAGACAGATGCCCACGTTGGAAACCCCTGAGTTGGCACAACCTGATGGAACAAGCCCCAGATAGGTGGGAAAACTGGGTACTGCTCTCCCCAAAATTAATAATCCCCCTGCAAACTCTGTAATCTCCTCTATAGTGCAAAGACAAAGTTTGCACATAGTCTTCCAGGGGACAGCATATTTACGATGAACACGGCCAGCCTTCTATTGCTTTTCCCCTTAATCACTGAGTTAGGAGACAATTACATTATGAATAAGAAAAGGTGTAACTTGTAAGTTTGGCCAGTTATATGCATAAAATCAGGTTAAAATGCTAATCGTAATACATACATGTGCAAAAATGGACAAGACATCTGCAAAATGGTAGATGATACTTGATATCCCAAGTATCAATCTCTTCTTCTGGAGACAAAATAGGCCAGAATCCCACAGCCGTAAGGTTATCACACATGTAAGAGTCAAACTATAAATGACACGCTAGCAGTTTGATTTACCATACCGTCCAGATCCAACTTGGTTTTAGCTTCACAGTCTTTTCTTAGTACAGAAAGGGAATTACTTTCATCCTGTATAAAAAACAGCAGAAGTAACTGAAACACTGGGGGAAGTATCTCCTAATTTTTTTCACCAAAACTATTCATATAGAATATAGAGAAAAAATAAAGGAAAACCCAATGTGCTTTTTGCATCATAAAGCAACACTGAATTCAACCTTAGTTTCTACAAGCTGGAATTTTCAAAGCTGTGTATGTAGGTCAGGTATGCAAGCCCCACAGAAATGCAACAACTTCACTAGGTTATTTCTGAAACACCTGCCCTGAAAGAATACAGATATGGACAAATTCTTAGATAGTTAAAGTCAACACAGGCCTTTCCACTTGGGATGGAACACCAGCTGAGAGCTGACAGCTTTCATCTTTTCAGGTGTCAAGAGTTTTGGCCTCTGCAAAAAGGTGAAGTACAGAATCCTCCTGCACAAAAGAGAAAATGAATTCATTTCTCAGTCACGGTAATGAAACCTCTAGCCCTGAAAATGCTTCTTTCTCTGCTAGTCCAAACATTCAATGACTCCATCTTGTCCCAATGGTGTCTTGGTGGCAGAAAAGGTAGGCACTCACAATATGGTCCATGTCTAGCCCCAGAAGTAAGTTGGCATGGGATATCTTGATAAAACATCCAGGGGTTGCTTTACACCATTTCATGCACATTGCTTTATAGGAAAAGGGCAGCACAAGAGCCTAGCAGTGTAACTGTAATGGAACCTTTCTGCACTGGAGCAGCTGGATATGAATCAGGAGTAAAGCTAAGCTGGTGTAAATGAGTAATGTGTGTAAAAGGCAGCAGCATGGCTTGTACACAAGTGAAATGGAGGCAAGTCTGATGTACACATTTAAGAGCTATGAGCAAGGCAATCGCAGCAATTACTCTCCATTTTTTGTCAGAAAGTCACCATAAAAAGCGTACAATGCCATAAGCCAACAGAGAGAGATGTTGCTTAGATTCTGTTTCATGTGTGATAGTGGAAGAAAGAAAAAAACTCATCAAAATACTGCACCCTGTATCTTTCTATAGCTTACTTACAGAGGCAGAATTTACTATTTCAGAGTAAGTTCCTTTGAATAATACCATTCTGGTCTTAAGATTATTTTAGTCTGGAGTAATTCCCCTGAACTGTTGCAGCCCAAAGTATCCACAAGGGATTGAGGAAAGACTTCTGCAATATGAAAAAGAGTGAGAATTAATTGGTGAAACGTTTCAGGAAGAAAAAAGTCCAGCCTTGGTAATAACAATCTGTCCTGGTTTCAGCTGGGATAGAGTTAATTGTCTTCCTAGTAGCTGGTAGAGTGCTATGTTTTTGAGTTAGGTATGAGAAGAATGTTGATAACACTGATGTTTTCAGTTGTTGCTAAGTAATGTTTACTCTAAAGTCAAGGATTTTTCGGCTTCTGATGCCCAGCCAGCAAGAAAGCTGGAGGGGCACAAGAAGTTGGTACAGGACACAGCCAGGGCACCTGACCCGAAGTGGCCAACGGGGTATTCCATACCATGTGATGTCACATCTAGTATAGGAACTGGGGGGAGTGAGGGCAGGGGGATTGCCGCTCAGGGACTAGCTGGGTGTCGATCGGCGGGTGGTGAGCAATTGCACTGCGCATCATTTGTATATTCCCATCCTTTTATTATTACTGTTGTCATTTTATTAGTGTTATCGTTATCATTATTAGTTTCTTCTTTTCTGTTCTATTAAACCGTTCTTATCTCAACCCACGAGTTTTACTTCTTTTCCTGATTTTCTCTCCCATCCCACTGGGTGGGGGGAGTGAGTGAGCAGCTGTGTGGTGCTTAGTTGCTGGCTGGGGTTAAGCCATGACACAATCTTAATATAACAACAACAATAATACTGCTGGTATAAGCAACATATACATCCATCATCTACTTATAATGTGACTTTCAATCTTCAATTTTTCTTCCATACTAGTGAGAATTCAGAGCATCTTCTCTCAAGCCAATCTAATTGTAACAGTAAAAAAGAGAATGAAATACTCAAATTCACGGATTTGGTTCTCCTTCCGGTGTTATGACACCTTCTTTTATTTTAGTTATGATTGTGAAAGTTAACAATGATGAAGCACATCAGAATTGAGAAGATGAGCACATATAACTTGCTAAACTATATTCAATGTGTTATGTAATGTTCAATATTGATTTTGATTCAGCTAGACTTCTATTAGTTATCTATTCTAGCCAGCTGCCAAATATACCTGCTCAGTAATGTGTCCAAATTCATTAACAGTTTTGTTTTAATAATATTTCATTTTAAAGTTTAATTTTATCCACACATTAGCTTCATATTACTTATGCAAATAAAAGCTTTATGGCTATATTAGCAATAATTCATTATCATTCCCTACTGGCTTAGTGAAGGAATTTGTAACTTTGGAGTACATCCAGAGCTTTTAATTGAAGATACTAAGGGAAGCCTACATTTAGTTAGAATCATTTGCACATACAAATTAAACATGATTAGCATAAGTCTCTCAAACTCTTTCCAGGCTCAAATATAGATTGTCTAGGATAGGACTTTTCCTTGAGTCCTGTCTGAAGGATAACATATTAAGGTGGAATCCAATGAGCATCTTGGGGGAAGGAGGCTGTGACTGTTGCAGCTGGGATCTGAGACAAGAAGGTGACCTCTTTATTGAAAGTTACTTCCCACACTGCTCCATCTTCACTGTTATGGCAGAGGTAACACTTGTCCCTTCCTCAGCCATCTACCCTATAACGTCTCTGAACAGAAGGAGAGAGAAAAGCAGTGGCTCTGCCCAGTGAGATTTCCCTTCCAGGGACTCAGACCAGGTGGTAAGTGGTAGCAGGGAGGGAAGGAAGTATCGAGATTGCATGGTCAGGTCGCAAAACCAGATATGTTTTAGTTGCTGGGACAGAGGGAGTACGTTTTGGTGCAACTACACTCTTTTCTGTTGCTTTACATCTTCAGAACTAGCCCCAAGTAGGGAACTTATAATGAATAAATATATAGAACACTGCAAATATATGGAACTGATAATAGTTAACTACCTGTTAGGTATCACCACAGAAGTCCTACAGGGTTGGGTCTTATAAGTTCCAGTGTTTCTATCTCCACTTCAAAGGTGGACGACTGGACCCTAAATTATCTCAAAAACTTATTAAGAAAATTGTACTGAGGATACTCCTTTCTTTGTGCTCTAAATGAGCTCTTGTTGGATTAGGAACTGACTCATGTTTACTTTATTATGTCCCAAGTCACATAAGGACTGTGGGTATCTTCCCCATCTCCTACAGAATGTTTTAATTAGCCAATTATATTAGTAAAAAGCAATCTAATTTCTAGGCCAAACAATAGCATGGTACAGATATTAAAATCAAATTAGCAAGACATACCAGTGTTTTCCTTTAGCATGCAAAAACGACCTCCTGCACAGATAATTAGCATTATGTCTGTGTGGTGATCTGTAGCAGTGAAAAACCACAAACGGTGAGTAATGAACACGGTAACAGGTATAAGAATTTCTCTCTACCGTCTCTCTCCAGCTTTTGCCCTTTTAATTTAGTTTATTAGTAATCATGGTGTGTCCTTTAAATATATGCTTTAGAAAACAAACAGTAGTATTTGCAAACAAGTAGCAATGCTGCTTCCAGGAGACGAGGGCTACATGTGAATCCATGAGATTCAGTTCTCTGCTCACCGCAGACTTCCCGCACAACACCGGTGAGGCCACACAATTTCTCTGCACCTCTGTTGCATGAGAACAAACATTTTCCCACCTCTTTGCTCCCTCCATTTCAAGTGATTGTTGGGTGACAGAAGATGCCTCACCATGTACTTGTGTACAAGTTGGAGCACTTGCAGCTGAGTACGGTGAGGCACAATTGTAATGAGTTTTCTCCAAAAAGAAGCTCCAGCAACATAACCTTTAACTCTAGTGGGAGAAATGCAGCTTTCCTCATAAAATACACATATTAAAAAAAAGAAGGGGGAGAGAGGGAATAGATCTTACAGCCTTGACTCCATATGCACTTTTTCTTTACTCACAACTACAAGTTTAAGCTGAAGCAGAGAATTAAAATGTTTGATCCAGGACGATGGGTGCTTTTGATTGCCAACTAGTGAAAGCTGAAAGGAACCTTTTAAATTGTGCCTAGAATCCACCTTCCGAGATGGAAACAGACTGAAAACATGTTTGTTTATTTAGGAATTAAAAACATTCATAAAACAAGTAGCTGCTTTTTTTAAATGTATGTTTCCACCTTCCCCCCAAAAGAAAACAGAAGCCTCTTCTTCACTGCCTTATACCAGCAATCTCCACAGCAGTCATGCTCCCTGACAGCAGCTGTGCAGCAAACTGAGTCCCTCTGAAAAACAACGTGGATTTGTCTGAATAAGACATTTATCCTTCAAAGGCCAGGGCAGCAGAGCGCCTGCCTTGGAAAAGCCAACAGATCAATTCTGCTTAACCCCTGAACTCTGAATCCTTATTACAACCTTTCGCAGGTTCCGAGGGGTAAAACCACCCCTAAACAAAACAATAACAAAGTCTGCCATACAGTAAAAGGATGAAGTGGAAGAAATATGTTAAAGTAACAGCTGTAAGGGGCTATTGCCTGACCTCCTGAGATGCAGAGCCCCGGTTTCTGCAGCGCACCATGTGCTGCATTAGCTTCAGCCCCAAAGTAAGGTCTCACTCATACTGGGAGTAATTGCTCCCCTAACAGCATGTGACAGCCCAGAAATGCCCAGGATCGGTACTGACACATTTCTATTCTGGTCTAATGTATAAAGTGAATAATTTCCCTACATAAAATGGTAGCTCTTAAAGGTGCAGTACATCCACATATCTGAACCTAAATTTAATCTGTTATAAATCAGTGTAAGAGAGGGATTACAGGACTGCAGGGATAATTTCTGCTTCCCTGGCTGTTGGTGTATTGTGTTTCTGGATGTATTTACTGTACTGCTGAACAGAAATTTGGAGAGGATTTACAATCAAGAAGAAAGGCAAACAAAATACAAAGTATTTCAGCGCTGTTCTGATATAACTGCTGTCAACATTGCTAGTAACTCTTCTGAAGTTAATAGAATTGTATGTATTTTATTTTGTCTGAAGGAGCATAAGGTCCTTCTACAATTTTTCGATCTTGAATTCCTTCCCCTTATCTCACACACCGGTGTGCTGCTTACCTGCTGCCCCAAAAGAAACAGTAGGATCATGCACTGGATTAAACCACATGTTCCATCAGTTAAACAAATGGGTCGATTACAACTCAATTCTCTACGTGCTTTCTGACAAAAATGAATACAGAAGTATCCACATATTTTTCAAATTACCGATGTTCAAACCTATGACCCCAGGGCTTGCTACACTTGCTCCTGCTAAACAGTTAGCATCAATTATTTTCTTAATTGGCTGTGTCCAAAGAGGGACTACAATAGCCTCTTATGAAGACCATGGCATTTTTTGTAGCTATTGGAAAGCACTATGGTGTGTCATTTCTTTTGCCATTTGCTAGCTACTGTAAATAAAATATTCTGAAATTACAGTTGAGTAATTCTGCAGAATTTCATGCAAGGGGCCTGCTTGTCACCTTCCCTTCAACTATGTGACATTATTTCTACAATTGCTCACCCAGAATCCTCCTCCATTCCACAAAGTGACCCTGCATTTTGCTACATTTTTATTCTTGTCATCTTTGCCCCTCCTTCAAGTCAAAACAGAGTCACAGATATCAAGACTGGGCTTTATAATCACCTAAACTAATGCTTACACACAGGAAGTGCTGACAGAAGCACATGGGGGAGGTAATGATTCCTGATTGTGTTAGCGTCCTGCTTCTGATGTAATGGAATAGCTTTCGGTAGCAATACAGATGGGCATTTCCAACATTTTGATACATGCAGAATTCCCAGCCCAGCAGCTGGAAAGCCTTTGCTCAGCAATCCTCACGCATCCCCATGCAAGGGCTTTGGCCACCAGCGTAACTTCATGGCAAACACCAGCAGCACCTACAGCCCTCTGACAGACAGGTTAGCTCAGGTAACAGCACACTGAGTTTAGCCACCGCTTTCACCACGACTGACAACAGAGGGACCACGGGCAGCACTGCTGAGCTCTGGGGAAGAGGCACCGTCCTTAAGGTGGGGACTCCAGAGATGATCTGAGCACCACACTTGTGCTGCACTGGGCAGCATGTCTGCAGCAAATGGGAATGTGCCCGTCACCTTGGGCTAACGAGCCTGGCTGACTGTCACAGTGAAGGCTCTAACATGGGTTGCAAAAGTATGTCCATAGCACTGGGAAATTACTTGGGTACTTGCAGCTCATGTTTGTCTTCGGCAATCGCACTTCTCACTGCCGTGTGACCAGGCTTAACAGTGGTGAGGAAGTAAGAAAAAATTAGTTGGGTAATCTTGGGTTTCTGCACCACAGTGTGGAACCGGGATGGGAATATAGAAACAAACAGGATACTGAGAACACACCGTGCAGGATCCAGTTGTGAATGCTCCATAATCTAAGTTCTAAGTGTCATGACTTTGGAATGAACTTCCCTCCCCCAGTGTTTAGCTACAAAGTGTTTGAGTAAAGAATGCTAAATTACATGCAAGTCACATTAAGAACAATCAGTCTCATGTAATAGGGAATCTAATAGTTCATAAATGAGATGCAAATTCATTTTTACGGGTGCACTATAATAAGTCAATTATTTCAGAGCTCTTCAATTATGCAGTTTCAAAAAACTGAATTGCTTTAATTTTTTTTTTTTTTTTAAGAAGCTTTAGGTTTTTCCATAGCTTACAAGGAAAAGAAAACATATCTGCCTTGCAAACAACATTAAAAAAAAAAAACAACCCCACAAAACATTATGCCAAGTTGCAAGCAGGAGCAATACAAACATAAAAGAATAAGCCAGCTGGCAAACCACAAACATAGCAGACATGCAGACTACGGACCTCTGTGTTCCCACCAATTACAGACATTCAGGAGCCCATCCTACAGCACGCTGGGATGAGTACCACAATGTGCTAGATTAGCATCAGGGTATCTCAAGAGCAGCACTGATTTACCATGCCTGCAGACAGTAATGTCATTGCAACTCGATGGCAATGTCTTACCACCATCAAAATGGCCCTTTGTGACTTTTGGCACTCAAATCCCCAAAAGATATGTTTCTCCTTTGGAAAAAGAATCAACGCTGAGCTGTTCTTCCTGACCCCCCCTGCACTGTTGATCTTCCAAGAAACTGGGGACAGGAGAATGTAGGTGTTGGTTTGGTTAAAAAAAAAAAAAAAAAGACTAATTGAAAAGATTATGTAAAGGCAGAACCATTCTCATCTGTGCACTGTGTGCAAAAAAATGAAATAGTGCAAGAACCTAGCCAGATGCTCTCTGACCTGTATGGTAACACAAAATGCAACCTGCACCAATTCAGCCCTAAGTTTGACTTAATGTTTTTTTCAAAGTCAAGCCCCATTTGGAGAAATTTTGCAAAATGAAGGCAAACCCACTGCCTTCCAATGGGTGACACAATTTCACTGAAATCTTTGTTTCTGCAATTTTATTGCTGATGATTACTTACAAGGAAACAAAAGCAAAACCAGTTCTGAACCAGAAATCACATGAAGGAGCAAACCTCTCTTTACAGTTTCATGCCTTTTTAAGGCTTTTGCTGGACTGATTGCTATATTCAATGTTGTTCTCCAGGGCACCTCACTACTGAACCTTGGCAGCTGGTGAGACATGGCCTGCTTTTAGTCTGTGATTTTCAACTGTGACAAAATAGTTAGAATACTATATGGGCAATTCCTATCTCTTATACAACCCTTTTTTACTCACAGAGCCACAAAACACTTTACAGGGGCGGATCACAAAGAAATTGAAAAGTCACAGTTGTTTAGGTCTTGGCCACACAACAACAATGAACTTAGTCTTAACATAATTGTAATGTGCAGTGCTGGCCTCCATTTCTGCTACTCGCCATCCTTCTTTATGCTGTTATTATTACTCATATTGTGGCCTCAAGAACAAGGAATTTTGAAAAACTGTTAATACAGAACTCAGGCACTTTCCCAGCGAGGCTATAAAGTGCTGGATTCCTGCCCAATCTTTCTCATTACCATTTAACCTTTTTCCACACAGCAAATGCACATACATTAACTGAGGAAAGGACTTCCCTTTCTGTATAACCAATAGTTGTATTTTTCAGCCTTTATTTGCAAAGTGTTCGGACCAAATGAAATGTGCAGACAAAAGTAAAAGCGCTATGAGAAATGGCAACTGTAATGTAATGTAATCTGTCCCACTCCCCCGAAGGCTACCAGCCACTGCTGCATGGGCTATGAGGCCAGCTGGGACTCAGGTACACTCAGCGCTGTTTATTTGTCCTGGACTGCCGAGGCTCACCTTCAGGCCTGTTGCCCTTTTGTAGCAAGTGCAATGCTGCTATCCACTGGCCCGAGTCACTTGGCCCCTTGGAAATGCCTTCTGCTGCACCACAGGTATCCCCTCTCTCAGGGATGCCACAACAGGAAAGCAAGAAATACATCCAGAAAAGTTAGGCCACGATTCATACACAGAGGCCATATCCCAGACTAAACCAATTCTTACTGCTGGAAAACTTACACAAGAGTTTAGGCATATATGGTCTGCTTTTCAGATCTGAAACAGAAGTAGCAGACTTGAAATCTGCACTGTGCGATTGCTCTCCCATTGTATTTATTTTTGAAGCACACTATTTCTATTTCAGAATTCAAGGAGACTTACATGTCTTAAGCATATCAGCCAGTCTAGTAAAAGATACTTGGGTATCTTGTTTTAGTGCAACTTTACCACCAAAACTGTTGCATGGGTTTTCCTACCATCGGAGAGATCTCTGTTTAAAGCCCTACAGAGTTACAGGATGCTGAAAAGCAGGACAACTTCTAACTTTTTCCCCCTCTTGTCCATGCCCATTATAAGCCTTCATCAGGTCTGCTACCAGGCCTAGCTGAGCAAGGCTTGGCCTGACATCTCTGCCAAATCTTCCTGGACAGCACATCCCAACAGATCAAGTTTCTGAGTAGCAGCAAAAGAGGCAATAGATTATAACATAGCCTTCTACACTTTAAATTTTCTAGAGGTAATACAGAATTGACATCCAGATTTAGAATTAATTGTTTAGCTTTGAAAATGCTTTTTGACCAAGGCTTAGAACGCATTCCTATCTAAATCCACACGTACTGTTTGCAACTGGAAAATGATCCTTATTTTAACAAAGACCATATTCAAAAAACAGAAATATAAAAAAATGTTGTGAAGTGTCTTACATCTGGATAAGGACATTTGCAACTAGGGACTGCGAAAGACTCAGAGGTAGCTTTTGAGAAGGACATCACTTAGCAGAGCTGTCTTGAAAGCATAGTGTCTGAATCTGCAGCCAGTTGACCTTCTGGGACAGAATAATTTTAATAGTATTCTGGCCTTATAATGCTGTAAACTATATTGCGAATACATACATCAGTCTTGGGTAAGAAGCTTAATAATAAATTAGTTAATTTTTTTTCTTTAGCCAAATGGCAGTGGAAGCCATAGCTTTATTTACAAAAGGTTAAACATTCCTTTAATTGGATTGCTGGCATTTAAGCGTGCAGCAGAACATCCTTCAGCAGTGTCCCTTTTATTTGTGACTGGAGAAGCGCCTAGAGAAATGCCAAGGGAAGATTTCATTTTAATAAAAAAGAGAAGCTTAAGATCCCTTTGGAGGCTTATGTTACATCTCAAAACTACCATGAACTAATGAATTTAATCTAAAAGGTCCCCAACCACAGGACTGAAGAGAAATTGCAACACTGGCGTAGCTTGACCAAGCTGACTTTCTATGCATGTTAGCAGTTGTATCTTTGTGCTTACATTCTGTTATGAATACAAACACACACATCTAAAGTTTTTAGTCATTTAAAAGATATTTTTAAATGAGAAATATGGTTGCCCTACAGCATCCTAAAGACAGTTCAAAGAACCATTTGTGCCAGAGACTTGCACATAAGTAGAGCAAAAGGAAAACCCACAGTCCCTTCTCCCCTGAGTCAGTGCTTTGGAAAAAATTACATGCCAAAAATTGTACTGCCTGGAAGAAAAATAGCCCCTTGTTGGCTCATATTGGGGTCAAGCTGAGGACCCAATTCTGCATGGTGCTGGAAGCTGAGTGCACTCAGCACTACTAGGCTGAGTTATTATCTCACAGTTATTATATGCACAGTGTGGAAGTCTCCTGGGAGAGTGGCTAATGTACATTTTGCCTCCCTAGAAAGTAGGGTGGGAATTTATGAGAAAAGAAAATAGGCTCTATAAATTACACAAAGGACCTTTAAATAGAGGTATAGGTTTCATTACTGGAGCATGTTACTGGATGGTCAAAATTAAAAACAGCTTCTAGAAAGTGGATTGCATTTAACTTTCCATTTGGGGAAAAAGAAAAAGATAAACAATTTCAAACACAGCCTCAATTAACTGGGCAAGTTAAAGTATGATGCCAAGTTTGCATTGACACAGTAAGTGACCAACATGTAAGTTATCATCCATCAGGTACCTCTACTTTAACATTTAATTTTGCTTTCTAAAATGTGATAATTAGAACATTGCCTTAATGCTATGATGGATTTGAAAGCCAGAATCTACCTATTTTACTAATACCTTAGAGAGTATGAGTCTCTAATGCTTGTACAATGGTTGAACTCCAATAAGCTGCAGCTGAAAAGCCGTAAGAGAGAAGTAGTACCGCTGGAGAATGTGAACAAGGAAAATCCTACCCCAAGCCTTTCCTAACTCTGCCAGGATAAAGCACAGCAGCCAGCCTTCCCCACCTACAGACCATCCCAAAGTCTTGCACTCATGAAATCTCTAATCCCATCACGCCCACCTCACGAGGCAGGATTCTCCAGAGACCAAGTTTTGCCCCTTACTGTACCTACAGTCTTAAGTATTTCAACATAAAGAACAGCAGTAGTTTGGGATGTGCCAGCTCTTTTCTCACCAGATACCTGTGTTCCCAACAAGCACCAAACAATGCAGGAGGAACTTTCCTATCGTAGAGATTTCCAATGTTGCTTTACTGTTTAAAGTCACCCCTCCCAGTGCTTAGCTGTGACACTCCCATATAATGGAAAAGCGAGTATTATGCCTTTGTGGTGCTACAGAAAAGATGGAGAAATAACTATGAATACTCTAACAATCCAGAAACCAGGAAGTATATCAAAAGAATCCACAATTGCATTAAAGCAATAGGTCATTATTTTCAAGTCACTAATACAATTTTTAGAAATTTGCAGTTGGCAACCCTGAACTTTCCAATTCTATCATCATACTTGAAAAGAGAAGTCTCACCAGTCCCAAAAATCAAGATGCAGGTTTCTTTCCACCACATACCTTCAAATAGAGCTGGTGGAACTCAGATATTCTTGGAGTGGAAGAATCCAAATTCGAACAGAACACTTAGCATTCATGTGCCTATTCCATCACACTGCCATTTGAAAAGATATCCAGAAAAGGGAAAAAAAATACTTCCGTTTTTAAAAATTTTGAATGGTGTTTCACTACAAAATGTCAATTGTTTTTAATCATGGATACAATATTTAAAACTACTGAAGGCAAAAATAAAATGTCTCATTTAAGGTTAGGCAAAGCATTCATTCAGCCTCAAAAACAATTTTTTCCCTTAATTGTTTTGTTTTCTTAATTATTCTAAATCAACCCTTCTGGTTTGATCTGGAACAAAAACAAATCTTTAACAAGACACTTATTCATGCAGGGTTTATCCTCCTGTCCAGCTGTAATTCCATGTCCAGCTCATGGAAAGTGGAAGATTCCTTCTTGTGGGACAAAGTCAGTGAGAAAAAAAAAAAACAAAAAACCAAACCCTGGCAATATCAGCTTCAGTTTCTTCTATTCTGTAGCTACATATTTGTCCTTTGAGTCATGATTATTTGATTCTAGTCACCATACTCTGTACTGGATTTTTACATTTAATGAGGTTGCAGGCTGCTGCTTTTCACTATTATCCTTAATCAAGTTTTATTGATTACTGGGACACAGCATCAATGTAGAGAACTTTACAAACAAATGAAAAAGCTGCCCAGAAGCTACTGGTAAGCTTTTTGTGTTCTAGAAAAAAAACACCCAATGTTAAAAAATAATGTCATTGCCTCTCCCATTCAATCCTCTGTACTCCTTGCTGTGTACTCCCTGCAAGATATTCCAATGATCCTGTGCTATATTGTAACCCTGTAATCCCCACGTTCCCTTGCTGAAAATCTGCTTGATGTGGAGAGACTGAACGTGCATGTATGCAGATGCTGAGCAAAGAGCTAGAGGCAGGAGGATCGCTCATTCTCAATTTGATGTGGGCAGGTAAAAAAAACATGTTATCTCATACAGCCTCTCTCCCGCTCAGACAGAAGGAAACCTGCAGAGGGCTGAAGGAAAGGTTGGTGAAGCACAAGGGTTATTTATCTTGCAGTTATCTATAACCAACTCAATCACCTAAGAGTTAATAGCACAGAAATCACCTGGCCAGGTACTATCATAGGTAACATGCTTGCATAAAATCAACAAATCATAAAAAGTGACCAGTTATTCTCATTATGGGGGATTAAACTAAATTTATTTAGTATTCTACATTAAATCCCATGGGTTAAATCAGATAAATTATAAATCCTTCATGAATGCAGCATATGTATTACCAAGGTAATGCGAGAACAGAAAATAAGAGAATTGGGGAATTTAAGGTACACAATATAGTTGTGCCTGAGGGATCGAGCTAATTAAAAAAATCTCTTCTAGTTCTTAAATGTTCATTATTATTTAGAATGGATGTCTGAATGAAAGCAGGGTGACAGCAGTGACCCATACTGACACAGGCATTTCCATGAACAGTGTTGTGAAAGGAAATGAGTTTGTTTGCAAGCCAGGATCCCATTAAACACTGCAACCTGTTAAGATACAGGTTCTATCTCATATTATCACACCATTCTTCAAACTCTTCCCATTATTTTGTAGGTATAAATTGCAATTTCCCAAGACAGTTCAAAGTAACCAAAGAGTTACTGCTACTCTACCTCTACCACTTTCAACTCTCCTCTTTATTGCTAAGGATTACTTTTGCCATGGGATATTCTGTGCCTTGTAAAAACATCCTTCAAAGAAAGCATGGTTGAACTGTTGATTCCTTGATCATAAGATTCCCTACTACATTGCATAAGATTAATGACTAACCATTTTCTATGAAGAACAAACATATAATAAAGGGTTGTCTGCACAGGGTAGAAAAAAACTTCCTTAATTTCATGTAATTTCTGTCTCTCTCATGCCATGAAGGAAATGGATCTCTCCCTGTGCACTTCAGAGCTACACAATTAATAGTCAAGAAAGGAAAACCTAACTCTAAATTTCTCCTTCATGCAATTACAATGATCTAAAAAGGGTAATCATATCTATGCAGTTGAGAATGACCAATCATTACAGGAGAAAAAGTAGACAGATTTAAACAAATAAACCAACTCTACCACAAACTTAAGTGCATGTTAAATGTACCAAAATCCGTGTCATTATCTTGATTATTTCATCTACTTCTACCCCCTTTCTTAAGCTTCTGGTTGTTGTTCTGAAGAAAAGAAAATGCTTTTATTCTGTATGGCTTGCAGATTGTAGGTACCATGCGTTCCTTTTTACGACACTGTTGGATGGTGATGATGTTACCCAAAGAGAGACACAGGTAAAGAGAAACTGGCTGGTACGGCTGGTACTCCCATACTTCAGACAGCAGTTTACATGGACGTGCCAGCCTAGATTTAAACTACAGTGTGAGAAAGCACTTGTGGAAGACAGAGCAACATAGAGCTCCCCGCCACTACAAACCTGGCGCTGAGCGAACAACCAGCGCTGAGCCCTGTGTATGCAGTGTAGCCCTGCAAGGTACCCAAGCCCAGATCCATCAGTGTAAGCCTACAGCCATGCTTCTTCTGGGTACATAGACGGGCTTAGAAATCTGAGAAGGCAGCAGATCGTGTGTGGTTTTGAGACCACTGCAGTCTTCAAAGGTCTTGTTCTATACTTGGATGTCTTATAATTAGGGACTACGCAGCACTGCAAGCTAAGAGCATCTCGCTCACAGTTTTGCATTACCTGGTTATACAGGTCCTGATCCTTTCCTGGAGCTCCCCAGTGCTTCTGCAGTGGTATGTCTGAGTTCCATTAAATGGGGGATATTTTTTAGCTGTCCACATCATGAGAGACAGCAAGGCAGAGCTTAGTCAGGCATGGACTCTGAGTGTTTTCCAGCTGGTACCACTCATGCTCAGCACTAGATTATTTTGTTACATTTCTCTGCCCTTTGTTACTCTTTGTTCAGAGAGGGTGGGATGGAATTTACTGTATCTTTAAACTGTCATTTAGTGATACAGCTGCAATGCTCCCATGCTTATCTTCTGGTTTGCAGCTTTTTTTTTTTCTGCTTTGTTTTTTCTACAATGTACATATATTAGTAGCTTTCTCTTGAATTTGCTTTTTTTATGTGTGCATTAATTCCTAAATTACAATGTGTCATATCCTTGCAACTTCTCATGAATGTCTTTGTAACTATGATATTTTATGGCAATTTAACTGTGGAGATTACAAATAAAATTATCAGCTAAAACCAGAATGATTAGTAAACCAAGATAAATGCTGTAAATTAATCATCATTTCATACATTGTACCAAGGTTTTAAATTTTCACGTTAATATAGCAGATGCAAATTGTTGAGGTGAAAATAGTTGTAGCAATTGTAACTATACAAAATATCAGTCCTTAAACACAAACAAAACAGAGATTGGAAATTTTTAGCTAACCTTTCAGTCACACATACCTTCAAAGAACAATATCCTTTTTTAGCAGATACTTGCCAAATCGCCACACAACAGTTGTTCTGTCAGTTCCTATTCTTTGATTTTCCGGTTGATGTGTCGAGGAGCATACTAATGACACAGAACGCACTGCAGCCACTGCTTCCTTTGGTTGGATTTGAAAGAGTAAAACTCACTTGTCTGCAAGCCGTGTTGGGGCAGGACACACTGTTCCTTTCGAGTTCACACAGCATTTCACACAAGGGACAGGTCCTCATTTAAGAAAAGGGCCTTAGATGCAAAGAGAACGTTTTCTTCTGCAAAATGATCGAGGGAAATCTTTTAATATTAAAAGTAACAAACGTGTACCCTGACACCCTCTAACATGAAACACGCACACAAACATATTCCTCCCATGTCCAAATACAGAAGCACCCACACTCCCTCCACATGTTAAATTATACAGCATTGGCTCAGCTAGACAGAAAATGTGCAGGGTTACTCCCAGACAAAGATTAATCTTTCTTTGATATATTCAATACTTCACATGCTCCACATTATCTGGTGAGTATATATGCCTTGCCTTCAAGAATGTGATGTACTATGCCATACATCATCGTCTAATTTATTGAGTGCACCTCTGCTGCATGCACTGTACATCCCTGCCCAGGGTCAGGATCACATGCCAATCTTCAGTCTTGCTTTTCCCAGCCCTGGGACTCCTCCAAGTGCCAATACTGCCATGGTCTGTACAGCCAGCTCTGCTCACACTGCTCACCTGCATAGTCCAACACTGCTTTTTTTCAGAGCAGGTGTACAATCAGCATAAGGCTGAACCAGAAACAATCTATGACACTCATTAAAAGCAATATGCTGGGGAAACTGCTAAGTAATAGGAAAGATGGCACCCCAGCAGGAGCCACTGGAACAAGCAAAGCACCTGGATCTACATGCTCAGACACTGGCACCCAAACGCAGACTCTCCTGGCTTTATTTTACAGAACAAATATCTAGCTGGGGGAGTTGAGTTTTCCATTTGCCACTCTCACCTACTTGTATGACAGCTGTCTTTTAAAGATGAGGAAGTTGAGAGACAGAAAGATGACCCCGACTCACCCAAATTAGCTCCGTCTTCAGAGAGATTTCCATGGAAATGGAGCAGAACGCACTTCTCATTCCTACACCAGATGCTCTCAAGACACCTGCTGTGCCCAGCACTCTTCCAGTGTTGGAGTCACAGGCCAAGAGGTCCTAACAGCCTATGTGGTTAGAAATGGGAGGAGAGAAAAATGAACAGATATAAATACAAATTTCTTCTATGTGCAGTTCAGTTTGTTATATCCAAGACCTGGGGCTTCTGCAGAGAAGCAGCCTGAAGTAATGTCTTACAGTTCTTTGCTATAACCACAGAACAATTTGTCTTGTGTCAGGTAATGGACATAATGCGTAATGGCGTGATTAAAAAGACAAACCCCACATTTCATAGATACGGTGTACATACGAGCATCGTCATCTACAGCTGCACTTAAATGGAAGCATGCTGCATAAATATTGATACTTGCTGTGATTAATATTGCTATTTATATTAGCAATGAATTGGGTTCACATAAAAATAATTAGCACAGCATGCCTGGGTATTATTTGCTCCTAATTAGATCACAGTTCATTTCACCAACAGCAATGTGTCACCAAGTCAATAACAACCAATGATTAATACACAGAATGTATTACCTTAAAATAATACCCTGCGTAACTCCCTGTGTTATGATGGAATACAATTAGGAAGTCCCTGGATAACTGCTTCAGGTGAGTTCATGACTGGAGTTACTAATACCAACATAAACTGCAAATGCAAGGATAAAGAAAAGGTGTTACTCAGCATTTTTGTTTGTTCATTTTCCTGCATTTCATTCTTTTTTCCATTATTTCCTTTCAGATATCAAAAGCCAAGGGTGACTAGGCACACCAAAGCATCAGCACCGCCATTCTGCAACTTGTCACCCCCAGCAAACCTACCACTCACTCTAGGAGCAAGTCAGGGTCATTCAAATTACCCCATTACGGAGCAACCAGAGCCCCTCCATCTTCACCTGAGAGGTCTAGATACACTCTTGGAAAACACCTCGCAGAACAGACAGACTCAGGCGATTACGTCCCAATCACACCACCCAGGCAGCAGCATAAATATAACAAATATGTAATAAACCCAGCCAACAAAATCATCCCCAGAGTCCGCCTCCCACATCTGCCCAGCCTCACTCATCTCCCAACTCCCTTGAGCAAGTCATTTAACCACTCTCTTTGCCATCTGGAAAGCTGGGACATTGCCGCTGCTACAGTACTCACAGGCTATCAGGAGACTTTGTTTACTGGAGTTTGTGATGAAAACTGAGATTTTGGGATGAAATGAGTTGTTATGGGCTCTATTCTGCAAGATGCTGGCTCTGGCCTGGATCCAACAAAGCACTTAAGCACTTGGTTATCCCTTAAAAAAGTAGAACAACTTTTCCACTAACTGTATCACAGAAAATATATTCAAAGGAGCTTAAAAAATAGCTTGGATGAAATAGGGCAATTTAATACAAGTGCTGATTCCAAGGCACAAGAAGAATGGTTTCATGTTGTTCTCAAGAGCAGTCTTTTCACTTTTGGCTTCTGATGGCACCTGCAACATTTAAACAGATGAAAGTGGCCACGTGTCAAAGTTGGAATCGAAAACTTTGACAGATAAAGATTCACAGATCGTTTTAAGACAGCAAATACAAACTTCTCTTTGCTCATCATTTATTAGTTAAGACAAACTTGGATGTAAGTTAATACTTCTTGCCAATATCTTTCAAACATACAGCCAGCTAACGAATACTAAATATCCCGCTGTATATTGCACACCCATAAATCAACCCAGCCAGTATTAACATACTTAGCATCTTTATGGTGTGCTACTGCCCCCATGTGTAATAAACATTCCTAACAGTAATCCTAGAACTGAAAATCCTATCTTGGTTTTCATTATTGCAGAGCTAGTGGAGTGTCACAGATAAAATATCCTGGTTCCCTGCAGCTGAAAAACCAAATGAAAAATCAGGTGAAAATTTTAGCGCAGGGATGTCTGACTTTTTCTTAACCTGTTAATCACAGGACAGCACTGTCCCTTCTCATTTATTCTGTAACAACTTCATACATCTCAGACATTTGTAACAATCTTGTTGCAACATAGAAAACAATGGATCTTGAGACACTGGGGGTGAGATTTTTTCAGAGCAGTTCAACTCTTACTTAGGTAAAAAAATAATCAAAATTCTAAAGTTTTCAGTACACTAACTGAAGTGCTTTTGAAAAATTTATCTGGGTGTGTTACTCAACACTTTATAAAGAGCAGGTCTCTCTGGAAAAAATGAGCTTTTAAACATGATGCTGAGCATCATGCAGAGCCTGGCAGAGCTCTAGAAATACCTTAGTGATGGGTACAAATACCCAATAGAAAACATACAACTCATCACAGAAGTGGCAGAAACTCTCAGCTCTGATCAACCTCTGTGTAGCAAAGGTTTCTCTCCAAGCAGAAAACAAAACCAGTTTCCTGTCCTGACAGACTTTTCAGCTGCTCACCCAGCAATCTCCATCTGCAGACACAGCTAAAAGTAAAAATCCAGCCAAAGTCAAGGAATAAAAAAAACCTCAAGGAAAAAAATGACCAGGTCAATAATTTCATTTTTATTTCAACCAAAACCAATACTTCTAGCCTTAAATGTTGATAATAATGTCAAATAACAACAAAGAAGCCCACTTTGTTATTTTGAAAATGTTAAAATAGAGCATACTGAAATTAATCAAAAAAGGAAATTACTGCCAAAAATCCACTACCTTCTTTTGCCTACAAATCCAGTTTTATCATCAGCAGTTTTTGATTAAAAACAACATAATGGCAAAAATTCTCAACAGCTGTACTTGGTACCTTGAGAAATGAGCTACTCAGCAAGTATTTAATTTAATTTACGAGAAGAAAGATGAAGTGGCTAAAATTTGCTTCTCTTACTTTCTAAACACCTATTTCTCCCACCTAATGTAAATGAATGCAGACCCCATGCTCCCATGCCTGCCTCAGCTCTGCTGCCGATGCCAGTCTCAGCAGGCTTGTTCCCAGCACTGGCCTTGCAAACCAAAGGGCAAAGGGGACCCGGACACTTCCCATATTTAGAGCATCGCCTGGCTCCTACTGCTGGGAGATTGGCACAAGCCATGTGCCAAACATGGTTTGTGCCAATCTCCCAGGTGCAGTCCCATTTTCAACATATTTTTAATGAGTTGGTAAGCAGCAGAGCAGAGTACAGCAGCTGTCCTCTTCCCCCAGATTCCCAGGATTTAAGAGCATGAACTGCCATCACTGGAGCTGAAGCTTTGCTGTTGAGGTTATCACTCTGGCTGACTGCACATACTAGATCAGCCAAGGCAGCACCACTGTGCAAGGGCAAGTGTTTGACAAGTCCCTGTGCCCCTGATTTTTCTCAGGACACAGGATGACCCATCTCTTATTCCCAAATCACAAGAACTTGCCTTTTTTCCAGCAGAAGATGGGGACTGAGGAATCCTCTGTTTGCATTTGTGATCCTTTTCAAAAAGGAATCAGACCACTTGCACTATCTTTCAATTGAGTCCAGAGAGCCCTGGGCACCTATGGCTCATTTTAAGAGAGCCACCAAAACAACTAAGAAAATGAAAGTTTCTTTACCCACAGGCTGTAGAGTAACTTGCACCTACACAGGAAAGCTTTTAGAGGTTACACTAGAAAAGCATGAAAAGCATTATTCTACTAAAAGAGTCCCATATCCTCAGTTCAGGCCATATGGGAAGGTCTTTAACAGTCACTATAACTGAGTGCTTCAGTGTCAGTACTCTGACAGCAAGCCTCCCAAGCTGGGCCTCTGGAAATACTTCAGTAACTACTATATTTGGAGTTAATACTACTCAAATTGATGTTGCAGCTATTCTGCAGGGGAATACAGAGTGTGAGCCCCAGACAGGTTACACCAGAAACGGTTGTGAGACTCACTGCCAGCTCACCACCACCCTCCAGACTGTTTTGACTTGCAATAGACCAAAGGAAACAAGGGTTGGTCCCAGCTTCAGATGTCCTATTGCTTATGTCAAAGGCATAAAAGACATGGAAAACAGGTACACTTTAAATCTCCAAAACAGAATCCCATCTTCTGGCCAGCCCTAACCTTAGGTATGTGGTATCTATCTCAGATGGCAATGGACTTCTCCGTGCCCTTTCCAACTAGCAGAAATATTGCTCTATATTCCCATTTCACTCGTAGACTCTATCTTTCAAGATTAGTTAACCCTTTCGTCGCAAGATTAACTTCCCAATGAAAAGTACACACCTAGAGAGAGTCAAAGTGATAATGAAGACCAACGCATCTGCCAGATAGAAGTAGCTGCACGATGAAGCCTGATGGATCGCTGCAGAACATTTCAGGGTATTCCATCCACTGCCTCCATCATTCAGACACACACATAGCAGGGAAGACAGATGATATATGGTTACACAGAGAACTTTATTAACACATTCAGGTTTATGAAAATATGCAGGCTAAGCTTTCTCAGTTTTCTTTTTTTTTTAAATAAGGTATTTTCCACTAACAAAACTGATTTTTAAGTATGGAACAGTCATTTGCCAGGTTTTCAAAGCCATCTGTTTTCAAAGCCTACCTTCCTTGTTGTTTACCACAGGCTGTCTATCTGTTTTAACAACCTCCACTGGGATTTCACATACCTCATTATGCAAAATCACTACTTATGCATTCACTCCACCACTTGTCTAACTAATCTGCACTCATAACACCTTCCGTAGAAGATGCAGCATCCCTCTTCAGAGGCTGCAGATCAAAAACAATAGTAGCTGGTGTCATAGCAAGACAAAACATAGCCTCCTGTGTATTACTGTTGTGATACAGGCCTAATCCAAGACTGCTTAGAGCTGCTGAAGTATAATAAAAAAATACCATATCACAAGAGATTTTGCATCATATGCAAGATAAAAAGCATCTATTTTTAATGTTGAGACTTAGGCTTTTCTTCGTCAAGAGGATTCTAAGTATTTTGGTCTCCCAATCCTCATCACTGGCAATCTGATGAGCACCCTCAAACTCTTCTGACGTTCCTCAGGACCTACTGTTCGGTTCATCCCAGGCACCACATGCTTTTCTTGCCAGCTTTCCATTTGTACCAGACAGCCCTAACATCTGACGGAGCTTAAGCTGCTGTTTACAGCCTCCCCTCTGCCTCCCACTCCACCCTCCCTCCAGATATGTTCATATAATCAGCGGATCATTGACAACAATAGACCTTCCGAACTGCTCAAGTCTATCGTGTCAAGGCCTGCTTGGGGACCCTTTAA
This sequence comes from Harpia harpyja, assembly GCF_026419915.1. Taxonomy (NCBI): domain Eukaryota; kingdom Metazoa; phylum Chordata; class Aves; order Accipitriformes; family Accipitridae; genus Harpia; species Harpia harpyja. The sequence goes on along the minus strand of NC_068951.1, from coordinate 10,487,323 downwards.
CCATACATCATTGATACAATCCATCACATTAAGAGCTTGCTGGGGGATGCTTTAATTCACGGATTATTAACACAATAGACTATAATGTCCGGTACCATTATGGCTGTCTGTGTCACAGAACATCCTCAGGTAGGTTAAAAACCAGAGAGAGAGAAAAGAGAGGAAAATAAATTCTCTCTACTGGCGTATTAGATCCACTGTATATAGTATTCTCCAAATAATTTTTAAAAATCAGAATTTATTAACATTATTTTCTTAAAAATAATTCAATAGCTCATCTTCCTTGGAAAATATGGCTACTATATCTATTTGTCTGTATATTGCAAAATTTGAGAGCTAAATTTAAATGTAAAACTTGCCATTCTTACATCTTTAAAACATCACGGCTGCAATGACACTGCTATGCTAAGATTTAACTCTAAAATTCAAAAGACAAAGTGACTTTAAATGATGTTTATTTTACATGTGGAAGCAAGGGGAATTCCTGTTGAGCAAAGCACAAGAGATTGAAGCTAGCAACAGAAAAAAGTGAAATTTCATGGTTGAGTTATGATTTCTCAGAAAAAATATAATACATCAGTCCTATAAAAAACTTTTCATCTATGAAACTGGAAGCATTTTCTGTGTGAGGTAAGCATCACATCACTATCCCATTTCACACATGAGAAAACAAGAGATTGGAAATAAAATGAGGGGGTGGACCTTTCCAAAATGTGGACATCCAGTCCTGGCTGCACCTGAACCATGTGCAAACATCACAGCCCTCCACCCTGCTGCCCTTAGCTCCATTCCTTATCCCAGGATGCTATTGCATCAGAGTCTCAAAGCACTCCTTGGGGTCACTCCTTTTGCATAACACAGCAGCAGCAACGTGTTCCAGGATCAGGGGCTTCCAGGTTGAAGCCTCACTACACAGGGTGGCAAAGGTGGTAGAAGAGAAGCTGCCTGCTTAGACAGTCGTTGGCAGCAAAACGGAGGCAGAAAACAAGAGCGTGCTGGAGTTGGTTTTAACAGCCGTTTTGGGAACTGGCTATGATTTTACCTAAAAATGCATCCAGCAGGGCCCAGACAGCATTGCCACAAATCTGTCAACACCTCGTAGCAGCCTTGGTCCCCCTGAAATCAAAATGGGCTTTTGTGGAGTGACTGCTCATGGAGTGAGACTCCAGAAGAGAACTACCTGTCATGTCCATGCTCATATCTTGTAGCATGACAGAAACAAACCAGAATCGGTATGTGTATTTCTTTGTGTCTTTGTTTTCCTTAGACACAAAATTGAAATCATCCTAATCACTCACTGTTGCAAACCATTTTATGGTTAAATATGCTTTTATTTATAACACCCTTTATATTGGGAAAGATTGAATTTATATAGCTGCATTAGCATTTTTAGATTCTATGTAAGAAAAAAAGATCCACTTAAACCTTTTATTTGGAAACACTAATTAAATTTGTATACACCTGTATTATACTTCTCCACTATAGCATAAATTACTGTTTCTTTTCCCTGCATTTGCTTTACTTGGCTGGTCTATTGTTCTCCACAGTGGAAGTTCAACAAGTACTTGCATTTTGCTAGGTGAACACCTCTTTTACTGTTGGTTGATACAACTCTGCCAGCACAGATGTTCACGGTAACAACTCTAAATGCTTGATCTGCCTTGTACATTTATGAAATGTGTCAGGCCCATCATTAGGATTAAACACTGTCATGCACTAACATCAGGAGACGGCAGGTATGGATCAGGATTATGTTGGGGTAGCCACTGGATAGACACAAAATAAAGAGCAGGCCTTGCACAAAGTTGTCCAAATGATTTATATGAATGCCAGCTACAAATAGGATCAGATTAACTTTCAGCTTCGGTAAATACTAGTTTCACTGGAACCAAATCCTCTGCTTCTACAGACTGCTAGAAATAGGCTAGCTATCCAAGATGCATTACAATTACAACACTTAAGAATAGTGGTTAGGTGGCCCCAGGGCAAAACCCCATCAGTTTAGATTATGGGTCAGATAGCTAGCACAGACATGTTAAACGTTTGTATTTAAACTAATACACTCTCACAAGGAACAGTTCTATTCTTCACTGCACAGCTGGTCTTCAAAACAGCACAGATCAGCAGAAACCATCTTCACACTGTTCTTAAATATTCCTTTTTAGCTCACTCATGGTGTAATTTAGAAAATTGCTAGAACAGCAATCAGAACTGCATTAAACAAATACAACGGAAGTCAAGCTGCTGGAGACAAACATTATATAAAACAATCATCCTATAAAAAAATGAAATATGTGGTGTCAGGACCTTAGCTCAGCGCTGTCAGAAATGTTAAAACACCACCCAGTGTGACACCATGGGAGGCGGAGCGCACGACTGGGACCCCAGGCATCTCAAACACAGAGGCCATGGCAGGTCCTTAGGGCTCTGACAGAGGTATGCATGCTGCATTGAACAAACTCTCAGAGGTGTACGTATCCAAAAGGCAGCAACTCTTCCTCACGCTGCTAGTTCAATGGTAGAGAGAGACTTCGTGAAGTGTGCAGCACCACACAGCCCATCGCTCCCTTTCGCGTCAGGCCAGATGCTGCTTCTCCCCTGTTCCACACACACTTTTGCTTAAGGCAGAAGCAGGAATAACCAAGTAAGGTGCCAGTCAGCTTAACAGGGTTGCCAGAACCTACCCATTTTGATCATAAAGTGGCCAGAGGAGGGAGGAGTATCCCTCAAAGGTACTGTTGGCACGACAGCAATAGGAACTTTTCTTTTTTTAAGAGTTTAATGTGAGATTCCTCTCAACATTTATTTAACAAGCACTCACTCCCCATTTCCTCTTTGACCTCTAAAGCACTCCTCATTCCAATATTTAAGCAGCACACTAAAACAAAATATCACAGGGTCCAAACTATAGCACAGAAGATGGATATAAATATCTGTCCTTTTGCTTCTAATGGAGCTTGAAATTAACACCACTTTTCAATTTCATCACTATTTTTCAGAGAGTTTAAATTCTTTAGGACAAGGACCACTTCCTCCTCCTCCTAGGTCTGCACAGTGTGAGGCTAAAAAGATGGGTCTTGGCTACTGCCGAGGTGATCAGAGGAGACACAAAGACTGCTTACAAACTACTGCCATAGGAGGAAGCAAAAAGAGTATGCAGGAGATATTTTATATATATTTATAAATAGAAAGATAGTTCTCTGCAGTTTTTAACCATTTCCAAGTAGGGTAATTTCAATACACTACTTAAAATCTTCATTAAATAACCAAGTGGTAAAGATTATGCTATAAAATGCAGTTACTGAGCAAACTCCAAGAGTTAAGATTACAGATGAGCCTTAGAATTAAGTCTGACAACCATTGGGGAGAAACCAGATAAAACATTTTGCCCATTGATGGGTTTATCTTTGGGGCTCTTTTGGCTCCCATGACCACAAGGCCCAACAGCCTCCCAATCCTGGTCTGTACATCCCCATACTCAGCTAGAAGAGCTTCCACTACCATTTTGCAAATGGAAAAACTAGTAAGATTATACTCTGCTACACTGATCCAATCTACAGTAACACTACAACACCTCTCCTACAGCTATCTGCAAAGCACAGGAGATGGAGAAGTTCTCAAAACCCTTAAAGCACGTAGGGAGCTCAAGTCCCATTGAACATCAGCATCTGTGCTCTCAAGTCAGATAACTTGTTTTAGCTACAGGCTTGAAGTGGCTCTTCTCCCCCAAAAAGGTTGCCAAAGCCTCCTCTGCTCCTACAGTTCTCTCGCAGTCAACCTAGTCAATATGATGTAAGCTAGAGAAGACCTACTACTTACACTGTTCCACTTCCCTGCACATTTGGGGCTAGCTTTTCAAAGTCTCAAGGACCTACATCCAAAAGCTTAAAATCCAATCAAAATCTCCTAAGTCAGTATGTTTAAATAAACTAATTTAAAAAATTAGTATTCAGCAATCCTTCTTCCCTGGAAAAGACTAAAACCAGAGAAAATGCTCCCTGATTTCTCTTTGCAAAGCATGTTCAACCAGATCTAAAGACTCCTGGTTACATCGGCATAGGTTAGTTCACAGCAACAAGATATCAGCACTAGTAGGAAGCATTTGCGATTTACTGGAGAAACCTTGCAGCAAAGGGGTGCAGCACACTTGATGTGCTCATTTTTAATACCAATAAACACTCTGGTTTCCTAACAGCCCTTCAGAGTCTTCCGGTGTCAGAAACCTGGCAACAAGACTGAACCTGTGACATGTTCATCTTTAAATCTTGACATCATAGGAATTTATTAATCAGACAGATGTGGGTTTGGATTAAGGTTTTTGCCCCAGTTCAGTTCTAGAAATGAGTGGTTTGAAACTGCCAGCATTAATATAATTGCTTTATTGTGTAGTTTAAATTTGGATTTTGCAGCAAAGTTGCAGAGAATTTAATTGACTCCTTTTATAGCTTAACTCTCAGCTACAACATCAATATTAGAAGAGGAAATGTCATTTCTAATTTAACTTAATTTTTAAAGAACATGTTTCTGTAACCTTTGGTATGTAGTATCTTTTTATTTTAATTGAAAAGCATCTCTTTTAAGTGATAAAGTAGGCTAATATGAAAGCTGATATTCAGTTAACCTATATTTTCAAAGTAAACAAGCCCTTTTTGCATAAATGGAGGCCATCAGTCAGCTTTGGTCTAATTCCTCTGAACTCAAAAGCATTACCCCAGAAAGGAAATAACTAGAAAACGTTTTATGCAGATTTGAACTGGGGCCTTTGTGTAGGCAAAGACAGTTGCTGTCACCACAAACCATGCTACTAGTGCATGGAGTTCTCTTGATTTCAGAGACTGTGGGCATATTTATGATGTTTAAAAAGCCAACGTTCTACCCTGGGATTGGAAGCTATGTGTTAGCTGACTTCGATTAAAATATTTAAGCTTGGGTTTTAAATCATGCTAGCAGCTCAAGCTCAAATTCCTTGCTTCTAAAGTTCTGGACCCATGCGGATATGTAATGCACCGTGATAAAGAACAGGGAAGCAAAATCAGAACATATGTGATTTAAAAGGCACATTGCAACCATTTTAAAACCAATTATCTCTTCTCAAAATACTAAAGAAGGGAGAAAACCTCCCACTCTAAAGCTTAACTGGACTCCATCCAGACCCCTTAGCCCAGGAATTCAAAACATGAATGCTGTCCTTTTTTAAAACGTAAACTTGTTAAGTTTGATTTCTCCTAGCCACATCCTTTGAGTTAAGATGGCGTCCTTAAAAAAGATCTTTAATGAACATAACATGAATAAGTTCACATCAAGTTTTGATGAAAAATACTAGTCTAACCTTTTCTATGCTTTTGCAATTCCTGCCTCTCTCAGTTCCAATTTTCTCTCCTTTATCGCCTTTAAATAAGGTAACCATAGCAATGCTTTTCAACCTTGATGTCTTTTGTTTAGTTTGCTTGAAGACGAAGTCACAACATCATTTTCATCAACAACTCTTATGACAAACTTAATTTCAAGACTAAGACATTATTTCAAGTAAGGTATGAGAGACAGGGGGTTTCCACAGAAAATAATAATTTATCTTTTGCTTTAAAGAAATAGAACATACAGTGTCTGTTAGTACAACATTCTTACCTCAATATTGGAGCTGATTTGAATGCTCCTAAACTTTTTTCAGTCTGCTGACATATATAGACAGTGAATCAGAGTGAGAATTTGAATTCTGTTTTTTGTTAGCAGTTCCTTAATGTCCGTGACAGGACAGAGCTCATAGGGTCACAAAACATACTATACCTGTGTACTTCCCATTTACCAATGGCAACAAGTCAGCAAAAACAAGCTTGGAAGATCAGTATACCCTGGTACAATGACTATAGGGGGTCAAAGGATTTTATTAGCCATTTCAGTGGCTTTGATAAAAATGCAAAAACCACTAGCAGTAACTACATTAAATTTTTTTTTAAAAATTAATTTGGCTGAATTTTTTTAGGAGTGGCATAAGGTGGATCACCTATTAAGTCTCCTTCCACATGGCTCCATGTGCCACACAGAATCTGAGAGGTTTGAGTGAGTCTTGCTTTGACTTGGTCCTGACTACACATACACACTCTTTAAAAATCCATTATGTAACATTCAGTACCTATAATCACAATGTTACTCAAAAATTGCACTCCCAACATAAATTTTGACCAAAAATGTGCTTAACATTCCACCCTACAGTGTGCACCGCACAGCTCAAATGTATCGTGTATTTCCACCACTAATATTTTGGATTAAACTAGAAGAGTGGAAATGTCATCTGGAGGGAAAAAAAAAAAAAGTAATAATATAGAAATCTTTGTTTTATTTGAAAACACCTTGCTGGTTACCTCTGAACTAAAGGTTACCACGGGAATCTATAAACATTCTTCAGTCTTCTTTTTATTCCCTTGAGACTAGATCTGCCCCACCACACAGTCCTTCTGGGTCTCAGATACAGTCCTACACAAGCCGCACCACCACTTCAGTTCTCTACTGATTCACAAACTGGACTCCAACCTACCTCTACTGACCATAACACAGAAACACCTTGTCTTTGACAGAAGCAGGAACGTTACTTTAAACTCTTCCTCTCCTACAGGTGGTATGTTGTTAGGTCATAGAAACACCTACACTGAGATCTAACTTGAGCCATTGTCTTTGAGAAATGCTCATGTACATAAATTAACTTGTGATCAAATGCATGCACACCAGGACCTGAGAATCATTTATAATATTGGGTGTGCCCAAGAAAAAATAATTTTAAGTTAGAGAAGCACTATTTCCAGCATTAATGTTGGAAAGATGGACCCACTGCATGTTTCAGTACTCTTTTCACCTGAAATTATCAATGCTACCACATTATCATTCTGATCTGATCTTTCTACAAAGACTCTTTACTGGCCTCCAGAATATCCCTATTCAGCTGTACTCTTATCCTTCAGACCAGTCACTTCCTTCAGCCGCAGGATTCTTCTACACACTTAGAGGCCTCCTCTCTAATCAGATTACTCATCACAGTGATCTAAAACCCACTGAAAATACCAGGCTTTGTATAGGCTTTGTACAGGCTTTGGATCAGACCACCGCATTGGCAGCAAAACCTATATGATGCATCTGACAGTCTGGACAAAATTTTTGTGTCATTTTCCCAAGGGAAGAGAGATCCAATGGCTCCTTCCAAAGGGATTTGTTTCTCACTCCTCCTAGTAAGATGCTTACTACTGTGTAGGCTGCACAAAATATTTTGCTAAGGCAACTTGCTCTTGCCAGTTGAGACCTGAGTGTTTAATCATAATACACAATCATTCACAATACACACGGGCTGCTACTACATTTTGTAATTGCATGCAAAACACAGAACCCGGCAACTGCAACATTTGTATTGATTTCGCCTTTTCATACAATGTCCCTACTTCTCTCCTGTATGTCACATTGTTACCTTCAAGCGAAAGTGCTAAGTACATTTAACACTGGCAATTCCCCAGGATTTTTTTTTTTTTTAATAAATTAGATTTTCTGCTGTTATAGCCCATTTCTCTCATCTCCCTCCCTCTGGCAACAGCAACTGCAAGTGGAAAGCTGATACACCAAAGCTGGTTTCCTGCAGCAAAGCTCAGTGCCAGCCATTGTTCTAGCAGCATATACCTGCTGAACAGTGTTCACATTCAGTGCTTCTGAATGTTTTCCTTCCCTCCACCGTGACAGCTCTGAACAACCACCCTCTTAAGGTACTCATCAAAACCCCAAAAGCTTTCTGCTGCTGCCACAGTAATCTAATCAACAAGTCAAAGATACAAGCTCTCAGCAAACAACTGAATCTACATACCAGCCTCCCCAGTGTGAAGCAGCTTCCTACCATCTCGTTTTCCCTCTACCTTCTGTTGAAAAATCTTGAGAATCTTGCTTGTGCTGTGGGGATGTTTGTATCTTTCCCCCTCTCTCACTGGTCAAAATCTGGTTTCCTATAAAGAACTGGAAGGATGAAAAGAAAATAAAAGACTGGGGAACTTAGCTCTGCTCCCTCCCTGCCTCTCTGGAGAACCTCAAGAGCATTGATCCTTCAGCGGCAGTGCGTGATTAGTACCTGCATGAGTCCTCTACGTTTTCATACATAGGGGAAAATGTTCTCCCATTTTGCGTCTCTTGCAAGGTTCATTGCTAAATCATGGCCTGGAAGATTGCTTCAGATTGAGGGAAAACAAAACAAAGCAAAAAACCCATGCTTTGTCCCTGAGAATAACGTGGATAGCACAGTGTGCCTGCAAAAGGCATCACCAGCTGAGCTGAGATGGCCCGAGGCCACCATCTGATGCTGGATTTTGGCTTTTGCCAGACCTGCCGCAGAGGACTGAATACTTTGCCTTTTACTGGAGACAGTGGGAAAGAAGCTTCTCAGCTTGCCAATCCTGACAATATCTGGCATTTCTCTCAAACCACCTGCACGTGAAGGTTCAGAAACAAAGCTAAGGAAAAGAATACCCTAATTTGCAGTATCGCTCACAGTAAGCAATCTCAAGATTAAAAGTTTTTAAAAATGTGGTGGGTTGACCCTGGCTGCATGCCAGGTGCCCACCAAAGCCCTTCTATCACTCCCCTCCTCAGCTGGACAGGGGAAAGAAAATATAACAAAAGGCTCGTGGGTCAAGATAAGGACAAGGAGAGATCACTCACCCATTACCATCACAGGCAAAATAGACTCGACTTAGGAAAATTAATTTAATTTATTACCAATCAAATCAGAGTAGAATAATGGGAAATAAAACCAAATCTTAAAAACACCTTCTCCCCACCCTCCCTTCTTCCTGGGCTTAACTCCACTCCCAATTTTCTCTACCTCCTCAGCCCCAGCAGCACAGAGAAACAGGGTATGAGGGTTGGGGTCAGTTCATCACACGTTGTCTCTGCTGCTCCTTCCTCTGCAGGGAGGACTCCTCACTCTTCTCCTGTTCCAGCGTGAGGTCCTTCCCATGGGCTGCAGTTCTTCACGAACTGCTCCAGCTTGGGTCCCTTCCACAGGCTGCAGTCCTTCAGGTACAGACTGCTCCAGTGTGGCTCCCCCGTGGGGTCACAAGTCCTGCCAGCAAATCTGCTCCAGCATGGGCTTGTCTTTTCACATGTCCTGCCAGGAGCCCTGAGTCGCATCTCTGATCAAAAAGAAGCCAAAACACGATGCCCAACATGCACAGGAACACCAGAAGAAACTCAGAAGAGTGTTTTGTGTCCAAGGAGAAGGATTTGTAGGGTATTTTTCTCATGGCTCCCACCAAATAAGGCTGTGGGAGAAACAAAAGGCACTAGCCATCACATACAGGCCACCCACTGGGCGCAGATCACTGACCATCTTATTGACATACTCCTAAACCAAGGCATCTTCTTCACCTAAAACCCAGAGCATTTCACCTAATGCCAGACTGAAAACCTTTTATTATTCCTGTGTTTCAAACGATTTTATAAAATTTTTCTCTAATTTATCCAAATTTCAAGTGGGGAAAAAAAAATATCTTGCTTTCCATAATAAGGTATATGCTTATTCATATATTTTAATAGGACAACAATCAAAACATTAATTAAGACCAAACTTCTAACAATTTACACTTTTATCTTTGTAGGTGCACTTTTATGCTCATTACCTGTCTTACTTCTAAGTTCCTGGTTTTATTATGTCTTTCTTGTTCCCTACAGATACCCTAGAGATTAAAAAGAGATATAGATCAGGTACCATGACACCAAAATTCAAACATGCATATCTGGATCAACACTTTGACTTCCCAGTTAAGCTCACCTTAATTAGCGTGTAACAAGCAGCATGTCTTATACTACAGGGATTTAAAACAGTAGAGATTCATGTTGTGTCTCAAGTTAATTTATGTATAAGTATTATTTTATTTACTTTAGAAAAATGAGTATTTTACTCTATTTAACACTGGAGGGGGTGATGCAGTTTTTAATTAATTTACTGTTTTGGCTTTTTTAATGTCAAGAAAACAAATAGAGCAATATAAAAATAACAGCAAAACAGCTAACTTGGGGGTCTATAATGTAACCATAAAAGGAGTACTTTCAAAGCACTTGCAAAGTTCCGGCCACATGATTCCCATTAACCATAATGAGCATTGGACAGATAAATTCACACATGTTGCTTTGAAGATTTATACTAAATTGGCCTCATCTTTGTTAGCACTAAAGGAATACTGATGCTATACAATATAAAAGGGAAATCTTTCAATTTGCCCCCTGCAATTTTCTTCATTATCCACAGAATTCTCCAGTAGCCAGTCATACTACAGATTCATAATCTTTCCAATTTTAAAGACAGTTAAAAATATTAACTATAGCACAACAGTCAATCTCTGCAGAATATAGTGCTAAAATACTCCTTTGTTTAAAACACAGGCCCAGCAAGTTGTGCTCTGAAGCACATCAAAGGCCTGAACAAGTGAAACAGCACAGGGAGGAAGCTGCTGCTGTAGAAGCCAATCCATATTACCTTGCCAAATCTTTAATTGCTATGCACATACATTTGGCTTGATCTTGTGCTGCTTTGAAGTAAAGATATTAGCTTCAATTAATCCCAAAATGACCTCAAGTTATGGGCTTGGGGAAAAATAAAGAAAAAAAAAACAACCCACCCCCCCAAACCCCCAGAAAATGGCACAGGAACAACTTGAGCTGCTTGCCTTCCCCCCCCCTTCTCTTCTTGACTGTTTAAGGACAGGATTTACTATTCATGGACAATCCTAAACAGACCCTGCACATAAAGTCTCTTCTCTACTCACCAATAAAGAGCCTCAAGCTGTGCGAGCAGGTAACTCCCCCCCAGCATTCCTCAGACTTGCACTGTTCTGTTGCCATAAGAGCTGCTGGCCTGTAGCTTGAAACATGCAAGTGTATCACAAACACCCTTAAGCTGATGCAAACAATCCAATGTAAACAACTGTAAAACATGAAGATGAAACCCAAGAACCCATGGATCCAAAACTGTTGTTTTAACTAAAGGATTTTCTAAATGAAGAAGGATTTACTGATGATACACAGGTAAGACAGCCACCAAAAGGGAGCAAAGGGCTGTACTGTTACTAGCACTGACAAAAGCCCTTGTCACCATCTTCCTACCTACCATTTTCATCCCAACAATTTCAATGCTTCTGAAATTACTCATTTCAGGGTTTTATGGAAAGGACACATCAACACTGTTAGTACCCAGATACTCATACTGAAAAATCTATATACTACTTTGCCTAACACTGGAGAAAAAACCCTCCCGATCCACCAGAAATTCTAAGGTCTCAAACAAAATTCCTGTACCAAATTGAGTAAGAAATCAAAACTGCAAGCATGTGCTCTCTGACAACATGCAAATGTTACATCTTTCAAACGATAAACCAAAAAAAAACCCACAACCCAAAGCACTAGAAAGAAACAATTCTTGAATGCCTTTTGCTTCTGCTATCGCCATATGCACAGCTCAAACTGCTGGTTCTGTCCCTGAGTTTAACGTCTCCAGTACTGGAGAGTGCCTTCAGAGAACAGCAGGTGTTCTTTTTCTTCAGGATGGCACCTTCACAAGAAAAAAAATGTTTTGTATTTTAAAACAAGTAGTAAAACTGAACATGTCTGAGGCTTCCCCTTGGTGTATTCTGTATCCAGCAATATGAAAGGCACACTCCTCGTGCACTGACGGCAAACAGTGCTGTCCTCGTGCACTACAGTTAAGGCAGGCATTAGCAAGAATAATTACCTACGTAAGCTTTCCACTGGTTCTCCTGCATACATTTTCGTTAATTGGGAATTTTTTTGTTTTCTAACATGGTGACATTTTTATGCTATTCCTTCAGACACATCAGATGTAAACATTATTGAACCAGACTCATATTTCATAGTTTCCTCCAAATCAAAAGACTGCTGAACTACTTAGAGTTATCTCTGTGTCAGCACATTCCCTCGAGGGCAATATTGTCTTTTTCCCTTGTCAGTTAATTTGTTCATTGCAACACAAGTTTATTGAAAGCACTCTGAGTTTTAATTAGTGCTCCTCAGTTGCTGTTTCCCATAGCTGCTGTGTCTCAGTATCAAATGCTGTGGAGCAGAATTAAGACAAAATTTCATTATAGCCATGGCTTAAACATGAAATATTATAAGTACCTGTAGTAACATACTTCCAACTAACTTTAAGCCCTGAAATTAAAATATTTACACCTGGAAAAAAAACCCAAACGTCCTTGCAATTGTATATGCATAGACATACCCATTCTCAAAAAGTCTCCACAAGGCCAGGCACATTTCAATTTATTAACACAGAAGGAGGAAGAGTGTTCTCCTGGGTCACTGAGATCTGTCAAGCATTGAAACAGACAACTATATCTTACAGACAGTTTCCTAAACAACACACATGATGTTAAAAGCACATATCTACACTGCCATTGACTCTCCTACCAGCAAACCATTCCAAAACTTCTACTCTAAACTCTCCTAAACACTAGAAAGCTTTTCCTGAAAGAAGTCTATATCTACATTTGTCAATTTATGTGCCCTTAATCTTGCACCACTGTTTATTTAACTGTGACATTTAAGAATTTTCACCATTCTTCAGCCTTCTCTCCTGACATAGAATAATAGAATGGTTTGGGTTGGAGGGGACTTTAAAGATCATCTCATTCCAACCCCCCTGCCATGGGCAGGGACACCTTCCACTAGACCAGGTTGCTCAAAGCCCCATCCAACCTGGCCTTGAACACTTCCAGGAATAGGGCATCCACAACTTCTCTGGGCAACTCGTTTCCATGCCTCAGCACCCTCATATCTAATCTAATTCTGCCCTCTTTCAGTTTAAAGCCATTACCGCTTGTCCTATCACTACATGCCCTTGGAAAAAGTCCCTCTCTGACTTTCCTGTAGGTGCCCTTTAGGTACTGGAAGGCTGCTCTAAGGTCTCCCTGGAGCTGCCTCTTCTCCAGGCTGAACGACCCCAACTCTCTCAGCCTGTCTTCATAGGAGAGGTGCTGCAGCCCTCTGATCATCTTGGTGGCCCTTCTCTGGACCCACTTGAGCAGGTCCATGTCTGTCCTACGCTGGGGGGCCCCAGAGCTGAATGCAGGACTCCAGGTGTGGTCTCACCAGAGCACAGTAGAGGGGGGGAATCACCTCACTCGACCTGCTGGCCATGCTTCTTGTGATGCAGCCCAGGATACGGTTGGCTTTGTGGGCTGCGAACGCACATTGCCAGGTCACATTGAGCTTCTTGTCAACCAATACCCCGAAGTCCTTCTCCTCAGGGCTGCTCCCAATCCATTCTCCACCCAGCCTGTATTTGTGCTTGGGACATATTACAGACAATGATCGCACCCTGCCCCAGTGCTCATTCTGCAAGGCAGAACAAGCCCAGTCTTCTTGCTTCATCTCAGAAGTCAAGCTCCCTGATCCTCCTGGTAGTATTCTCTGTAGCTGTCCCTGTATTAATTCATTTTTCTTGAATACAGGTGACCAGACTTGAGCATAGCATTCCAGACACCATTTCACTCATGTCTCATACAACAGCAGTATAAACACCGTGGTTGTACTATCAAGGATTTGCTGGATGTACTGTAGAATTGCTCTAGTCTTCCTCTTCAGGTACTTCCAAATTACAAGACCCACCTTTATAAATGAAATTGTTATTACTAGCCCCTCCCTAATCACTCACTTGAATTTTATACCAATATATTTCATAGTCTATTATTTCAGTCCCTAAGACCACCCTCTGATTCCAGTGTGTTCTGTTCTTTTGCCCTATTTGACAAAGCTCCCCTACATCACATCATCAGTAAGTAATGTTAGAAACTTGTAATTCGTTCCCATTGTAATTACAGTTACTCACACATTGTTTTGGGGGACATTCCAGCTTAATCTCCCCCCAGCTCAATATCTCCCTTAACATCACAAAATGGGGTTATTTTCTATCTGGTTCCTTACACCAATTTCCAGCTTAACTAATAATTTCCCACGTGGCTCTGTAGCTAATACCTTACTGAAATCCAAACAGATTAGATCTTAGAGACTCCAAAATCCCTTCATGGCTTTGAAAACGACACCAGCAAGACCTCATGGTTAATGCTATTTTGTTTATTTTAATTATGTGCTTTGTTGCATATTAGAAGAAAGCAGTCTTTCATGTTTCTGTGCTCTTGTGATATAACAGAGCTCTCTCCTTAATGAATCTTGAGTCTGCAGGTGAGGGAGCCTGGGCATAAGCTAGAGGTAAATCAAGCACTTTTTCCACTATAAAAAATGTTCTGCTTTCAGAGCTCTGCTGCTCTTGGTCAAAAGCTCCAAAGTTGCAATGACTGCCAATGAAAGGTTTTAGAAGAACAGGGCAATTTTTAATCCCCATGAAATACAACAGACGGATAGAGTGGGAGCAACTCTTACCCAATCTCTCAAATCCTGGCAGCTGCAGTACCCCTCAGCTGCAAGCGAAAAGCCTCTTCTGGATTGGAGTTATTGATGTGATCTCAGAGTGCTCGAAAACTTGACCCTGACCGTTCCCATCTCCTTCCTCCTACTCACATACACTGAATTCCTAAATATCTGCATCCATGGAAGAGAAACACCCAATTATTTGGGCTTGTGTGAAACACCGGTGTAACTTGCCTGCCTTAAGACAGCCAAACAATGGAAAAGCACAGACTTTGCATTGCGGGCTGGTGAAATGTACTGTAGTTTTACAGTAGCACAGTATGATGTGGATTTTTTTGATGTCCCACACACTAGTTTGCATCACATGAAGCAGGAATGCTGCCATATCCATGCTGGCTGAATGCTATGAGCCAGACACGATTCACACAGACAAAAGGGGAAAAAGAACGGACAAGCTCTTGAACCAAGACTCTGCAGCATAGTAACTTGCATACCACAGACTTTTGCCTCTCTCAGAGAATGAGCAATAACTGTATTGTTTTTCCTTCCAAACCTTGTTGTCATGTGTTGTTTGTAGGCAACAGCGTCTTGAAGCCCAAAACATGGCTAAGGATCCCACTATGCCAAACTTACTCAACAAAGAACAAGATATAATGGGTATAATTACAAGTAAGTTTGAAAGAAATTTTAAAGAAATTTAAATTAGCCTAATAAAAATACATAACCATTGGAAAAAATGCTTTCAAATGGTTCCACATTTCAATGCTTTAAGACAATCATATGACAACTATGTGAAAAATATCAGATAAAGGAGCTGATGTGAGTGCTCCTCTGACTACGTCATCTTTAAAAGCAGAAGAAACTTCAGTCTGAGAAGAGTGGGGGACAGCTTCACACTCCCCTTGGGTTTACTTTAGTAAAGAGTTATAGACACAGATTTTTGGTTATGTGGCTTAGTTTACAATACAACATACTTCCTGAGATTTGTGAAGTATTTTGCATGTATGGTTATGCTATCCCCATTAATTTTAATATGTTGCTGAGGAAATGCGTAGTTTACCAATCACATCATCATCAAAATCCTTCTTTCCCCAAGCACAAATTTAGTAAATCATACCTGTAATTTAATTCTTAATCAAGAGGCCCTTGAGCCTGACTCCCGAGACTCACTTTATGGATTTAGTTATGCATAGTATGAAAATGAAGCTGAAATTCTAGTCTTTGATCTGCTCTAGGTTCACGCCCTTGACTTCTGCCTTTCCACCATTATGAATCTAAAAGAAAACACTATCCGGTATTCATGTTCCAGTTGTTTAAGAAATGGATTTTCAATGGAAAATATTGGCTACAATATGGATACAAACTGCATAAATGGTTCCAAGCCTGAGCAAGCTCCTGATGTTCCTGAGCTCTAATATTCTGTGCCCAGAATTGAAAACAGGATTTTGAAACAAATTTTGCCTTGCCATTGAAAACAAGAGATGACAGTTATGCCTGGGCAAATTAAGTGGAGGCTTATTTGGGGGGGGAAGAGGAAGGAAAAAAAAAAAAGCCAAAACCCCCCCAAAACCCAAAACCACCTGCAATTTTTTAAACTAAAGATCAGATTGGAGTCTGTGAACCATACTCAGCTACTTTTAGAAGGATAATTAATTCATTTGGCCACTGCAGAAATGATATATTTTCCTTACTTGATTCAAAATTATATTGCACTGAAAAAACATACGTGTGCACTTACTTATGCTTAGAGGGTGAGGTGGGAAATCAATTGAAAATAAACCAAATTATTTATTTCCCCCCTAAGATTTTTTTCAGCAATGTTGGGGAAAAAACACCTGAAAGCTAACTTAAAACTTTGAGGGTTGAAATTAAGCAGTTTTCATTTCACACTGTTGCAGTTCCCCCATCTTTGCACCCCAGTAATAGCAGCTGACCCAGCAGCAGCACACACTGCGACAGCTGAAGCCAAAGAGTGATGTCAACCTGCACAGTTGGGGACTTGATGCCACCCCACACGCACCCAGCTGCTTTGGAAGTAAGTAAAAGAGCTCTAGGAGCCTTACTACTGCTTGTTCAGGCCTCCAGATTAGTGGAAAATGGTTAGGATCTCACTGTAGAAACCTCTCCAAGAACTGTATGGGCTCAACTTTACAACACTTTTATTTATAGAGAGCATTTCCTAACCTGAGGTGGCCCCCACAGTCCATCATAACAGGCAATGAGAAGCATGTGGCAAACTAGTCCCTATGGAAAGTGGCTAGAGGAAATCCTAGTAAGTCCTGTTTGATGAAACAGCTTGGTGTGAAGGAAGAAGACTTTGAGTATGAATGCCAAAGCCTTCTGCAAAGCAATAAAAGAGGATATTCCTAGGTCTGATACTGCAATTCAAAAATCAAAATCCTGGTGATATAATGGCATAGTAAAGTCTGTGTTTTACTAATAGTCCAGAAAGGGCAACAATCAGCATGATAAAGGAACTTGTTTCCATGATTTGAAGACAAAAAAGGAAAATTCAAAGCAATAAGCATGGAAGTGTGTGTGTTTTGTATACATAAAATTATATCCACACCTACATATGTGACAGCACAACACTGCAAGCACATTTACTACGACTAAAAGATGTTCTGCCACAAACCTAGATCGGGTGATTTCTTTTATTAGGAACATAAGTCTTTGCATAACTAACAAAAGATGAAACCCATTTAGGTTTGATGTTTCCTTAATTTGAAGATGATGCATCAAAGTAAATGAAGTAAATAAAAAGGGCAAGATGTCCCCTTGAGTAAGTATTTTATCTCAGTAAGCAACTTGTTTTGTATAAAGAATTTCAATAAATAAAGATAAAATATCCTGCTTTCCAGATTGGCACAGATGTTGGAAAGGGTCCCACATAAATAACCTTTCCAAGTGGCAACATGAATAAAAGTAATCAGTACCCTAGCTGTGTGGAGTACAAAGTGAACATTTTAATACAATCAATAATTCCAAGGTAAAGAGATGATGGCTATACAGCAAGACTCGGTGGGATATAGATTTCAGGTTACAAGTCAACAAAGACATAATAACTCACCCCAGCTGCAGCATATTCCTTGGAGGCCTACTTGCAAGCTCATTCAACACCCAGGGATATTCTCAGGAGCAGATCAAAACCACTGAAGGATGATTCTTTGTATGTGCCACAGGATAGAAAGCAGAAAATACAGTCACTGGAGCCCAAGTCATGTGGATTCCTAGACACAAGAGCCTTATAAATATGAGCAAATGAGGTGATGTACACAATACTGACTTGAGGATCTGAACCTGAGTAACTCAACCACTGCATCAGTGAGGTCTGCTATTCTCACCCAACAATCATCTTCATTAATCAGCAACTAGACTAACATGACAAGTCCACATGATATCCTCCTTATGCACCCATCACCAATGAATGGTACCTATAGACTCAACCAGGACCTGACACATACCTTGCACGTGAAATTCAACCAGCATCTGAAACCAAAGTTTGTGAAGTGTTGGTCTGGCACATTTGAATTCACATAGTACCCTTCCTTCGAGTGATACAGCAATCAAATCTTCTAAAATATTTGCCAAAATTTGTGAAAGGCTTCCAGGGCTTTATGGCATTTTCAGTTCTTACTGCACAGGTACAAAGCTTTTGCTTTTAAGACTCTGCAGGGCTGGCTGTCTACACCAGAATGAAGAGTAACTACCCCTGAAGACATGTAAAAACACTCCTTCTGACTAAACACATCTGAGCACAGTGGATACTCAGCAACACATCTCTATTTTTATGATAAAAAATTTTATTGCATTTTATGGTATGTTAAGTCTCTCTAGAGTCTAGACAGAGCTGGAATCTTGCCTGGTTTGTACAGCATTGGTTGAATTGTTAACTGAGTTTTGCAAGGCAAAATTCTTTCAACTCTGCACACCTGCATATTTTGCTTTCCATTTTCTCCCCAGGCCACATTTTCTGCAGCTGCTGCTGCTGACTCAGAGCCATTTTAGACTCCATTCCTGCAGAGCCCATTCCCAGCAGCTTTGACCAAAGTATCTGCCTAGGCATGAATCCAAGGACCTCGATTACTCTTCCTATGCCAGTACACTTTTATAGATGTGGTAAGCCCTTGCAAGGCAGTTAGCCACTGTTCCTATCTGGAGCACAGCTATCTCCTTCTCTTCCCCAGATCCGTTCCAATAATTTTTCTCTCCTCAAGATGAGTACAACTGGTGGGCATCATTTAAATTGCACATGGAGTACATCAGTTAGTGCTTCTGTACCAGCAAGCAAGAATTAAAATATGGGATATGTATAAGAAGCACAACATGAATGACAAACATTATTTTTTATATAACTTTCCTGTCTATTACTGGGAAACCAGGACTCATACTAAGGCAATAATAGACGACCTTCATTGTATGGAAGTTTCATTGAACACATGAATTCGTACAGATTTTTGTAATCTCCTTACATTTACGAACTTAACAAAAAGTCAACGCTAAATAAATCACTCACATATATGAGACACAGTAAAACAGTTTACAGCACATTTCTCCTGATTTGCAGTAACAGTTCATTTCATAAACTACATTATAGATTTTTGTAAAAGACTTTCCTCTTGTGATTGAAGATGGCAGTCATGATGTCTGCATTATCCAGATCATCTCAAGCAAATAAATTGAAACAACCAGCAATCACCACAGGAGCTGTAATAAGATGCACAGGTCCTTGTGGTCACCAGAAACTTTCCAATGGAACATTTTCCACTAGGAGAAAAAAAAAAAAGTTCATCAAAACATCTTAGTTGATTAATTTGGCTAAAATTCTGATGAAAACCAGGCAGGTTTCCATTGGAAAATTACTTCATTTCCTCATAGCTCTGCTGCAATCATCCCAGCAGGCTGATGGAAACCTGGGGATAAAGAAACCCTGAGTTCTAAACTCACAGACTAGCAAATTCACAAGCCAAGTTTGCAAGGCTCCCTGTCAACTTGGTAAATCACCAGGCAAACTGCCTTGAATTTACAGTAACCCTGCTGCTTCTCAAGTCTCTAGCTCCTTAAGAAGCCTTTTAGCAGTAGGCAAGCCTGACTCCAGGACTCCCAGCCTTCTGGGTTTTAAGGACTTCAGGAATTTGGTGAAAGCCTGGATACATTTATTAAAAGAACCCATGCCTTTGCAGAAGTAACTTTCAGCATTCCCATTCTGCAGGAAATTTCAATGCTTTATGTTTTTGTGCCATTTGGAACAAGAAACTTACAATTTAAACATCTGGAAAATAGGACTTATGCTTTCCAAGGACTTACTGGTATCTGTTGTCCAGAATAGAAAAAGAGGTCACACTGCTCTAGTTCTTTATCCAGAGGGCAACAAACTGTGTGTGCAGACGAAAGTCAAAGCTTCAGTTGCTGCCGACTCATTCTCAAATGGTTGAACACTTACTAGATTAGGAACTAACTGTTTTGTAGCAAGTCTGCTGGTCACTGTGCATCCAAACGCAAATGCATGTGCCAGTTTCTCTGGACTGCATAACAGGCATGCAAACGTCACAGCAATCAGCAGTGTCTTAAAGACGGCTGCCAAAACGCATCTGTTACATGACAGCTGCACGTTTCTTCTATTCCAAACAAAATTAAAACCAAAGGAGGTAAGAGTTTTATCATCCCTATTTCAGAAACTGGAAAAACAGAGCTTCTTTGTTATTCTTTTATTTCACGACTATCCTCCCCCAAACCTTTGACAGTACGTAAACTTGAACTGGCACAGATTGTAGTACGTATTCCCACGAATGAGAACATTCCCAGCAAATGGTTATAGAGCCTCTAAAAGCAAATCATAACCAGACACAAAAGGTGGACTGAAGCAACCTTTGTTCGCATGCAAACTCATTTCAGACAACTGGGATTTCTGTATGAAAAACATAAAGTACATCTAGTCAACCACTTTTCTTTCAGAAAAGAAAAGATGCACTTAAATTATTAACTTTTATCCACTCGACTTCAATGAAATGGAGTATTTTTCCATGGAAAATAAATTTCATGGAAAATTTAACTGATTGGAATACATCTGCCTCCTATCATGGCAATATCTTGAAGATACATATAATCAACAATTTCACACAAGCATAGCAATGCAGTGAGTTCAACCCTGGAACATGCCTATCCTTGCACAACACAGAGCTTTGGAGAGATCCAAGAGCCAGCACAAAATGAGACAGCTTCTGAGCCAAAGAAGTAGTAGGAGAGAACCAATGTTGTGTCTCACCCGGGCTGATTAGCACCAGTCATTGCACTAACGTGCTGCTCCAGGCATCCAAACTGGCTTTCCATATAACACCCCTGTGATACACAGGTAGGCCTGTGCTAGTACTGAACACTTGGGTAGAGATAAATTATTTTATCCATAGTCAATTGACATTTTTGCTGTGCTTTACTATAGAAGCTGACCCAGAAAGGATGACACAAAACCAAAACTCAGGAGAAAGAGTAAGTTTACAACTCTAGAAGTGACTGACTGCACTTTATTTAACCATGGAGTACCACAGGGAAAGGATTTATCCCAGGCCTAGTAAAAGAGCAAAGGACATCTGAGTTTGAATCCTAACATGCACATTGACTATCCTTCAGTGCAGTCATCTTTGTTCGTATTAACTCCTCTAATTTCATACATTAGAACTTGCAAAGGAATCAATATTTATTGAATACTGCCTCAATTTCCTAACATCTTCTGCTCTGTGCTATCACCATACAGATATTACATATCTACCATAGAGATTCTACATATAAACTCACTGTATTTCCATTCTCCAGAACTGTACATCTGGTTTGGGTCTGTGTGGCCGGGTTTTGGTAGCAGGGGAGGGGGCTACAGGGGTGGCTCTTGTGAGAAGCTGCTAGAAGCTTCCCCAGCTCCAAGTTGGACCAGCCGCTGGCCAAGGCTGAGCCAATCAGCGACTGTGGTAGCACCTCTGGGAGAACAGATTTTAGAAGGGGAACCTGCAGCGGGGGAGAAGATTGGAATGTGAGAGGAACCCTTGTGCAGATACTGAGGTCAGTGAAGAAGGTGGGCGAGGAGGTGTGCCAGAGGAGGGGATGGCCCTGCAGCCTGTGGTGAGATGGCAGGCTGTCCCCCCCCAGCCCATGGAGGTGAGTGGGGAAGAAGATGCCCACCTGCAGCCCGGGGAGGAGCCCACGCTGGAGCAGGGGGATGCCCCCAAAGATGGCTGTGACTCCATGGGAAAGCCCACGCTGGAGCAGTCTGTGCCTGAAGGACTGCAGCCTGTGGAGGGGACCCACGCTGGAGCAGTTCATGAAGAACTGCAGCCCGTGGGAAGGACCCACATTGGAGAAGTTCATGGAGGACTGTCTCCCGTGGGAGGGACCCCATGCTGGAGCAGGAGAAGAGTGAGGAGTCCTGCCCCTGCGGAGGAAGGAGCAGCAGAGACAACGTGATGAACTGACCCCAACCCCCATTCCCCATCCCCCTGCACCGCTGGCGGGGGAGGTAGAGAAAATTGGGAGTGGAGTTAAGCCCAGGAAGAAGGCGGGGGGGGGAGGGTGTTTTTAAGATTTGGGTTTACTTCTCATTATCCTACTCTGATTTAATTGGTAAGAAATTAAACTAGTTTCGCGAAGTCGAGTCTGTTTTGCCTGTGACTACAATTGGCGAGTGAGCCCTCCCTGTCCTTGTGTCAACTCGTGAGCTTTTAGTTATATTTTTTCTATCCCCGTCCCACCGGGTGGGAGGAGTGAGCAAGCGTCCTCGTGGTGCTTTGTTGCCATCTGGGCTTAAACCACAATAACGTCTCTGACTTATAAAGGCATTAATTTATCAGTGTTTGGGCAATACTCCAAGAACAGGACTCCAGAAGTGCTGAGACTCAGAAGACCATTTAAAGTGGAATACGCACAGACTTGCAGCACCTAATCTCATAGCTAGAGCTGTTTAAATGTTTTTTCTAGTTCTGTGGCCCAGATCTGCCAACTGGAAACTATTTCCTGTATAGTAATTAAAAAAAAAATCAATGCTTATAATGAACTCATCTGCCTAGGTTTGTGAGATCCTATAGGAAACATTTTACATACTGTGCTATCTGATGCTGCAAATGTGAACAGCTACGTAGCTTGACCTGTCATCCATGTTTGTTTGAAAAAACTACAGGTACAGAAGCTACAGGTGGAAACCTTTCTTGTAGGCCTCCTTTATGATTCCTGCATTTTATGATGCCCTGAGTTCAACCTGAGCCTCCAGTTCAGAGCTCATCCCATAAAGTCCAGATTTGGCAGTGGAAAAATAGCCTGGAGCTGTTGAAGCAATAATATCTGTTGTAGCTGTAACTAAGAAAATACCAAGGTAACGTTATCACATCACATACCTTATAGAATGACCCAAACATCTGTTTCAGGCAAATATGTAGCAAGGTATCACACTGGTACACGCAGCTGTGTCTAATGGGCATCTAAAATACACTGAGGTGACACAGGCAAGTAAGTCTCCTTCTAGCTGTTGGCATGCATTAAGGTTACATAAAGCATGTACATAAAGCACTGAACTGAAAGGAGGCATTTGGCTTTGATAAGAAGCCTCTGCTTCTTCCATTGAGCATGTCCATGCATAGTACTTAGACCTTGTACACAGAGCTCCAAACCCTCATACCCTCTGTGGGTCCTGAACCTCTCTGCAAACACCTTTTTCCCAAGTACACCCAGGCAGTACGTTATTTAAAATGTTTCACTTCCAACCAGGGGCAGAAAAGTGTAAAAGTTAGTACGCTAGAGAATGTCATCTGCATTAGAGAGATGCTAACATGCAGAGCTTGTCTAGACAGGGGAGGTAGGTCAGAGTGAGTTGTGGGATGTTTTACCAGGGAAAAGGTGTCTGGGGAGGTTACAGGCTTCCTCTGTTCGCTCTTCTGTGAAGCACATCCTGCTGGTCTTTCAGTAAAAGAGTTGCTAGATAACCATAGAGCCCATGCTTACCCCTTTGTCCTGACCACAGCTGGATATGGTGCCTATAAATGACACATTTGAAGAAATCAGTTTCCTTGTATCTTGTCCCCAGAGCATCTGCACTGAGACCCTAGCACAGTATAGATAAAACACCAAGAATTCATACCCTGCTCAGTATGTTCCCTACCTAGGTGAGTCTGCAAGAGTACAATAAAGCAAAGTAACCAAGAATCACTCAAACCACTGACAAACTACCAAAGCAACTCTGCATATTTACTTAAAGCCTATAAGGCCCTTCTCTCACTTGCCAGAGAATCCCACAACCTTAGCTTACTGACTGCTGGGCTACTGCTTATAAGATTATCCCCCCAAAATAATAAAATCGCAGCTTCCCCATTGGTTTAATATCTGAATACAACTTGTCATTAGCTAAAAGGGACAAAATAACTGAGTTGATTTAGTCAATCTGATTACCCTATGCTCCAGCTGATGAATACAAGCTATTTTAAAAAATTAAAAAGCTATTAGACTATTGAAAATAGTTTTGAACAATAATCTCTGGATGCATTATTTCCATGTTTAAAGACGAACTGGTAGAAGCATGACTGCTAATACAGACTGCCTGAAAATTCAATAACTGGAGATAATGGTCAATTTCTCCAATGTTACTGTCTAATTAGCGAATTCTACTTCAGTTGAAATCCATTTAAGTGAGCAACATCCACATATTGTAAAGAAAGATTAAGAATACATTAGCTTGGGCCAAGAATCCTTATGATATGAGTAGGCAATTACAAAAGCCATCTCTGATTTATCACCTCCACCTTTTTTATTGTATTTTCTGCTCTGTCAATACAAAACAGTGGCAAGAATTTAAATCAATAGTAATTCCCTCCCCACTTTTTTTTTTTTTAAGCTGTCACAGTAGAAAAAAATAGTTACCAAAAAACAACAGTCTTGCAAGAAAGCACAGATATCTGGTCTCTAAAAAGGGGAGGGAAAGAACAAATATTAGCATTCCCTTTCTATATAACTAGTGGCAAAATGTGCTGGAATGCTGTACCCAGAAAAAAGGGTGTTTTGCTGTAGTTTATGGACAGCCAGTCAGCAAAGATTTAAGGTTGAATTGTCATAAAACCAGCCCTGCACGTACATGTTCATGAATAAGAACACGTGTCCAATGTTCAAACAATGCCCTTTTCTAAAGGCCCTTATCTGATTGCAGAGCACTGCAACAGTCCCACTGAATAAAGTAAAACATAATTATCTCCAGCAAATCTTATGAAATGAGACTGCTGCCTAGTGCTCTGGGTAAGAAGGTTTGTTTAGAACAAAGAGCAGCCACCCCAGCAACACCAGCAGAGAAGGAAGATGGTCAAAAGTTGGCCAGAAAACTAATCTGAAAACTGACACAATAAAGCCCATAGGAAACAGTTATTGAATGATCAGCTCTATGAGGCATAAGGCTATGCTTTTACATCTCTATAATTACCTTACCTTAAAAATCAATGGAAAACAGCATGGGATTTGTAAAATCTATCAATTCTGCAGTGGTAAGAAACTATTTTCCATGAGACACAATTGCATCATTTCATCTTGAGGCAGAAATACAACCTCGTATGTCATGAATATTGGGCAAATATACAAAGTTTTCTCATGCTTTCAAGAGTATGTTATTCCTTTTAGTCTGATGTATCAAAGAAAAACATTTTAAAAGTTCAGTGAATTTACTGACTACTGATGAACTTTTGCACATGCCTATAGTTAAGACAGGGTCATGGTTATATTACTTGCAATGGCAAACCTCTTAACAATTTTCCTTTCTTCCTTAACCATGACACGGTTAACAAGAGCAAAGTAAAAGTTGGAATTTCAGGTATTTGCAAAGTTTCCTCAATAGAATTTCATTTCTTTTTGGGCTCAAACTTCATGTATTCTGAATAATGGAAACAATGTTCAAAGCATTACTTCTCCCCCCCAGCATTATACTTGCTTAATGGTCCTTTACCTGTGATTTTGTGCATTAATTCCATATAAAGGTCTCCTTTAGGTTGGAAAAAGGGAAATGTGTTTTAACATTTAAAGCAAAGCTAAATAATACTGTACTGCTGGGCAATTTTCAAAGCCACATTAAAAGAGGATCATAGGAAAAAGAGGCATCCGTTACAAAAACACTACATGGCTCCTTCTCTGTGCTGTACGATTTTGTTAAGATACTCTTTTAATCCAGCCATTTACAGTGACTCTCTCAGTAACATGAAATCAGGCTTTATAATGTGGATTAAATGTTATCTTCTCCTCTAATTGACAGATCAGGTTTGGTGAATCTTGACCCTTACACCAGTTCCACAGAAGCCATATTGTACTGTTACGAAAGTGTTAAGAAAATTAGGGAAACCATATGAAAAATGTCTATTTCCCTGGTGAATCACAATTGCAACAGGATATCTGTCTACCGCAGGTATGGGGCAGAGGAATACGGGTTTTCTGGAAATGCTGACTAAAAGCAATGCAAAACATCACAGGTTAGAATTCAATGCTGTTAATGCTGCTGTTAACATAAGTAGTGCTCAAGCAAAGTTTTTCCCCAAACCACCATAGTTGGTGTGAAACAAATCTTGGGGCACCCCTGCTACAAGTACTCTGAAATAAGAAAAATAAAATCATGAGATTTCACAGAAAAGCATCCAATCACAGCTGCTGATCACTTATCAAAGCTTATCTAACTAGCCACCTGTGCTGCTCTCCTTTCCTGTCGGTTCAAGGTCTTTTATGGGTCATCTAATACCACAGCAAGGTGCAATGTTACTTCACCCTCCCCAGAGCACAGGGGTGAGGTGTAGTCAGGGCTGCTTCACCAAAGTGTTCTTCTCTGGTGCTGCAGCTTCACCACTTCTTGGACCACAGAGACCAGGAAAAGTTGTCTGAGAAGCCCAGAACCAGAGAAGCTATGGTACTGTATGCATCAAAGGTCTGAGAAAGAGTCTTGCACAAACCATGAGATTTAGAAGGTCTGGAGAGCTTTTATCGAATCCCTGTGATTTCATCTCCTCTAGGAATGGTTAAATACTGTTTCCCATACCATAGTATCCTTGGTAAAAGTTATCAAAGAAATAAAAAAAAAAAATGACAAATCGAATGGCTTGCTTACCTTACCTAAATTTGCCACAAAACACTAAACAAATTCATTAAAAAATCATAAATAAATGAGGATAATTCAATTTCCCTGAAAATCATCCCTCTCTTCAGACAGTCTGTCAGCATCTGCTGGTCTCTAGATAACAATATCTTTGCTGTATCCAGGATCTATTTTTCAGGTCGCTTGGCTGGGCTAGCTTGTATGTTCCATCACATCCCTCCTACTCATTCATCTCTGTCTCAGACATAAAGGAGAACAAATAAAAGTGATGTTTCCTTAAGCTTCAAGCAAAGGAGGAAAGGAAATATGTGCTATCCATTTGCTCCAGTTGTGCAGCAGCTTCAGTATCCAAAACCTGGACTAGCCCATGAACATGTAAGACATATAGAAGATAGAACAAGTTGATACCTTAGCGGAACAGGAAAAAGAACTGCTATATGGTGACTCTAGACGTAGCCCTGAGCAAGGAATATTAGCCTAACTT
This sequence comes from Harpia harpyja, assembly GCF_026419915.1. Taxonomy (NCBI): domain Eukaryota; kingdom Metazoa; phylum Chordata; class Aves; order Accipitriformes; family Accipitridae; genus Harpia; species Harpia harpyja. Next base: position 10,460,348 of record NC_068951.1, on the reverse strand, counting down.
GCACTGCACCAAGGTATCACCCTTCAGGCACAACCCAGTCAGAGCTCCATCCCTGCTCTCCTCTTGCTTTGATGTAAGAAGGTTGTCCCAGCAGCCCCCATGCCTCCAGCAGGGACAGGCAGCACAGAGTCAAGGCCACTTTCTTGCTCATCTAACTCCAGAAAAACTATACAGGTCTATGTATTGGTGAACATTTGGCCCCTAATGCTGGATAAAGTAGCCCAAGGTTTAAGAGGAGGTTCCTTACAGGACTAGAAGTCTCTAAATGCCTTTTAGGTTTGCTATCCTGAAGTGAGTTAGAGGTCGGCTTGCTCCTTTAAAACCTAAGGATCATACTGCCCAAAATCTTTTTCCAGATGCTGTGCTCCAGAGCCTGGAAGCTTCTAGGTTATCTAAACTCAGAATTTATTCCACTGGTTTCTCTGCGTGTGCATGCACGTATACACGTGTGTTTAATGCACATATTAAATTTTAAATAGATTGCTTTTAACTAATCACCTCAAGTGGCATTTGTGCAATGTAAATATTTGCTTTGTTCCTTCAACACTCTTTCAATTACACTGAAAATCTCAGAGAAATAAAATTACAGCAGGCTGAATATTAAAAGGTGGGGAGAGAGAAGGGCTAGAAACTAAGCTTCAAAGGGAATTCTACACTTTGATTTTAGTTTGCATATTCCAAACGCTCACATTTTGCTACACAGATGTCAAACCAGGAGGTAGGTAATAAAGCAGGTTCCTTTAAGATTAAAAAAAAAAAGGCATTTTAAATGATCAAATCAAACCATATTCCAAACGTGACAGAAGTAAATGATGTATTATTAGTTCTTCCCTGAACCTCATTGAACCATCTCTTTCCATAGTAGCAGGAGCCTGTCAGCCATGCAGGTCCTTGCCAAAAATAAAGAAAGAATGGCAGCATTCCCCATCTGCTGATGAGTCCAATCTAAGGAAAGACAAAACACTGATTTTATTTAACTCTGTTCCAATCATTGTCAGGCGATACAGTCATCATGACACACAGCCAGGTTTATTCATGTGCCCAGCAAGCGAGGCCAGGCATAATAAAGAGATTACACACTCTGTTTGGAATACAGGCAACTTGGAATAGCTTTTATTAAAACTTAAAGCATGGGAAATATTGGGTAGTAGATTTAGGTATCACACAATCAGAAATATGTTTGGCTCAAAAACACAACACATGGCATCCTTAGTGAATGAGGGTGACTATTATTACAGCATAACAGGCCTGCCTTTCTCTCCTCGCCAAAAGAAAAGCTTGGAATAGCACAGAGCACATGGCACTTTAAACTTAGAAGAGAGAGACTGGCAAGAGCTTTACAGAGTATGAAGGAAAAAATAAAAAAGGAGCTTTGTAAACTATCTGTCCCCTTGAAAGACAGCTCCTTATAAAACACCACCAGTCTCTGTACTGAAGTGACCTTGGAACCAAAAGAGCTATTAACACCAAGAAACAGGACAGAAGGGGCAACAGTAGGGCTCTGCTTGATTTCTGGGGTTCTCCTGCTCCTTTTGCTGGCATTAACTTCTCTACCAGGCACAATCAGAGACCTGGGGAGCCCACTCAGGGCAAAGAGGTTGCTGCTGTGCTGAGGGCACACACTACCACAGTCACCAGTTCTGCTTCATCATTTCCCTCTGCTACTCCACCTCTATTTGTGTCCATCTGTTGTATTCTTTCTGCTAAATACTTTGGGCTGGACCATCTGCCTACCCTGAGGTTGCACAGGTGACATACAATGTGGCCCTGATTCACAGGTAGGATCCCAAGGCACAACCTACATAACAACTAAGGATACAGAACTCACATTTGCAGTCTCAGGCTTTCACTTTTTAATAGTCAGTCATCTCAGATGTTTACAATTTACACTAATCTGACCAGTCCCAGCAGAACATTTTCTTGCATAAAAAGTGCTCTTGCTTGTTTATAAAAAACCTTCAGGTGCACCTAGAGGTTACAGCTTCTGTGGGAGAAAATGTCAGTTTAAGGAGAGACCTGCAAAATAAAGGTCTTTGAGGTTTTTTGACCCAGGTCAGTGAGAGCTCGGGCTTGTTTTGACATGATGGTAATCTGTGCCATGGATGCAGGAACAAAGAGGGGCAGGAGGCTCTCCAGCCACTAGAGATAAAAATGGATCTCTGCTTGATATGACACTGAATGTACTTCAAAGGAACCTCATGTGGCATAGGAGGATGAAATGCCTAGAAATTGCAAGAGGAAGACAGCAAGGTTCTCTTTGGGGTCTAATCAAATGGATAAAAAAATGCTGATATACAGCATTTCTCCTCACATTTCACCTAACATTCCTAACTTACACTACTTGTACTTTCTTCAGCAACATGTCAGTCCGTCCTTTCTTTCTATTTACAACCTTCTGTCCTGTGTCTGTGTATCAAGGTGTGCAACAACAACCTTTTTACAGTCAGCAATTGAATAGTAACTTTACTCTGAATAAATCCAGAACAAGATAAATGGTGTCTGGACAGATTTAATCTAGGCAGTAAGTATTCCATAAGGCAACAGGATCAGACTTTAACAGGGCTGCAGCTGGAGCACAACAAAGGTCAGAGAGCACTACACAGTGATTAAATTTCCTTAATCCAACCAGAAGGTGTTCAGCCTGAACATGGACTCTCATGGACTATGACCACTCAAGAAATCTGCCACTTTTTTATCACCAGTAGTTAAAGGAAGAGCAGTGTTTTCATCTGTAGAGCTCAGTGTGCATTACAAAGGTGGGCATGCAACCCGGGGAAAAAAAGGTACAGAGGTCGAACAAATGGCCTGATGTCAAAGATGAAGCTGAGAGGCACAGTGAGGCTTACAGAACAGCTTGGAGCTCTGTGACTACCGGAATATCCTTTCTTGTGCACATGTGCCTGCAGTCCCATCAAGATAGCAAGTGATAGCAACACCGCCATTGACACATTAACATAGGAGCAGCTCTTTGCTGTTTTTCTCAGCCTGCTACAGCAGTCAGGATGCAAGATGGGTCTGAGCTGTGGAATACCCATTTGCTGCAATAATTGAGGCATTATAACAGTTTCAAAATTTAAAATCTAGTTTAAGCAGGAACAGAAAGGAAGTTATAGCAGATATTACAAATAGAAAAAGCCTGGAGGGCTGATTTAGATTAGCATATTCTTGAGATACGGTATAAAAAAAAGCAGATGAGATGTTGCTTGTATCATAGAATGATAGAATCATAGAATGGTTTGAGTTGGAAGGGGCTGGGACACCTTCCACTAGACCAGGTTGCTCAAAGCCCCATCCAACCTGGCCTTGAACACTTCCAGGAATGGGGCATCCACAACTTCTCTGGGCAACTCGTTTCCATGCCTCAGCACCCTCATATCTAATCTAATTCCACCCTTTTTCAGTTTAAAGCCATTACCCCTTGTCCTATCACTACATGCCCTCGGAAAAAGTCCCTCTCTGGCTTTCTTGTAGGCCCCCTCTAGGTACTGGAAGGCTGTTCTGAAGTGTCCCTGGAGCCGCCTCTTCTCCAGGCTGAACAACCCCAACTCTCTCAGCCTGTCTTCATAGGAGAGGCACTCCAACCCTCTGATCATCTTCATGGCCCTCCTCTGGACTTGCTCCAACGGGTCCATGTCTGTCCTACGCTGGGGGCCCCAGAGCTGGACATAAGACTCCAGGTAGGGTCTCACCAGAGTGGAGTAGAGGGGGAGAATCACCTCCCTTGACCTGCTGGCCACACTTCTTGTGATGCAGCCCAGGATACGGTTGGCTTTGTGGGCTGCAAACGCACATTTCCGGCTCATATTCAGTTTTTCATCCACCAGTACTTCCAAGTCCTTCTCGGCAGGGCTGCTCTCAATCCACTCATCGCCCAGCCTGTATTTGTGCTTGGGATAGCCCTGACCCATGTGCAGGACCCTTGCACTTCACCTTGCTGAATGTCAGGAGGTTCACACAGGCCCACTTCTCAAGCTTGTCCAGGTCCCTCATCTCAGCTTGGTGTCATCCACAAACTTGCTGAGGGTGCACTCAATCCTACTGTCCCTGTTGCCGACAAAGACATTAAATAATACCAGTCCCAACACGGACTCCTGAGGGACACCACTCGTCACCGGTCTCCACCTAGACATCAAGCCATCGACTGCAACTCTTTGAGTGCGGCCACCCAGCCAATTCCTTATCCACTGAGTGGTCCAACCATCAAACCCCTGTCTCTTCATTTGAGAGACAAGGATGTTGTGCGGGACAGTATCAGCTGCTTTGCAGAAGTCCAGAGAGATGACGTCAATCGCTCTTCCCTTAGCCACTAATGCTGTAACCCATCATAGAAGGCCACCAAATTTTGTCAGGCACAATTTGCTCTTAGTGAAGCCATGGTGGCTGTCACCAATCACCTCCTTATTTTCCATGTGCCCTAGCATAGTTTCCAGGAAGATCTGCTCCATAATCTTGCTGAGCACAGAGGTAAGACTGACTGGCCTGTAGTTCCCTGGGTCTTCCTTTTTTCCTTTTTTAAAAAAGGGTGTTATGTTTCCCCTTTTCCAGTCACTGGGAGCTTCTCCAGTCTGCCACAACTTTTCAAATAGGATGGACAGTAGCTTAGCAACTGCATCTGCCAGTTCCCTCAGGATCCACGGATGCATTTCATCAGGTCCCATAGACTTGTCCACCTTCAGGTTCTTTAGATGGTCTTGAACCTGATCTTCTCCTACAGTGGGTGTAGTCCCTGCCTTTATCTTCTGTGACTTTGGCAGTATGGATAGAGCACTTGCCACTGAAGAAAAAGGCAAAAAAAAAAAAAATCTAATCAAAAGTTTAAATTTATTTTAAATGTAGTTTAAAGCTCCCTTGATAAGTCCAGCCAGCTTGTTGCCCAGGGCACTCTTGCCCCACTTGGCCAGTTGAGCCCCATCAGCTGTCAACAAGCCCAGTTTCTCGAAGGTATGCCCAAGATAGTAGAAACCTAGACCTTGAGCATGGTACCAGCTGTCATTCACCTGTTCAGATTGCCTCCTTTTTCTCAACCCCCTTCTCTGACTGGGAGGATAGAGGAGAACACCACCTGGTCTCCTGATCCCTTGAACATTGTTCCAAGGAACATAAGGTCTCTTTTGATATTTCTGAGTCGCCTCATTGCAGCATCATTCAACCCTACCTGGAATAGTGGGAACAGGTGATAGCCTGCAGGCTTGACCAGGCTCAGCAGCTTTTCTGTGACATCACAGATGTGAGCTCCCAGCAGGAAAACTTCTCTAGAGACATTGTCTGGGCAAGAAATGGGCACTTTGGGGCCTCTCAGCAAAAAGTCTCCAATTACTAGCAGCCTACGTACTTTTCTGGGGGCACCAGTTCTAATGCGGGTGGATGGTTGGACCAACTTTGCACAGTTGGCCTTTCTTGGGTCTTGCCCATTACTCACTCTCTTCATTCTCCAGCCCCAGGGCATCATGTCTGTTATACAAGGGCACTGCAGGGGGAAGGGGAAGATTCCTCCTCCTGCCCCAAGCAGAGATGAAAGTCCAGTCTCCTTTGTCTTGTGAGTTAGTTGAGTCTGTCAGTTCAGGGTTGGAAGCAAGCTTACCTTCCTTTTGCAAAGACTTAAGGCAGGGCTGTCACTCAGCTTGTGACAGTGCACACCACCATGCATCAATCTCTCACTCAGATTCCTGGATGCTGCGCTGCCTATTAAGCTCCTCTTGTAACATGGCTACTTGCTTGAAGAGTTCATCCAGCTGGGCACACTTGCATCCATGACATCCACCTCTGCCTTCAGACCCTAGAGGGACTTCCAGGTTCTGGAGTTCCAGACAAGTTTGGGTCTGGGCAGCATTTTCAGTTCTTGGGAGGTCAGTCTGGGTGTAGGTGTCCATATAGGTGTTGTACACCGCCCTGTACACCACAATCCTCTGGTCTGCTGTGGAACATGCCAGCACAGAGCTGATCACCTCACTAAGTATCACAGTATATAGCAGAATTTCATTCAAAAATGCTATCCAAGGTGGAATTGCACAACATCAAGATTTTTATTTTATCAGCCACCATATTTGACCACAGTCCTAGGCAGGTTGTGAGATCTTTAGGGTTTCACTTCGTGTGCTCTAAAAAAATAATAATACACCATAAAACAGGCTGCAGCCAGGAGAGATCAGAACTCAGTGTCTCCTGGGTGCTAGCTCTGGCCATTTCTGTTTAGGCTGGAGGATATTTGTACTTCTCAAGTGTGCACTGGAACCGAGATTTGAAACATCCTGAAAAATGTGGTAGGCTTAAGAGCTTTACATTTCCAGAAGAATGAATTTCACCCTAATTTCTCATTCTTAGGAATTATCTTTCCAAGCAGCTAAGTAATGACTGTATCTGATTACAATTCAATTTAATAAAAACCCTGCAGAATACCCACACATACTTGGAACAGAAAAGGGAAATGCAGTTATGTGAAATTCTCCATTCATTCAGAGCACAACACTGCTGAAACCTGGGCATAAATGTCTCTCACCAGTGCTCACAAGATGGTGTTGTAATTGATGCCAAAAATTCAGCAGCTTTATCATATGCAATTTTTTCCTACTGACAAAGTATTCCACGGAGCTGTATTTCAATTCTGATTCCATATGTCACTTCAATTTCTGATCAGAGCTTGAACATAAAAAAAATTATAGCCCACCTCAATAGACCAATAAAAAAAGGATCATTTCTTTTTACATATCAACATTTATTAGCCTCAGTCATCTCAGAAATATAATCATTATAGTCCCTTTTACTGAGAACAGCTACTCCCCCACACACTCATCCTGGGGGTTCCTCCATACAGATGCTATTTTTCCTTTTATTTCTGAGGGTGGGAAGTTGTTCCACAGCAAAATCTGCCATCATGCATAACCAAGAGAAAAATTAATTTAAAAAGGTTGGGTTTGGGGTTTTTTTTCATATTCCCCATACCCTGGCTCTTTAATATTACTATTATTTCCTTCCCTCTCCCCCAAATACAATAAACTTTCACTAAAAAGTCCAAGGCGGGGGAAGTTTCAAATCAGAAGGAATGATTGGGTTGACCATAGAATCATAGAATCATAGAATCATTTCGGTTGGAAAAGACCTTCAAGATCATCGAGTCCAACCATTAACCATGCCTCCTAAACCATGCCCTGGAGTACCCTGTCCACTCGCTTTTTGAATACCTCCAGGGATGGTGAATCAACCACTTCCCGGGGCAGCCCATTCCAATGTTTGACAACCCTCTCAGTAAAAAAATTTTTCCTAATAGCTAACCTAAATCTCCCTTGCCTCAACTTGAGGCCATTTCCTCTTGTCCTATCTCCAGCCACCTGACAGAAGAGACCAACACCCACCTCACTACAACCCCCTTTCAGGTAGTTGTAGAGAGCGATAAGGTCTCCCCTCAGCCTCCTCTTTTCTAAACTGAACAACCCCAGATCCTTCAGCCGCTCCTCATAAGACTTGTGCTCAAGGCCCCTCACCAACTTGGTTGCCCTTCTCTGGACACGCTCCAGCAACTCAATGTCTTTGCTGTAGTGAGGGGCCCAAAACTGAACATAGTACTCGAGGTGCGGCCTCACCAGTGCTGAGTACAGGGGAACAACCACCTCCCTGTTCCTGCTGGCCACACTGTTCCTGATACAGGCTAGGATGCGATTGGCCTTCTTGGCCACCTGGGCACACTGCTGGCTCATATTCAGCCGGCTGTCAACCAGCACCCCCAGGTCTTTTTCTGCTGGGCAGCTTTCCAGCCACTCTTCCCCAAGCCTGTAGCGCTGCATGGGGTTGCCGTGACCCAAGTGCAGGACTCGGCACTTGGCTTTGTTAAACTTCATACAATTGGCCTCAGCCCATCGATCCAGCCTGTCCAGATCTCTTTGTAGAGCCTCCCTACCCTCAAGCAGATTGACCCTGCCTCCCAACTTGGTGTTGTCTGCAAACTTGCTGAGGGTGCACTCAATCCCCTCATCCAAATCATCAATAGAGATATTAAACAGAACAGGGCCCAACACCGAGCCCTGGGGAACACCACTCGTGACCTGCCGCCAACTGGATTTCACCCCATTCACCACTACCCTCTGGGCTCGGCCATCCAGCCAGTTTTTCACCCAGTGAATAGTGCACTTATCCAGGCCACGAGACGCCAGCTTCTCAAGGAGTATGCCATGAGAGACAGTGTCAAAGGCCTTGCTGAAGTCAAGGAAAATAACATCGACAGCCTTTCCCTCATCCACTAGGCGGGTCACCTGGTCATAGAAGGAGATCAGGTTGGTCAAGCAGGACCTGCCTTTCGTAAACCCATGCTGACTGGGCCATCCTGAACTCTGTATTTCACAGGCCTTTCAGTTTCAGTTGGGGCCAACTGTGTTTAACCAGAGGACAGCTCACAGCTGGCTACAACACATATTCCAGAAGCATACAAGGCCCTGGTTGGAAACCATCGATACTTAGATTAATCTTGGTTTTCAGAAACACTGATCATATCTGTTTGTTTTATACTCTTTTAGAATCTCCCCAAAGAAATTGATCCATCCTTCCTACTGAAAACCCAAGATAGATAGGATGCTGTTTTCAAAAAGACTTTTACAAATCCTATCAATACTGGAATAAAACCAGAAAAAAAACCAAGACAGCTTTATTGATTTACACATTAAAATAACATCTGCTTTTTGTGCATGTGCAGTCTCTCATGAGTGATAACTGAACTTTTAAAGAGAATCTAATATTGAAACTATAAGTGTTATCCATCAGTTCTCCTCCTTTTCATAACAGCCACAAAAGATTAGAGATAACATGCCTAATTAGTGTAGAATGATCTAAAAATCACTGCCTGGACTGAAACACGCAGTACAAACAATAACCGAGCTTCTTGTTAACTAAAGATCATTTAAGTCCAATCTGGGATCTTTGTGTGTCTGGGTACAGAACTGGAAGGTGGACATATGACTTCCGCAACATGTAAAACTTCTTACTGAAAATCTTACTCTAAGACATTTGGACCAATTCTGTTACTTCCACTAAGACATTTGAACATTTTCACTCAAAATTCATGTTGTTGTAATTCAAGCCACCTCAGGTCAAAAGAATTTTTATCTCAACAGAGACTAATCCAAGTATTGCATGAGATGGAACAGAAACAAAACAAAACGTGTTTCCCATTTTTCAAGGATAACTTTCCAGCTTTGTGAGTCAGAGCAGAAATGTTTATGGATCATACTTAAGCTACACCTAGGTTTCCATGCAAAGTAAAGCTAAGATAACTAACTGCATAGTTTTGCTTCACACATTGCTGTTATGTCCAAAATTCACATCCCCTGCAGGAAGTATTTGCTGAGAAGTACAGCAACCCATCACCCACGAATCTGGAGTAGATACTGAGGACTGGAATAAACTATATTTGCTATATACATCACTCCAACCAACATCACTCATAGCCAGAAAACACTTAATTTCATGATGAAATAAGCCAAGAATTTTTGTGGTTTGGTTTTTTTCTGTTGGTTTTTTTTTTTGGAGGGGGGGGTGTTTTTTTTAAGTACAGGATCAGTGCAGGATTCTGAGCACTTGTGCTCAAGGCAGATCAAACAATATGAATCAACTGATAACCAGCTACCAGCTGAAATGTCAGAAAGGGAAAAAAAACCTCCTAGAGGCCCTACAGGCATAGCTCTCCCCCAGCACAGGGCTGCCACAGAAAACCAGCAGCCCCTGGAACTGCCTGCAGCAACAGGCCATCCAGCTTGGGCTCCCACCCCTGGTTCAAAGGGAAGGCCCCACAATCACCTTACTTCGCACAATTTTGTCCATGCCAGAGCCACAAACTGAAGCAATTTCTGCCTCATGGCGGATACAATGTGAAGGCCTGACCTGCCACGCACATAAAGATGCACCACCTGTTTGTGCACCGTGGCAGGCAGCCCCACACCAACAGGATGAAGGCAGCAGCTGTCAGGTTCCTGACCACCAAGCACTTCATGGAGAGACTACGCTTTACATACCACAGGTCCCATCCAATTCTAATTTACACTGCCTTTATTTAGTAGGAGATATGGTACAACTAATCCAATGTATAGCAGACTAATCAGATACACAAATCTTAATTATGAATTTTGACAGCAATCTTGTCAATCTTATGTCAGCCACCTTGCCAAATACCCTCCCGCAAATAACTTCTGAAGCACTCCCTGCTCTGCAAAGGCTGCGTGTATGCAGGCAGCTCCTTTCTCTGCTCTTAGCAGGCTTTATATTGGTTCATGTCTTGGCCTAAGTAGAGCAGCATTTTGTCTTTCCTACAGTCCTTGCATTGTTGTCACACAGCAGGTGCTTCCACATCACTACATAAGCAGCGACAGAGCCACCGAAAGGCCAGAAAAGCTGCTGCCCCAGCAGATGACTGTAATGCTTGTAACATCACTGCAGAAAACAGGCTTACAATGAAATTGTGGTGTTTGCATTTCCTTCCAGGTTCATGAGCAGGCCTGTGACCACAATTTAATTTAAAAAATCCACAAGCTAAAGACCCTTGCCTGGTGACTCCTGCTGTTCTCTTAGGAGCTGTGGCCTAAGGAAAGAAACATACTGACAAACTCTCCCCTTTTGCACTGCCTCAGTGCCACTCTCTTTCAAGTCAGTGAAATTTTGCCACTGGCTTAAATGGTGGCAGAATCAGTGCCAGGGAAGTAACTTCTCTTTTGAAACCATACTGTTTAAGATGGCTGGCACGATGCAACATAAGGTGATAAAAGGAAACAGGCAGTTCATTTTATTTATATATATATATATATGTGTGTGTGTGTGTGTATATATCTACATATATAGTTTTCACATACACACTACAGATGTGTGCTCTCCTTCCAGATCAGTTTAAGTTAGACCCTAATTTACAGGAGATTATCTCTGTTCAGGACATTATTTAAACTCATAGCTTTACACTTCAGCAGAAGTCCCTGATGACTTAAAAAAACCAAATCAAACCAACCGAACGAAAAAAACACAAACAAAACCAAAATTAAAGTTAATTTTTAGCCAGCAAGAAGAAAATGAAGATATGATTGCTGAAACCTCCTCTCCAACAAAGGAAAGGAAGGAAACATGAACGAAAGAATGAAAGAATGAAATGAAATGAAAATATGTCAATATTATCTGTCCGGACTTTTAATTTTCCTGTGAAGGTTACCAGAGACCATGGTGCATCCTACAGACCCTGGTAGAGATAGATGATCTCTGCTGGCTCTGCAGTCCTTAATAGCTTTTCTCACCGACTTAAGTTACTCAGAAGCAAGAGCATTGCTGTCAAATGCAAGTTTACTTACTGCTAAACTCAGCCAACAAATTGCTCGTTTCTGACAGATGTTTCCGTTTAAAGCCACTAAGAACCGTATGGATCATTCCACCTCAACAGTCTCAAGAGCCAGCCCAGCAACTCCAAGAGCCAGAAATTTGCCAGGAACAAATGAAAAACCTAATTAGATCAACAGACAAAATTTGGATCAAGATTAGAGGATCTGACATGACAATGGGATTAGACTATTAACAAGACATAACAAGGTTTGGCTATTTATCGTTTCACAATCAGTTTTCACAGTACAAGAAGGGAGCACTGGCAAATCAGCATGAAAAATGCAGACACAAGAATGTCCTTGTTTCAGTTTAGCATGTGCTCCCTTTGATGCCAAGCTCTACAGAACCAAACAGTCTATTCTTAGAGAAAAACCACTGCTATAGCCCAAGAAATTAAGAATTGGAGGCATAACAATGGAAATAAAAATAACAAAATCCTTAGAGCCAGATACTGGTAGTTGCAGGTGTACAAAAAGACTAAAAAGTAAATAAGTAATTGCAAACAGTTTGGAGCTATCCATGTGGAAAAACTAGTGCAGACAAACATCTGGATAGACTTTGCAATGACATCGTCATTTTTGTCTTTTCCACCTCCGTTCCAAACAAGCACAAACATACTTAAAAAATGAGGTTGAAAAAGAAAAAAAAAAAAAATTGTTGCTTCCCCCTCTTGACAGGTTGCCTGTGGGACTAACAGGGTGTAAGGGGGGTGGCCAAGTCACATGAATCTCAACTTTATGCCAAACTAGAAACCAGCAATGACAACAGAGCTAAACACCACGACACCACAGCTGGATGAACTAAGCTCCATTTCCTACCAGGTGGCTGCTGTCACAGAGCTCCCAAGGGATTCTCTGCTCCAACTACTGACAGGTCACAGAGGTCTAGGTGGTATTTAGGCCAACCAGAAAATGAGCCTAGCCCTCAACAGTCCTTCTGTCCTATTTCTGTTCAGATACTCCACACCTTCACCTTCTGCTTCCACATCTGTGCAGCCAAGCTTGGGAACAGACTGAGCAATCATGCTCCTTCAGTGGAAGGAGTCTCTGCGGATTGCTTACCTGCTTACTGCCTCTCCTGTTAAAAACAAAGCCACATGAGTCTGCCTGGAGGAAGCTCATTTCCTCCAAACATTCCCTCCCTGCTCGTCTGGGGAATGAAGATGCAGACAATGCACTGCATGCTTTACCCACAACAAAACAATCTGGTCCCAACCCAGTGCAAACCAAAGTTGGCTTTAGTAAAGAAGTTATCACCATCTTATTCCTATTTCTAGCATCAGCCACAGAGGCCTGGTCAGATACAACGACATGGTTTTAAAGAAAGGAAATTAAGTCACAGAGCACTGCAAAAGAATTTTACTGATAGTGACATGTGGAGCTATACCTCTAAAGCAGCAGCAATTAAAAAAAAGCCTCACATGTGGCTCCTTACTCTCTGCCTACTAGGTGTCTTTTGCTTTGTATTTAAATTGCAAACTGAAGTTTAGGGCAACTTTTTGATCTTATGCAGACAGCATCTAGTACAGCAGAAGTCTCAGTTCGCATCTGGAGGGGCTACTTAATAGCAGGAAGTTAAAATCCATTACCAGCACAAGGTACCATAAGAGAAGTTTTCCCACTCTCAGGCTGTGCTGCTGATCCTGCCACAGAAGCAGTACTTCCCAAAATCCCCCTCAAATGATCCTGAAGGAGGCAGCAATCTCAACATACTTGTCATTCCCTGACTCAAGAATTTTAAGAGAGATTACTGGAGTTTTTACGGTTTATCACTAACCAAATTGCAACGCCAAGCAAAATGATTAACTAATGATACACTATATAATATATATTTCTAGGATCTTGTACTACATGGAAGCGCCTGTAATAGGAAAAAAAGCCAACCCCAAACATTCACAGCACAAGGAACTGCAACCTTGATTGCCTGGATTTAAAAGCTTATTTCAGGGCATAGCTGATGTCAGTTAATGAGGGTGTGTGCTCCACCCCAAGGTGTAACTGCCTAACAGGATGACCATTTACATTTTAACACAACAGCCAGCTAGGGAAGGTTTGGGCTAGGGATAATACAAGTGGAACAGCAATGAGGGAGAGACAAAAGATGAGGTTTTCCCCTCAAACTGCTTCATCACATCCTCAACTTTAAATACATTACTAGTTTCAATTAAAGATAAAGGACTTATATTAACATCTGTGTCAGTGTTGACAGCAATAAAAGGATGCGTTGCAGCAGCAATATAAGTACACTTACTCTTAAGTACACTGTTTAATCCTTCCATACATGTTTACAAAGTAATTCCTCTTTGTCAAATTAAGTATGGCTTTTTGATACAATTAGCTTTTGCCTGGAGCTCTAGTGGTCCTGATATGAAAGGAATCTAGATACACATCAGTTCTGGTTTAAGTTCTGCATTTAAAAAAAAGAAACAGGTAAAAAAATAAATCCTTCCTCTCAAGCTCATCTTCTCATAAATCCTATTAACAAGAGATATTCTGAGATAATTACAAGGCACCAGCATCTCTTCTTTCCTGAGTGACTTTTGATATTGTACATCATCATGACAACGGAGTATCATCCCTGCCAGTGCTAGCACCTAACAAATACCATTTTAATTTGTCTATTGCCCTTCAACTAAATACTGCCTTCCCAACCCCCCCCCCCTTTTTTTTAAAGGAACCATGCACATAAATAAATATGGACAAGAGAGAAGAGGGAAACTATGAGAAAGGAGCAGCATTTGAACATGCTCTCCAAGCCCATGGCAACAGCAACATTTCAACTGGACAACAGAAAAAACAAGGAGTTCTGTGAGCACCTGAGCTATGGAAAAACAGGGCTTTCTGTGGGGTAAGGTCCACGTAGCTTCTCCAGTGCCTGAAAAGGGCAGAGCTCACACTACCACCTTTCCTTGGGGAGTGGATTAGCAGGAGGGTCTTTTCTTCCCTGCCCAGTTGTAGGAACCTGATAGTTTTAACCCCGCTCCTGCTCTGCTACATGTGGTGGAAACTGGCCCACAGATTCAAAATTGCCAGCAGGCAAGAGCAGCAGACAGACACCTATACAGTCATACATCCAGTACTGGCACAGCATCCTCATCTCAGGAAAGCTAACAAAAAAATTCAACCATAGGGAATGTGCCAGGGATGTCCTAGACAGCATTTTTCAGATACATTTGGGCCATTTACATGGTTCTGTACAGAAGGACCAAGCTGTGCCTCTCAGCTGTTACACAGAAATGGTACCGAGTCCTTCTGTAGTACTCACAGAAATAACCATTTACACAGGCTTCAAATCAGATCTCCTACAGTTCAAAACTTTGCTTTCAGAACTATGGTATTTGAAGTCTGCAAACCCACTTCACATCTACTGTAGTAGGAGGTAAGACAGACCATTAGTATCTGTAAAACGTTCCTCACATTCAAGTTAAGCAGTTACAGCGGTAAACAAAATTAAACTAAGCTAATATGTGCAGCTAATAAAAACTTCTGCAGAGCTAAAACATTCCAATTACATCCCAATACCAAAGCTATGAATTTTAATTTTGTTCAACTGCTGTGGAGAGGACTACGATAAGCGTCTTACACCAATGCAGTTCCAGGGTTGTAGGTCTTTGTCTCTCATGTACTTGCCCTCTGCACTGTGATGAATGCCACTGATTGACATTTTAGCTACTCTTGATGCACAGCACACAAATATCTTCATCATAAAAAAAAACAAACATAAAGGAGTCTTTTTATAATCATTGTAACTCATGAGGGCAAAATCTGCTAAGAAGGGCTTCTCCAGTTAACAGCTTAAATGTGGCAATTTTAGCAGCCACATATGTACCCAGTATGGTTCAATTTCCCCCATAGATGCGTTTCTGATCCTAGGTAGGCAAAGCAGCTCATTTGTCCTCATTCTGAACCAGTGCATGCTAGTCTCCTTCAATCTCAATTAGCTAGTAGGAAATTTATTTAGAAAGCTGACAGGAATTATTTGGGGGATTAATGATCACTGATTTATGAATATTGAGTAGCATTTCAATAATCCAAGCAGAGTAATCACTTGTAGCTGAAGCCAGTTCTCCCAGCCATTATAGTCTGTAGCAATCACTCAAAGGCAGTTAAATGATTCTGATTTATGACCTTAACCTACAGGGCCCAGTACATTTGCTCTATCAGTGTGTAAATTCTAAAAACGCAATTCCCTGCACCTCTAGAGAGCCAATTTAAGTCAACATTATGCATGAGCTGAGCATGCTTGAATTCTCAGATCTCTTATTTCACTCATTAAATTTGCACTGAACATCTTGCAATTAAAATTTCATATAGATTTTTTCTTATGATTGACATTTGGCCTTGGCAAAATGAGTTTAAATTTTGTTTCTCTAAAGATTTAGAAGGAGATAGATTGATCTAGACATTGTTTTCTGCAAGATGATGATGATGGAGCACTAATGCTTTTATTAGCATTTTGAAAAGCCTCCCTTTTTGCTGGAAGACTGTCTTTCAGTAATAAGTGAAAGCAATTCAGTAACCAAAGCTACAGCTAGTACAGCAGCGTCAAATGTGTTGCTGCACAGTCTTCATGTGACCCTTTCCTGTTTTTAGGCCAACATCTTTAACTGGGGTGGAACAAATTGGGCCTCCCAGTACAAACCAATATGTGCTCATCTGCAATGAATAAACAGCAGTTCTATTGTGTGATTTTGAAAATAAGCCCAGGACAACTAGAAAGAGCAGAAAAGTACTAAAGTGATTTCAAGTCCTGATCTGAAATGGTGAACTGTGGATTGACTCAAACACTAGATTTGTTGTGCTAAAATCAGGCAACTCTTTATCTCACGTTCTGTCCCTCAGGCAATGAGTTCAAAGGAAGAACAGTTGTACCCTTCAGTGACCCTATGTTCTTACTGTTTACAGCATACCTTCTATGCAGTAGAAGTATCTGATCACATAGAGACAGCCCATGCATCAAGGAGTTCACAATGTAGGGACAAACACAATGACTGAGTGAGGGAAGAAGAATAATTTAAGCCTCAATTCACCAATGGCTTAAGAGGACCGCAATGTTAAGAGCCCATGGACAGAAAGTTCTACACAGAACAACTCAAGGAAATACAAGGTCTTTTTGTAGAAATCCAGCTCCTAGCACAACGATACATCATATTCATATAGGACTTGGAGCATTAGGGTCATGTCAATAATAAATAACCACATACAGGCTGCAGCAGACATGTTAATATTAATTTTGTACCTTAAGCCGCAAATCAAGGGGACAATGTTTCAAAAACCTAAGCAGCTGACTAAAGGAAGCATTCCCTGGGGTGGAGAAACAGGCATACACATTCACAATATCCATTTACATCCACTGGTCGTAGTGACAATGGAAGCAGCACCGGAGATAACATTTTGACTGCTGTTTCCCAACCTGCTGGCCAAAAGATTATTCAGATGTCAACGCAGCTACTTAAATACACAGGGCGGAAGCAGGACCCAAATGCTTACATACTGAACATGCAAGTGGTAAGAGAAGATACCCTCCTTCTCACATCATAGGAACATTTAAGACATTGCAGATTGTCATCCAAGCACAATGCTTAAAACCCACACATATACCACTTCCATTTTAACCACCCTTCATCCTATCCAGCTGAGCACAGTATTTACCTTTCAGCGAATTATAAGCAAAGGAAATAAGCAAAAATTTGTCTCGCTATGGGAAGAGATCAATAGTGTACCTAAATTCTATTATGTAGCTAAAGGAAAAATCCAGTGTACTAGCCCTGGAGAATATCAATCTTGCAGCAGTACCCAAGGCATATTTTACTGCAGAACAGTAAAGTCTTTACAGTCGCAGCATAATTACACTAACATACCGGTATTTTAATATCATCTCTCTGAAATGAAATTTTGTTTCCATGTCCAGTCAATAATTCTGTCTTATCTCAGTGATGAATAGAGCTTAGTGAATAATTTGTTATGAATAATTTATTCACTGCATTTCACCTTTCATCTCTCTTTGAACATTTTGTGAAATTCTGGAATGTATTCGTTACACAAAACTATTCACGAATAACTCATGCTTGCAGACAATGTGTTGATAGTTCAATGAAAATATTCAAACTGATTTGCCACTTGGTTACATTTACGAGGTGTACCTGCTCCATCACTGGTTGGGCTCAGTTCAACCAAGCTGCATTCCCAGTTGTTCAGACAGCTGCAACTCAAGTTCAGTCTCAGATATTTAAGCTTGGAATGTGCCTTATGTATCATCTCTCTCATTTCAGGATCTAGAGAGGATCCAGCTGTGTTCAAGGCCCCAGTGTTCTAGGAGTTGTGTAAAGACTGACCACAAGAACTGAGGGTCTCAGTAGGCAAGACAGTGGGAGTTACCACCAGACTATTTTACAGATAGGAAATTTAGACAGAAAAAAAAGTATTACTTCACTGAGTTCAGACAAAGAGAATCTGTAGTAGAGAGAGAAAGCACCAACTTACAAACACAGTCGGTTTTCTACCCTAACAACCAGACTGCCAAGGTGTGTCAGTTGAGATAGTTGGGAATTTTCCCAAGGAATCATTTTTTGTAAAAACAAAGAATTCTATCTCTTCCTGTACAAAACAGTTTCTTGTCATTTTTAGCTACAAAAAGGAAAATTTTCCAGTCCAAGCTCTGAAGGAATTGTTACATTTAGGGCTGGACAGACCCAACAAAAACAAAACAAAGAGCAATTACCCCAAACATTTTGTTTTGCGTCAGTGTAACAAACCATTACATTATAGGTCCAGTAGTTCAAAAAACAGTTTTCTCCCAGAAGCAGCTCACCCCTTCCCAGCCTCCTAGAAAATAAAGCAGCCATCACTACAATGCAGATTTTGAGGTAGGACAAGCAGTATTGTCTAGACATAGCACTGAACCCACAGGGACAACAAATCCTGAAGTAGAGAGGCAATTTGTCACTACAAAACAATTCCACTTAATATCATACTATATCATGAGAAAACACTTGGCCCAGATCAGTGCATTGGAATCCCAGGTTCCAAATGCATTACCAATTTTAATTTTTCATACATCTTGTAACTAAATTTTCACAGAATTTCCATTTCTTGCCCCCCCACCCCCCAAGAGAAAGTAAACATTGAAATGTCTTTCTCATGCCATAGAAATATTTGTACAAGTCTATACTTGAGCTGGCTAAGCACAAAAATTGTGACTGTTTCTCTTACGAGGACAGGAAGTGCTTCATTTTAATATATCTCAACAAATGAAATTCAAGGTAAGATACTCTAACAAAAATCTATGGAAGGGGCAGGTGACTGATCAATTCTGGTATCCTGCAGGGTAAGGATTCCTGCAGGATTCGGGTGCTCACATCAGAATTCATGGTTCTCAGAAGGCTCATGCGTCACAAGCTGAACTCCATGCCATGGGTCTTTGTCACAGAAGTTCATGCACCCACCTCTGCTACATCCACATTTTTACAGCACTAGAGGTATAGCTCTGACCATAAGCAAAGGACCACTTTTAACAAAGGATATATGACAGCAATACATGTGAAAGGCATGCATGGGAAGAGACAAAGAAACAAAAGATAGCTAACTTAGCAATCAAAAAAGGAGAAAACCTAATCAGGATGTGACCTCTCAATGAAATATTGCATGAAAGGAGTGGTTAATCACTGGTACAGGCACCTGGAGAAGCTGTGGGATCTCCACCTGTGGAGATACCCAATACTTGACAGGACAAGGCCCTGAGCAACACCATCTAATGTTGAAATTAGCTCTGCTTTGTGCAAGGGGGTTGGACTGGATCATCCTCAAAGGCCTTTTCCAACCTAAATTACTTTATGATGCTACACGACCTCTTCACAAAAAGAACTCAAAACAGTAACAAGCACAGCATCAGCTCAGGAGCAGTAGAAGGCTCAAAATACCATCTTTCTGCTGTCCTGCTGCATCCATCTTGCACAGAGAGTATTGGTGCTAATATGGTCTGGTTGAGTTGTAAATATAAAAGCTTTGTTTCACATACAAATGGATCCATGTTGAAACACACTAGGGTTTTTTTGCAAAGCACTCATATATTAATATTCACATAAAGCATTTATATTCATAATAAAGGTCTGCAGCAATGTGGTCCTGCCATGCACACACCCCGAGAATGGACTATAAATTAAGCTTCAGGAAAGATAAAAGTAATGTACATATCACTACAAGATAATTTCTTAACAACTTGGAATCCTATGTTAGGTCTACCAGTCTGTGTACACACTCCAAAATTCATAGAACAGGAAAATTTGATATGAAATAAAAGGTGATGCATTAACACCACAAAAGAGAAGAACCAGGTGCATTTTCAGAATCAAAGGGTTGTCACAAGCAGGCCATCCCACCATCTATGTGATAAATAGAAAAATCTTAGGCTGGCATTCACGCAAATTGCACTTATGATTTGTTCTCGTTATTATCTTGCAATTCAGACTGTCCATCTTTTTTTCTTTTTTTGTAGTAAAAAATCTAGGCAACATTCAGTATGCACAGAAGAGCAAAGCATTACTACAAAACAGATGGTACAACTGAATATTAAGCAACCTTGTATGAAGAACATTGCTTTTAAGAACAACCCAATTTTCAATTAATAGCTTATAGACTGTAAAACTGACTAGCAAAATAAAATGCATCCCAGCTTAGTTATCATCAGGGGAATCTAAAGGAGAAACTAGTCTCTGGTTTATGCAGTTGGTGGAGTCCAGTGTCCTCTCCAGCTGATGGAAAGTCACGCATGCAAGGTTTAGGCACTTAACATGAATCTGTAGTAAAAACTCTCCATGCTTACTTCAAGCCCAAGGCATTTTGCTATTGCACCCTGCTGCTTTGTGGAAAAGAGATGAGCCAGATTTCGACAAATTAGTCTGCCATAATCAAAGCTTTCCATCCACAGGATCACACTCCTTCAGGACTACTACAGGGCAAAGACACTCCTGAGGTTCAAAAGCCTGAAGAACCAAGCCTGCTTTCTTGAATATAGCAGGAATGAAAATATTGCTGCCCCCACCCTTTTCCAGCCAGAGTTTAGTTTAGCTCTACGTCTTCTGCCTTTACCTTTCCACCCTTTTGCTTGCTATTCTCAGAGGTGCACACACACATCCCACAACCTCTTCAAACAACAGAAAGGAAACGTTCTTGTCCACATATACTGTGTCATGGGTCATGAGAAATACCTTCCCTGTCATTTAGAGAGGGACAGCTGCCACAGCAACAGCAGTAAATTAGATTTCAGCACTTACTAGTATGTGAATACTGAAGGAGAAAGAATGGGATAGGACCATAGAATATTTTACTATATATCTTAACAGTACTAATTAGCTAAATTCAAATTTAAACTGTAATACTGTGAATGCAGGGAGATGAACTGCACACTTCCAAAGGCATACCAGATTAAAACACACAGACAACACACTCATTACACTCAAGTTTATGGATTCAAACACAGCCCAAGTCACAAGTCATGGATGGTTCTTGGCATCTGGTGGTTGTTTAATAGCATATTTTGAAGTGAATTCTCATTCACACTCCATGCCTCTAACTGGAAAGTACAAAAAGTATTTGGTGATTATCTTAAGCAGTCCGATAAAGGAATAAGTAAACTTAAGGATTCGGTCTCAGAGACAGTAGTTTGAAGCAGACCCATG
This sequence comes from Harpia harpyja, assembly GCF_026419915.1. Lineage (NCBI taxonomy): Eukaryota > Metazoa > Chordata > Aves > Accipitriformes > Accipitridae > Harpia > Harpia harpyja. The sequence continues at coordinate 10,439,335 of NC_068951.1, read as the reverse complement.
GGACTACAGCAGAAACACAGATTACCAAGGCCTTTTTTCAGTGGCTAGGGATATTTAATTTCACCCTGGCAATGTTATTCCAAGATTTCTCTAAAAAAAAAAATCAAGGTGTTCTTTATTTAAGGGAAATTAAAAAATAAAATACAAATTATTCCATGAACAGCAGAATAATGAAACTCAATTTCTTACAGTGTTTTTCTTTTTTCCCCTCTTTTCAAGGCTGTTCTAACAAAACCTGAAATCTTTCCCACGGTTAAGATATTCCTGATCCTCTCATCATTACTGTCAATTTTCATTAAATTTGACACCGCAGCTTAAAATCTAACTTTGTTAAAATCTGTCAACACAATCTGAAGTTGTGAGTGGACGGGACATGCATAGTACAATGAGGCTTGCGTGCTTTGGAAATCAGTCTTAGACTTAAGCAGCACTAAGTGAGATCAAGTGGCTGATGTCTGGACTAGAAAAGAGCAGCAAAAGAAGTATTCCTGATAATTACTTCTAGAAAGGTATTGTAGTTTGCATATACAGATGGAAAATACGATACACACACACACTTACTGTGGGTGCAGCACCCTCAGTAAAGGTACTTAATAATGAAATAGATGTTGTTAAATAAGAAAATTAATAAGCTATATGAGGAATTATTCACCCAGAAGGGGGGCAGTTTACAAATACACTGTCCAGCCTTCTTCCATGCGTTTCCTACCTAAAAATCATAGGGTATACATCTGAAGACAGATTTCTGGTTATGACAGGCAAGTCCATTTTAGTGCACTTCCAGTTACTCAATCTGCCTGTTTTGCCTTTCTAGCCACCATGGCACCTTGATCTGAGTGGAAATCAAAAAGAACAGCAATGGGCAGACATGCAACAAGAAAAAAAAAGTCATGACAGAACTCTAAATTCCATCTGAGTCCAGATTTGAAGTGTTTTGGCCACCACTAACCACCAAAACTAAATACCACTGGAAATGAACTACACTCAGGTGAGCAAGCACTTTGGAATCAAGACCAAGGGTGTTTACGCTCCTCTGATTGAGGTCAGCACCCCTGTCCTTGTGCTGGACTGATAATCACTGTCATAGTTTAACCCAAGCCAGCAACTAAGCACCATGCAGCCGTTCACTCACTCCCCCCATCCAGTGGGATGGGGGAGAGAATCAGAAAGAAAAAGAAAAAAAAAAAATTGAGATAGAGTTTAATAGGACAGAAAGGAAGAAGATAATTATTATAATAATAACATTACAATAATAATAATAATCAAAGAATTGGAATACACAAAACAAGTGATGCACAATGCAATTGCTCACCACTCACTGACCGATGCCCAGTTAGTTCTTGAGCAGCAATCCCTCCACCCCAGGCCAACTCCCCCCAGTTTATATATATACTGGGCATGATGTCCCATGGTATGGAATACCCCTTTGGCCAGTTTGGGTCTGCTGTGTCCCCTCCCAACTTCTTGTTCCCCTCCAGCCTTCTTGCCGGCTGGGCATCAGAAGCTGAAAAATCCTTGGCTAGCGTATAAACACTACCAGGCGACAACTGAAAACATAATGTTATCAACATTCTTCTGGTGCTAAATCCAAAACATAACACTATACCAGCTACTAGAAAGAAAATTAACTCTATCCCAGCCCAAAGCAGGACAACTACACAATCAAGCCATGACCCGATGGAGGCCAATTCAGAATAATTCACCTATTTTAGGTGAATTTTAATTCACTTATTAGGAGAATTAGGTAGGTAAGCATCTTGAAACAGTCAACTATACAACAGAGGGAGAAGTACCAGGAGGGAAGGCAGGCCCAGAGCCAGGAATGGAGCCTTCAGGATGTCAGGTCACTTAAGTGTTGAAATACTGAGGCCTGTGACTCTTAAATGCTATACAAACTGACATGCTGACAACATGCACACCATCTAAGTTAAGCATATAACTTGAACATGTTCTCTCTTGTGAACTGCCGTGGAGTCACCACCTTAAAATAGATGTAGTGGAACAGCCACCAAAACATGAATATTAGAAAGCTATTGTGCAGATATACAACCACCGCAGCCAATGTATTTTCAACAGCGGTGCTATTAAAAAGTTAGCATATGTTGTTCAGTAATGATATATGATACACACAGTGCCATTCACAAGGGATATAGCACATCTTTGAAGATTGCCTGAAGATTGATATTAATATACAAAACTAGGGTGAGGGAAGGAGTTGTTATGATTTGGTGGGGGGAAGGCTTTTTTGTTGTTTATTTCTATGGTTACCACTTCTACTTGCTACTACATGGCTTTAGGCACTTCATAGATAACCTAATATAGCCAACAAAATAGCATTCCATGAAGATAAATTAAAAATCCAGACTATGGATAAACATATTCAATAAATGTTTAGTCTGCCCTCTAAAGTATGGCTATATATAACACACAATTCATTTTGTACTACCATGAGTTGATCTAGAAATATTAGATAGCTTCACTAAACAATTATAAGTTATTTAACTTATGGAAATTGAAGTCTTCAGAATTATGAGGTTCTATTTCATATCTGTATTATAACAACAGCAAGATTTACAGAACTGTAAAGAATAATTCTTTAGCTTCGCATACTTGTGTAATTATCTTAAAAATTGAAGTGTCATCAATGATACAATATGGTCATAAGTAATTAACCACCTAATTAAAATCTAGAAATTAAAAGTAATTCATGTTCAGATAAAATTGTCCTTCACAGCTGGACTTCAGTAGCCCATGAACTTAATTTCTTCCGTTTTCAGTATTGCTTAAGAGATGCTGAACACTTTTTATGGAAATTTGCAATGTGAAGCAAAAAGGAACAGCAGGATAGAACATGCCATGATGATTAGTACTCTGTTTAATCAATGTTGAGGTGTCATCAGCAAGAGACGGCAGGTGTCACTTCGCTATGTTAGAACGAAGTCATTTTTTTGAAAGAGGGAGATGAGGAAGGCTGGGAACACAAGAGTTGCTGCAGTACTGGAAAAATCTTTGCCTATTCCGAACACATATAATTAAAACCATACAGCATTAAAAAAAAGCAAAAAGGGAAAAGAAAGTTTGGAAAGTCTCAAATATTAAGCTGAAGAAGTCATATTTGTTCGCCTGTCCAGCACTCTGTATTTGGTGAGGAAAAGCAGTAGCACCTTATTGCATGGCATCAAAGCATTCCAGTACTTAAAGATCATTAGTTGTAGCCTATCAGGGAGAAATCAACACATTTTAAAGTATTATCAAGCTTTTCAACAAAACACTAGCAATTGAAAGTTGTCATTCAATAGTCACAAGATAAAGAACTAAACAGTCATTACTGTCAGTTTCTGTGTATTCAGAGACAATGCTCTGCAACAGGTTAAGACAAATTGCTGTGATAAAAGGAACTGAAAAATATATTGTAGCATAATTCTGAGGTCAGGCATTGCAGGGAGCTCCCAGATTTAAGTCAAAGTGCTAAAGAATTATTAATGTCAAAATTTACATAGGCCCTTAAATAAGATTTGTCATCATAAATTCTAAACCTTAGATTAATAGAAGAACTTCAGTTCAGTTGCAGGGTAATATTCTGTACTTGAAAAAGGCTCAGTGTTGCACATTGAATGGGAGTTACCGACAACGTGCACACAGGACTAGAGAAATTAAGAGAGGCCATGCACAGTATCCGTACAAACTGCGGCCCCAGTCTTACAAAGAACTTGATGCACTTTTGCTCCAGTTCATTAAGAGTTAAGCACTTACTTCAGGTTGGTGCCTACTGAGTGCACCTGAGCACATACTCACCTCTAAGCACTCACATGGGTAATGCTGATGTCAAAGGCTTTTAAAGATGTACATACTCCACCTCCTGAATTGATTACTTCTAACCTGGGTTTTGCTAGAGGCCTTTCCTGATGGGCCACAGCAGGACCTGTGATATGTTAGCCTTGATACCCCAAACTTTTCATAGACTGTCAATGACCGACAATCTCTTCTCCTTCAAATACTATTCTCTTTGGAAGGGCTGGCAGAAGACACATCTGGCTCTTACAGATGTTACATATTCATTTCGTGTCAACTTTTTCCAGTATGCCAGCCAATCTCAGTAATTTCTTCTCCTCCTCTCCCTACCCCAGAAGAATCCCATTCTTTTTAGTCTTTGAGGTTTTATGGCAATTTCTACAGAACTGTATTAATATTTCAATACACAATATAATACTAGAACAACTGTCTGCTATAACTACCCAAAGGGAATGATCTTTTGCATCCACTGAATACCAGACTTAAGGAGTCTGAAACTTTAGTGCACATCTCAAAAAACCAAGCTTTTGTGTCTCCCAGTGTGATCATTTGTGAGCCATTTGGAGACAAGCAGACGACATATCATTGATCTCTGATTATGTTCCAAGACACATTTCTAATGCAGCTCTCATAATTAGTGAGGCTTTACATTTCGCTCACTGTTAGCCCACTCACTGAAGTTTACTGAAATGCTGCCTTCTTCACCCGCCCCACCACTGACCCAAGTGCTAGAAAAGTGGCTGCAAAACAGCCAGACCCAGACACTGGCAGGCGTGTTTTGAGTGCAGAATGAGGGACTGCAGTTGATTTCACACTTCGTCTGGTTAGATCTGGATATTTCTCAAAACTGTCAGACTACTTTGTTAAGTCTCTGTCTGCTCATTTTTAATCACCACTATCATTTCAATCTTCTCCACCTACTGTGAACAATAAATTAAAAAGAGGAGCTATATAGTCAGGGGAAGACTTTATTATTAGGTTTTTTTCTGATTTGAAATGCCCATAGCTTGCCATGCTGACTAATGTTCTTTGGTCAGTAAATAATACCACCTGCTGAGCCAAGAATGTGCCCAGAATGAACATGTGCTGCTAGGTGATTCAAAAAGACCATTATTTTCCCTTGCAGTTCCATGCTTTTTTCTTAAAACAGAATTTGCAGCAGCCTTTCCTCATTTCTAGGAACAGAGAATGCATGGACCACACATGGTTTTGTATAACCACTATTGCACAAGCTAATTAATCCAGTCATTATCCTAGCACCCAGCACTGAAAGCACGTACAAAAGTGAAACGAGTTGCATTCCACTTCCCACAAATATAAATCCAAAACTTGCTAGCACTCGCTCTCTCTTCTCCACACCCTCTCCTTCTGCACTATACTAAACCCTCTCTGGGGCTGAAAACCCAGATGAGGAGCACAGTACTTAATCATTACACTTCCCAAATGTCTGCTTGACCTTGTTATAAAAAAGGGTAAGCCACGGTCACCTGGCTTATCTTTTTACCCCATCATTATTTCACAGAGTCACAGAGTCATTGAGGTTGGAAGGCATCTCTGGAGATCATCTAGTCCACCCCCCTGCTCAAAGCAGGGCCACCTACAGCAGGTTGCTCAGGACCGTGTCCTGTTGGGTTTTGAATATCTCCAAGGATGGAGACTCTATAACCCTTTTGGACAACCTGTTCCAGCATTTGATCACCCTCTTACAATAAAATAGTTTTTTCTTACTATTAAATAGAATTTCCTGTATTCCAGTTTGTGCCCACTGAAGATCCATTTTGCCTGCCTTGATCAAACCTCTCTTTTTAAGTGACTTTTAACTAAATATCCGTGGGGTCATTATCTGCACCAAAGGGGATTGAAAGAAGTTCCATTAAGATTTATATATTCACATCACATCAGCCTGCACAGCTCAGTGACCAAACATGTTGTACACCTTGGAAAGATGCAGCCCTGGAGAGTTTCTCTTGCTCCCTGGAGATCTTCAAGAGGCATTTGCTTCTAAAAGGACTTTGTCTCCTTAGCTGCTCTTGAGCAGTTTAGATCAATGTTGTTTCTTAGTCAGGTCAGGGTCATTTATTATTTGCCCTAATGGCCAAAGAGATGTTTAATTTCATCACCTCTGTATGAGTTGGTGCAGATGAGTTAAGTGGATTACAAATGCCACCTGTTTTCCCGTGCAATTTTAGAAGCAGATTAGAAGTGACAAGAAAATGCAGAATGATATTGAAAGTGACCCTACAGATGCTGCTAAACTCTACATCAGGAGTTTTCATGAAGAAAAGGTTTGTAATGATTTAATTCTTCTGTCATCATCAGGTATAAGCAGTATTAGAATATTAACTCCGCAGTTCTATACTTACCAAGAAAAGTGAGTAACATAACTAATACGTTCTCTAAGGACCCTTAGAAAACTATACTGCAAGAAACAGGTAGCTCAGAAATGCAGATTAAAGTTATTTTTTTATATACTAAAAACTTTCCCTTATAAACATATCAATTAGAAGAAAATCATCCACACTAGTTTCTTATAGTTATATGAAACAAACAACTCTCTAAGCACAATATTTGTTTCTACTTTACAAAAGGCAAGTCCTTAATCTTCTTCAATTTTGTCACTGTGTAGAATTTACTCGTTTTTATCTGTTCTATTTTTTGTTTTGTTCTTAACAGTTACAGATCACCCATGGCAAAACAGAAAAGAAGAAAATAATTTTAAATGAACATTTCCATTTTGTTAGGAGGAGCCTCCCTCCCTGAAAAGCATTACAAAAGAAGAAAAGAAATAGATCTAAGTCTAGTAATAAATTCACATCCCCAAGCGAGACCAGCAAAATAATTTCTCATTATACATTACATGTCATTGAGGTTCACCATGCTCACAAAGGCTATGAACTGCACGGATTCCAGGGACAAAAGGAACAAGGCCATGCATGCACAGACATCCCCTCAAACATGCTGAACAGGCTTCTCTGTAAGGTCTCAGATCTCCCCACTCCCTGCCAAGCTTTTCTTTATCACCATCTGCCTTTCCTCTATTAACTAATTTTTTTACCCTGAAGAAGATTCTAAGGCTGTTCTACTTTTAAATAATAAAATGGACACTTCACAGTGGTTTAAATCATGGTGCTGACCTAATAAGATTGATTTTTCTTTGGGGAAGAAAATGAAAAAGCAACAAATGCACTTCAGCAACTTGTTGAAAGAGGAGGCTATACAAATAATACGTTATATAGTTAAAGCTTTTTCTAAGCTGGGCAATTAATTTTTTAAAGTTGTTTTATTAACTTCTACCAGTGTTAAAACAAAAAATGTTATTCCCATATCACACATGAAAAAAAATTCCAGACTTCTGTAATATGCACAGGTTAATTAACAGCTACGTAACTCTCTGCTTCTTCTAAATCCATTTTTCATGTTTAAGCACAAGAGATGGGGATATTGATTATTAAGTCTTTCAATCAAGTTCCATACACTTAGGATGTAAACAAGACTGAAATCTGCTAGAATTAGAGCTCTATTCTTTTTAAAAAGCAGGGCATCCCAAAATCTTGATGGCATCAAAAAGTAATTTTGAAACATCCTATTCAATACTGTTGCACAGCACCTGATAGCTAGTCATGGAGACCCTCTCCAAGTTATTAGTGTTCCTGCACGGGTCCATGACAGACAGAAGACTATTGGAATGGTTTACCAATGAGCTTGACAGTATGCCAAGAAATTGTTCCCAAGCAGGTTTGCACCTGATGACCAAATTTAAGAACCAAGAGAACAGCATATAGCTCTCTCTAACCAGTGACAGGACTCATCTGTCATGACCCAGACTAGACAGACCAGGGAGTCGTGTTTAATTCAAAATTTCCTTGGGCTAAATTAAGGTGAAATGACACCAAAGAATCAGTTAAAGATTTTATTTATGACAGAAGCAAACTGAACTGGGGAGGCGTGGTAGTAAGTGGCAGGGTTCCTCACAACAAGAATTGGCATAAGACTACTGTAAACCGTGTAACCATATACATCAATTCAGGGAATAAGGAGATCCCTCCCGTTGAGTCATGAGGTTCAGAGCAGACCCCCTTGCTTTCCAGACTCCTCCTCAGAGAAGGGTCTAGGGGTGGCTGGATCCACTCTTAGTCTCAGACTTGGTCAACGGTTTATATCTTGAAACTACCTCAGTAAACCAGGTAACCTGTGGTAACCATATACATTGATTCAGGGAATCAATGAGGGTAGGGAGGCTCTACAAAGAGATCTGGACAGGCTGGATCGATGGGCTGAGGCCAATTGTATGAAGTTCAACAAGGCCAAGTGCCGGGTCCTGCACTTGGGTCACGGCAACCCCATGCAGCGCTACAGGCTTGGGGAAGAGTGGCTGGAAAGCTGCCCAGCAGAAAAAGACCTGGGGGTGCTGGTTGACAGCCGGCTGAATATGAGCCATCAGTGTGCCCAGGTGGCCAAGAAGGCCAATCGCATCCTGGCCTGTATCAGGAACAGTGTGGCCAGCAGGAACAGGGAGGTGGTTGTTCCCCTGTACTCGGCACTGGTGAGGCCACACCTCGAGTACTGTGTTCAGTTTTGGGCCCCTCACTACAGCAAAGACATTGAGCTGCTTGAGCGTGTCCAGAGAAGGGCAACCAAGTTGGTGAGGGGCCTGGAGCACAAGTCTTATGAGGAGGGGCTGAGGGAGCTGGGGCTGTTCAGTCTAGAAAAGAGGAGGCTGAGGGGAGACCTTATCGCTCTCTACAACTACCTGAAGGGGAGTTGTAGTGAGGTGGGTGCTGGTCTCTTCTGTCAGGTGGCTGGAGATAGGACAAGAGGAAATGGCCTCAAGTTGAGGCAAGGGAGATTTAGGTTAGCTATTAGGAAAAATTTTTTTACTGAGAGGGTTGTCAAACATTGGAATGGGCTGCCTAGGGAAGTGGTTGAGTCACCATCCCTAGAGGTATTCAAAAAGCGAGTGGACAGGGTACTCCAGGGCATGGTTTAGGGGGCACGGTTAATGGTTGGACTTGATGATCTTGAAGGTCTTTTCCAACCGAAATGATTCTATGATTCTATGAATAAGGAGATCCCTCCCGTTGAGTCACGAGGTTCAGAGGAGACCCCCTTGCTTTCTAGACTCCTCCTCAGAGAAGGGCCCGGGGTGGCTGGATCTACTCTTAGTCTCAGACTTGGTCAACGGTTTATATCTTGAAACAGATGAGGTGTAGGGATTGTGGAAAAGGAAAAGGAAAGAGAGAAGACAACAGAGGGAGAAAAAGGAAGAGAGAAAGATTTCACCGGTCCTGGGTCCAGCGTTGGTTCAGTCAGCTGAGGGGTCCAGTTCTGGTGGGCTTGCGTGCCCAGGGCTTCAGTTTGTGTCCTTTTATCATCCTTGACCCTCCTGCAGGTGGGCACCCAAACTCATCAGGTTAATGAGCAGTTTGTGAGCCTTTGGGCTTGGGAGTCATTTGTGGAGTAACTTCTTCCCTGTTTGATCTTTGCATCAGAACAGCTTATCAGAACAGGGAGCTGTGCACCCTCCAGCACACCCTCCCCCTCCTGTTGCTGATGTCTGAGCTGAATGGGCTTTTCACCTTGGTTCCTTGCTGTGCAGGGTTTGTCTTTAAGCAGAACTTGCCCCACCACAATGTTTGAGACATTAACTCTTTCAGTCTCTCACATCATCATACCTGTGATGCAACACAGTGAGCAACACAGGCTTCCTTTACATAACAAAGGAAAGAGAGGCACCTCTAGGGGCAATCCAGATCATGTGCTGGAAACCCTGATGAGGAATTTCTCTACAGGACACCACGGCACCTCTTCTCCATGAGCTGCAGGGTTACCAGGCCTCTCCACACCCCAGCAGCAACCAGGGCAGACCTGACAGCCCTCAAGCAGTGCAACACACAGAGGAGGCAGACTGGAAGAAAGGGGGATTTTGTTGGGTGGGGTTTTTTTCTCCCCTAAATGAGAGGATTTAAAATTAGAACTGAGAAAACAGTTAGCTGAAACCAATTTGTCAACCAAGTGCTCAAAGCTTCTGAGAAAGAAAGCGGGTCCTGGGTATGGCTGAATCCTGAACAAAGACCTGAACAAATATTCATGGCAGGTATTACGCCATATGAACACAGCTCTGCTGGTAAGTAGATGAATACAGAAATTAGGAAACAGATTGTACTGGGTTGGTACACAGGCGTCTCAACACAAGTGTCCCAACAGGCAATTATTTACAATTAATGGAAAAATATTTGACACTTGTTTTTCAAGCATAGCCAGGAGTCACTTAGAGATTCCTGCTCAGATTCACAACAGGGACAAGAGGCTGCCAAAGAAAGGTCACAGCAGCTCTCTATTTTCAGGATGATTCATACCACAGCAACTCACACTTTAGACTATAATAGCCCTTTAACACCACTCACTTGGCAAAGACAGGACAGACTCCACTCCCACTACACCTTCTGCTTCTGCTGCAACACTCCAGGCAGCTTTCCCCTGCAAATTCCCAGGCAACCAGCTGTCTTCAGGTTAAGCTGAACAGGAATCTGAGCTGGTATATACGTATCTGGTGTGCAAAATTCCTGTTATTTCAAGTATGTACCAGCTAATCATGGACATGAAGAGTCAGCTAGGCATCCAAATGCCTATTTTTTAGGCAAGTATGACTATGATTTGTAAAGGGGGGGAGGGGACATAGAATCACAGAATAGTAAAGCACATCGTTTTCTCTCTCTCTCCCCCTTTGGTCAAAACAATTCCTTTTAATTGCAATATACTTTGCAACTATAATGTCATTCTTCTTGGAGGGGAAAAATAGAGACTCCCTGCTGAGAATTAAATGATCTATTTAAGTAATACTTTCAAAAGATACTGTAAGCTTTTAAATTATCAGCTCAAAAGTGTGGCATAAATAAAATATCAACAATGGAAAACCATGTGTAAATCATCCCATTATACAGAGAGTTGTAGCAAAAAGTACACAAAGCAACTAGAGCATATCTTCCGTCATTTGATCTGGTTTTGGTGTTCAACACATTCACAAACGATAAACTTAGAATAAATGGCCTTACCTAAACAAAAGGTGTGTGTATGAGCAAAGCATTCTGAAAAAGTTCCCAAGGATCTAATGATATTGGTAAATATTTTCCAGTATAATTCTGTTAAAGGTATCCAGAGTGACCTCCTGTGTCCTCTGAAGTCAGCAAGAATTTTGCCACTGATTTCAGTGGGAACAGGGTATCACCTCTGGACTTCCATGCAGTGCTTATTGCTCAGAGAAGCTAGCTAACCACAGAAGAACTATGTAATTAATATTCATCCATATGGACTGCAGTAAAATTCACATCTATAGTTCAGATTAACCTAGGCAACGATCATATTTTAAGAAAGTATGATTCATGCAGAAGTATCTGATTACTTTCAATCTCTACTATCAGTTTTAGAATAAAAGGATGGCTCAATTATCCTAAAGGTGCAATTTGTCATTCCTCACAAATCCAAAGTCCCACTGAGCATATGGAAGGCAAGATGGGGTCTTTTGAATACTGTGGCATTGAGGTTAATGGGAGATTTAAATGCACAAGAAAGGCAGGATCTGGTCATAAGAGTATTTGAAAAAGAATTTTAATACTCATAAAAATGAAAGGATATTTATTCAAAAATGCTTCAGTATCTCATAAGTTATTTCTTTTCCATACTCCTTTCTCAGCTGGCTCACTGCTGCTTCTGCTCTCCTTAATCTTTCCTTTCTAATTCTTCTTTTAAATATTTATAAAAAATTTGCACAGACAGGGAAAAAGCTGAAGATCTGAAACAAAATTAATTTAATAAGGAAAGGACTAGAAGCCCATTATTGGTTTAGGCAGCCTCTTTTCATGCTGTATATTGTAACTAGGAATAATTAATTTGAAAGTCCATGATCTTTGGGAGCTTTTTCATTAGTATTATTATTAATAATAATAGCAATTCACATTCACTCTCCGCACTTCCCTCTTGCTGGCTGTAAGTACTTCAGTGCCTCTAGGCACCCACAGGCTGCCACAACACAGAAGGCTGGATTTAAAAGCTATTGCTTTCTTAGATGTACAACAAAGGACTGTAGTGCAGGCAGACTGCTGCAAAGACCTCTTAATGTACCCTAATAATAGCCTGTCCCATTCTACCAGTAGGTAACCTGATGGGTGTGTTGTGGTTGCCCATCAGCGGGCCCCTAGTTTGCACCGCAGGAAAGAGCTGAAGCATTAGGACACTTGATCTTGGGAAGGGTGAGTGTTGCGCAAGAGGAGGTGGGAAGCTTTGGAGCGCAGGCCCGCACCAAGAGCTAGAGCAACACTGCAGCACCCTTCTCACTTCACACATCTACACAACAGGCACAGCCTGAAGCGCAAGAGAAAACATACTCCTGTGTTGCAAATGCATGAAGTGTCAGCACCTCACCTGGCACACGCACGTATCCAGTGCTGCCAGCAACAGCCTCAACAGGTGGGGCCTGGAGTTCAGGATGGCAATTTGCCTTGGGGGGGAACAAAAAACCAAACGGATCTTGACTTCAGTCCCACCACCCAAACAAAACACTTTGCCACACTCTAGTAAGGTGCACAGTCTACACATGATTTTTTTGCTTTACTATTTCCATTTGTTGTTTACATTATGATAGCAGTTATCTATGCCAGAAGGTACAGCCCCTTACCGTTATATATGTACCCATTGTTGGTAGGAGCTGAGAAAGGACTGCATGCGATGCAAACCATTTCCAAAAACAGTTCAGAAGGACAACTGGCAGAGCAGCCAGCCACAGAGCACTGCATCAACTGGCCATGGTCAGCAGTAGTTCTGGAAATACATGCAGCATCCTCTGAAACACCTGGGATAACATACTCCACATCGGACTGCACTGCCTGCTTTTAACAACTAGATTGTAAAGTGTCAGACAGACTGTCTGTCCCTCATCGTCTCATCCAATACTTATTGCCATAGGGGTCTGTTCATGACTGTGGCTTCTTGGTCTTTATTATTGTAACACAAAGCTTCCTGCTACCTTCCTTTTCAATGACCTTTCAAGTCTTGTACATCCTATTCACGCCAGGACAGGCAATGCTGCATTCACATAAAAAACAACTATTCTCCTTCCAAAATTTTTCTAAAACAATTTGCAGATTCAAGGCTGTTGAATCTGTGCCTTTCTGGATGCCTACCTTAGCAAACCAAAGCAAGAACCTAAAAGACCCTCAAGTATCAGCAGTTGCTGTAACTTAGAATGGAGGTAAACCTAACAACGCATATAGAAAACTACATGCAATTCAATTAATCCATGTTGCATCCCACTCCCATATGGTAGTGTGAAAACAGAGAAAATGCAAGGCTTCTATTTCTCTTTGGGTCCCAGCCATGCAAAGAGTGAGCAGTAACATCTGGCCCATTTGGAAGATTCAGCACCAGTTGTGTTGGCAGCTTGAAAGTAGCCCCTGGATGTGTCACTCCATGAGGCTGCGAATTCACCATCTGGGGTGTCTCCTTCTCAGTGCCACACATGGGGGTTTTTAAAATCCTGTTTCCTGTTCAACATTATCCACTTCTGTCTGCTTGTGAACAACAGTTGATATAAACGCCTCATGAACACCTCTCCCCAAATTCCTGTAGAGTTGCTTTCTTCCTAACTTTAAAGACAGGAACAAAACATAACACACATTTCACTTCCAAACTGGAATCCTCAGAGGAAAGAATTCCAGCCCATCTGCCACACACATACACACTTTTTTTTTTTTTTTTTTAAATTTAATTCATGTACAAAATAAGGCTTGTATGTACAAAATAAAAAGGACCCTACAGACAAATAATCCCCTCTATTTTCTGGCTAAACTATTACAAGTCAATTCTAATTATTGAGGTTACAACCCTTTATTTTAAGCAAGGCTGGAATAAATGTTGGTTGCAAGCAGTTGAATCTCAGCAGCTACCTTCCTAAACTGATGATTCACCAGGTCAGCTCAGCCTCTTTCAATTTAAAAAGTAGTTTGTCCAAAGCCCAAAATTTAAGTGATGTAGAATTATTTTGTATTGAATAATACACTCTCAGATGTAACACACTCCAGTAAGTGATAAAGACACAATGACAGGTACGCAAAACAACATGGTGAATCAAGATGACCCAACTGTAACTTTCCAAGTTTTGAGGACAGTATAAACATTGGTTGGAGGAGGTTTCTATGATTTCAGAATGCAAATACAGGTTTTTTGTTTGTTTGACTATATTATAATTCTTCTGATACTCAATTCCCAACCAGATGAGACATCTCTAGCATTAGAGCCTCAACTGAAATAGCAAAGACATAAAATAAGATACCAACACCCACACCCAACACTCCCTGTAAGCAAAGGTCTCCACCAGAAAGTTCGCCAGAGGGAATTCTGAAAGGGGAACACATAGCAAACAAACCTGGGTGAGGAATAGGAAGGATGGCTAAGAGTTGGCTATGATATTTTCTGTCTCCTGAGCAAGCACACAAACCTCCCTGAACAACGTAATTCAGGTATTCACTTGATATACCTTTTGGTGCCTGAACCGGTATGAAAGTCCTGTCTAATCCCTCTAGGTAGGCAATCACTAGCAGCTAATTGCACAAGTCTAAGCAAGCTGTTTATGTTTTTCTTAATCCTATGCAGAGAAGTGGGTACGTCCAGAGGGAAATTCATCACCTCTTCAACAAGGGATCTAAAACACTTTGGAGCCTCTGAAGGGGACTAAAACAATTTTGGAGCCTCTGAAGGGGACTCTGTGTCTCCTTTGGTTGTAGAGAAGCTCAATTCCCCATTAGTAAAGTGGAGCTAAAAGCACTTCAGCATCTCACAAAGTGTTTTCAGGAAAAGCACAGTGGAGAATTGTACAGCATCCAGGTACTAACCGTAGCAGAGAGCGTAAGTGTGCCCCAGGTAGTTGATATGAGCTAGCTTTTCAGTGCTCAATTTGTTTCCCTTCCAGACAGCTGAAGCAGGTTAAGTAATGCACATGCACTCTTCACACTGCTCTAAGCCTACCATCTAAGCTGATGATAAAGAACTGAAAAACTAAGCAAGATCATAAAATACAGGTCTTGGGATGAACACTACCGTCCCTGAGTGCAGCTGAGAGATGACAATGCATCTAGAGAGACAGGAAATCCATCAAAACCAGGCACTGGACTGCCTGTTCATTCCCATTTTGGCCAATTACCATGGTCAATTTGCTGGCCACTCTATGGCTTCTATGTGTACCCAATGGGTCAAAGATTTTCTTTTGCATAAGGAGGTTTGAGTCTTGCACATGGGAAGTGTTATACATGGAAAGATATTATTATATGGAATGCAAACTGCTCTTTCCCTTGTATTAACAGACTTGTTAATATTACAAAAATAATTGCAAAATAAAGCACTTCTTTGCAGGAACTCATATAATTTCACCCAAACCCCACCTTTCCTATTTTAATGCAAGCAGTGTGTTTAAATCCAGCCAGTATTGTCTAATCCATACTGCCAAAACACACAAATCCTATCTTAAAGCCTGCACAAAAATAAAATTACTGTACAGCAGATCCGTAAATTTCAGTGGATTTTGAAAGAAAACATTAGTTTTACCAAAAACAAAATTTCACCCCAATTCTAAGACATTGTATGTGCAGGGGAGAAAAAAATTCTCAGGAAATGTTCTTAAACATTCATGTTCTGTTACACAAAATTTGCAAGACAGCTGCAAAATGCATTTAAATAAAAGCAAAGCCATCATACAGTTGCAACAGAGCATTTTCACCCTCCTTCAGAATGAGGCTGTTTCAACATACTTATTTTTTCCTGGTTTGTTTCAGTCACATTTTTTATTATGCCTTGAGGCAGGATTTCTTTCAGAACAAAACTTTCTGTGGGTATTTTCTCAAGATGCAACATTTAGACCTATTGATTAATCTCCTTTGTAAATGTTTATGCTCTGGCTCCCATCACATTTTAATTTCAGTATTTTTGTCAACTGCTAAACAATTTATTAAAAAAACCTCTCCGTGTACTGCATTTTTTCACACTGGTTCTATCCATCACAAATTAAGAGGAAAATATTATAAAACCCAAGGTATTTAACCTTTCTCTCCAAGAACTAAATACTGTTGTCTTTTTCTTTTGAAGCCACAGTCATCTCCCCAAACTGATCCTTCACTCAAGTTTTTCCAAATTTTAATTAAATGAATACAGTTTGAGGAAAAAGGTGAGTAGGTGGTGGGCTGTTTCTTTTCCCTGGGCACAGGTAAATTCATAATAGGCCAGACCATAGTCCAGCACTGAAGACAGACAGAACTGGTTCCCTTGCTTTGACCTGCCCAGAGCCACAAGGTGAAAAAGACAATTTGTAGTGACTGTTGGCAGATCACTTAGCCGTCCCTTGTGGGTTGGATGTAGCCTGTAGCTCTTAGTTTAAGAGCACTGCTCTGAAGCAGAGAAGATTACAAACCATATGAAAACACCCCCAAGCTGGTGTGATTTTGCAGCTAACTATTACAGATGGTCACCATCTTTACTGACAAGCATTTGTGCAAAACCATTGTTTGAATTCCCATGGTCACTCCATTTCTCAGTCACCATATAACAGGCCAGTGCTGAATAGGTGCTTATTCGGACAGGACACATGCTTCAGTGACACACCTCGCTCAGTCACCTACCTGCGGCGCATTTCATTCACAGTCTATGAGAACAGCAGTCAATTTAACCAGGATTAAAAAAAAAACCCCAACATAACAACATGTGTTCTTGACTAAGAAAATCAATAGAAGTTGGATGAAATATTCTAGCAGCCAACATGGTTCCATCAACCTGCTCTCTGAAATGAAGTCATGTTGCTGTGTTTTGTCTTTAGGATAAAGCAGGGAGAAAGAGTACTCCAAGTCCAACAGAGGAACTTAGGGTCCATCATGAAGAAAATTATGACATTATGCCCAATTCTACTGGGTTTTAATCACATGGGGCTCCTTGGCAGGTGAAAGCAAGACCTGAAGAGTTGTCACCTTCATGTTTTTTAAAAACTGCACCTCCTACCAGGTTCCACTCAACCCAGCTGCTCCATACAGAAGCGTACTGATAGCTGGGAACCACAGCAGTAAAACCACAAATGTTGATAAACAGAATGTGACAGAATATATTCCACAAATCATATAAATGAAAACATTTGTGAGAAAGACATATTCGTGAAAATGTACATCTCTCATATGTAGCTGTGAAAAAAGCCATTGTGATTCAGTTATAAAATACCCTGCTCTAACACCTTGTCAATCAGTTGCATGCTTTTGCTAACAGAGGAAACCCTGCAGGATAGGAATTCACATTTATTCATCCTATTTGTACTCTTACCTGCAGAGTAAATTAGAACTTTTTATTACCACCAGAGCTGAGATATTGTTTGGAATTCAGATCCAACGGGACTCCAATCATATGATTGGTAACAGTCAGATACAGTCCTGGCCTGCCCCAGGTTGGAAGAAACCGGAGAAAGAATGATTTCTTCAGACATAGGAGGTGGCACCTTGTTTAAGGTTGCTGTGTGATACTAGGACATGCTATACTTCCACTAATTCCACTATTTCTGGAGGAGCTATATAACCACAAAATATCTGTAGCACATCTCAGAAGAGTTGGGTGGTAATGCCATTTCTTTAGACTTCACACACATTAGTGGACCTTGAGAGAGCTCTATCAAGTTTCAAATGGTAGCACCATTCTCTATTTCCAGCCTATAAATCATTGTGTAAATGTTGCTGAGTCAAACCAAACTCCACAGAAGATCTGCTACCTGAAGTGGCTGCGCAGGAAATCTCATGCTTTTGAGCTCCTACTGGTATGAAACATGCTACATTAAAAATTATCATCACTCTGATGACCAATAATCATCCATTTACCTTAGGTGTAATTCTCTCTCTCTTTGATAGCTGAAACCAACAACCGTTTTAACTGCCTCACTTCACATGACTTACCTGTGTCAGTAAAACACTCAATTTTAAACACTGGTGTACTCTCCAGACTTATGGAATCAATGTGCCAGTGTAATTGCTGGACAGCCATACCCTGTTTCCCCAGCAATCTTTATAACAGCCAAAGTCAGCTAAAAAAGAACAGTTGCTACAGATAAATCATACCTTTAACTCAGTGCAAATATTTTTGAATGTTTTTAATGCAATGATAAACTAAAAAAATGGTGGCAAAGCAAAACCGCAATGTTAACATTTGACTTTTATAAGCATTCAGAATTTTATTATTAGTTAATGTGGGGGGTTTTTTGCAGGCAGACAGTTTTACTTTGTATACCTTGTTGCATAAACTATCATTAACAAGATATATTACCTAATTATGCTGGCCCGTTCTACTTCTGAGTAGGATTGCAGCTATAAATTTCACACAGTCTATGCACTGTGCACAAAGGCTTCTGACAGAATCCCATGACCATGAAGAACAGAATATGGAGAGATAGTGTCACTCCATTTGACAAACTGACTGGTATCACTGTCAGCATAATAGTCCCAGATCTGTAGCAGAAGAGAACAACATTGATTGTCAACATCAAAAGGGTCAAGATAAATTAAATATTTATGGCTCTGGGCTGTGTTGACAGCTCTTGATGTGTTCTCAAAGCTGATCACTCCAAGCTGATACATTTCTTCTGAAAGTTGTCCCACTAAATCTGCAGTGGTTTCTGACGTTTACATATTTATTTCCTATGCTACTGACAGCTTTGCATTGCAATGAACCAGCAGTGCACTTCAGTCCTCCAGGAGGGCACAGCTGAAAACTCTGCACTTTCCCTGTTTTCCTTAACCATAACCATGCATTCCTTTCCACAGGGGAGGTAAAATTATTAGCTTCAGTAAAAACATAGTAAACCAGCACTGGTTACACAGAAAAAATAGAGGTGGTTTTTTATATATAAAAGAACTTTTGTAAATCTACTTTTTCCAAAGTGGCTGAAAATTTGTGAAAAACCTCACTGTCCAAAATTCAGGGTTGTTGGGTTTTTTCCTACTCTAAGTGATAAAATTAATTTCAAGTGAGACTAAACCCTGGCTCAAGGCTAAGTTTGGGCATTCCCAAAGACATCAAGAGTGGTAACATTATTCCAATATTTAATAGGTGCAGGTGAATGGAATGATTAATGTAGCATTCAAGCAACACAAAACATAGCCAGGAATATAATGAATGCCAGCAAAAATTATTTGCTGGAGGCTAGCTCTTGTTTAACAACCCTGATTTTGTCTTCCCGTTGATCAGAAGTTAGGTCAATAGTGCAAATTTCCTAGATTCATGTAAGACCTCTAAATTAGCACCTGAGAATACAGCATGACTAAAGTATACATTAAATGGATTAAAAATATATACCTAACTTCAAAACATAGGCATTAATGGGGACTTGACATCTGAGGTGCCATTACTAGCAAGTTCCCAAAAGGATTGGGATGAATCCCTTTACAAAGGAATGCTTCCATCAGTGAGAACTAACTAAAGCAAACTTAGCAGAGGGAACTGATATTACAAATACTTGCAGACTGATAAATGAGTAAAAGATGAGAGTACTGACAGAGAAATCAGAGCCACTTGGGAAACAGGACCCATTTGAACAAAATACGTTTTAAATCAAAACTCACAAAAATGTTCATCTGGGAAAAATCCTAGAAATTCCAAATGGAGAGGTCTATGAATCATCCAAGCCCACCTTCCTACTGAGATCTAAGCCATCCAAAGAGATATTTGTCTAACTTTTTCTTGAAAATCTCTAATGATTGAGACTGCACAGGCCTGGCAAGTAAATCTAGTCTCCCATTTTCCTTCATAACTCGAAAAGTTTTCCCTCATATCTAGATTAAAACATCTTCAACTGCAATTTCAGATCACATTTACTTCTTAGTCAGTCCCCAGCGGGCATGAAGAATGAGGCACGCTTTGTTCTTGCAACACCCTCTTACAACAGCAGCCTGCAACAATCTGTTAGCCCATCTCCCCTCCATTGTGTTTTCATGAAAAACAGTTTGTTCAATTTTTCTTCCCTGGTCCTGCTTTCAAGACTAAGGAACAATGCTCAGGAAAATAGTAGTGGAAAAAGAAAGTAGGGCTTGTGGTAAGGAAGTGACAACGTGAGCTCCAAGCACAGTTCTGCGGCAAAGACTTGATCCATTTGTGAAAATGTTAGAAGGAGAGTAGATAAGACTGCCTCTGTCTATAGCTTTAGTTTCCACATTTAGAAGGAGGATACTGACATAAAGATATCTGGAAATAGAAAATTCACCTCTTTCTTGGTAATCTGTTTCACTGTTAAAGACACTTGCCTTATTTCTAATTTCAATAAATCTGGTTTCACTTCCCAGCAACTGCTTCTCATTCTGTCTTTCCCAGCTAGATTAAAACACCCTTTAGCTCCCAGTGTTTTCTCCCCACAAAAATACTTTACTCATCTTAGTAACCCTTCTACCATTCAAAGGGAACTCTTTCATGAGGATGTAGTAAATTCCTATGGCTCCCCTTCTGCATCCATAGCACTCCAGCTAACTTCTCACCACTTGTATAAATAGGTGCAAGATTCCTCAGCTTGTTCACATACTACAAGCCCCAAACTCCAAATGTCAAAATCACAGTCCTTTCAACCGAGCAGGTCAAGAGCTTGATTGACGGTCAAGAGCTTGATTGACAGTCAAGAGACTGCTGACACTTTTCTCCTTTGTTCACCTCCTTTTTCAGCCAGCTCTGCTTAGAGAGGCATGAGACTGCCCATCCTGCTCTTGTTCCTCTTGCAACTTTGCACTCAACTCCAGTTGTACCTTGATTCTCCTCCACTTCTCATCTTTTTATATTTGATTATTCATTTTATCACTTACCATTATTCTCTCTCCTCTCTCCTTTTTCTTCCTTTTTCCACCACTGCTTTCTCTTTGCTTAATACCCTGTCTCTGTTCTGATCTTTGCATTCACCTCTGCTTTTTCACTGCTGTTATGTGAATACCCTCTGACACATTCCTTCCTTTCTCCCAGCATTACTATCTCTTCCTTTCACTTCAATTTGATCCAAGTCACAGTAAAGGAGAAGAAAAAAACCTTGCCTAGTTCCAAAGCATATTTTCAAGCTCAAGAAGTCTGTCACACTTAGTTTTACACTATACGTTTAATGAATGACTTAGACCAAGAGCAAAAAAGGAAAAAAGGAGCAAGGCAAAAAACATACACCATGAATATCTGTGCAGCCTAAGTACTACCTATCCCCATGAACATCAACAGCCAAGTGCTGAGGGCATTCCCCAGGGAAAAGCTGGAAGCCCAAATTCTAGGCCAGCGAGCAATCATATGGAGCAGGGCTTTGAGTCTGGGTCTCCATCACCTGCAACGGGGTTTCTCTTATCACCTTTGGGAAGCAGTTTTAACCTCACCTGCCCACTCAGTTTCCCTCCCCATCTCCTCAGTGATATTTTAACTCATGCACATAAGCTTGTGCATAAAAAGACTGACTTGAAGTTATCTGCATTTGCCAACTGAAAATGCTTAAGCAAAGTTTCCCCACCAGTTCCTCCAGTGGAGGAATTAATAACAACACTATGTTTCATCCTCTGATCTGCATACAGAACGCATTTTCTTTAGAAAAGAAAATGCAAGATTACTAGGTAACAGTTAATTTCCTATTTAACTGCACAATATCTTCAGTTTTTTCCTTTACATTACTGAAAATAAGGTTAGGGCGGAGAAATGCTTTTCTACATTAATGACATCTGGTACCAGCAATTTGCAGTTATTTTGACTGGTACAGTACTTAAATTACTAACAACACATAAAACTCAGTGAGCTAATAGCATTCTGTGGCAGCAAGAAACATACTTTGTCAAGATTATATTTCCACAGGACCAGATTAATTTAATTACAATTAATATTTTTTTAGTAAATGGCACCAACAGACATGCATAGCAAATAATTTGCGTATAAATTACTCCCACTCCTGCTCTAGATGTTATCAGCTCCAAAAAGCCACTTACAACTATGTGAATTCACTGTCACTCTCAATCATTGTATATGAAAATGTGGGCAAAATTTTGTCGAAATAATATACCTCTTTTGCAAATACCATGTGTCTGATACTTCTTCAAAGGCTGCAGACTGGGCAGAAAGAAAGCAGCATTTGCTGTAACAAATGTCGATGTTCATTCTTGGCAACGCACCCCTTCCTCAGATAAGCATTTTTAAGAAACATCATGGATCAGAAACAGCATCCGCATGAAATTATTTTGTTAAGGGTTCTTTGGAATAAAAATAAGACAATTCATGGGTTTATTGTAGAAACACCTAGAGATGCAGGCCCTCACTGAAAACAAGCACCTGTGCTGGCAGCAGGGCTAACAGCACTGGTTGCCTGGGCATTTGCAGTCTGTGGCTGGGATTCCTCCCACCCGCTGCCCATTGCCCAGCGGTTCCACCTAAACTCAAGCCCAGGCCTCCAGGCCCAGCCCAAGCTGTGTCATAGCTGTGCCTGTCCCCAGCTCTGTCCCTGAGTTCGTGTTCGGATTTCCAGGAATGACCTTAGACCCAGTTGTTGCCTTCACTTTCCAGCTCTGCTCATCCAGGCCAGGTGCTGTGGGGCTCTGCCCTGCCAGTGTGGTGGCCATTGCCCACCCTGTGCTGTCACCACTCTCAGCTACCAGCTTGCCCTGCTCTTGCTGCTCCCTGACATGGGAACACTTTTTCCACAGTTCAGACATGCAAAAAAACACTCTGCCATGAGGGGTCCAATGCAAGAAGTCAGCTCACATTGCAGGCTTTTGCACAAAGACTGTTTAAACCAATTAACTTCATGCAGGAATACAGTATGTTTGAGCCCCTTTCTTCAAATCTTCTTAAAAGATATTAAGGAAATAGCCTGGGAGGGGCAAAAAGGGCAGACACATACTTACCATATGACTGTACGAGCCTTCAAAGAAGTAATTTCATATGTCATTTGTGTGTTCTTTTCCTGTTCTCTGTCTCCATTGTGTTTTAAACAAGGGAAACTCCTTTTCCTCCCTTAACCCTGCCTGAAGTGGCTAAGTTCAGATTTGCAAAGCATCTCTGGTCTAAGTTTGTTTTAGATACCTAAATTAGCACTTTAAAGGCTCCAGCAGGTGAACCGACAATACCTCATGACAGCTTTTTCCTGCTATCATGCCAAATTTTTGTATTATTAATGCTGCAGACACCTCCACTTCAAAGAATTCTATGGCGCTTCAAGGAGCAGTGTCTCATGTATACACCTGAAATACTTCCATGATGGTTTATACATAGTTCAGCAATATTAACTGGAAGGTGCTTCCTAATGTTTGGGTCACAGTCATTTGGCATTCAGATTTCAATAGAAAACAAAATTCATACCACATATAAAATTGCTAGTTAGATTCCATCATCAAGCCTATTCTCTAATGTAGCATGCGAAGCAAAATCAGGAAAAAACCTCAAGATAAAAACTTGAACAAATTAAAATTCAGCCAGGTAACAAGCACAGCACTTCCTGCGCTGTGTTTTGCATTCATAGAAGCAGCACAAGCTATTCGTGAAGAACATCCCAGTCAACAAAACCTCAAGTTATCAGTATGACCATGTAGCAGAAGTGAAAATTCAACCCTAGCACAACCACGTAACCTATCTGGAAGAAAAAAGAAGGGGATGGAGGGTGGAGGAAGAAAAAAAAAAAAGGCATTAGAGACTATTCAGTATTTCCTGGGAACTCAAGTGCATGACCTAACAGGGATTTTCAAGGTTTGAATATAGGACTTTAATATTGGAAATAAGAGTTACATATGATAAAGCTGGATGAATTCCAATGATCCCTTATTCAACAGAGATTCATCATCACTTCTCATATCCTGTGTTTTACTCTTATGTAGAAAAATTCAAGGTGATAAATGCTTGGAGAGCATAATCTCTTGTAGAAGCTACTCAGTGATTTACAGGAAGCCAAGTTGGAGATTAACATATGATGAACACAATTATCTTCAACTTCTCCAGCATTTCTGTAATCTAAGATCATTCACTTCATACTCAATTGTTGTGATATCACATTATTACGAAAATTTTGCCAGCAGAAAATAATGAAAGGAAAGCAGAGTTCCTCTGAGGAACTCTTAAATTTAGGCACCTAATTTAATGATGCACCTTTCAAAGCTGTAGAAAGCAAAGGTTGCCCTCACTTGGAAACACTGAATGCAATAAACAACAATGACTTCTAACCCTTAGCACTGTTTTTATTTTTGGTAGAGTCCCACTCCTTTACAGTACAAGGCAAGTTTTAACAAAATGCAAAAAAGAACGAAGTGGCCTGCTTTTCCCCATCAGACTAGCAGCACAGGCAGCAGGAAAGTGTCTTTTGAGTGGAAATGTTTGGTTCTCTCCTCTAAGCCTTCATACTACACGGCTCGCTCTCCACTTTGCTTAGAGAAAAAACATGGAGAAAAATAAAATTTTTGAAATATTTTGTAACATTTGCCCCTCTCTGCTTACAGCTGAGATTTTGATGAACACTTCCAATTTCCCTTCAAGCTTCAACTCCACCACTGCCTGATTACTTACCCCACCTTCTGTTTTTCTGTATATAAGAGATTGGTAAATATAAGTATTTCTCTAAAGCTCCTTCAGAAACTTGTGAGTTCTATAAACTTATAAACTCTTAGTTCTATAAACTAAGATTACAATCTATTTAATATTTTAACATAAACAAATTCATCCTAACAAATTGAGACCAGTATACACCTATGTTGTGCTTCAACTACTCATCCTAGTAAGGCAGTCCACATTCGCTATAGCACAAATTTACTCAACAATTTCTGCAGGCAAGTCTCCTACTACCTACAGATTAATATTAGCCCTCTCCTTTGCAGCTAGGTGTTCTCTGTCATGAGTAGAGTGATTCAACAAGCTCCAGTGCACACAAAATGCACCTTATCAGCAGGTCTTCAGTTGCATCAAGCCAAAAACAACACTGATGTCACAGAAACACATGCATCCTGTCTAAAACATTACCACTGACAAGGTAGGTTCTCTCCAGGCTAAAGACAGCATAGAATTAACTTGCTGCCAGTCTCACATGTGTACTATTGGGGTATATACAGGTTACCGTACGCAAATTACAGTCCTTGCTGAAGAGTTTTAAACTAAAAAAATTCCACATTCAATGTAGATT
Organism: Harpia harpyja; assembly: GCF_026419915.1. Lineage (NCBI taxonomy): Eukaryota > Metazoa > Chordata > Aves > Accipitriformes > Accipitridae > Harpia > Harpia harpyja. Next base: position 10,414,380 of record NC_068951.1, on the reverse strand, counting down.
AGACTATAAATAGATGTTCATATGAGATTTAAAACAAGCATTCCGCTCCTTTACATCCACTTGTTACAGTTTTTGTGGGCTAGGAAGCACGATGCTTATCGTGCTGTGAAACACTGAAAAAATTGACGCTCCACAATAGTGATGTGCACCACTGATGCTCCACATGTCCAGAAAAACTACTTGGTGGACAATGGTTTTCCTTGTTGTGTATTTTGCATTACCAGCAAGAAGACAAAATAGAGCTCAACCACACTCACACCAGACTCTCGGGTTAAATGCTAGCAAAAGGCTGCAGTGACCTAACATCTTGCTGCTACTGCTCCCTGCCATTTCCCATCTCTCTCCTCTTCCCCCACTCAGTTTAAGCCACGCAGTCCCACTCCCTGCCTTTTGTGCTGGATCTGGCACCTGTCTAATCTCTCAGTGAGCCAGTTCAGCTCTCCAACCCAGCAGAAAACAAGCTTATTTCTGCAGAGCTTTCTCCCATTTAAACAGGACGACTTGGCTGACAGAGGTTCTGACAGGAGCATGCACACAGGAGAAAGAATGAGTGGGACCCACCACTTTCAGTGGTGAATTAACTCAGCCCATACTTAGAAACCTCACCCTGGCTTGACAGCTTATTACACACTCACAGTTCAGCCAAAATAGATATTGATGCTTATGAAAAAATATGAGGCATATGAAAAAATCTGATGCCCACACACAGTAACAAATAAAAGCTAATCATATACTGGCAGGTTACAGCTATGCACGTAACCCTTCTGCAGAATTAGATGAAAATTAGAAGGAAAGAGCTTGTTAAATGAAAAAGTTGCAAAAAATCATGTTTTATTTATAAGAGTTCTTATTTCTAATAATTATATTACCCCTAGCACCTGAACAACACATTTAATAACAGTCTCTTTAGAGAAGGGAGGAAAAAAAAATTAAACACAAAAACTTTCCACAGAAGTTACAAGACTACCTATTGAAAAAACATTGGCCACATCAGAAATTATAACAGCAAGCTGTTTCTGCACAGATTTTTACATGTAAACAATTCAGTCACATTGTAAAAGCATCATTTTTCTTTTATAAATATGCACACAAATTATTCATATTCTTACATAACAGCCAGCTCAATGCATTCACATCACAGCCTGCCAAGATGGCTCACTTTTATAAAGATATAGAACAAAAGAGAACAATAGTACATAATTGCTTTACAAATGGCTTTATAGAGTAATTATACCATCAGTCCTGAGTGGTTCCAGCTTCCAAGTGTTCTGCTACTAATCCTTTGAACACATTTTTGTTAGGAACTAAGTGGATATCACTGGAGAAAAAAACTTGCATAGTGGAGAGCATATGACCTCACTCCACACAGCTTATTGAAAAGGAGTGATTTCCTACCCCCATTGCCCTTGAGATAGCCAAAGGAGGAACACCTGACAGCTGCTTCGGTGTACCAGCTTCATAGTAACTATGCTTCCAAAGCTTTATACCTTGAATTTTATCTGCCTTGATGAAGTCATTTGTGGGCAGAGGACTTCCTAACAGTCTGCCTACCATCCAAGACTGAGATCAGTCTCAAAAGGCCAATAGGACACAGGGACCAAAACTTCTTTACAAATCTGGATGTCCTCTAGGTCTATCATTGACAGTTTACATAGACTCTGCAGTTATCTGTGCAAGAATGCATGCCCGCATCTCCCTGCATGTCCAGTTCCCCCTTTCACTTCATCTTCTGGGTACGGTCATCTGCAACTATGTTAGCACATATCAGAGGTTACAATAGACGCATCTGCAGCTACTGTGTCCATCTGCTTACCTGCTAGTCAACTACAACATGCAGTAAAACACATCTGATAAGCCAAAGAGACCAGACACAAAATCAGTTCAACACCTGCTCCCTCTTAAAATGTTTACTTCTACAAGACCATTTTTTCCCCAACACTACTACCTATAAAGCAACACTTTGACATGAATTATTTCTATTTCTCAGTACCCTTGTCCTTCTTCTAAATATTATCTTTTCAGCTAGATGTTTTGAATGAAAGTCCCATTTAGCTTATTTGGACAACTCTAGAGCTGCTAATGCTCCTTCTGACTTACAATACACTCTAGTTTCCTTTGCTTTGGTTTCCTCCCACACATAGAATCATAGAATCATTTCGGTTGGAAAAGACCTTCAAGATCATCAAGTCCAACCATTAACCGTGCCCCCTAAACCATGCCCTGGAGTACCCTGTCCACTCGCTTTTTGAATACCTCCAGGGATGGTGACTCAACCACTTCCCTGGGCAGCCCATTCCAATGTTTGACAACCCTCTCAGTAAAAAAATTTTTCCTAATAGCTAACCTAAATCTCCCTTGCCTCAACTTGAGGCCATTTCCTCTTGTCCTATCTCCAGCCACCTGACAGAAGAGACCAACACCCACCTCACATGGAACGCCTTAGCTAATATCTCTGTAAAGGTTACCCTTTTTCATAGCATGTAGGCAGGTCAAGAATAAATACCTTATTATTAAAGTAATGTAGCTGCTGTTACCATGTACAGTTACACAGGCTAGTCATGCCAGCACTGAAAGCAAAAAGCTCAAATTCCCTTGCAATTATTCAGTGCACAGACAAGAACATCTTCAGATTTCAGTTCTGTCTCCCATCTTTGTCAGAGATCCCAGTTACTACCTTAATTCACCATAAGAACCATATTAATCATGTGCAGCTCACCATGACGTAACAGCCGAATTTAATAAGCAGCTGCATTTTATAATCTCCTACTAAAATTTATAAGCTATACAGTGCTCAGGAATTGTTTGCTTTAAAAAAGAAGAGAGAAAGCATCATCTGCATACAAATAATTTCTGGAGAGAATACAGATATCACAAAACCACAGAACAGTCAAGGTTGGAAGGAACCTCTAGAGATCATTTAGTCCCACCCTGCTTAAGGAAGTTGCCCAGGACCGTGTCCACTCAGGCTTTGACTATCTCCAAGGTCATATCCTTGTCTCTGTTGCACTGGGGAGCTCAAAACTGGACACAGCACTCTCACCAGTGCTGCGCAGATGGAAGGATCATCTCCCTCAACCTGCTGGCTACACTCTTCCTAACGCAGTCCAGGACACTGGCCTTTTTTTGCTGGCTCATGCTCAACTTCTGGTCCATAAGGACCACTAAGGCATTTTCTGCCAAGCCCTTTTCCTGCCCACCAGGCCTCAGGCTATATGATACATGGGGTTGTCTCTTTGCAGTTGCAGGACTTTGCATTTCCCTTCTGAACTTCATGAGGTTCCCATTGGCCCATTTCTCCAGCTTGTCAACATCTCTCTGGCAACACAAGCATGTGGTGGATCAACCATTCCCCCCAGTTTTATATGTTCTTGCTGAGGGTGCACTCTGTCCCATCATCTACATCATTAATGAAGATGTTAAAACAGTATTGCCCCAGTATCACCTGACCCTGCTTCCACCTCTTGTATGCTTTTTGAGTTTGGTCAGGACCTCCATGTTCATCCATGCAGGCCTCCTGTCACCTGTGCTCAATTTCCTGCTCATCCAGTTGGCCCACTTTTGAGCTTGGAAGAGATAATCCTTGAAAAATAACCAAGTGGGTCCACAAACAGGCCAAAGTCTGCTCTCCTGAAGCCCATGGTTGCAATCCTACTATTTGCCTCATTTCTTTCCCTCAGGATCCTGAACTCCACCATCTCAAGCTTGTTGTCTCCAAGGTCATCCCCAAACTCACATGCCCAAACAGTTCTTATTTGTTTGTAAGTATGAGGTCCAGCAGAGCACTTCCCTTTGTCAGCCCCTTGATCATCTTCATCAGGAATTTTTCCACAATGCACTTCAGAAACTACCTGGATTGCTTGTGCCCTGCTGGGTTGCCCTTCCAGTAGATATTGGGGTGGTTAAAGTTCCCCATGAGGACCAGGGCCTGTGAACATGAGCTTTCTTCCAGTTGTCTGAAGAAGGCTTGACCTATTTCTTCTTCCTAATCATGCAGTCCATGGCAGACACCCACCACAATACTGCCTGTGTTGTCTGCCTGCTAATTTTGACTTGCAAACTCTCCACTGGCTCATTGTCTGCCTCAAGGCAGAGCTCCGTGCATTCCTGCTGCGCTCTCACATGAAGGGCAACTCTTTCTTGCCACCCCAGCCTGACCTTCCTAAAGGGCTTGTATAATCCATTGCAGCAGTCCAGTTGTATGAATGTCTTTGTACATCTCCGTGATCCTAATGAAGCTACAGACCTAATTCCCAGAAGTGGGAGCACCTCCCTCATCATGCTATCCTCACAGCAATTCTTTATTTGTCTGTTAAAGTCATTTTTACAGCAATTAAATAAGACCCCTGGGGTATATCTCCCTCAATCACTTTGATCACAGGCTAAAAATGCCTCACATGCACTGCTTAATACACCTTGTACCTGACAGGTATGAACAGAGCCATTATATTGTCACATCCAATCCTCTGAAGCCAGTAATGCAGCACAACACAAGCAACTGTGTCAGAGGCTTAGTAAGGTACAGGGGATAAAGCACAGGAAGGTTAAGGTGAAAAAAAAAAATAAAACAAAACAAACCACAAACATTTTGGGGACAGGTGAGCTGAATCACTGTTTGCACAGGTCCAGACAGCAATCTTCAAAAACACAGGTCAAGCAATCACTCAGATTAGAGACCTAACCGGGATTTTATTTCAGCAAACTTGATTGTTTTGCAGAGAAGGCATTTTTACCATGCCATAATTAAAAGACACCTGAGAAATCCCTGGAAAATTTCTAGCATTGTAGCTGGCTCCCCCTCCTGCTGACAAAACAAGCACAAACCGTATTATCTCTGGCTTTGCTGTGAGAACAGGAGTTATCAAGTTACCCTGAAGGTGTACATCCCTTGGTGTTTATCCAGAGGGAATGGAACCATATGAAAGCTACGAAATAACCTACTTGGTAATTACAATTAATAGCATTTACCTCTTACTGAGAGCTTTACATTTCTTAAATGCTTTCCAAACACTAATTAATTACTAAGGGGGGGGGGGGGGGGGGAGGAAGTCAATGCATTATGTAGAAAAACAAGTGTGCTGTAATATACTAATTAACGTGTATGTACCACTGTCTTATACTCATTACCTGAGCCTTTCCGTACATACAGCCAGGATGCTATGTGCGGTTTAAGATTGTTCTCAGCTGCTAAGGGCAGAGAGCTTTTTTTTTTTTTTTTTTTGGTAGTCCACTTCCTTCTAACCTAAGTTGCCAAATATGGATTATTCTACAATAGGAACGGTGAGCTAAAAGCCAAACTTGCTTTTAAGATAGACTTTGACAAATAAAGAGCCTCAGGAAGTTTCATTCTAAATTTACCACAGTGTAACATACATAACAGCCAAAAATTTTCACAAAGTTTTCAAAATGAGACAACACATAACTCTTTCCACTTCCAAAGGCTCTACCACAAATAAAAGACAACATTTGCACTGCATAATCACTATTTCCAAAAGCACAAACCCATAGCTAAGAGTTAAAAAAAAAAATATATTAATTACTCAAACAAATGCCTTGAAATGAAGAAAGGCTGAGAATCCTATAAATCATTGGAAATACTGAAACTAATACTACTACTTTTCATCAAACTGTCACTGTTCTCTGACAGCGTAACAGAAAAAGGAAATTTAGTTATCAGCTTACAGGACTTCCAAGTGAAAATTTCATGGAACTCTGCTTATTTCAGACAAAAAAACCCTGACCCATCCTCAATGAAACAGCCTGAAGAGGACAACTTTTATCATTCCCCACCATTATTAAAGATATTTTTAAGACTTTGGCCTCATACCTCCTCCAAGCACATCTCACCATTTTTCTAAGCTTTCTTTTTCATTTTTGTGTAGATTAGCTCAATTTACATCTTGTAAAGAGTCCTATTTCCTTGTCAAGCTGCTATTAAATCTTCTCAGAATCATCTTCCTGGGCAAAGTCTGTTATGGCTGTTATAACCCCAGTAAGACACATAACACAATTTAGACAAAAAATTTGAAGCCTATTGCAGAACTTAGTCTTCCAGGTTCCCAAAGAGCTTCACCTAAATTCAGGTAGCGCTTCAAAAGCTTCCGTAATAGAATTAAACTGTGATACTTAAAACAGCAAAAGGAGTTTCCACCCAGAGTTCCTCACCACAAACTTCTCAACAAGGTGGAAGCTCTGAAACAAAAATGCAGTTAGCATTTTGCTTGTTATTGGTGTCTGAACTCCAATGCGATAGATACTTTATAAATACACTTTCCTAGTGCATCAGGACAGAACCAGGGACACTCGCTATCCCCCTTCCACCTAAAGTCTTCCTCTTTACCCTTGACTTTGACAAAATTTGTTTCCAAGCCATCAGGGTATGGTTTACTTTTGTAACTGTCATTTTACTATAGATGCTGAATTTGAAAATCCAATTAAAAATCCAATACTTCAAGCTTGGTCTCATTAGTTTTCATCCTACTTGAAAATCTGAGGAAAATGAAACCCTAAACTGTCATTTTATGCTGGTTTTGGCTGGGATAGAGTTAATTTTCTTCCTACTAGCTAGTATGGGGCTGTGTTTTGGGTTTGTGCTGAAAACAGTGCTGATAACACAGGGATGTTTTTGTTATTGCTGAGCAGTGCTTAGACAGAGCCAAGGCCTTTTCTGCTCCTCACCCCACCCCACCCCACCAGCGAGGAGGCTGGGGGGGGCACAAGAAGTTGGGAGGGGACACAGCCGGGACAGCTGACCCAAACTGACCAAAGGGGTATTCCAGACCATATGACGTCATGCCCAGCATATAAAGCTGGGGGAAGAAGGAGGAAGGGGGGAAGTTGGGAGTGACAGCGTTTGTCTTCCCAAGTCACCATCACACATGATGGAGCCCTGCTTTCCTGGAGATGGCTGAACACCTGCCTGCTGGTCGGAAGTAGCAAATGAACTCCTTGTTTGCTTTGCTTGCATGTGTGGCTTAATAGGTTTTACCTATTAAACTGTCTTTATCTCAACCCACGAGTTTTCTCACTTTTACTCTTCTGATTCTCTCCCCTATCTCACCCAGAAGGGGAGTGTGCGAGTGGCTGTGTGGTCCTTAGTTGCCAGCACACAACACATGTAAAGACAGAAAGAGAACTGATTTAATTTAAGGAAGTCACTTTAGAGGACATTTGTGTCTGATTCATTTTTAAGGACTTCATGTGCTAAGCATTTCAATACCCTACTTTGTATAGGACTGTCCAATCCTGAATTCTAATTTTAACCCTTTTGCTCATTCTGTAAGAAAAAGTTTTGGCAAAACTGACAAGGGATGGCTACTTCTGTTCTATTTAACCTGAGGAGGTAAAGGCAGACTCACGATGCCATTACAATGTTAGGAACCCCTGGTTTAATTCCTTGACTCCTGAGGTTCTTAGGGAAATTAAAGAAATCACATGGATCAGTTCTCAAAAATACTTAAGGCTTAACTGAAATAGAAAGCCTTTAACATTTTGAGATATTTAAATAAAGATTCAAAAAGAAATAGGGAGAGAGGTTTTGCAGCTTCTGGAGAATTCTCTACATCTTCTGGTGACTATCTACGAGTTTTGCTCTACATTCTCTGTTTGCCAACAACTTGAGGATGTGAGCATCTCCCACTCCAGAGGCATTTGTGAGGATGAAATGCAAAGCAGATATTAGAGTGATGAAGAACATGAGTGCCCAAGACATCATAAAAGTGTACTTGCTCAGCAGAGCACCTAAAACAAAATAGGCTGCTTCATATGAACAGGCACAGACTGCCCCAAAATATCTTTCTTGATCTCCAAATGGATGCATTATTATTAAAATACTGTTGCCTCTGCTGAGCCCTCTGGGAGCACACACAGAGCACAGCAGCACTCAGCCCCATTCCAATTAAATAGCACATAGCTTGCTGCCATCAAGGCCTACACTTCAGCCACAGCTGGGAAGCTGGGAGACCTTCCCAGCTGAAGTCCACTCCTGTCTTTTTATAACTGAATGTCAGAGAAACCCAAATCACTCATTGCCCCTCAGTGCCCTCCTCAGCTGTCACAGGAGCCTTGCACTCAAGTTAACAGTGACACAGTTGAACAGGGGCATGCTTGAAGCAGTTTGCATTAGCAACAGGACACTGAACTCCCATCCAACTCTACCTACAGGTCAGCGGCGTCAAATGATGATGAGATGACAAAAAAGCAGAGTGCTATAGCTTCCAGTAGTGAGAGAGAAAATCAGATCATTTAGCAACAGAAACTCTTGAATGAGGGCAGCAATAGCATCTATTTCTGTATAGTGTTATGCACCCAACACAGCAAGGCTCCAGATCACTGATTGCTGAATCCAGGAAAGGACCATTCTTACATCTACCCCATTTCTTATACTCTTTCCCCAAGCATCTGCCACTTACCACTCCTAAAAAGATCCTGGGACTTCTGTCTAACCTAACACAGATACGTGCATGTTCAAAACCAGATCCAAGACAAGAAGGCTGTTCAGTTTTTCCATAGGCTCTCAAGTGCAAAGATTAAGGGCAAATTAGACAAACTGAGCCCAATACTTTTATTCTGCCTCGTACAAAATCTCTTTACACATGATCCAACAACAGAAAGTAGCACTTTAAGATGTATCACAAAGGAAACTCTCGTAAAATCTCTCTTTCAATATCTTGTCAAAATCAGCATGCTCTGTGACTAGACGACTGTCAGGGTGATCTATAGCCCCTAGCTAGCACTGTAATATAAGCTAAATTGCCTGAGTCACAAGCAATGATAGAGTCATTCTACAGGAAATTGGAAATCAATTCTTGTCATCACTGTACATAACTCCTTTATCAGAGTTCCAGTTCACCAGTGTAATGCAAGGGAAAGAAGCTGGGAACTGACAATCATGACAAGTCGAACAGTCACACACACACATATATAAGTGCAGAAGTTCTGTTTCTGGAATAGCACTTTGCATGTGGTACATGACAGGTGTGAGCAGCCTGACTGGGTAAAATATCAAAGGTTAATGGTGGTCACACACCAGTAAGCAGAAAAACCTGTAGGTGTATTGCATCATGTTACATTAGGAGGATGCACGTACCTAGGGTGTGAGCCTGAAAATTGAGGCCATAGCCAGTAGAGCGTTCTTTGTGCAATGAGTCCTGGCAGAAAAGAAGGGACAACCTTCTGCTAAATCTCACACTGGAAGTCTTTAAGACTGGTGCAGAGAGGTTCCTTCAGAATCACAATCAAGGTGTTTCAGAAACCAGGCCAGCAATATCAGCATTGACAATCTTATTCACAAGTTTTCCTATCTGCAACACTTTTGGTCAGGACTCAGTTGTTGGAATCAAGTAGTAAAGTCAGCTTTTGTTACCAAGAAGGAGATTTTGAAACCAAGGGAGCAACCAATAGCTTGATTCCAAAAGCTGAGAGGAAAAAAAAAAATCCAACATGATGTTATTCTTAGAGCACGCAATCACCCTTCTGTCAATGATGTTATTCTGCACAGATGCTCTACTATGCCTCATTTTACTTAGACTTATCATCTAAACTCATTAAAATGAAGTACAGAATTTGTTTCAAAGCATATGCAATTTAAGAAAATTCTCTGTGAAACAAAACATTTTCTATTTCCACATCCTAAAGTATCTTGAACAAATGCAAACTCATCGGGCTTTCAAGTACCTACAACAAAACCACAGCCATTTCTTTACACAAAGTCACTTTCAACTACTTAACACTGAAAATCTGGGATGCAGGAAGATGATCAGCACATGCAGAGTCCAGCACAGCATGTTTCTCATGTTCATGCAGAAGTCCTAACCTAAAATAAAGACTCCTTCCAAAATACAAATTCAAATAAAGTCTAATACAAAGTGTTCTGCGTAAGTGTCAAAGTTTTCTTCCCAACTTTCTGGCCTGTTTGGGAGAAAGCGGTTTCTCAACATAACAAACATTTGTTATTAGACTAACATTGAAGATTCCTTTCCATGAGAACTACAGAGCAGCACTATTCTATTAAGCAGAGTGCAGACCGTGAAGCAAATAACCCAACCACACCAGCAAATGACCCACCCATTCGCCACAATAACCCGCAAAGCCTGGAATACACTACAAAGGGGGGCTGTTCATGCTCTGAAAGCTCTGGTTCAACACTGGCTGCAACAATGTCTGGCATTAATCAGGCAAGTGGAGAGCCAACAGGCTATCAGAAAACAATGATAGAATTTTCAATTCTTGGTGAGGCAAAGAAGGTGGTCAGCAAAACCACCACTATGGACTTCCGGAGGGCTAACTTTGGCCTCTTCAAGGCACTGGTTGAGAGAGTCCCTTGGGAGACGGTCCTGAAGGGCAAAGGGGTCCAGGAGGGATGGACATTCTTTAAAAAGGAAATCTTAATGGCTCAGGACCAGGCTATTCCCATGTGCCGCAAGTCGAACCACCGAGGAAAACGACCGGCCTGGCTGAATGGGGAGCTTTTGCTAGGACTTAAGAAAAAAAGGAGAGTTTATCATCTCTGGAGGAAAGGGCGGGCAACTTGGGAGGAGTACAGGGATCTTGTTAGATCATACAGAGAGAAAATTAGAAAGGCGAAAGCTCAGCTAGAACTAAATCTGGCCACTATCGTAAGGGACAACAAAAAATGTTTTTACAAATATGTTAACAGTAAAAAGAATCCCAGGGAGAATATCTTTCCTTTAATGGATACAGAAGGGAACGTAGCAACCAGTGATGAGGAAAAGGCCAAGGTACTTAATGCCTTCTTTGCCTCAGTCTTTAATAGTGAGTCCAATCATCCTCAAGGTACTCCACCCCATGAGCTGGAAGGTAAGGATGAAGAGCATAACATACCCCCTTAATCCAGGAAGAATTAGTTAGGGGACCTGCTATGCCATCTGGACACTCACAAATCTATGGGACCTGATGGGATCCATCCAAGAGTACTGAGGGAACTGGCAGAGGTCCTTGCCAAGCCACTCTCTATCATCTATCAGCGTTCCTGGTCAACAGGGGAGGTGCCAGAGGACTGGAGGCTTGCCAATGTGACGCCCATTTATAAGAAGGGTCGGAGGGAGGATCCGGGGAACTACAGGCCTGTCAGCCTGACCTCGGTACCGGGGAAGATTATGGAACGGTTTGTCTTGAAAGCACTCACATGGCAAGTCCAGGATAAGAGGGGGATCAGGCCCAGTCAGCATAGGTTTACAAAAGGCAGGTCCTGCTTGACCAACCTGGTCTCCTTCTATGACCAGGTGACCCGCCTAGTGGATGAGGGAAAGGCTGTCGATGTTATTTTCCTTGACTTCAGCAAGGCCTTTGACACTGTCTCTCATGGCATACTCCTTGAGAAGCTGGCGTCTCGTGGCCTGGATAAGTGCACTATTCACTGGGTGAAAAACTGGCTGGATGGCCGAGCCCAGAGGGTAGTGGTGAATGGGGTGAAATCCAGTTGGCGGCGGGTCACAAGTGGTGTTCCCCAGGGCTCGGTGTTGGGCCCTGTTCTGTTTAATATCTCTATTGATGATTTGGATGAGGGGATTGAGTGCACCCTCAGCAAGTTTGCAGACGACACCAAGTTGGGAGGCAGGGTCGATCTGCTTGAGGGTAGGGAGGCTCTACAAAGAGAGATCTGGACAGGCTGGATCGATGGGCTGAGGCCAATTGTATGAAGTTCAAGGCCAAGTGCCGGGTCCTGCACTTGGGTCACGGCAACCCCATGCAGCGCTACAGGCTTGGGGAAGAGTGGCTGGAAAGCTGCCCAGCAGAAAAAGACCTGGGGGTGCTGGTTGACAGCCGGCTGAATATGAGCCAGCAGTGTGCCCAGGTGGCCAAGAAGGCCAATCGCATCCTAGCCTGTATCAGGAACAGTGTGGCCAGCAGGAACAGGGAGGTGGTTGTTCCCCTGTACTCAGCACTGGTGAGGCCGCACCTCGAGTACTGTGTTCAGTTTTGGGCCCCTCACTACAGCAAAGACATTGAGTTGCTGGAGCGTGTTCAGAGGAGAGCAACCAAGTTGGTGAGGGGCCTGGAGCACAAGTCTTATGAGGAGCGGCTGAGGGAGCTGGGGTTGTTCAGTCTAGAAAAGAGGAGGCTGAGGGGAGACCTTATCACTCTCTACAACTACCTGAAAGGGGGTTGTAGTGAGGTGGGTGTTGGTCTCTTCTGTCAGGTGGCTGGAGATAGGACAAGAGGAAATGGCCTCAAGTTGAGGCAAGGGAGATTTAGGTTAGCTATTAGGAAAAATTTTTTTACTGAGAGGGTTGTCAAACATTGGAATGGGCTGCCCAGGGAAGTGGTTGAGTCACCATCCCTGGAGGTATTCAAAAAGCGAGTGGACAGGGTACTCCAGGGCATGGTTTAGGGGGCATGGTTAATGGTTGGACTCGATGATCTTGAAGGTCTTTTCCAACCGAAATGATTCTATGATTCTATAACTAAGAAACTAAATGCCATCATCTTGTGTTAATTAGCTGAATTTAGTTTATATAAGCCACTGATCTTTTTATCCTTACAGCCCTACAATTCTATGACATTGTTTATATTCTTGTAACTATGTCTGGACAAAAACTCATTCATAATCAACTTTTGAAGTGCATGAATACTTTTCAGCTCTTCTGCTCCACTATTCAGATATATGATTGCTCCCTGCTCATTTTTCATATTTTATGTGGAGAGTAGTTGGGAAATGAATGCATTTTTTGTGGTGAAATAGTTGCAAAATCTAAATAATTTGTGATTAAAAATATACCTTCTTTTCTTTTTCTTTAAAAGCAAGTTGAATTCCACAATATCCCAGAAAGACGCCAACTTCCACTGACAAAGTCTTACTTGGGCTTAAGTACACTATCCACTCTTAATGATATGCCATTATTCACTAAACTATTACAAAATTAATCTGGTAGGTAGAAATTTAGTCACATGTTTGTTTGTTTAACATCATTACACAGTTTTGAACCCATGAACCAAAGGAAAGGGGCTTTTAATTAAGGCATGCTGAATAAGAAGGGCATGAAAGCATAACATTTAATTTGCAGAGTATAGTTACACAATGTGTATTCCTTGGTAGCAAAGCCAGCATGAGAAATTCCTGCTCCACTCCACCTCTCCCTTCTTGTCCCCATTAAAATGCTGCAGTTTTCTGTTCTTCCCTTCAGTTGTGCCAATATAACTGAATGTTGTGATATAATTTCGTCACTGCAATGATCTGGAATATCATTCACTATCCCTGCAACAGTATTGGAATTCTTTTAATTGCTTCCAGTACAGCCCCATATACATCCCACTGTGAAGGCATCAAACGCTGACCTAGAAACAGAAGTGACTTGATATGCATAAAACATAACTACTCAGTGGTCAGTGTCCATAATGTACCATTGCACTAATATTGTCCCAGTTCATTATGGGCTGGCACATGGTCCTAACAAATTAATCCAATATGATGCAACTTATTCTTAACCAGCACTGCACTAGTCACCAGCTGCCTACAGTTCAAATATGAATACACTGGCTTTGAAATGGCCAAGACAAAAGTTCACCCTAGTCCATTACCAGAGTGACACTCCCAGGTTAGGAAATATGGGCTGTCATCTCCTCTGATGTTCTCATCAAGTGAAAAGTTCACAACTTTTCTTTTGACAGTCTCTGAGTCAGCAGACATTTCATTCTTGACCTGCACTCTTACACATACAGAAAGAACATCCTTAACTACCAAAAATCACCAAGGTTAAAGTATCGGCAAGTGGCGACAACCACAAATGGATTCTGGAAAACCTGCAGAGGTGCATAGAGAATGAAAAATTAGATGCTAACAGCACAAGTAGATAGAACTGCAACGTTGTAAGCACCATTACTTAGACTGAATACTGTATTTACAGAGTCTTTCAAAGTCCATATCATCCTGCAGCATGAAGTCCATCTAGTGTGAATTCATAACAGGAAGCCATCAGCATGAGCTAGCTGATGTACTGACTCAACTGAGAATCCAGAAAGATTAGCCTTTACCCACTAAGCAAATGTACCAGTTCTGCCAGCCAGCAGTTGCAAGCTTATAACCATCTTGCAACAAGACAAAGACAGAAACATATTGCTTGCTAGTATATATTATGCACGTAGATGGAAGGTATGAAGTGATCCAAAAAGCCTAACAGTGTTAGAAACAGCTCAAGCAACAGGGGGTTATTGCTTATGAAAAACTAACTGAAAAAGAAGCCAGTGGTGTTAATTACATCCATTACTGGATCCAATCCTCTTCCCTCCTCTCCCTCTTCAAACTGAGGCTTCCTTTACAGTATCAGTTTGTATTGGGTCTGGCTGAGATGGAGTTAATACTCCCCATAGCAGCCCTCATAGCACTGTGCTCTGCATCAGTAGCTAGAAAGGTGTTGATAACACACCAGTGTTTTGGCTACTGCTGAGCAGTGCTGGCACAGCATCAAGGCTGTCTCTCCAACATTTTTGCCCCCCCCCCCCTCAACGGCAGGCTGGCGCAGGGCGAGATCTCGGGAGGGGACATAACCAGGACAGCTGACCTAAACTAACCAAACAGATATTCCATACCATATGACGTCAGCTCAGATATAAAAGCTAAGTAAAGGGAGACGGAAGGGGGGCATTTTTTGTCTTCAGGAGCAACCACTACGCGTACTGAAGCCCTGCTTCCCAGGAAGTGGCTAGACATCGCCTGCTGATGGGAAGTAGAGAATAATATCATTTGTTTTTCTTTGCTTTCGCGCGCGACCTTGGCTTTCAGTTTGTTAAACTGTCCTTATCTTGACCCACGAGCCTTTGGTTATATTTTCTTCCCCCTGTCCAGTTAAGAAGGGGGAGTGATAGAGCGGCTTTGGTGGGCACCTGGCATCCAGCCAGGGTCAACCCACTACACAGTTAAAGAACCCAGGAGTGAACTATGCCCAACAAAAGTTTTGCAAATAATGAATCTTCTCCATAACTGCCATCATAACCATGGGAAAATACTTTATAGCTGCAATAATCCCCTTTAAAGGAGATTACCAAAGTTAACAGCCACGATTGAACAGTAACTGGTCCCAGCTTTGTTTCAGTCCTTAATTTAGACACTTTGTTAACTGCTAGTTATTGCTGAAGCACAGTGAATTTTGCTTGGTAAATCATTTTAAAGAGTATTTCTCTACATATTAAAAGGCCTGTAAGAGAAGTTAGGAAAACCAATAAACTTAAAAGTATGGAAAGCTACAGACACAAAGAAATCTTTTATCAATGCACAGCATTGTAGTGAGACACATCCCGACATGAAAAAGTAATTTGCATCTTTACTGATGCATTGTGGATATTTGTTCAAAGCCTTTAACATAAACTGTTAGTTATACAGCATTGATTCATTTAAGTTCTGATGATTTCTCAAAGTTTTAATTAGTTCTGAGAAAATGTTTTATGTAGAAGTCACCATGAAGTACACCTTCCCCTCCCTTCTTCCTGTGATTCAAAACCCCATGGGAAAAGTCCTGCATATGAGCCTTGGGCAGAGAATGATAACACTCCTTAAACAGAAAGCTGCAGCACTTCCCTGGCTGCCACACAGCACCCTGCATTTTTTAGTACCCAAAGTACATTACAAATACAGCACATTTATCCACATTTTACAGATGAACCCAAGCTGCAGAGAAATAAAGTCACTTACTATGGACCGATAGCCATGGTAGCATCAAGAAAAAAAAAAAACAAACGATTGGCAGCAAAAGTTTTCTGGATGTCAGAGCAGCATGGCTGTGGCAATACAGAGTTTGGCAAGGTGAGCAGGTGGGCTTGCAAGGCCCCTGCTCAAGCCTGCACCCTACGCTTCCATCAGAGCACAATTCCTCCCAGGCAGAAGCAAAGCAGCTCACATTCATCCACACATTGGTACTAACACCTCTAGCACAGCTGGTTTGCTGCCTGCCTCCATCTCTTTGTGCCTCCTGCTCAGAACACTGCATACTAATTCTGTGTTCAGTCCTGTGGGATGACTAAGAAAACCCCAGTCTATTAGAAGTGGACAATTTCTCTGAAGTGCTACAGTACAGAATCACAGCTTTAACTTCCTTTTTTTTTTTTTTTTTTGCCATCTCACTGCCTTCATTCCAGTGAAGTTCTATGGATTATGTTGAAAGCTGGCTTTGGCGTATGTGATTTGCTGAGAAGATGGACTTTCTGCAAGCTTCAGTGTGTTAGTTGTTTTCTTATTCTCTTATTTTACAAAATAAAGTAATGGGAGTGCATTCTTGTGGCAATTCAAGAATGACTTTTCTGAAAACTGCACGTACCAGATGAATTAAGTAGAGCATATCACTCTCAAATGTTTAAAAGCCTAATAAGTGCACTTCGTACATATGCTTTTATAATATCTCTGACATTTGACTAACATCTAATTCTTGTTTCTCCATTTGCTATTTTATTTCCAGTTTCCACTTCCAGACTGTGTCTAGGACTATAGCAGCAGAAGGGAGAAAAATAGCTCATGTCTTCTTGTCTGTAGGGTGGGGAGAGGGTGTGATGGGTTAACCCTGGCTGGATGCCAGGTGCCCACCAGAGCTGTTCTATCACTCCCCCTCCTTCTCAACTGGACAGGGGAGAGAAAAATATAACAAAGAGCTTGTGGGTCGAGATAAGGATAGGAGAGATCACTCACCAATTACCGTCACGGGCAAAACAGACTCAGTTTGGGGAAAAATTAACTTGATTTATTACAAATCAACCGGAGTAGGGTAATAAGAAATAAAACCAAATCTCAGAACACCTTCCCTCCACCCCTCCCTTCTTCCCGGGCACAACTTCACTCCCGGATTCTCTACCACCCCCCCCCCAGCGGCACAGGGGGACGGGGATGGGGTTTACGGTCAGTTCATCACACGTTATTTTCTGCCGCTTCATCCCCCTCAGGGGGAGGACTCATCACACTCTTCCCCTGCTCCAGCGTGGGGTCCCACCCATGGGAGACAGTCCTCCACGAACTTCTCCAATGTGGGTCCTTCCCACGGGCTGCAGTTCTTCACGAACTGCTCCAGCATGGGTCCTTTCCACGGTGTGCAGTCCTTCAGGCACAGACTGCTCCAGCGTGAGCCCCCCACGGGGTCACAAGTCCTGCCAGAAAACCTGCTCCGTGGGCTCCTCTCTCCACAGATCCACAGGTCCTGCCAGGAGCCTGCTCCAGCGCGGGGTTCCCACGGGGTCACAGCCTCCTTCGGGAACCCACCTGCTCCGGCGTGGGGTCCTCCACGGGCTGCAGGTGGATATCTGCTCCACCGTGGACCTCCATGGACTGCAGGGGGACAGCCTGCCTCACCATGGTCTTCACCACGGGCTGCAGGGGAATCTCTGCTCCGGCGCCTGGAGCATCTCCTCCCCCTCCTTCTTCACTGACCTTGGTGTCTGCAGGGTTGTTTCTCTTACATGTTCTCACTCCTCTCTCCGGCTGCCGAATACCGCCGTCCCAACTTTTTTTCCTTCTTAAAAATGTTATCACAGAGGCGTTACCACTATCGCTGATTGGCTCGGCCTTGGCCGGCGGCGGGTCTGTCTTAGAGCCGGCTGGTATGGGCTCTGTCGAACACAGGGGAAGCTTCCAGCAGCTTCTTACAGAAGCCACCCCTGTAACCCCACCCGCTACCAAAACCTTGCCACACAAAACCAAACACAGGATCATCTGGCAAAATGTTGCAATTCTGCAGTAATTCAATTTCTGCATCAAAACAACTAAAATACTGTAAATCTGAATAAGCAAGCACCCTCATTTTCAGATGCTTATCGAAGCTGAACTAAACCTCTGTGTTCTACCATTACTGTTAAAGATGACTATTCTAATAATTCATATATTTTCACAACTTGGATACTTAATGATGCTAGAAAGCTCTGAACAGAGGAAATAACAGACAAAGTGAATTAAAGGTTTCTTTAGTGTCTTTAAAACTTTTTTTTGTCTTAAAATGTGCATCTTATGTCAGTCACAGTAACAATTATTTACAAAGAATTTGCACACTAGGTACATCACTAAATGTATTAGCGACCTCAGTACACAGGATCAAGACAGAACTCCTCCTTCACCCTCTCTTTTCCCACCCCAATGAAAAGTTTCTTCAGTTTTTCTTGGATCTGTCCTGACATGTCTTATTGCCTGCTACTGTAAGATAGTTATTACCAATACAATTCTGGTTTTATTTAAACCACCTGCCCTGTAGCTTAATAGGTCATTCTTAGATGTTGCATTTCCAATCAAATACATATTAGACCAGGCATTTTTCTGGTCCCATTTATTGTTATTAACATATAATATACAATTTTCTTTATTTACCAATTCTTACACACCATAACGGTGGCGTACTTCTTTCACACAGTGATTTCAAGTATGCCATTTAAATGGTAAGTCTTTTTTTCCCCAGTAAGTGACATAAACTTAATTCAAATTGCAATGTGTAGAAAAGTCACAGTGTGAGCATAGGGTTTAGTCTATCACAACAGTTCAGTCTTTGTTTGTCACATTACCATTTAGGAACCTGGCATCCCTCTGTCTGCCTAGAACAAGACACTGAAGTGTTCATAGCCTGTTACATCCAAGCTATAAATCAGCATGACTACACAGACATCTTTTAGTAGGCATCAGCTATCGGTTCAAAAGTCTTCTGTGGGTTTTTACCTTAAACCAAATTCTCTTCTCACATTTCCATCAGCATGAAATCATTGCTATAACTTCCAGTATGGAATCACATAAAATATCTATACATTGGCAATAATAATAAAAGTACTACTATTACATTCCCTAAAGATGATGTTAAGCATTACTGGTTTATCCTTTAGGTCTATTCATATGATTGCCAACAGACTAATTATTGTACCTGTTATTCCTAGGGCTCCAGCAACCACAATGAACTCCAACTTTGAGGGATGTTTCAGCTTATATTTCTGAAACTTTTCCGATTTCCACAGAGATTCCACAGTCAATGTATGAACGTGGCAGAGCAGGCCCTCTACATGCTGGTACAGTGACACTTGTAAAATCATGCTCAGCAAATATTGTTTGACCTGCAGAACTTGCAATAGAATATATCTTTTTAATCTTTATTTAAGATCACTATTATAATCTGGACTCAATAATTCTTTACAGTCCTGCTACTTTTTGGCTGAATCTATGCAAACAGCCTGCCCTTGTGGTTGTGTTCACTAATTTGCATGTGCACTCTCAGTGCCATCCTATCTATCTGCTTTCAATAAGCCAAGCAACCAAAATAGCGAAAGTCCTAAATCAAAGTGAAAGAAAGCAAAGGTATGATAGCCCTCACCAGTTTGAAAGAAAACCAGAGAAAACTCCATGTGATGATTCTTTGTTACCATAAAACACCCAAAATTTCACACGGCTACTTTGTAACTGAGGAAAACCTACCTGAAGGAAGCATCTTTTGTCCAAGCCCTGAACTCATTAAGACTGATAACAAACACACTCTTAATAGCAAGGTTATTTGATGACCTGATAAACCAAGAAGCTAAGCATTCAACACTCATCCTCTTGGCAGCCTTTCCCCCAGCCATCAAAGGAAACCCAACTGGACAAAACCATTTGATGGCATACTTAACTGACTGTTACAGTGCTACTATGTCTCAATCAGAGAATAAACTTCATTCTGCAACAGTTAAACTATAGCCTTCTTAACAATACCCTGGGTACTACTTGATTCTTAACAGTCAACTTTGGTTGAGATTTTAAACAAGCACTGACTGCTCACAGATAAACCCCTAAAGACAGTTAAAGGAATTCAGTAGGGATACAAAAAGCTTAGCTGGGAAATTCAAGTTACCACTGAGATACCCAAGTACAGTATACGGGGAGATTGCAATATCCTTAATTATCTACATTCCTCTATCATTGCTCTGTACTTAAGAATGACAAAAAAAAAAAAAAATCTGTGAAAAAGCCACGTGTGTAACTGAGCCTCATCTGCCTGTATATATCAAGTAAAAACAATTATTTAGGACCTTTCTCTGCTTGTGCAGCTTTTCACATTGGTCTGCTAAAAGCAATATGCTGGCAATTACTGAGTGCCATCGCAGGGCTCACAAACCACTAAAGAAAATACTATCTACTACAATATAATGACACATGATGGTAGTTAAACCATTCACATTTACCAACTAGGAGCACACAGATGGTCAGTTGTTGAAGTTTGGCTGATGAGTTGCTTGCTAAGCCACTGTAACATAGTCACTCAGGATCTTAGGAATAAATGCTAAGAGCTCCCACTGAAAAAAATCCGGAAGGCTTGTGTTCCCAATTGCTTTGGATGCTTTTGATTACCAAGCATCACTAGGAACTGTGCTGTTCTGCGATGCTTCAAAGAAAAGGTACCATATATTTTCCTAATGCTTCTACACACACTCTTTGACATCATGTGTTGCTTCCCATTGCCATACCATGACCATTTTCTCATGGTTATTTGCTTCTGTGGTATTCAACATGTGATTTGGACACAATACACTGAGGTTTGTAGAGGTTAAAGGAAGAGTACCAAACTGTTTTACAGGACACTTTGCCTTTCCATATACTGGAGCTAATTGTATGTGTAAACCACAGTAGTACAGAGCACTCAAAAGGTTAAGACTATCCCAAATTCCCCCTAAGAACTGATGCTGCAGCATGAGCCATTCTTCACTGTGGGTCTCGCTCTGTGAAGCGGGAAGCCGTTTTCTTTCCACATCACTGCAAGTCATGGCCAGGAGTCCCAAGTGACACAGCACTGCAGGGCTAACATTGCTGATGTATCTAGCTAGAACGAAAGCTCAGTAATAGCCACGTCAAAAAATTTTGTTTACTACAGTGGGGAAAATTTTTGTGAAACCACAGCACCATCATCTGGTGAAATGCCTGCACTGCTTTTTACCCTTATCGCCAGATTTTTGAGCATAAACATTTTAATACCCATCTCAGCATCTCACAGGGTTTTACATTATAATATAACATATTTCATGTAATTATGTTTAGAATGAAAAAAAGTAATTTGCTCAGTATTCTTTTTACCATTTTACCACCGTTTTCCTCATCTTTCTAGTGCCAGTTCCATTAATTCTTCCTTTTCCCTAAGTCTCACAGGAGGGGATTTTCAAAAGCAATAGATCTTCAAGTGAGTTCTGGAAAAATCCCTCATCCAGAAAAACACAAATGAATGCCTAACCAGCTTTGCTAGTACAGTGAGAAAGATAAGCATAAATCCAACTATGGCTCAAATTCAGTCTTTTTACAACCTAAAATGTCTATTGGAAAGGCAGAGTTGCGGTTGCTTTACTGCATGTTACCCTGTACTATTATTTTTAAATATTTCTTAACAGTTAAATTAGAGAGACATTCCTGCCCAGTGAAGGTTTAACTCTGCTTCCTTTGCAATCAAGTAGGATGTGATGAGTCTGATCTACTAGCTCATTCTCTGAGGCACCCTATAAACCTGCTACAGAAGAACAGCAGAACAGAGCTCTTGCCAAAGAGGGAGTGAGCTGAAAGCAGACGTTGTTAGCTAGAAGCTGGGAAATCAGATGATAAAACCTGAGCATCCTGAGACAGGCAATGGCACTCTACTTCAAACTTCTACTGCGTGATCTTCCACCCCAGCTCCTCAGCCCTCCCTCCCCTTTTTCCCATTCAAACACACACTGTTCACATCCATATCATGGGACAGAGAAGCAATCAGGCAATTTTCTCATCCTGCACTAATAGAACTCAGAGGAACTACTACAACCCATCCTCCTGTCCTCAGCTTCAGCATACCACGTATGCACAACACCATGTTCACTGTACTCCTATGCTGGCATTGAAGCGCTAACCTAGACCAGCAGCTCATTGCACCAGGCATAGTGCACACAGTTACTGACAATCAGTCACTCCCCTTTACGGTTTAGAACCCAAATAGGCAAAACAGGGAAAGAGAGACACCCATGCAGCCAGCATGTCCCAGGTCTTCCACATGCAAAGGCTTCCTCCTGCTTCCATTCATAACACCTACCAGGTTGCTGAACTCTGGTCGTCTGAACCAGCTTCTTCCAGCACCAAAGCACATGATGTGCTAGATGGATTTAGTAGTCCAGGTCACCTCTAGCTTAACAACCTCCTTACAATGCTGTATTCAGTATACACTTACCCTGCAGGACCCTTACAATTCATGTATAGCACTAGGGCCCAAAACAAGCACATGTGAAATGGGACTACCAACAGCACAAAGTCCCCTCCACTGCCATCAAAGACAACCATTTAACACAACCCCTTGAAACTATGCAAACAAACTGAAACGCAGGGTTTTTAAAGTCATCCAAAGGACTTAGACATAAGTATCATTTAAGTTAAACTTACTAGCTACTAAACAGGTATTACTTTTAACAAGGCAAAATAAAATTTCAGTGGTGAACAATAGCTGGATTCAGACTTTAGAACATCCTTGTAAACACATTTTAAAAAAAACCAAACTATTCACATTTTCAAGAGTTTGGCAATAGTCTTCATTTTAAAATGCAAGTCCACCTGGATGCCTCCATTCTCTAAATAAACCACATGAACTAAACTATATGTCTTCTGTACTCATGACTTCTGTTGCCCCCCCCTCACCACTCACCCTAAAAAAAAGTTAGGTTAGCCAATACCTGAGCTTTGCATGCTACTGCTTGAAAGAGGGGGATACACAGAGCCAGCACTGTACAGAGCTGGAGACAACATGAAGGGAAGTAATTTTTATACACATGAGACAGGTCAGAAGTAGCCAGGCCATAAGCAATTGAAAGCAACACAACAAATCCAAACCATGCAGCAGGCTTTTGGTATCTGTCTGGGACACATTTGAAATATCATATCATCCTAGTTCATGTCTGCTTCTAAAGGCCTGATGAGGACTTTAAGCTGTTCAAACTTCCTTTGCTTTCCTTACTTGACATGCTACCAGAACTCCTGCAAAGTAGGGGACACAGCACAGTGCAGTATACCTTGCAGTACTGAATCACTGGAGAACTCAGCCCAGGCATCAGAGTTTGATGAACCTTAATCACAGAACACTTGGACCAATGAGCAGGGAAAGCATAGCTTTGAGTGGCTAATGAAGTTGCACTGGGGCTTTTACCAAGTGATTTTTAAACCAAACATCACTGATTTCCTTGCTGTGAAATGTAGCACCTAAATGACAAATTCAGAAGTGGCTCAGCTACGTAGTCCCTGGGGAGCAGGAAGGTGCCGAGGACAGTAACCTTGTCAGTCACTGCAAGCACTGTGGTCTCTGTTGTCCATTCAGCTGTTGCCTCCAGCTGGATTTAAGGACCATTTCCATGAAGCAAAGCAAGGACTTCAGGATGTCCATCTTCCATCCTGGGTGAGTGCTCCGACAACCAGGCTTTTGAAGTGTTACAGGGGTGCATCTCTCTCACATTCAGAAGATTCATACCAGGAACTCTCCTTAAAAGTTTTAACAAAGCCAATATGCTTCAAGAAAACATTTTTCTCATTTTGAGAAGCCAGCATTTTCTAATGTAAAAAAGAGTCACTGAAAAGTTCACAACCAGCTCGAATTATTATCCTAAATTATTATCCTATTCCTCCAGGCACCTCGGGGGAAAGTAATTTCACCGTGTTTCACAAACATGTTCAAACAAACTTGCTCTACCCTTTCCTTTACTTGGCTGCTCTGCTTTTGTGCAGTCACCTCAGTCGGCAGCTGCTCAGTTCTTCCATGGCAAAGGAATGAGAGAACTAGCTGTATTTGCTAACTGTGGGAGGTAACACACACTCCCCTGCCTTGGGAGACTGGGCTGCTCTTGGAAGCTGAAGACAGTTTGCAATTCCCCAGCCAGGGTAAGTTTTTGCAGCCATTTACAATCTCACTCCCTTTTCCCAAAGGAAATTAGCTACAGAACTGTTTTTCCCCACAACCACCGCATGGTTCTCATTCTCTTTTGAACCCTTGCACAAGCGGGCCACAAAGGCCAGTCTATGCAGCAGTTTTTCAGTATGGATTTCCATTATTTATTTCTGGGTCTCACCTGAAATTATGTCAAACTAGTCTCAACTGAATTATGTGAAACAGTCACAAATGGGGCTGATGGAAACAAACAATAGCCACATGGAAATCACACCCAAACCAGACCCAGATCACAGGCTAAGGTTACAAGAGACGAATTGCTGCAGACCATTAGCTTAAAAACTAGAAGTCGTAAAATAACAAAGTCAGTAAAGCCCATTGAGAGTAAACCCACTGATGGAGAAGACCACAAAAATACAATGCCAAAATATAACAGCTGCATGCGCAGGTATTTCAATAGATGAACAATCTCTAGTATCTCAAAGATTTGTTACTGCTAGTCAGTAACCAAAACACATTCAGTAATTGAACACAGTAATGCAGTTAGGAGCACACAAGCCAACTATGCTGGCACTGCACAGCTCATTGTTTTAGGTCACTATTGACAAGACTTCACTGATGCCGATTAAATGCAGCTGCAAGACCCAAATGGACAAGATGGACAAAGTGCTGCAGAAAAGAAACAGAAGAATGTGAAATTCAGCAGTCATATGTTATTCATGAAAGGCTATTTAGTGAACATTTCAACATGCGTCTTTGGTTATTAAAGGAAAAACAGAACATACATCTAAGATTTAAATAAAAATTCATGAAAAATAAAGTTGTGCAAAAGAGCTACTTATCTGCACTAATGGTTACTAAGAGATTGTCCATATCAAGCACTTGTATTAAGTCAGGATACTTCGACAATAAACGAAGGATCACTGAAAACTTAGAGTTGCAGTGCTTCTCCTCGACAGATTTTGGAGTCTGCAGGCATTTATCTCAACTCACTAAAGCAAGTACAACTGTCTTTTGCTATATCAAAAACTGAAAAGCTGCCAGCAATACTTATGCATACTACAGAAAACATTCTGCATGACTTCCATCTGGTATTCATCAATCTAACTGGATGTAAGGATGGCATATGTTAGTGTTCTCCCACAGCCTAGAGAAAGTAATCATCTTGCCCTCCTTGATGCAAACACCACACTTTTTTCATCAAACTGATATTTTTATTTAGTAGTTTTTAACATGCTACAAACACTTCTATCTAGGAGAAGGCCTTCTGGGCATTCCCAACAGAAGTACCAGACCACTGGATGGTGTTATGTCTAGTTTTTCCAAAGCAGAAGTCTATCTACAAGCAAATCAAAGAATCAGGCTACAGAGAAAGCACCATGTGGTTTGTACCACTGAAAGACATGTGGGGCTGTCACTTTGCCCACAGAGTAGAAGTCACCCTTTATCTGAACGAAAACCAAAATTCAAACACACT
Source organism: Harpia harpyja (assembly GCF_026419915.1). Taxonomy (NCBI): domain Eukaryota; kingdom Metazoa; phylum Chordata; class Aves; order Accipitriformes; family Accipitridae; genus Harpia; species Harpia harpyja. Next base: position 10,389,090 of record NC_068951.1, on the reverse strand, counting down.
TTGTTTTCCGTCGTTAGTGATGTTACATTTGCTGCAAGTCTTAAAAGCACATGGACAAGCTAAATTTTTCCAAGATTAAGGCAATAAAATCCCAAGCAGATTTTTATTTCTCTTTATTAACCAATACTTTCTACCACTACTGATAGTGTAGACCTTCCAGCCAGCTTTGTTACAGAAGGAAAATAGCTGTGTCTATGTGAATTTAACTGCAGAGATGTATTTGCTCAAATAAGGACTGAAGGTTTAAAGAATTAATACAGTTGCATTTCTAAGTGCAAAGCAAATGGATGAACTCAAAAAAAAAAAAACAAAAAAAACCAAACACACCAACAAAAAAACCCCACCCAAACACCCACACCCACCCCCACCCCCCCCCCCCCGCAAAATCCCACAAGGGTTCAGATTTCTGACTGATAAACCACTGCTACAGAGACAGTGTGAAGTAAAGCCCAGTGAACTCATGGCAAGATTCTCTTCCACATAAATGGACACCAGATCAGGTTCCACGCTCAGAGTATGAACACAGAGCCAGCTCAAGTTTCAGTCAGCAGATGTGTAGCAGAGCTCTCTCTGCCAAGGACACACAAGCTTGGGGTTTTGGCTTTGTTTTTTCTCATTTTGTATTGATTTTGAAACTATGGCTATTAAATAAATTAAACAACAAGAAACCCCAGACAATGTTGGGGGAATAGGCAAAGGAATTCATCAACTATTAAAAACCAAAACCAGCAAAAAACTTCTCAGTATTTTAGATTCTATTGAACACAGTCTTTTTTTCCACTCACAACTATTTTCTTTGAATCTAATGTCCCAATCCTGCTCTCTGCATTCCATGGTATTAAACTCCTTGAAAATGAACGAGAAACACACAAACCCATATAGCAAGCTGGCAGCAAAATTGTACCAACTACAGGGAAACATAATAAAGCTTTCAACATCACCAGCCAAGAACAATCCAGTAAGGATTATTTCTAGTGCTTTGCATTTCACAAGGAAGAATAATTTTTTGCCAGCATGGCCAGAAAACGTGGTGTGGAGGGGGCAGCAGTGTGGAAAACCTGATCCAGATAGTCTTTGCTAGCCTTTCCTGCTTTCCCAGCGTTAGCGGTATATTTATCACTGTAAGATATGCTTCAGACATTTAAACCCAAATATTTGTTTTTGAGAAATATGGACTCTGCTGAGAGACTAGACTGGCAAGACAGAAAACAATTTATCTAAGAGTATGCTTGCAGAGCGCAAGGAAGTGCCATACAGCAGACACCTGAGCTAGCTCATTCTGTCTCCTGTTACAAGCTCTTCATTCCCCATATCACTCCTGTAGACCTTTTCCCCCCATCCCAGTGTGACCTCATCTTTCTTGAATGGCAGCTTATAGTTTTCAGACTACATTTTAGTTAAGGTCCTACCAACACAGGGGAAAATAGCTTTATTACGACTGATCTTTGTCCAAGTTCTAAATAACATAGGGGAAAAAAGTTAAGTATCAGTCTTTTCAATGGACAATACAATTGTTTAACAGAAAGTTCTCATAAAAACAAGAGGCAAGTTGCAGTCACTGCACTACCTCATTTGGACACAAGCCTGCTACTGGCTACACCACCTCCCAGGAAGAAAAAGCAGAGAAAATTACCTTCAGGATCCCACCCTCCAATCTACTCCTTGCTGAAAGCATTACTGTAACAGGAAAAAAAAAAAAAAAAGTAGATAGTCAGATTTTAAGGACATGAGAGAACATAAAGTCTTATCATTTAAAGTGTGACACACAGCTTCAGCAGTGTATTCCTGCAACAGGAGCATAACTTCTGGTTGAGCATGACTATTTCTTTCAGAAATAAAGTAACTTAAACTCATCAGCGAGGGTTGCCCCTTGTCTAGAGGGATGTCATTCTAAGGGTTAAGTACTTTCAGTGATAAAATTTTATATCAAATTCATAGTTTCAATACAGCAAGTTTCAGATTCCATGTCACTGAAAAACACAGGCCAATTATAACAAGATAACAGTGAAAGCCATTTTAGGAGCAGAACCATGGCCATATTAATTACTGGCACCCATATTTCCCTAGGAGGTTTTTTTTGTTTTTTCTTTTGTAGTAGTGTTTGTTGTTTTTTAAAACAGCAAAATCTTCAACCATGACAAGCATTTTCAAAAAGCAGTTATCAAACCACTGGTACAGCTCAAAGCAATGCCTCTGAGGGAAGAGCACAACCATCTGCAGAGAGGTGGGGTTGCACTGCTTGAGTACACCCATTCACCAGAACCCAGGTGATGCAGATCTTGCTCACCACCTCTCTCAGGTCCCCAAGAAGTCATCCTACACATTCTCCTTTTCTGCATTTTTAAAGGCTTACATGCATATGAACTTGAAAGAAGGGGTCAAAAGGTAATTTTAATACAAAGGTGGGAGTCTTTCATACATAGACATCTTCTATAACTGACTACTTCTCTCATGATTCTGAGTGGAAATCTATACTACCTATGTTTAGTTTTACCATATTAATGCTTTGGAACAGAAGAAACAATAGCTATTGATTTCAGTTATAACTGTCCATTATTCTGTATTCAGTAAAATGAATAGAAATAAAAGCAATGTTTTATAACAGTATCATATTAATGATTCGGAGACTAATCACATATTATCGGGCTGTGAGCACATCAGCAGGCCAAAAACATAAAAATGGAAGATATGTCCTCAAGCTGCAGATTTAGTCATTCTATTTAACATGTACTTTATTTTTACATCACAGTACTGTACATGTTCAGTTGTGTACTCTCTAGAAGCAATTAAGTCTTAATAACTTGACACCTCGCCATGACTCTCTCCTATTTTGCAATCTACATTTTACATCAAGCAAGTAGTATAAAAGTGAATAAAAATCTGTGAAGGTCCTTTTAACCTTGACAGTCTGTCGTATTGTGAAAATCAGAGTAGATCAAGAATTGCTCTTATTTTCCAATATTGCCTCTCATCCAAACACACGTATTTAAACATTTACATGCCTATTCATAATTTATTGGAGCATTTGCAGCTCATATCATAAATACAGGTCTAGCCTGCAGGAAAAACAATGACTAATAGTTGAAAGAAAGCATTCCAATTAGTCATCATGAAGTACACCCATGCTCACTGCTTGGTCCTCAGGTGCCAGTGAAGTCCAATAGGGAAGTCTGACATCAAATATGTCATCCAGAAAAAATATATCACTTTCAATTACAATAGCAGTTAGATCAGAGACTGTGATTTTCTCTCCTGGTACATAGCAGTAGGAAGACTTATCTTTAAAGAAGTTCCCAAAGATTTGAACCCCTTAAGGAGGCTGATGGGGAAAAGCTGTGCTCCGAGTTGTATTCCCACTGCTGGGACATGCTGCATTCTGCTTCAGAGGATCTGTGCCAGACTGTATTTTCTCTTTCCAATTTCAGTGTTAAGCATGGAGACAAACACCAAAGCCAGGAAATGCTGCCTTTCAGAGAAAAGCTGTTGCTTATCTACCGCCTCTTGCTTGTGTAAGATGGGGATCCCACTCTGGCCATGTTTGCAACTCAACAGGACATTGTAAAGAGAAGACCCTATTTCTCTCAGCTATTTCTCCTGTCACAACATGGCAGCCTTGCCAAATGCCATTCAAAATTTGCTTGGGTGCCATCTTTGGAATCCCTGCCACAGACTGTTGATCCTTAGATTAATGAGCTAGAAATCACAAGCATCTCCTCACTCAATGAGGAAGCATTTGCATGTCTCCAAATCAGGCTTACTGCAAAAGCCTTTTGCTCCAAGATTGTGTTCATCTCCATGGTCCTCCTTCCAAGACACTGTGTACCTCAAGCCTAAATCCAGACTTTGGAGATAAATAAAAGACTACACTTTGCTTATGCTCAGTAGACTTACAGCAACATAAAGCATTTTGCCAATAAAAAAATTCAAAGACAAATGAAAGTAGATGTAGATTTACCTGAGGGCTAAGGGAGCCATGACGTCTTTTCTTTCCATTTCCTCCCCCTTATTATTAATAGCTGGCTTAGTGTGTGCTACACCACATGCCACAGCCATGGTCGGAGGCTGTGTGATCATGCTGTTCAGATGAGGACTGTGCCTGCTTCAGTTTCCAGCTGCATATGGTCACGATTAACAGCTTGCTTTGGAAAGGCACAGGGACCCTGGAAACAGTGTGTCTGGAAGGGGTTCCTCATATTAAACCATCTTTATATTGCATTGAATGAGTTTCACGTTAAGAGTTTTCAGTGTACTCTAGTAGTCCAGATGACATTTTCCTAGGATTTTGGTACAGAATTTTTTTACCCTCTTTTGGAGGATCAGGAATTTATGGAATCTGTGATATGGCCTAGTCAGTTTTTAAGTCAAGTCCCTTCTGTCTGGGCAAGTGGCTAGGAACAAAGTAAGAGCAAACAGGTTTGACGAATACCAACAGCCACTGCCATTCAAATAAAAAACATGTTGTCTTCCTGAATACATTATGCTAAATCTGCATGTAAATGAGAAATGTATAAATAGAATTGGGCATTAACTGACATAAGATTTTTTTTTTTAATGGGGAGGAGGCGGGGGATGTTGTTATTAAAGGAGTTAAATTCTAACATCTGTTTTTAATTCTACCAGCTTATTTGTCTGTTTATACCTACAGGCTTTCAAGACATCATTCAACACCGCTAATTAAAGATGACAAGTTTTGTTCACTGCAATGCTTTCTCGTATCCCTGCAAGCCACTTACTCATGTCAGTGCTGTCATTGCAGGTGACACTGCTTCTTGATGGAGAGATGACAAGGGGCCAGAGTGCCCCCACAGGGATGAGAAGAGGTTCACCTTGTCCGCTGTCAGACAGGGGAAGGAAGAAGTGATGGATAGCAGTGACCATTGCTCTGTCCGCAAGCCTTTGTCTCATCTCCAGGCTGGGTCAGAATCCTCCAATTTTCTACCATGGCTGACTTAAAACACAAATCCACGGCAATATTCTCTAGCATATTTCTAAAATGCCACAGAAATGGGACTCCAATTTAATAATATGACACCAATTATATTTGGAGAAGACATGCCACGTTATAGACGCACACAAACACATATTCTGGTTTTCCTTAGTAGTAAGAACCCCATCTGCAGTCATGCCCTAAGGAGACTTGCTATTTGTGCTTCAGTAAAAACAGCACAATGCTGATTCAAGAGAGTAGCAGTGCATATGCAAGTAGTCCATGAAAGCATTTGCAGAAGCGGCTGATTTGCCTTAGATAAAATGATGCACCTTATGGAAGAAGCTACAAGGACAAACGCCAACAAGTTTATTCACTGCTTCATACTCTGGACTTCAGACTTCATAGATCCAAACATAGATATTATTAGTTAGCCATTTACATACATTATTCTTTAGAACAAACAAACAAACCCCATGCCACCCAGAGAATACTGGTGGAAGGTCAAGCAAGCAGGCTGGGGCAGCCCATTATAAAATCTCAGCCTCCGAACTCTTTGCATCATATATACTTTTGATTGTCCTAAGCACACTATCACTACCGCAACAGGCATATGGGTGATTGCTGTGATCCACATTGGGCTGAACAGACTGCGAGACATGCAAGGAGAAAATCCAGAGAGGTAGTGAGTCAATCAGAAGCTGTGCACATTGTGATTCATTCACTTTTTGCCACACAGAGATTTTTTCTTATTTTTCCCCACACAGGAGTTTCACAATCAGAATAGACCTTTTTTTTTTTCTTTTTGGAATGACCAATGTGCTTTCAAGTGTATTTTTAAAGCTGTTTCAGTCTGGAAGAGGCCTTTTGTTACATAGACATAGTGCTTAGTACCTGGGGGCCTGGCTCCCTGGGTGAGGTGTCTAGACATCTCTGCAGTGGAAATAACTGCACAGCCTAGCACTGTATTGAATTGTAGTTTTAGCATCAGGAGTAATTTCATGCCCCAGGTTGCCATAATCAAACACATCTGTTGCATGAAAATTATCCACTGCCAACTTGAGTGCAAAGCACAATATGCCCAAATTATCTGTGTTCTCAAGATCAACCTTACCTCCTAAAAGACTATATTAAATACCACACATCATATCACCACCAACACTGCTTCAGTCACTCAAAACTTACACGAAATTCAAACAGATCTAAAAATCCACTTTGAGAAGAGGTGGACTTAAATCAAGAACAGTAGCTTTGACAAGTAATATTCCAACAACTACTGCACTACATGCTAGGAATATAAAAATTACATATTCCAATGACTTTCACAAAAACAGATTAAAGCACTTCTCTCAATCCTCTAAGAAGCAAAAAACAGTCATAAAGAAAACAACTGTTAATTTAAGCCAGTTTTTAGCTTCATTTGTCTACAGCTACACTTTCATAGTTCAATACACAAAAACATTATGACAGATATGCAAATCTGATATTTTCAGGCAGGAAAGGTGAAATCCCTATATATGAAAGGTTGAAGTCTGATCTTTAAAGGAAGCCTGCAGCTGGTTTCTGTCATCTTTCTTTCTCTCCTTGATTCAATAAGCAGACCCACAGCTTAAGGAAAATGATGATTTTGTCCACACAAGGAAAAGAACAACAGAACTCCCCAGACTGAGCCACGAATTCACCTTTTCTTTGGGGGAAAACACCCTGGCACTTCTCAACGACAAAAAGGAGAGGGCAGAAGTAAAAATCAGACTCTTCAGGTTTTTAGATACAAAATTTTGCACATAAATAAGGAAAACAAAAAATAAAAAAATAAAAAAATAAAAAGAGTAATCACATACAAATATTTCCAGCTAATACAAACATTTCAACTTGTTTCCTGCTTTCTTTCCTCATCTAGTCTAGTATTGGTACTGCTTTCCCACAGTTACTGAAGTGGAAGATATTTTGACTACTGCCACTGTTGCTCTGCAGAATAAAAGTAAATATTCTTTCTTCTCACTTTCCCTCCTCACACTTACGATTGTTGTATGGTTTTCTCAGGCATCAGGTCTAAGAGATACCATCTACCTATTAATGCTACATTCCTCAGGTCCAACAGGCTAAAAGCACATGAATCTTCTTTTTAAAAAAACAAACAAACAAAAAAACCCAAACAACATATATATATTTTACTCTATTGATTTGCGATGCTGAGAGCCTCTGAATTACTCTTTCAAAGATAAAACTTTTGACATCACAGGGTGTCACACCCTTCATTTGTAGAGTTGTTAATCATCAGCACGTTTCTCTCACTGTGGCTCTGCTCTGTCACGTTCCCTCCTCCCAGCCAGTGCAGCTGGAGGGCTCTGACAAAATAACCTCTCCAAGCAACACTAACCAGCAGATCACCATCAGCAAGCAAAAGCATGGACAAGTGCATCCACTAGCTAAAATTAAGCTCTCCAGCCACCTTGGAAACTCAAGTTATGAGGCTTGCACCACAACAAACCCAAATGAACATGGCCCAGACAACGAAGTCCATAACACAAAACCTCAGGAGCATTGAGAGCTTGCACCTGTGAAGGTATACATCACAATCACACACAAACCTCAGAGCAGGTTGCTATGAGTATATCCATTAAAAAGAACTAACAGTTGCAGTAAAACTTCCTTAAAGAGATCTCCTTGCACATTTAAAATACATCAAAGTAAACGGTAACTAGAATTTTATCAAAAAATCCTCACAAACAAAACATTCAGTCTAGAGGAGGCAATCGTAAACCAGCAAAGTACTTCTTCATTTTAGCAATGCTTTGGGGATGTGAATGCTCTGCATTTTCTTTTTAAATGTTGAGTTGCCTAATTGAAATGCAGCTCATATAGCACCCAGGCTTACTTCTGGATCACTAAGAAATTGGTCCGATTTGAAAATGTCAGGATCTGGTTAGCAATTCAAATGACCACAGTGGTAATTACGGCTTTTCATGTTCCAGCATGTTGCACTGCATCAAAACTGACACAAATGCCCGGTTTTATAATATCACAGCATGGAAATAAATGTCCAAAACGATATGAAAATGTACTAGTAAGAGATTAATAACTGTTCTTCTAGGAAGAAAGATGACTCTTTTCTACCAGTATATTTAAAAAAAACCTTCTCTGATAGCGTCTCTCCTTGAGGGAAACTGAATTATATTATCACTCATAAGCTATAATCATTTCTGTCAGCACCAGTCAGAATATTTGAAGGAAAAGAGGAGGAGAAACAGGGAAGGGGTTGGGGGGAAAATAGTGCAATCTTATAAATAAGTCCAGAGAGATACTACTTAAAGGTTTCCCTCCAGCATTTTGTTCTCTCTCCCACCCAGCAGACTAGAATATATTTCAAGTGTTTTATTTTGATCATAAAGTGGAGGAACTATGTGGATAGGGAGCAATGCATCATGAGCGATGTGCTCAGCTCTACAATCTTTGGTACCAATGTGTCATTTTGAAATATGGGCCTACAGCAATATGCGTAAGGGAAACTTTTTCTTATTCAGGGAAGAAGGAGGAAGAAAGGTCTTTTGAAGTCTAACGTGCCCCCAGAAGTCTGTTTATGAAATAAAATAAATAAAGCAAGCAATGGCTTTAGTAGTTCTCTTGTGCAGCAGCCAAACCACATACCAGAGTCACTCAACTGCCTTCTAGCTATAGAATGGTTTAAACAGAGATTAATGGTTTAAACACTTGGTACTTCTGCCTTTTACAGAAAGTATATGGGGTGGAGATACCAGTCAGCATATCCCACGAGCAGCTTCAGTCCTATTTTGTCATCTGATAGATCACACAACACACTCTCTAATCACATGCATAACTGAGAGCACAACGAATAGACTGGTGCAATGTCCTCACAGGTCGACTTCAGCCTCAGAGGAAGGCCCATGTTTTCTCTACAGTCTCGTATTTTCTTTCCACCTGGCTAAGAGGTTGGGTGTCCATGTGTTTATCCATTAAATTAAGATGGAGAGATGTGTTGGACAACACCCTTCTCCTCCTCCCCCCCCAACAATGTTGCTGTTTCGTGGGGTTGGTCAGTTTGTTCTTAGCAGTATCTACAACATTCCCTTTAATTCAGCAAATAACTGAGAGTGCTGCTAGAGTTGCAGGTCCCTCAGCATGTTACCCCATTGTAACCTGCTCCTGATGCCAAAAGGAACAGTTTTACATTATCCATGCCTCTGGTGCCTCTGCCTCTCCACCCTCTTACACCAAGATAGATGTTCTTGAAATCACCTTGGGAAGCGGATCAGAGAGCTGACAGAGTTGAACCACCCTGATCAGATGAACCAAGAGGGGAGAGCAGACGAGACTGCTGGTTTGATCCACTTTATCCTGTGACTCACAGGGGCATAACATAGCTGGTGCAGGGAAAAGACGAAGTAGTCAGAAGCAGAATGTTTCCTCTGGTAACAGTGCTAGCTTAGGCCAGAGTAAAATGTAACAAAAGTGAAGCAGACAAACCAACAGTCAGTTACTAGTCTCAGGAGGTATCATGGCCACTTAGAAAAAACAGCCTCAAACACAGAAGTTCCTGCCTTGCAGAGGGAAGAAACACTCTGCCAGAGATAGTCACAAGCTCAATACCATATGAGACACAGAATCATACACTGATGTGCTAGCAGCCACAATAAGCATAGAAAAAATCCTTAAGGAAAGTGGGAATCTCTAGGTTCCCACCTTATCATATGAGGCCCTTTAAGTATTGGATTCAGCATCAGAGAGATGTCCTCATCTCTGCCAATGTCTTTTCCACACCCTGCCTCAATTTCGCCAATTCGAAAACAACTGTATGCATATTTTTCTGCCTTAATGAGGTACTCTAAGAGAAACAAGTGCCAAGTCTTCTCTTACAACAGAAGACTAAAGTATTTTCTCTGTTGATCATTTGTGAAGTATAGCTGCCACTGAGACAAAGAGTAGTAATAAAATTTAGTGAGGTTTCCCAATACACAGAAAAATCACAGCTAGAGAAGCCCATGACATGTCACTTCTACTGAGCAAACATGCCAAGAACTTGAATCCTTAGGTGAGGAGACGGTAGATGTGATTTTAAGACACTAAGTGAACAACACATAGCAATCTACCAGCCAGCCTATGCTAGGCTACTGAGTTAATCCTACAACAGTTCATTTCCCTGTCTCAAGTACAAGTGAAAGTCTTCAAGGAATGCAAATTCCACTAAGGAGTTCAAAACTGTATCCTTACAGAAATACAGCTTTTACTATTGGAGGTGCGATAATTATATACCCGTTCCTTAAGTAAAACAACGCAGCTTAAGAAAGATTTTGCAGAAACTAGCACTTCATCTAGCTCATTATCTGGTGAAATTTATTAGGCACATCTTCACTTTTAAACACGTGCATATTTTATCCGAATTTTCTGTAAAATTTCACTTGCACATGAGGTACAAACAATACGCTGATGCACACCAATGACCTGATCAAAACTTCCAAACCATCACTATGTGGTTTGACTGGACTATTGATTGGACTTCAAAGAGGTCTAAAGACATTAGGAAATGAAAGGTATTTGGATGGCAGGGGGAGACAGCAGCACATTGTAAGCAAGCCCAGATGCCAAAGACTTCCCTGAGCTTCAAGGCCTCTGTCACTCGACACTACATAAACTCAGCTGGCATCTTTTTTCCTCAAGCTTATTTACTGCAAATGCCACATCTTACAGTATTTTGAATCAACTTCTATGTCATTTTTAAAAATAACCAAATTCAAACCTCTCATTTACATTTAATGAGAACATTACAAGAAATAAGAAACAACACATACTGAAAGCATTCAAGACTAAGCGCCATACAAAGCATGAATCAATTCAGAGCAGCAGGAGAAATTGGCTGCCTACCTTAGTTCTACCCATCTAAAGAGGTGTTAATACTTACTAGCACCCCAATAATGTTTTCCAACATTTTCAGAAGGGAGGTAAATTTTGCAGAAAACTGTTAACTTTACAGCTCCTTCCAGACTTGGGAAGAAGATAACTACAGCCAAGACTGCAAACTAAAGATCCAGCCTAGCAAGGTACAGCGTTATTGCTACACTCAACCAGTCCTTCCATACCATCTCAGCAAGAAAATAACGTCTTACTATGTTACTACACAGACTGCCATGAAAACTTAACCTTCTCTGTTGCTCAAAAAAATTCATTAAAAATGTACTAACCAGTGACTACACAGGGGAATTAATGAACTACTATTCCACCAAAATAAAGATTAACCAGCCCCCCCCAAGATTTTCATCTAGGTAAAAATCACATCTTACACACTCTGTAAATATATTTCTTACTCTGCAAACAGGCTGCTTCTATCCAAAAATCAAGGCCTTATTCTACAGCTGGGATATCATAACATACTGGTTGAAGACAAAAACAAGGAACTCCGGTGAACCAATGGGACTACGCAGGAGGAGACATGCTCATGTGGCACAAGATTATTTAGAGCATTTCTTGTCTTTAGAGCATGGGAAGTAATAAAAAAATTGCAGAGTGATTTGGAATCCATTTCTGTTAGGAACATTTTGGTGAAGAAAGGAGCTCAAATTCATACTCGGACAACGAACCAGTGCACAGAAACGTAAAATAGATTATGAGATACCTACATGCTCTCTAATTATTCTTCTTCCACCATTATTTTTAGATGTTGAAGTAAAAATATTTAATCTAATTTTTAAAAAATTATTCTCAAAGCATTAAAAAGTAGAGATTCTCCACCAGGTTCACTTTTTTTCTAAATTTCCACAGTAATTTTCATGTATTTGTTTCTGTTATAGTTCACTCAATATGAGCAAACAGTGTGCTGCTGCAGCAAAGAAAGCCAACATGATGCTGGGTTGCATCAACAAGGGCATCACCAACGGAGGTAAAGAAATCATTATCCCACTCTACTCAGCACTTGTCAGTCCACGCCTGGAATACTGTGTTCAGTTTTGGTCCCCGCTATGCCAAAAAAGATGTGGACAGGCTGGAGATGGTCCAGAGAAAGGCCATGAAGATGATGAAAAGACTTGTAAACCTGCCATATGAGGAAAGGCTGAGAGAACTGGGTTTGTTCAGCCTTGAGAAAAGAAGGCTTAGGGGAGACTCATCACCATGTTCCAGTATTTAAAGGGTGGCTAAAAAGAAGATTGAGACTCCCTTTTTACAAGGAGTCACATGGAAAAGACAAGGTGTAATGGGTACAAGTTACTCCTGGGGAGATTCTGATTGGACACAAGAAGAAAATTGTTCACAATGAGAACAATCAGCCATTGGAATAATCTCCCCAGGGAGCTGGGGAATTCCCCAACATTGGACACTTTTAGGATTCAGCTGGACAGGGTGCTGGGCCATCTTGTCTAGACCGTGTTTTTTCCAAGAAAGGTTGGAACAGATCATCCTTGAGGTCCCTTCAACCTGCTATACTATGATTCCATGATTTAAACTGTCGCAGTCAGAATAATCAAATTATTCCTCCCAATTTCAGTTCTAGAAAAGAGTAAGCAGAATATATTGTTCAGTTACCTGGGAAGGCTGGTCACAGTTCAATGCCTGATGTCTTGGCAGTTTCTAAGACTTCTGCTTGGGAAAGGAGACTGAACAGGATAGAGGCAGAAAAACCTAAGCAACAGAAACTACCTCTGAGAACACAATATTAAAAGGGATGTCTTTGCATCAGTATTGTGATACAAATGCCTCGAAGATGTTCAAGCAGCCATGAGAGAAACAGGAGCATGAATTTATAAAAGGGAGGTGACCTGGTCACAAAGAGTCTTGTTCTGATCCCTCTTCCTCCTATTTTAAGCCCATCTAGGTGCACTAAACTCAGTGAACCGCTAAAGCTTTAAATAAAGGCCACTACTTCTATACAGACAAAATTCTCTTCAGTCCTTCCCTATTAAAAAAAAGCCTTGTCCCAGCCTAATAGTGACTTAAAAAATAACTACGGAGTTAGCAATGGATCCTTTCAGCTTTGTACGAACTTGAACATACACAATACTACATAGTATCATCACTTAGACCAACAAATATGATATTACACATTTAAGTACGGAAAAAGAAACACATTGCTTATGCGAGACATTCTCTTTCTATTGCAAAGTGCCAAAATCTGAGCTCCTTCATTCAAGCAAAATGCCATACTCAAGACAAGATTTCAAAGCTGACAGCTGTGTGCAGCAGATGACCCTAGTACTTCCATTCTAATTTGGAAGAATATACTCAGATGGCTATCACCATTATTTTGTCACCAGAACAGAAAAATAAAAACTGTAATTGGAAATAAAATATCTCCTTTAAAGAAGTTAGTCTTGCGTAAGACAAAACCAAGTGAGAAATTCTGAGGCTTAAACTATAAACCGTTGGAGCAGAGGCTTTTTCCTTAGAGGTCTCAGCATAAAAAGGGCCCACCACATGTCATAAGCTCCTAGGTGTGAGTTACAAACAATAATAGTAGAAGTAATTAAAAAAAAAAAAAAATCACCAGCAAATAGACAGATTGGATTCCCAGTAGATGAACGCACTCTAATAATTTACAATGAACACGTGTTTGAAGTCAACTTCCAGTAATATGCTAACAAGAATTATGTGCATCTGTTTCATGCTCCCTGAGAATAATGCCATCCAAACTGAATTCAAATGTTTCAAAGCTACAGAGAGCCTGAATGTGTCTTTGACTAATTAAAATTAACCACGTTACTGAGGTTACAAGCTTACCCCTTTGGACATTAGCAAATTCTGGCTAAGGTCACTTCATCAAGCAAAATAATGAATGTCTGTGTTCAAAAGACATGAACAATACATTTTTTTTAATTAACATATTACTGCATTGAGGGAGATTCATGGAGTTATTTGAATTTTGGAAGACTCACAATAACACTCTTCAGTCATAATACTACGGAGACATAACAATATGCAATAAAATTTAAAAAACAGGTCAACACTAGAACCTTAGTGAATTATTAATAAGGCTAAAATAGTGTTTGATACTTTTTAGTAAAAATACATTGGTTTTGTTTCAATTAGCTTTCATTTTCTTTAAAATTCAAATAAACAGAAAAAAATGTAGATTTAACTCTGGTTTGAATACATATTACTGAGGCTGTTGCATCTTCCAAGTTCCTTATGTAAATTATATATATTCTTTTCCTAGGTCTAATGTAAAAGGGGAGCAGAGAATCAGAACTGGTCTCTAAACAGAAAGTTTGAGATACTGCAACAAGTTACAAGTTTTTTCCAGTCTTCATTTTCTATAGTATAATATAAAATGGGAAAATTAAGATCATGATATAGAAAATAAAGATTAGGATTCTCAGACTGCACTATGCAAAAAACCAGATTAGCATAGTGATAATGGATTAGAATTCTGAATCTACCAGTAACGCTGCTGTAACAGACAGGAGGTGCTGGGAAAGCTTAGCCAAGGTGTGCAATTATCACCAATTGTCCCTGCACCAGCAGCTCCACTTCTCAGTCCAATCAGTTCCCTATTGGGAGGGGCCTCTGGGTATCACTGCAATATAAATAAATGTTTAGGTGAGAAACTGACAGTTTTAAAGACCATTATTTCCTTTGCAAAGCATGAAAATCCATGCTAAAGCATTCCCTGTGGGATCCGTTCCTGTCTGAACAGAGATTTACTCACTCTGTTCCAACTGTCCCACATGACTATAGGCAATTTTTTTTTTTTTTTTAGCATATTGGCAGTAACAAACTCTGAAACCTACCAAATGAAAATAATCTTCTTATGTCACAAAATTAAAAAAAACTCTGTTTACCAGACACTGATCTGATTATTGTATGAATAAAGGTAATCAGTGTAATTACACAGTTTAAAAGTGCATGTTGTGGAGCCACAGATCATCACAGACAATACTTCTCTAGGTGCCAGCTGTGTTTCAGATTTGCTAAACTAGGGTTTTCTGTAAAGTTGTCTTAAAAAAAAAAAATACATTGGTTTCAAATTATTCTTTCAAATTCAATTATATAAAAAGAATTAGAAGACGTTTCCTACCCTTTTCTTTCCAATCAGAACATTTCATCAAAAGCTTATAATTTTGAAGATGAAGCACAATAATTTCACACATTGTGGTGCTACATCAGCAAAGGGCTGGATTTAGAAACCCAAGTCCCATGCAATTGCCAGTCAGCAGTTTACTAGACTACTACAACATGGACATTATGTCTACCATGTAATATTTTAGCCTTAATATGTAAGGCTGACAAAAAATTCTAGCCACAGAAGTATTGTTCAGGTTTAGAAGAAACAAAAAGTAACCCATGAGGTACCCAGCAGCTTTATTTAATTAACCGGAAACAGATTCAGGATGTACTACTGTCACTTCTATAGAGCATTTTAAGAGAGAAAAATACAAGGGTCAGTGTGATAGCCTTTTCCCTTTTATGCCCTGTGGCAGGAAAAAAATTGACCTAAGACTTTCCAGGAGTTTATTGTCTATGATCTGGGAATTCCAGCTTTACCTTTACCCAGTTAACCCAGCTCTGAGCTGAAGTATCAATGACATTCTCTTGCACAGGTTCAGAAGCTCTGGGTTGAAAACCACTCTGACATTTCTAGCTTGGTATCCTGCCCTCAACAAATGCTTTTGATGCTCATGTATAGCCTCTTGGCTGCTTGCTTCCACAGCCATCTGTCAAGATGGCATAGTGCCTGCTTACTAGGTGGTGCGCCAGTTTTACTAGGGCAGAGATGCCAAGAATAGGTGGTTTTAGATGCACAGCCAGCACATTAATTCACTGCCATCTTGTCTTAATGCCCTTCCTCCACCATCTCCATGAAGGCAAGAGCAGCCATACAAGAAGAGGCCAGAAGTCCATCCAGAGTCCTCTCTGATTCCTGACACAGGTCATTAACACATGCCTTAAAATGAAACAAGAGCATCAAGAACTGAACAATTACAAAATATTCTGCTCATCAAAAGCCTGGAAACATTTCAGCTGAAAACATGCATATGGGCTTCTCTGTAGAAAGTGCTATAAACCCTGGAGCGAACCCTCTCATTTAAAAATGAAAATTCCACAACGCTGTTTAACATGTAAAGCAAATTAAAGCCAGTCCAGCTCTGACACAGTGCCTGTATAGAAAGGTTTAACACATTTAATTTAATACACAGTTGAAATTAATTTGAAATTACTTTTCTATGTTGTTCTCTGTGTCTTCTTACCTCCACAATGGAGACAAGCTTTAAACTGAACTATTTTATTGCCTGAATAGATTAATAGGGATAGAAATACAGCTAGTTCTTCTGTAGCTTCATTCCTGTGAAGGTTAAAATCCTGAAGAACGAACACCAGTGCTTAATTTTCATGCCTGTCCCTGTAAGTCTTTACATGTCTCCCTCATCCTAATACAAAACACTGAACAGAGAAACCATCTACAAGACTGAAGACTTCAGTGTATGTCATAGGTAGGGAACCTTTTGAATGGGGAGGTCACGCAGCCCATCGTGAGGCTAGTACATACTCCCACAACTCCCCCAGCCCATGACAGAAGCCAGTTCCATTTGGTAACAAGGTAGGTGAACTTTCATGGGATCAGAAAGGACTGTAAATCACTTCCCACTGATATTTAAGGAATCAGTGAGGAAAAGAGCAGTGAAGACGAGGTTGCAGACTGTAGGAATTGTAGTGAGAGGACTTGCCCTTGGGCAAAGTTTCATGCTACTGCTG
This sequence comes from Harpia harpyja, assembly GCF_026419915.1. NCBI lineage: Eukaryota > Metazoa > Chordata > Aves > Accipitriformes > Accipitridae > Harpia > Harpia harpyja. The sequence continues at coordinate 10,372,466 of NC_068951.1, read as the reverse complement.
TAGCTGAAGCAGTGAGCAACCAGGTAGAGCGTGTTATCCATTGTGCACCTGCCCAGCCTCAAAGCCATCTGACAGACAGGCTCTATATTGCTGGCACAGGCAGAGCACGTATTAAAAATTAGCCTCAAGGCTAACGGCAACAACACAGGACAGATCAAATCACACAACATTAAAAAGCAAAGCTGATGGAGTTCCAATACACACACGGGGTTCCTCTGAGGAGGTGAGATCCAGCCAGCGCATATAAATACAACTGACCCCTTTTGGCAGAGAAGATATTTTTGCAAATACGTTTGATTTCCCCAGTTATATGGCACACAAAAGTGCCAATACTGAAGCACATTTGAACACCATGTACAAAACAAATGCTTTCCAGCCCTGAATTAGGGGTTCTATCCTCTTTGGAAAAAAACCAAAAACAACTAAAAACCCCAAATACCTCATCCTTATTCTGCTCAGACACCAAAAGTGACTTACCTTCTCTCCACTTTTCTTTATGACTTCATCTTTGTTTCTCTCTCTCCAGATCTTTCCTCCACTCTTTCCACCCAAACTCCTGTCCAACTCTCAGATAATCTAAGGCCAGAATTCCAAAATAGTCACCTACATTTGTCAAGTCAGCTACAGCAAGCTCCCACACAGACCTCTGTCTGCTGCACCAGAAAGAAATGCTGATTTGAGCCCACAAAGTCAGAAACACCAGCTAGCGTAAGTTCACTGAACTCCATGAAACTCTAAGAGGATTTACCACAAGAAGAGAATAATGCTGGTTTCCACCAGCTGAGACCATCTGACAAGAGGGGCTGGCACTTCAACTCAGAGGATTCAGTGTTAAATAATATCAGACTACTTAGTGTTTGCATTATTAGGTACGTTAGCAAACTATATGCACAAGGCAGCTCTTGTTTGTTCCATGCAGTAGTTGCCATTATTTATGGATGCGTTTCAGCTCCTTGCTACATATAACTGAGCATTATTAACTAACACCATGCAAATGTTTCAATATAAATTGTGATAGGAAGTGCCATTCTTTGTGAAAGATACAAGACCTGTGAAGAATGCCTTTATATTTGTAGTTCTAGTCATGAAAAAAACATTAAAGTCTTGCCACAATTGTTTATGCTTTTGGCAGCAGGCCAAGTACACTAACTTACACCAGCCATTTTTAACACCCTCACACTTCCATAACATCACCTAGACTCTCCCCTTCACGCAGCCAGATGCAGGCCCTCCACAAGATCCCTTGGAAGTGGCAGAAAAGGGATGTACACGTGCCCTTCCTGCGCAACGATGTTCTGTAAGAGAGCAGGGGAAGGAAAGGTCCCCACAAGGCACAGCAGTAGCTCTCCACCTGCTTCTGACTAGTGCATTAGAGCAGATGGGAGAGGAAAGTCTCTGGGACGTTCCCAGACAGTTCAATAGCTAACCAGGGCCGTTAGTGGGTAGCTTAAAATCAGTGAAGCTCATTTAATGTGCAGCCAGTACTAAACTGTGCTCTTGAGGAAAAGGAAAGCAAAGCATGGCTTTCTCCCCAAGGCCTTCCTCTCAGCTCTGCTCTCGGTTCTTTAATGGGACAGAGTTGACCTCGACCCACCTCTGACAAGAAGTTAGTCGTGGGATCTTCACTCACCTCATAAAAAGGCCGCAAAACCCCGATGCATTCCTTCCAGTGCTGCCTGCTCAGGAAGAGGTCAGCATACACTCCAGGCCAGGATATGTTTTTCATTCAGTGTATGCGTTGCTCAATTTGTGCATAGTTTCCTGCAATATCTGTATTTATCTCCCATTTGAAAGCTCGCTGCACATTAAGCTAAATTCCTTCCATTCTTGCTATTTCTACACCATAATTACATTACAGATTTCATAAGCTAAAGCTGTGAAAAGCAACAATCGGCTCTATTTGAATGGGAGCAGATTACACTTGCTCAAAATTCTATAGAATTTGTTTATGTTTGCATGATTTGCAAACCGTTGTGGGGAAAGAGGATTACTGTAACCACCATGTTTGTTTGGTTTTTCAAGTGCTTGTTTTTCCATCATGTAGCAGATAACATCTGTAGTCATCATGCCTTAGTACACTGAGCCTCCAAGACAGATAATTATAGCAGAGACAGACAAGATAAGGCTTAGTTGGAATATCTCAGCTGATGCATTCCCCTACAAGCACAAGAGTCTCCAGTACTACTGCTTATTGGTACCCTGCTCAACTTAGTTTCTCAAGTCCCCAAAAGATGACCTCCCACCATTTTCATTTGAGAGCTTTTAAGTTTTCAGACAACTCCTCTCTCCACCCCTAACCCCCCACCCCCTCCCAAAAATAATTCAATGACATCTTCCTTCTTTTATGCCCTTATGAGAAGGAAGCATCCCTGTTCTGGGAAGCAATGGCAGAGTTCCAGGTCAGGCAGGGACTGAGCTATGTGTGCTCCCAAGTCAGAATTCCACTTTCCTGCTTGCTAAGGACTCCACAGTCTTCCTTCCACATAAAGGGAGATGCCTTTCCCCATCACCTGGGGCACACTGATCTTTAGGTGACCCTCTTACTTTTAAACAAAATCTTCAGAAACCCTGTCTAGCATTCTCCCTTCATGTAGCCATGCCCTGCTGCAGAGCTTGGCAAGACTGCAGCTTCAAGGCTCCCTCTGAAAAGGAAATTACATTCACGTACTTAGGATGGAAAGACATCTTAATTCACAGTAGCATAACCCCTGGCAAAGCACCTGTAATCACATTACCCAAACTAGAGATTTAAATGAATATCAACAAAAAAACCCACTGAGAACAAATTCCAGAATACTGGATCATTTCTAGACACCCATTTTCTTGTATGAAAATCAGACTCATTCTGTCAAGTGATGTCCTTCAAAAGGATTAGTATTGCGCACACAAAAAAAGCAAGCACATTTGACAAGCAATTACCAGAACAAAGTCATGTTGGTGCTACAAAGTACGCAGAGCTAAGTTACACAGAGCTCCGTATCTTAGCTTGATATAATAGCAATCAAAGTTACAGAGCGCAGAAGATGCTACCACACTATACAAAATCAGACATTAATCCAGGGTATCTATTAACCCTGAGGGGAAGAAAGTCAATCCAAAGGATATATAAAGTGTCTCTCTTCAAAAGCTTTAATAAAGCAATTATCAGAAGTATGAACTAAACCTACCAAGTATTAAGAAGGCAAGCCAGCCACTTTTAATTGAACACAAGCAATTTTTAAGAGCTCTGCAACACAGGTGCAGTGTGTAAGAAACTTATTATTGTATCTAGATAGCTCCCAATGTGACACCCAGCTAAACAATGGAACAATGGATTCCTGGTAGAGGCCGAAATGTGTGTTTTCTATCCCTCAAAAAAAAAAAAAAAAATAAAATCAGAGAAAAACTGTAAAAGTGAACAGCTCTGTTGCTGTTCAGAGCTGTTTGCAACGGTGTTGCAAGTAGGACTGTCAACGGGCAGCATTACGTAAGGCATTTTGCTGCAGATCTGTATTTTGAAGGACCAGAAAGGACCTCAAATGACTGCACTGTGGTGGCACATCGTAACACAGAGAGGGCAGTAGTTTCAGTATTACCCCCTGGAACACCTATAGGTCCATGACTGCAGCAGACTCATGCTAACAACAATATCTTTTCAGTCAGGTATGGGATTTCTCTCCTCTATGCTTTTAACCACCTTTGTTCTTTACTTGCATTCCTTTGAAATTAGAAACAATGATTTGCACCTTCCTGGATACAACTGACAACATAAAATATAATAAAAATACAATAAAATCTAAAATTTCCGCCTAGCGTTAATGGAAGCAACCAGGAGAAAGCTCCATTACTTAGCATGGTAACCTGCCACAGCTCCTACCTTTTATTCTGTTCATGTCTTATTACAACGATTTGGATTTTGCAGTCTTTCCTCCAAGGAAATTCTTAATATGAAGGGTGGAAAGCTAGTGAAAATAAAGATTAATGTATAACACACAGAGAAAATGTTCCTTCTAAGTAATATCTCCAAGGACTACATTTTCACTTAGACACCTCATTCTTTCCTGTAGAGAACCTGAAAACTTTGACTAAATATATCCAACCCCACTGGATACATTTGGGCTTGGAAATACCATTTCAGTAATCATAAAAGCATTAATATATGATAAGAACAGGTATTACTACAGTAATACCGTGCTGCCAGAAGTAATTGCACATTAGTTAGCATATAGCCTCTGTAAGAAATGTCCACATTACTAGACAAATTACCTTTTTAAAAATAAAAATTAAGCTTTTATTATTCCTTCTAATAGCAACAGTACAGGTCCTTGGTGCATTTAAACCAGTTTAAAAATCAACTCAAATTTCCCAGAGTTTTAAATGACTTCAAGCTTGACCCAGCAGCTGAGCAAGAAAGTTGAAATTTAGCAGCTATAATTACAAGCAACTTTGTTAAAACAAATGCATGTGCCTGGAACAATCTCATATCCATTTTAAGAAACATCAGCTTCAAGGAGGCATTAGTCCAGCTATCCCCAACACCTAGCAATGGTCAAAAATACCAGAATTGAGAGCAATTTATTGTCCTAAAGTATCTCCTAAAAATGAAATCCCAAACTCATTTTACATATAAAAACAGCAGCTGGGGGGGGAGGAACAAAACACACCACAACAAAACCATGAATGTACAGAATGCACAGGATGAAAACTAGCTTGTTTTCTAAAGAGAAATTAAAGAAGGTAGATGACCATTAGGATTGAAGGTAGAGTGAAAGTGTAACAATTATAACCACCTCTGAAAATTACCAAAGGCAGCATATTTTCAATTCATAGCTAAAGTTTAAGCTATTTTGTGGGCAAAACCAAATGATAAAGTACATATCTAGAACACATTTACTCCCAGACTGAGTGCTGCTACATTCAAGATAGTTGACTTCTGTCCAGCAGCAGCTATGAAAGTATTTTAATTTTTATCACTTCCATGTTCTCAACTCACTTCAAAACCACTTTTCTAAAACACCCAAATGTCAATCAGCACAAAAATAACAAGTCCTTCAGTCAACTCTGACAGACAGCCAGTTCTGCCATAAAAATCAGAACTTTTTCTTCTTTCTGTAGCAGTCACTATTTTCAAAATTAAAATCCTGTGAGAAGGTAATGACATCTCTGGTTAACAGAACAAACTAAGGGGACATAAGGTGGAAAAATCATTAACAAAACAGTGCAAGGTGAGATGGGAGGGAAAGAAAGCTGGCTGTGGGGTTGTTAGCACTGTTTTCTTGGTAAAACAAAATGCCAAAAAAAGCACCGCAATGTTAAGGTGAAAAAATAAATTTCAGGTGCTAGCTTACATTTTAAAACATATCTAATCTAAATCAGGGTGACATTCAAGATAGGAGAAAGTTTCAATTCTTTCATTCTTTCAGCTGAAACAATCCACGGAAGTTGGCACAAATTTTTCCAGACTTTGGTCTAAATTTATACTATTTTGGAAAATAAATCATCTTTGTTCTGCCACTGCTACACTTTCATAACTGCATAAATATCCCTCCTAATATTACCTCCATTTAAAATACATGCCTCTAACTGGCTTTGTTCCCCAAATGATGACCAAAAACTCATCAAGAATTCTGAATTAGTGTGACAGTGATTAACACCTACATATGATGAAAATTAATTTGTTTATTCTGAGAGACAGGGCACCAATTTGTTGCACATGATGACTTTCTATATTTAAAGGAAGTGTTCTAATTTATGTGACAGAAGTAGAAAAACCTATCCAAGCAGAAATTACGAGCTGAGTATCTTAAATAAACAAAATCCCTTACTGTTTCTGCCATGGCCTCTCTCCAAATGCCCACCTGATTAGTTTCTTCTTTTAACCAGTCCAGTCAGTTGGTTTTGGGTTGGTTTTTGGGTTGGGTGTTTGTTGCCCCCCCTCCATGTTTACCATAAGTAAACTTAATATATGCTACCATTAAATGACAGCAGCCTCCTCAAATGACAGTCTCATTTATCATTAGAACTCAGGGATCCTTGAATCAATCTAAACAGAATAAATCATTAACCTTTCCTATGCTAAAGAAGCTAAACAAAGCCATTCTCCGCTCAGGAGACACCATGAGGCATACTGTGGATATTCAGGATGTTGGCAGGAATGGCCCCAAAAGTTAGATCTACAGGTCTGCAGGGGCCACATCACTGGTTGTTCTGGGGAATGAAAGTCTGTGTCTCATCACAGGAAATGCTCAGTGAATCATCAGGCACTGGTCCCACACAGCCATAACCTTTTCTGCACACACAGCTCCATTCTTTATCTTCCTCATTTCTGCATCTCAGATTCTCTTCCTTCAAGGATGTTAAGCTCCTCCAAGCAGAACACGGTTTAGCTCTTTTAAAGCAGAGTGAGTATTTCATACCTATGTACCTGAACAGATTCCTTAATAATTCTGTACAGATGAAAGAAAGTAAAAATGCCAGAAGATATTCAGCATTTGCAGCAAACATTCTCAAGCTACATTCAGCCTAACCCATACTAGGGTACAGGCCAGCACATAAGTGGCTTTAATGTCTTTCAGTTATAAATCAAAGACTACAGCTATTGCAACTACCTTCTACCAAGTTTTCAGGGCTTCTGTGCTCAGGCTGCAAAAGTTGCAAAGGGGCAGATGATGTAAAACAATAAAGGCTTTTAATCCAGCTGAACAAACACCAAACCCCACAATCCCCATGGACTCTTCATACCTAGCATTTCACATTAAAATAGAAATTTAAATATAGAACAAGAACTTTCAACATTACAAAGGTGAGAAAAGTCATTCTTCAAGGAATAAAAAAAAACCCCACTAACTATAAGCAATTAGGGAAAGAAATGTACTTTATAGCTTATATTGTAAGGATAGCTGCACACTCTCACGTGAGCAGGCCCCAAATTTGCTCTGGCCATGCTCCAAAACTAGCTGGAAAGCACGTAACCATATCAAGCCTAGCACTGAGCAAAATCTAATAGTCCTTGTCTTTGAGCAAGGATTATCAGCTCAGTTTCAATGTGAGCTAACTCAGTAAGACAGTTTCCATCTCGCGAGATCATCCACCTATGGTTGGCCCAATCTCATCTGCCCCTAGACAGAGCTCTGATCCAGGTGAAGGGTAGGAATTCCCGGACAGAATCCTTTGACAGGATCCAAACTTGCTGCCGATGTACATATTGGTGATGGACAAAAAACATCTCACCATCTGTGTGTGCCCTGTGCCTACTGCTTGGATGCTGTCAGAATGTAGAAATACTGCACAAATGCATTGTAACAAGGGATACTCCTGAATGGCAACTCTCTCCTCAGCCTCTCCAGTAAAACTATGCCTGAAACATGTAGTCAGAGTAAAAGGCATTAGGAACTGGCCACAGGTCTAATTCTATGCTCATTCCTGTTCTCCTTTAAATCTGAACCCTCTATCTCAACTCATGCAACAAGATAAAATCATGAGCTCCAGGAAAGCACAGTTCCAGACTACTGGCTGCAGTACCAGGAAAGGTCATTCTGCACTTCAGAGTAAGGCCTTGGAGCATTTTGGTAGAGTCTCCCGCATCCTGCAGGGTGAATAGAAATGAAAGCTGCTCTCTTTTAGCAGTTATTTTTTTACTCTATTAGGATACCTTCTTAGCACCTTTTTTCTTTTCACATACAGTTTTCTTTTCAGGAAGAAACAAGTACCTGAAAGACCCACAAAGGCTGCTAAGTTTAAGATATCATTATTTTGTAACCACATTGCCACTAAGGCAAGCAGTTTCCTGTACCTTAAACTTCACACTATCAGGAAAGCAGTACCACCATAGATGTCAGTGCAAGGGAAGGCCAGCTGGTCTTCAAAGCCTGGATACAACGCAATACACTACCAGTTCAATAGTGTATCATAACTGTAGTTTAAAAGGCAGGCTCCCACACTGTGATTAAAAATCCTAGATAGCCAACCAACAGATTTAGAAAAAGAACATCGGATGGAACAACCCAAAAGGTTGAACTCTTCTTGCCATGGGTAGTGTAGGGCTTCCGTACAACAGCTGAGGATGGGAAAATATTACCTCTACAGACAGCAACTACTGAAGTTATTAACGCTCTATGGCGAGGAGGGCAGGGGGAAGCATTGTGCACTGCACAAGACTTCAAGAGAACAACATGGCAACGGAGACACCACCACGTCAGATTCAAAGATATGTCAAAGTGCCCTGCAGAAAACCTGGCAGTGCCTAAAAGACCCCAGCAGGAAACCTGCTGGGAGGCTGTACACTTAACTCCTTCCACAATGCAGATTTTGCAGCCCTAAGAAAAAACAGCAGGGCTTGCAAACTTAGTCCATTCATATAACTGACAGCAGTCATTTTTGGCATAACATCATTACTCAAACAACTGAAAGCACAAGCGTGCTAGATATTTCTTTCCTGAGCTATATGGAAACACGAGTCAAAACTTCTTTCTCCTAACTGCAGTCAGCTGTTATCTATGCTTAGTTATTTGTTTGCTCATTGGAATAAAAGCCATTTCTCAACCCTAGTTTCTAACAGTTACACTCCCTGTAAGCAATGGTTCCTATCTTCTTAACATCAGGATCAGATCTGAGATAGCCCTAGTCCACATACACAAATACAGGCAGACTATAAAGAAGCCACACTTACCACTAGCACATGGCAGAGCATGGAAATAATAAATGACACATCAAAGACAGTTTCCCAGCTGTAAAAGATTCTCCTTTTTAATTCATCAGCTCATTCAACTGCCACATTACTTCATTACAGTTCATATTCAATACAAAGTAATCACAAGTGTTTTACTGGACTAAATACAGAATAATTTTTAGCAATTTGGTCCAGAAGACAACAATAAAGGCCTTCATATCGCCTTTTCTGTTATTAGAAAGCACTTTTATGATAAAAACAAAGTTTCTTGACTTTCAGTAATTTACCATTTGGTCCTAATGTACTTAAATGGAAAAAATCCTTAGAGGTTTCAAAAAGCCTAAAATAGAGAAACATCTGCTAAAATTTAGGTGCAGCTGTTCAGTGAAGAGGTCCAACACTAGAAAAGCTAGTATTTAAAGCTCCCTCTGCTATCAATAAAAATTCTATTAAAAATATCATGGAACAGGGTGAAGTATTTGCCCGGGTTCAAAGTGATATTTTTTGTTTTGTTTTGTTTTAAAGCACTGACATCTTTTGGTCATCAAAACTTGGGAGGGTTTCTTTAATTTAGTGTCACACAGGTGTTTCAGCTGAAGTCCAACCAGGCCGAATTCCAACCAGGCCATAGCTTGCTGCTTTCCCAAAGCAGTCAGAGTTGTTTTAGTTATAAGAATAAAGATCCCCAAAAGCAGTTTAATTTTTGGTACAGGAGGCCTGCTGTGTTTCCTGCTTAGTAACTGCACTTCAGTGGTGAACAAAGTGACTCTACACTAAGCCTATTACCAGCTTCAGGCTCTTTTTAACAACTCTATACAGATTTGTGTGCAAAGCATCTTACATGGCATCACTACATTGTTTTCCTATTGAGGGAAAAACCTGAATGATATTTATGTAAAAAACTAACCCATATGACACTAGCATAATTCTGGGCCAGGGGAGTGTGAATGTAGACTATTACAATCCTTAGCCACGGCGATGGGGGTTGGTGTCCCTCCGAGTTGTTGATTTACTTTTTTAATTGAAATGAAAGGGACAGACAAATTCCAGTTTTTCGGCAATAGCATCAATCACTAAACCTGTACCAGGCAGGTAACATTCCTGTTGAAAAGGACATGGACTGTTAAAATGAGAAAGTTCTATTTGTTACTGTACCCCAGAGCAAACTGAGCATACCAAAAAAACAGCGAAAAGAAAATAGAAGACTCAAACATGAAGCTTACATCTGCCTGCCTAATGTTATCTAGCGCCTGTGAATACAACGCATACGATAAACTACCTTATATAAATTGGAGAATGGAGTTAAAGGGTTGATTTAACAAAGAAAAAGAAGAATAAGAGATATTAGACTCTTTGCCAGTTACCCAAATCAACAACTAAAGCAAAGTTATAGAGACTGTCATGTTTCAGACACTATAACCTCAATATTTCTTGTACAGTTTGTGCAGCTCCAAGCACTTCATCACCATAAATTAAATAATGACAACAGTGCAGTAGTTTTGTTTTTTAAGAACATAATAAAACTTGAATAGCCCTTTATGCTTCTGCTGGAAGAGAGAACAGGAAGGATTAGAAGTGTAGCTCACAACCATAATGTTGGTACTCAGAACCACAAGCTACCCAAAAGATTTAGGTGGTTCTTGATTCACGGTAACACTTGGGTTTGATATCGTGGTTGATTGCATCACATCACATCACCCCCCCCCCCCCCAAAAAAAAAAAAAACAAAACCAAAAAACAACCCACAACAAAAAAACCCAAAACCTGTGCTTTCATCCTTCTCGGTTAACAAACTACATTTGGGCACAAAAAGACTACTAAGAGTCTATAGCAGCAAGTAAAATAATGCATATCAAAACAAACTGTAAGCTAGCTATACAGAAACTGTTTCTGAGCTGACAGTGATTGCATGTTTTCTATCAGTCCCTAACAGAGCCACAGACACAGCCATGTCTTCCATCTTCTTTGGATATTGGTTAGAAGCACTTCATAATATTTAGAAATATTTATGTTGCCTTCCTGTATTTTAGGAAAATGTTGACCTAAAGTGTTAAGTGCATTTTGGGAACAGGGATATACTTTTTATTGATCCTTCGTAAAATATTTGTGCTTACTATCAGATCATCAAAGAAGCTGTTCAAGCATTGAAGAGAAAGAGCTAACTCAACTTTGAAACATGTTCCCTCCCACACAGAAGACCCAAACCCAAGAACAAATCCCACGCTCTGAGCTTTTATGGAACTTATTAGTGTCTTCGTCAGATCACAAGCAGTTCCTTCAATCAAAATACAATTTTTCAGAAGCTAAAGTGTTTCTCAGAGATGTATAGATATCAATATGTTTTGCTTTACATAATCATTTGAAATATAGACCTTTCTGGTTAATGCTGGGTATGGGGAAGACCAAGAGTTTTCTCATTTCAAGAGCTACATTTTCACGCCAGGGATGTTACAAAACTTAACTCCAGACAGCTCTCCCCCAAAACACCCATTTTCCTTTTACCACAAAAGCTTCATGAGCAGGTAGCTTAGATACATGTACAGAACAACTTCTGTATGAGGAACAACTTAAGTAGATGAGGACTTCCCTAGTGGGAAAGGAGACAGCAGGGGAGGGGGGCAGATTTGAAATCACATGAAGCGTAAAGGGAAAGGTCAGCTCCTGTGAATTGCACAGTGTAAAAACTAGGGAGCATCAAGTGAAACTTCAGGGGAAGCACTAAAGACCACACAGAAATGGTAATTCACTATGCAGGTGTAATTCACCTCTGGAACTTCTTGCTGCAAGGCCCTGTGGGTGATCGTAGCTTACATAAGTTCAAAAACCAAGTAGATAAATTCACGTGGCTCAGGAAGGCTCCGAGTCACAGACAGCTGATACAGATGACTGAAGAATGTCAGTATGTGCTTGCCCTGTTCCTATATTCACTCCAGGTATCTATCACTTGCCTGTGCTGGAGACAGAGCACAAGCTCAAGGGACCTTTCATCTCTTCTAGTACAGTCCCATGTTGACGGTTCTCCTTCAGGGAAAACCAGTGGAAAATGCAGAGAGCTAAAGGTATTCAAGATAAAATATGTATTTCTTTGCTGACTTTTCAGATTAACAGCAACGGACTGAGGCAACAATTTTTTTTTTTTTTTTAATTAGTTGGGTCAAAAGAAAATGGCTTGTCACAGTTAACCTTAACTGCTGCACAATGCATGTCTGAGCACAAACACTACCCAGAATATCCAAGTGACTTTTAAAAGACTTTTATGGATATTCCACTCTCAGAGGATGCTGGATGAGATCAATGGACGCCAACCGAGATCATTATGTATGACTTACCTTGCCCATTTCCTTCCCTTCCTGCCTTTGAGGCTCTTTTAGTGTACTGAATGTCTTTCTGGGGAATTTCATTTAATATCTTGGCAGCGTACTCAATTCCTCCTGTCAGATCCTTGAGGCAGTCCTATAAATAAAGGGCAGAATGCTTTATTACTAGACTCAGCAAAAGAATTGTGCACAATGATGTCCTTACTCATACCACAACGTTATTAAAATGTGCATACTCTTTCTGTGGTTCAGAGGCAAAGGGAGTCAAGCAATTGTAACTTAATAGCTTGAGTTCTCTCTTCCCCTAGATATATGCGCAAGACTTTGTATTTTGAATTCTGCTCCACATGAGCTACCATCTCTGCGTCCTCTACTTCTGTTCACTCACACAGACCCACACCTCGCTGCTCTTGCATGAACACATACTTCATTTGTGTTTGATACTGATACTGTAACTAGTAACAACTGCAAACTGTGCACTTCAAGTTTTAGCAAATGGCAGCCTGCTAGGACACACAGGGCTATGTTAAGGTTAGATCTCAGGACTCCTAATCAAGCTTTGTATTTCCAGCTGCCCCTAGCATGCAAGACACCTGGAGAGAAGTCACATAGGGTCCCCATTCTACATCCACTGAAACTTCTACAGCCTGTTGCTGCAGAACAGTGACCAAAAAACTTTGATCCAAAGTAAAATAGGAAGCAGGTCATTGCTAGACGTACTAATTTAAAACTAGCCTACTTCAAAAAGACTTCAAAGTACTTGGTAGTGTTACAGAACAATCCATTCAGGGATGAGTTACAAACACACATTGCAGCCAGACTCGTGATTTTATCATGATGCTCATCATATTTGTGTGCACTATACCCAGGGGCTTACATGATAAGGAAGAATTTTAGTATTTACTTTTTTAAAAAAAGAAGATATTTCCAACATGAGAAAGTACTAAAATAGGACCAAAACCTACCATTTCACCATTTGGGAATTGTAGTCCTACAAATACTAACATCAAAAACTTAACCAGTTTTGAAGTGAGCAAAGTTGCTTAATGCCAGCGTCATTCTCCCTGAGCATTAAAAGTACTTTCATTTTCCTATTTTAAGTGATCAAATAGCGTTTATTAAAAACTTAAAACTTGATGTCGTCTGGTAACAGATCTGCAAGAAAACAAAGTCCAAAAAGCATCAGCAGCATCTTACAGAGGTGCAGCAGTTTTAAGGTAAACACATTTACCCTATGAGCAGCTATTCACCTTTCTAAATAGACAGTATATATTCATCTACCTAAGGGGAAAAAAAAGCTGGAAACAAGAGTATCCTCCACACTTTTTTGGAGAGACATTACATTAAGAATTTAATTTCAAAATAGTTTGTATTTGTTTAAGCCTTATAAAACTTTACCGAAATATTATGTCCTGACAGTGATACCATGGAGCAAATGCTCCATATCAATCATTTAGCAGCCTCTTCTGGGACAGGGAGAAGGAAAGGAGACATGCTGCACTTGAATGAGATTTTTGCGAAGTTAATCCTTGTTACAGAGGAATGCACCAATCATCAAATTTGGTTCATTTTATGACAGAGCTACATACATTTCACCCAAAGTGCAACCTTCTAGAATGGGCAGAAATTCCACTAGGCCACATCCTTATGGAAAATACCCACAAAGGAATGAACTGTCACTATATACACAAAGACAGCCTGCACGCACCTCTCCTTTTCTCTCCCATTCCAGTTTCTGTTGCAAGTAAGCTGCACAGGGTTAAAAGAATTACTCTTACCCTTACTCCTGTCCTCTTGACCGTACCTCCTCACCAAAATTGTTAAACTACAGAATTTTATGGGAGAAAAACAAGATTCAACTGGCAATAAGTCCCACATCACTAACTAGAATATCTGTATTTCTGAATGTGGACTTAGAGAAGAACCATTTAATTAACTGCTGGGCTCATTTCTTGGCATGTGAGGGGGGCTGGATATCAATGCTTGCAACTGGTGTTCTGCAGTCACTACCTGTTCAGTTTCTGTTCACAGTGACTCTTAACCATGAAGCAGTGGGGAGATGTTATAAATGTTATTGCTAAGATGCCTGCTGGCACAGGGGGTGGGAGGGAATAAAAAATTAAAAAAAAAACCAAAAAAACAACACACCCCAACATGTTGCAAAAGATGGACCTTCCAAAAGTCCTACAAAACATGGTTTTTTAGAGCTACCCTGCATTACTGTAGCAGGCCTTCTACTCAAAAGGAAAATGAATAACCTATCCTCCATTTACACCTGGTATCCTTCTAGATTTTAGTATAGTTGCACTTATGCTGAGATGACTCAGTTCCACATACCCTGCACACAACGAGGCCATGAAAGACAGAACATTAGTATGACATTTACTTTGGTCCACTTCCAACAATACAGTTGCCAGTCATCTCTTATTGCAAATCTAACAAATAAAACTTATTTCTCAAATCCAATATTAATGTGGACTTCCTCTCTTATTAAAATGCCTACATAAGGGAGAACAAAGGTGTCAAATAGTAAAAATATTGCTGGTCTAGGGTCTTAGCTGATGCAGATCAGTATGACTACACTAGGCCTTATTCACTGTTTACTCAATAAAACTCATTCTGTTCAGATCAGTCATTGACTTTCTCAGTACACACCACAACATTCAAATCCTGAATTTTTAATAGGAGGTTTCCATGAGGACTTCAGTTTTAACAGAGTTTCATTAAAGAGTAGTAATAGAGTTCAAGTAGACTTCACTTACGCACATGGGCAGTTTTTGTCACACAGAGCCATGGGGAACAGTAACAGTAGTAAGCACTATGACCAGTAATATGATTTCATCCATACTAATGCCAGAATCAGAAGAATGTGTGATTATTTCAGTAATACAAATAGCAGCTGCCATCCATTAACACTAATCAAAATGTGGGAAAATAAAAAGCACCATTACACATGGTTTCTAATTATTACAAGCCACACAGTAAACCTGTGTAAAGTGACATCATTATTTGAACCGCATCCATATTAGTTTCATGTCTCTTATGTAGCTCTGTGGCAAAAAAGGAGTGAACTGTATACTTCAGAGCAAAAAGAAAGATCTTTTCACTGGACATCTATTGATGGCACATGGAAACTCTGTTTTCTGTTTATCTTGACAACAGCTACAGAAGAGTGTCTAAGGTATCAAGAAAAAAAAGTTTGTAAAATGACTTCTTTAATTTGTCTGAAAAGCCAAAAAATAACACAGAAGCATCAAAATAAATAATGCATCAGAAACAATTCAAAGATTCATTTAGCAAATGACAAATGCAAATATTAAACATGAAAAAGTAGGATGTTTGCACAGTTCTAATATATATTTTCCCTTATATGCACACACAATTCATATATATATATATGTTTTCATAGTCAAGAATTAAAACAGCAATGTGGGGTGGGCTGCCTTTCATACACATTAAGTAAAAAAGAAAACCCTTTAAAATCATAAGCATGTATTTTTAAACACAAGCATGCAATAATAAGCCTTTGGAACAGGTAGCAATGTCAAACTCGGGGCTGGAATGTCATTACTGCTGGCAGGGCACTACTGTGAGGACACTCATGTATGCAGCGGTCCCACTGACACCATCAGGTGTTGTTTATGCATGATCCAAGCCTAGATGTCAAGGCAAAACAGAAGGAGCCAGCAGGGAATATACCACCGAAGAAAGTGGCAAGAAGAGAAGGATTAGCTACATAGATACCAATAAAAATGAAACCATTTTTTCCCTTCTCTTCCAAAGAAGTTAAACACAAAACTAGATTCTACTGTAAACGGGAATGATCCTTCTATGAAAGAGTTGACATTTAGGCCTTAAACACACTTAAGAGAAACTTGGAATTAGACACACTTTCCTACAATATTCATATCTACAATCACAAAAAAAAAAAAATCTTAACTCCCATGTTTAAAACGAATTTTGCTATGCTCTGCTAAAACATGGGCCCTTTTTGCAAGAGAAAGCCAACAGAAAAAAATATACATTTAAATACTTCTCATTTTTTAAAATTAGCTTACCTGCACATTACTTTTACTTTCAAAATCTGTATCCACTTTTGATTTGAACCACAGAACAGTTTTAAGGAGAAAAGTAACTCATTAAAAAAAGACTAGATATCTCTGAAACCGTTCTCAGAAAGCATTTGAGCACTTTCCCAGAGGCTTATTCTTTCACTGCACAAAGCAGCTAAACCTGCGGTGCCGAAACACTCTCTGCTTTTTGGACTAGATGTATCAATGTGCAAAGTAGTTCCACTGCAGGGGAATCAGACCGCATTTTAGGAAATCTGACAAATGTATTTCTTTGCTTCCCCTCTGTACCTGCTGATTTGGATTTCAAGGTGTGCAGATTTTAAAACTACATTTGTGCAGCACTTTAGGATACCACTGATACATGCTAATAACAAAGTGTATTAAAAGCCCTACCAGTTAAAAGAAGACTGTGTTAGACACACATCTGGTTTTACACCTCTAACAGTATCAGCACTGTTTAGATGCAGATGCAAAACCAGGGAGCTTGGGCTAGTGAAAAATAGGATACTACAGCTACAGCAACAGACCATACTACAGACACAGCTTTCCTCTCCTGTGAATTTGTAGGATATGGAACAAGAAAGCAGAGTGCAAGACCTTTACGAAAAGCTTACAAAAGTGTTTAATCATAAGTTGTTCTACTAGATTACCCCAAACAATAAATATACATTCACTGATTTTGTGGAGTACACCTCATCAAACTTCCATGAAGAGTCAAGTCACAAGGTTGCTGTAAACATCCTTCACTCTTAGGTAAAACACCGCAACACATTAACTTGGCTAATTTCCCCTTACCAAGACCACATTAACCTTCCATAATTATGAGATATACATTGACAAACATAAGAGACGAAACTAGCTTCAGTGCAGCGCACACGTTCATTGGAATCAAACTAGATAAAGTACTATCAGCTGTTAAACCTGGCCGGAGAACAACTGGTTGAATTATTTGTGAAAAACCAGTGCCATCTTGGGACACTTTCAGTTCCCTCTTTGTTAAAATTCACAAGAGTCCTCATTAAAGAGATGAAGGTGCATTAAATGAAGGCAGAAATTAGAGCTAATTTTAAATATGCACCAGTTTAACAGAACCTTGTAATCTGCTCAGGTGCATTACACTTGTGATTTTCTTAATGTTTCTTTAATGATTTTGGAAGGTAATTCTCTGTTGCATTGCAAACCAGTTTTGTTCAGACACATTCAAGTTTTCCCACAGTGGAGTAAGCAAGTTATCAAGAGAACTAATTAGCTTGACCTTCTGCTTGCCCAGTAATGAGAAATGCATCAAACAGGTCTCTCTTTTCATGTCTGAGTCTGTCAATTAAAGCTCAGGCTTTCTATTCATTGCATTGTCCTCAGGAATATTTACCACAAGCACAGCCAATATAAGCAATGCCCTATCCACTCACCTCTTCACACTACCAGGTAATAGCTTTGAATTTTCTTCAGTGGAGGAAAACAACAGCCATAAATGAAACTTCCTTTGCAGAAGCCAGATAAAATCCTTCTGAATTCAGAGTTCCTTAGGCAAATTAAAAGCTACGGACTCAGACAATAATGGACCCTACAAGCAAGAACCACTCTCAAAAGACTAACCATATCCTGATTTATTAGGAAATTCAGGAATTGCTACATTTGAGTAAACTATAGATCCTGATTTCTCTAGCACTCGAATAGCACATTTTTGCAAATATAAGTCCTTAGCACATACATTCAACCTCCTTTTACAAATAAAGCAAGTCAGAGATAAACCATCAAACCTTCAAAAATCAAAGGCAAAGACCTGAGGACTAGCAGGAGCAGGGACTCTGATGTAAATTATCCCTCATGTTACTCAGACAAGCTCGTAACAGTCAAGGTTACAGGGGAATGACAGGGGAATGAATTGAGGAAGGTTATTTTGGAGAGCAAATAAGGTGTCATCTGCCTTTTTTCTACTTTAAGATAACCCAGAAGTCACATATGTGAAATTCCAGCAATTTTTGCAAGACCCCTATATGATCACAGAAAATGGATTTTCAGACCTAATATAAGGCCTAAGCTTTCCATTCCACAGCCTCAGATGTATACATTCATGACATCTTCCAGACATACTTTTACAAACAAACCCAACAACAGACCTCAACAGTTCCTCTGCTTAAGGCAACTTCTAGGTCTGCTGGATTCAAAATTCTCTACCCATTTCATACTGGCTATGCAAAACATTCCAGTTTTGCAGCCCTGATTACTCGTTTCATAAGTGCGCAACTGAACTTGCAGGGAAGCCAAGGACCAGCTCTCCAAAGAGACTTGTTTCTTACAATGAAGAGCACCAGATACCTAACCCATTTTGACCAGTGCCATCCATCACCGTGAATGAGGATCCTAAGCTAACCAAGTGCTCCATGGAGAAAGTCAGCACATCCAAGCGGTGTTCACAGCAACCCGCACACTGAGCTAAATGGAATCTAAATCACCTTTTTCAGATGGAGGTGTATCTTGTTCTCCTGCAGGAGTCCATCTTCCTCTTTTAGAGTTCACACACCTGATAACATCTTTGTGAGTTGTCCACTTGAAGATCTTTCTACTGAAAACCAGTCAGCTATCATTCTTCCCTCTGAAACATGGCCGACAGGGGATGTAGTGACATTCCTCTTTCACCCAATGCCCTAGTGATCAGAGCATGGGGCCAAGATGTAGGAAGTCCAATTTCAGTTTCCTCCTCTGCTTGGGGGAGTTTCAAACTTGCACCTTTCACTGCCCTACCAGCCAGGAAACCTCAGAGCCTTGGAACTCCCAGTCAGTCCTGGGCAGAAGACTATGTGGATTTAAGCTGGAGGCAGGCAGGTGGGGGAAATGAATTTTGAGTTTTCCATATGCGGGAGACTGCCCTAAATGCTAAACCACACATAAAAACATCACCATCTTTTCACCCCTCATTTTCTTCAGTTTTGAACTGACTTTTGATTGATCTTGTAGTATGCATTAATATGTTTAAAACATATCCCACAAGATGTCCCTTGGAAATAGAAAGGCTGCAAGCATCTTAGTAGAGGACTCATGAGGCAGAGACAAAAGGCACTGTGCTATTCCCTAGGCAGTCCAGAGGACATGCCCACGTGGGGCCTTGTGGCAACTCCCTGATGACAGCAGATGCCTGCAGGCTAACAGAGTGGGTTTATAAAGACTGTGCTTCCAGGCTTAGATACCTGAATTCTGCCTACATCCTAGTGTCAGCACCTTAAAGCTTTTGGGGACTGCTTCTCAAGCAATTCCTAACAGATATAAGAGGCCAAAACCCAGTGTTCTGAGTCCCAACCTCAATCCTATTCTACTTGTCAAGAACTAGCCCACTTCTGTAAATCTACACCTCTATTACTTCCTGAAAGAAAAAAGGTTTATCATAAATCACTTCAGTTTCCAGCAGCTTTTGGCAGCAGTCTTAGCTGATCAGATATTATTTGCTGTGCAGTAAGAATACACCAAAGTCTGGACAATAATATCAGGCATCAGAATTCAACTGCTGTTCAACCAGCTGAATTAGGACCGATGCCTTGTGGGTAAAGCACTGCCTGCAAACTGATTTTCTTTCCCAATTCTTCCTTAGAACATGCTTTTAAACCTCAGGGAGGCCATCAGTTCCTCTTTCTCAGACCATTTCTACAGCTGGTAAACGGAGATAAATATAATCTCTGTTACAGCGTGCTTTGAGAACTACATAATAGTAAGATTATGTCAGTACTAAGGGGTAATCAGCACCTCATAGTAGATGACGCTCCTTCAAAGCATTGGCAAAGAACCACTGCACTTCAATTTTAAAACAAAACCAAACCAGGTAATTCGCAAAGAGAGTAGCTGCCAGCCAAGCATCTTGTTTTCTCAGTCACAGTTTTATGTAACCATCATGAAATCTGTTGGTCCAAATTCCCTGTTCTCTTAATTTTCAATCAGTTTGCTCTCTTGGGCATCATGCCACCAAAGAGCTGATGCTGACTACTCAGGATCCACAGCAGAACATACTACAAAGTCAGAAGCAACCCTGAGCCCTTAAACTTTTTTTTTTTTTTTTTTTGCTCATGTCAAAATATGAAAACCAAAAGTCCTTTACCTTACAAAAGAAAAAACTCACTAGATGGGGAAAACACAACACAGAAGAATGTTCTTGGTTTATAATTAGAAGGTAGTATCTTAGAGAAACATGTTACAGGGGCACCTGTCAACATAATGCAGCCTTCTCCCTCATGGACATTATCCACATCATCTAATGAGAACAGACAACCAGGACAGCTAGGTCAGCATGCTGGTAGCCAACGTGTTTGATAGGCAACTGCTTTCACATGGCATTGTGCAAGTTAACATGAGGAGACTAAGGGGAAGTTTTCCTTTCACAGTTCTCACCCATTTTGAACTAGAAACTACTTGGCAGTATTTATATGATGTGGGAAGGAAACAAAATAGAAACTGGAAACAACTTTAAGATTATAGTTCCCATAACGTTAGCTGCATAATCGAATGGCAAAACTAACTCATTTATTACATCAGTATTTCTTTCTTAGTACCATAAATTAAGCATATTTTTTGGCAGTTCTCCCTCGCCAGGAACAATTCTTTTATTCATGAACCCACTCATTTTAAGGGCTGAGTCTTTAGAGCCCATTAGAAAAACATCATCAACACATTTTGGTTTTTTAATGCAAGGAAAGAAACATTAAGCAAGCTGCCATTCCCATTTTTCAAAATAAATCTGTTCTTTTCTCCCACAGTTATATACTAGTACATAAAACATTGATTTCAGCAGAGTTACTTCTGATTTGCATAGCTGTGGAAGCAGAGTCACAAACCCATAGCATACGTAAAGATATTTCTGTAGTGTCTCCTTTTGTTGCTGAGTCGGCATGCATCTAACCTAGGACAGCCAAGGAATTTAAAGTGCTATTATGCTGCAAAGGGAAAACGTGCCTTCTTTCCTAGGCTAAGGATTATTATTCATATTGCCACAGTGCCCTCAGAGCAAGACCCTATGTGCTAGTCACTGTACATATCTCAAGACAGAACACTTTCTGAATATTTACCACCTAAACAGATAACAGCAAAACTAAAGCAAGGAAGCTGAGACAGAAACCTCCATGAGGGCTTCCTCAAGGTCTCCCAGAGCACCTGTGACAGGTGTAAGTGCAGCTCAGGGCCACAGCACCGTATTTCCTCCCCACTTGAACTCCCTCTGAACAGGACAGTCCTTTCTGGTACAACTTGGTATTGTTCTTCTGAACTACAACACAGATACAGCCTTAATTTTTTAGCATGATACATTAAAACATCTCATACTTTAATCTCTTAACATATTTGTGGGGAAATGGCCTTAATGGAAAAAAAAAACCCAGTAATTCTTTACGTCGCAAGTGCATAGATATCAATACTTGCTGGTATTGTAGCGCTCTCCTTTTAATGACAAATGGGGAAGGGTGGTGGAAATCAAAAGACACACAACCTGTCATTCAAAGGTCTAGGTCAAAACAAACAAACAAACAAACAAAAAAGGCGGGTTTCTCCATGGTGATTTCACAATCTTTGTATATGTAGGCAGCTTTCCTGTAGACAGGAAGTATTCTTCCGCAAGTCCTTGGGTCAAACAGAATCAATGAGCCATTACAATTTATCAAGTACCTTTAAAAAGCAATTTTCTAGGTATTCATAGAGCTCCTGCCTAAAAACACAGACACTCCAGCTGGTTAGGCACATTATTAAAACATCTAGCTCCAGTACTTCAGTCAGTTATTGACTTTACACCAACCAAAATTTATCATCACTATTTGTTCATGACTTGCATGTTTTTACCAAAAAAAAAATACAAGTATGAATAATTCAGTTCTCATTTCATGCTAACAGTACATTAATTTATTCATCAATTAGTCACAGACGAAAAGCAGAAGAAAAATATTCCTTAGCACTCCCAGGGCCAGATTTCAACCTGAAATAAAACAGTTCTCAGACATCTCAGAGGCTACATATTTTAACAGATGCCATTATTTTTGCCAGCAGCCTTAGCTTCAAAGGTGGCACTTGCATTCATACTATCCTCCAACGTACCAGCACAAACCAAATTCCGTACTTGCAGCTCCAATAGTATGATAAAGATATATACTCCCACCTCCTCCTCTTTCCCTCTTTATCGTGCAGGCAGTCTGGTTCGTCTTGCATAAAGCTGGGAGCAAAGTGAGTGTGGAAATGCCAGCTGGCTTAGTACTTGCACCAAGAACACAGGTTGTTCAAAACCAGACCTTCCCTTCAAGTCTAGCAAATATGTAGCATCAGGACACTGGCAACCTATCTTCTATTGCATTCTTTTTGTATGACAGATTTTTCATGGATCAATGGCTGTATTAAACAAATATTTTAATTAGGAGGTAATGCACTCCACTCCATGAGATGTTAGACTTGGAGGTCTGTGTTCAGCTGGACATCTGACCAGCTGTAGGCTCCAGTCCTTTGCTTATCTTGGACATTGGACTGCAGTTCTTTAATGGCAGAGAGGTTTCCCTGGATATATTCTGTGCAGTGCCCAGAGTAACGAATATCCAAGTTCCACTGGAATCTCAAAGTATCAGTGTCACACAAATAACAAACTAGAGTTTAAACTGGAAAGAGTCTAATAAACCATGAATTTTACATAGCAGTTTGTAGCTTAGAGACTGCCTTTCCTAATAAAGTTAGCTGACACAAAATAATTTAGCTTTGTGTTCTACAACTTTTATTCTTTAAAAAAAAAAAAAAAAGTCAAACATGAAGAGTTTGCAGCCAGTTCACTGATATTCCCCTACCACAAAGCAGGTATGTCATATGAACTTAGTTAAACCGAACTGACACACAGTTCTCAAAGCTGGATGACTGCAACCTCTCCTTCCACGTGTGTAGTAGTGACATAGCTAGTATCACCACTGCATTTTTCCCCTCTAAAAGGGAAGGGTAACCAAAATGAAATTTCTGCTAGAACTGACCCTTACAAGCACTACCTGAACAGACACAGGAGAGAGGAGAGTCTAATTCGCATCTCTGTCTACCTCCTGATTCAGGTCACAGGAGGCAGGTCTGACTTTTTCCACGTCTGATGGAAGAAGCTCAACAGACAAATGTGCCATAGCTCCCAAGGAGGAGACACCTAGCAAAGTTAGTGCAAAAGTTCAGCAAAGTCATCGCTGCCTAGTTCTTTTTTCTGTTTTGCTGCCCAACTTGGACAAAGAATATTTTTTCATTATCTCCTGCCTGATTTATGTTTACATATATGTACAACAGAAACCCATGTTACCCTTTTGTAATTAGGCACTGTGCAGCCACCTGCCAGACTGTCTGTGCTCCAACAACTCAGCATGTGTTTGTATAACCGAGGTACAGAAATCACTGGAATGCTGCATGGGGTGACAAACTGCAGTAAATATCTTATAGGGAGGCAGTCTGTTTACTTACATCTTGGATATAAAACTCTACATGAAAATCAAAAAACAATACCTAGTGGCAGACAAAAGGAGATGAACAGGCAGGTAATGTTCTTCTTCCCTGGTATTTTCTAGACTTGTTTTCTACCTTATTTTACCTAGGATATAACAGTTTGTTTTAGGGTGGTTTCAAGGATTTCCAAGAAGGTAAACACACATACACTGACTATAAGGGAAAAAGTAAGTGTTTTATTAACTATAGTCATGTATTATACTAAGGGTATCTTACAAAGCAAAAAAACCCAATTAATATATCGACCTAAGGACTGTGAAGAAGATGAATCATCCGTATATTCCGTATATTCTTGTGTTGTCTTGCGCTGCAAGTCCAGGTGTCAGCTTTACATGGGTGTCCCCACAGAGGTAACGGTGACTTTGCTGCATACTAGTCTACTGTTCTTTGGAAAACCCTAGTATTTTATACATTTGTGGAGGAACGGGTGTCGACACTTGTGGTCAATGAGTGTCGAAACATGCCTCAATTGTAACATAGAGAGCCTATGGCACATGCGCCCGCTGGCCAGGCACGCTGCACATGCCATAGCCATCCCTTCTATTTGTTCATGGGTTCTGTGTACATGGTAAATTACTATAATTCATCAGTCATGTCTAATATGCTCTAACCAATAGTAGGACTTCTGCAAGGTAAGTAAAATTGTGTGGTGTCTTGTATTCCTCCATTATTGTACATACTATCTCCCTTAACATTGCTCTTCCTTCTTATCCCCATGGTCAGCATTTCAAACAATAGACAATAAACTATCTGTTTTCTGTGCTGTGTTTTTTAGTTATCTATTTCTTACTCAGTATTCATCCACAGACCAAAATTCCATCTTTTAACCCTTCTGTACACATGCTACCGTATGGTCTGTGGTTGGAACACAATGGTATTCTATCATTCGTACGCCATGTTGTTGTAGCAAAATATCAATCATTTGTCATATCAATTGGATAATACAGGGGGCAAAATACATAATGCATAAGAACACAAGACATACTAAAATCAAACTTAAAATAAGTTGTTGTAGTCATGGCCACTCCCATGTCCACCCTGCAAAGGGGTTCTAACCTGTTTGTTTGACAAGTTGGTGATTCAGTCTTTGTAGCTCCTGTATTTGTGCGTGAATAGATGTGGAGTGGTCACTCAGGTTCATGTAAGAGAGTCTATCAGTCTTGGTAGTCATGTCCATGAGCAAGTAATAAGAAGTTAATTGCAGCTCTATTTTGTAATGTGGCATGTCTAACATTATTTACATCTAATAGTAAATCCGATAACGTTAAACTAGTGGAGTTACTATATTTGGCTAGCAAACATACCAGTTTCTTTAGCTGAGATAGGGTTGCAGCACTTGTTACCCCAGGTGTAAACACAGATTCTGTGATAGTCCATGGGGCATTCCAAAACTCCATATTATCCTTATAGTTGGGATCAAATGTATGTATTTCCTGTGTTTTTCGAGTATGATTTCTCTGTTTCCAGATAGCAAGAGTGACATTCGGGGTTAACAAGGTGAGTCAGCCCAGGGTATATGGCCCACCTTTGATTGCTCATGGTACTTCTAGCCAGGCTCAGTTACTATATATCAAAAACAGCCCCGGTGGTAAAGACATATGTGTGGAAAAACTCTTCGTAACACCCTTGGAGACGGTGTTACGCCAGAGTGACATGTTGGAATATCTTGGAAAAGTGGCATTAACCTACCATGATACACTCTATTGGTGTAATTAAAATGGGTACACCAGTCTGTATTCAGGGACTCCAGAGTCTGCAGTTCCTGGGGTGGCAATGAAAGTGGATGTCCAATTTGTGGAAACCAAGCATTCCAGTTCATTGGATTTATAACTGGTCATATGGTAGCTGTTGACAGATCTTCAAACTCCATTGATGACAGTAGAATCCCTATTAGACATGTGAGAAAGGCATTATTTGATGATGTTGTACTGAGACACAAGGAATTTTGTCTGGTTACATTAGCCAGGATCACCCAGACGTTTTCCTTGGGTTGCGGCAGTATCCATGACTGCGTCCATCTGTGAACACAAGAGGGGAGGGGAAACATAGTCCATATCCTACTCCCGCCACGTTAAGTATTGTGTTGGCACACGCCGCCACAGATTCTCCCTGCACCACGATAGTTACAGTTTGTGAGTCATCAGCCGCTGTAACTTCAGCTGTGACTGGTTGTCCTAACGGGGGCTGATACCATACCCACGCCCCAGCGAACCACCACATGGTCTCTGTAGTCGGTGGTGTTTTTAGAAGATCATATACCAATACCCATGGGGGAGCAGCTAGAATTACTGTCCACGAGGAAGTATTTTTAATTTCAAGTATGAGTGGGTTTTTTTCCAGATTCCTGAGTCAGATTCAGTAACACTAGGCCCCGGGCTAAGAGCTCTGGGGTCGAGCACAATAAACATAGATAGTTGCCAGAGGCTGGACACAGCGCGACATCAGTACGGAACTACTGTGTCTCTTGGCCAGCCATGGTTATATCTGTAGTACTTTGCACAGCGTATTTACTGTCCGGGGGTGTAGCCATGAAGGTCGTCCCTTGTAGAACGGATATTCCTGGATTTGCAACCTTTGTGGTTCTGATCTGCCCTTGCTTCATGTGTAGGATGGGGATTGAGCTCTGGTTAATGATATGGTTATTTAAGATGCGTATTGCTTCAGTTAGATGGTCTACTCACCCAGTGAACGTATCACCTTCCAAGTGTTTCAGCTGCTCTTTCAATAATCCATTAGTGTGCTCTATTAATCCTGCCCCCTGGGGGTGGTAAGGAAGATGCCATGTCGATGCAATTCCTTGGTCACTGGTCCACTCTGTTACTCTGGTGCTTTTGAAATGCATCCCATTGTCAGATTGGATCTCTACAGGGGTACCATAATAGAGCTCTATCAGCTCTAAGCATTTAATCGTGGTAGGTGTATTGTTATAGCAGTTAGGAACTGCTATTACTAGTCTCAAATATATGTCTACAGCTACACAGATATAGCATTGTCGCTTGTGTTCTCGCAAAGGTCCAACATAGTTAATCTGCCATACTTCACCCCCAGATGTGCTTCGCTGTATGCGTCCCACTGGCTGGTCTAAATAAGGATGTCTTTTTAGCAGTTGGCAGGTTTCACACTGAGTAATATGTTTGGATATCTTTTACTGAAAGTTGTACTCCCTGGGTCTTGGCCCATGGTATGGTGGCGTCCCTTCCCCCATGACCGGTCTTTTCATGGGTCCACTGTGCCAATGTGGCGTTACTCTGCTCCTCTGGTTTTACGGACTGGATCTTTGTGAGAGCACCAGCTTGTGCATTTCCTAAATGTGTTTCAGATTGTTCTTTTGTGGGTGCGTCCACATGAAATACGCGGACATCCCTGTCCTGGAGGAGAGCCTAAATACGCTCTCAGCAACTTTTTTTTTTTTTTCCCTTCTTAAATATGTTATCACAGAGGCACTACCACTATCGTTGATTGGCTCAGCCTTGGCCAGCAGCAGGCCTGTCTTAGAGTTGGTTGGTATTGGCTCTGTTGGAAACAGGGGGAGCTTCTAGCAGCTTCTCACAGAAGCCTTTCTGTAACTGCCTCCCCCCCCAAAAAAAAACCTTGCTACACAAAACCAATACATGGTTTTAAAAAAAAAAAAAGTGTATTTTTCAGTCTGTGGACACTGTGAACATATCATGACTCTGTGAGGGTGTTTACATCCATATTTTATAAATAATAAACAGTGAAACCAAATACAATTTTCCAAACTGATCCTTGATATGGAAGTGCTCAACTTGAGGAGCATTAGAGAGGTCTTATTTTCAGCATACTCAGGGAAGGGAGGAGGAACCAGGCCCTCTCATAAGCATGTTCAATAAGCCCCAGAAATCGCTGTCTGTCCTGAAAGCGGGCTTGCATATTATGTCCACTCAGACATTACTGAAACATCAGAGAGACCACTTGTGTGCTTAACTAGGCATTTTCTGATCTGGAGCAAAAGCCAGAACTGCTGAAACGACTTTAATCGCACTGAAATCAGTGAATCCCTAAGAAATCAAGAGGATTTGAGCACCTGAACAACATTAAAGCTTTGGCCTCAATTCCACAATTTTGCACAGAGGTAAGGTGACAGCCTGTGCAAGTGTTTCATAATCAGATTACCCTTATAACCAATTTTTTTAAAAAACCATATTGGGTATTTTCATCATATATGCAAGCACATATCCATTTTCTATTTGGGGACAGCAAACAGGAGCTGAACTCACAGATTTCCAGTCTCCAACATGACACTTATATTTTCCCAGCATGTTGCATATTTGTTCCTACTAACTCCCTAGGCTAAACGCACAGCAATTTCATTGGAAATCGGATCAGACCCTTAATACCAAAAGCCGCCTTCAGTGAAGGGTGCATATTGCTACTGGTTGGCAACATCTGGTCCTAAACAGCATCATTTACAAAAAATTAGAGAGATTAATTCTGTAAGAAAGGACATTTGATTTCACTCTGCATCAGAACAAAAGCTAAAAACACACGAAAAAGCAGAATAGAAGCCTGAATTCTCCTGGATAAAACACTGACCTGGAACATGGGAAATCCAATTTCACTTGCTGCTTTCACCCACCTGAAGTAGGGTTTTGAACCAGCTTTCCCCAGCATTTCAGCAAGAACACTGGCCTAGCAGCTATTGCTCTAGGTTGGACAATTTTTTTCAACAGGGGGGAAAAAAAAAAGAAACAAAAACAACAAAAAAACCAACCAAACAAAAAAAACCCACAAAAAGCAAAAACCCAAGCCACACCACTCTAAAGCTTAACACACACACACCCATCCCCCAAATCTCTCATCAGACTGGAGACCATTTAGCTTTAAAATTACCACCATGTTCAAGTAACAGTTACACCCCATATGCAAACATATCCACTACACCCCTCCAAGTACTGCACTTCCACATGAGGGATTTTATCAGCCCTGTAGCAAAAAGTGCATTGTCCTTTGTCACTTCCATTTTCATTATGCATCTGTCTATCGATCTATTCAAAGACTGAGTTCCTTTATAGATGAAAATAGCCTCTCTTTTCTGGCTGAAGAGCAAATAGCCTATCTAGGACACTAACAAAAAAAACTTCAAATCATCTATTATATGCAAGTGGTTTGTCTTCATAAAACAGTCCTAGTGCAATAGATTGCCCCAACATTCATTTTCTCTATACTGCTTCTAACTAGTCAAGTCAGAGAGTGCAAAGCATATCTGAATGTGGCAAGTAACAACAAACAATGCCCAGAGAGGAGAGGAGGCTAAGATAGATTGCATACTTGTAAGAAAAATAAAGAACAAACAGCTGTTTACAATCTCTCCTGTACAATAACTGCACCTACAGTGCATCTGACTAAAAAAAAAAGGGAACCTGCAACAACTGCCAGTCACATACATATTCCCATAAGTGCTGTTTCCCAAAGCAGCTTCAACAACTTTGAGTATTAGCTTACAAACTCCTAGCATCTGCTTCCCTACTGAATGCAAACCATAACCCAAATAGCACTTCAACTTTTCCATGTGGATCCAATGATCTCCCCTCACCACCAGTATTTCGATATTCTTTAGCACAAAAAAACGTGGATAAATATTGAATTGGAAAAGAAAAGTTTGTTACAGAGAAGTCACAGGCCTGTATATAACCTGGCAAGTGCTTGCATCATGCACGATTTCTAAATGATGTGCCACTCCAAGACAGTCTTTGTAATAAAATACATGCATGACAAAAGCAAGAGCTCTCTCCTGTGACAAGGGTCATGAAGATTCTCACCCACCCCTTTGAAAAAAACAACTAAACAAGCATGGAAGAAGGTGATCAGCACCTCATCCAGCACATGTGAAGACTCTGCTTCAGTTTGCTTACATAAACCCTAAAGGACTGCAAGTACTTGTAGTGTCATCACAGACAACGGAAAGTTCACAGGGTTTTAAAAGACAACCATGCAGGCAGGACATCAGTTACGGGATAGCTAAAACTTGAGTAATAAGCTCCAGGAAGATGACGAGCTCAAAGGTATTAAGATGACAGTTTTAGACACAACCATTATTCAAGTAGCTTTCTCCCACTGAGGGAAATTTATTAGAACTTCCAGTGTGATGGTAGCAATATGTAAATTGGACTGTTCAAATGAGAATATATGGTGACGATGTGTGGTATGAGTCACCAACTAAGAATTGGAAGTAGGGATGAAAATGATGCGATTACTGTGGTCAGGCATTCTGAAGGCCTTGTTTTAACAGACTGAGCAAGATGTAGTACTTAAAAAAACCCTCTAGAATATAGTTGCTCAATAATAATAATAAAGCATCTGTCTTAAATACTGATACAGTATATCAAAACCAGGTTATTATAGAGAGACAGACACACAAAAAGACAGGAAAAATAGATCAGTCTTATGGTCAACAAAATACAGATTCTGCAACCAGTACAATTTAAAAGAACTAACAGATTCATGTTCCTAAATGGTCACTGTTTCATCTGTATTGCTGTTCAGATGTGAAGAGCCATTTAAAAAGAGCAAGTGATTATACATTTGAGAAAAACAGACGGGCAACATTAGCCAGTGCTACACTACCAGACAGATCATTGGGCTCCATTTATTTACTCTTTTAAAACACACTCTTTTTTTTTCTTTTTTTTTAAATCTTCTATGAGGGAAAAGAGGAGAGTTATCTTACAAAGCAAGTCCACTTTCACATTACTAAGAGTTAACATACACAGCATGAGAAAGCATGTTTAACATCCTTCAAATTTTAATGGGGATGAAATATAGGGAAGTCATAACCGTGCGGGGACTATCAGATGCTCTCCTGTTACTTAACAAATCTCTATTGTCATAAAGTGCCAACTATTCTTGACTTCAGAACAGCCTCACAATCACCTCTGATACCTTGTCCCTGTATCAGTATCTGACCTTACACACAAGACCAAGTGCTGATCACCACTGTTGTACCTGTATATGAACAGGAATCACATTGAACACAAGCTGCCACAAAGCTACTGCTGAACTGGACAGATACTTAACTGTATAGATACTTACAGACACCCAACAGCCAGGCAATTGTAACCACAAGGAAAATGCATTGCAAAAATAGGAGTTGCAAAACAGATACTGTACAGATCACAAAACACAGTTTATATCTTGCAGAAACGCTCACTTTACAGGCAAGAACAAATATCTTTAAAAAGTGGAAGAGGCATGCTAGAGTACTATCAAGCCACCTCAGTCCACAAAAGAACCACCGGATTTTAAGTTACAGTGAGAAAATACAGACACATCTCACCAGTTACTCCATGACTATCACCATTTCTGCTGGATGCATCCCTCATCATCTAGGTCACATTTCAGCTGGCCACTTTTGACCCATATGTGTGTGTCAACAACACATGGATCAAGCAAAACAAATCAAGTGGAGTTTTACAGCATCCAAATACACTGTTGTTCAGATCCCTTCATAGCTTTGAACAACAGGGATGCCAACATGGGTTTCTATCCCACCACAGGAGAGTTAATCCTCAAGGCAGATAAGCAATCACACAGAAACTTTCAAGTTCTCAGAGGATGAAAACCAGACACACTTAAGGGCATCTAACCTATCCTTGCCAGGGTCCAACAGACATATCACTTTCCCGTCACCGGCACCAAGATCAAGCCTGCAGGCTGAGAATCAGCATTGATTGGTCTGTGTCCACAACAGACAAGGGTACGTACACCACAAACCTCTCTGGCAAGCTTAGCATCCACCTGGATCCACTACAGGAAGGGAGGAGCTCAAATAATCCACCTGCAGTCCTCCTGCAGTGGCTCACTGAACAGCTATTCACAATAACTGGAAGTGACAATGACAGTTGTGCAGTAAATAACATATCTTTCCTTAAGATGAGAGGGACTAGATATCTTTTGGAGTAAAGCTGGCACTGCACTTACTTAAAAATCTGTATCTAAACACAGAAAGCTATTGAGACTTTTGAATGATTGTGCCATAAAAAAATCCTAGGTAACAGGAAAGTATTCATTTCAGTCTAACATTTTAAGCTGGAAAATAGGGGGGTATAGTTATAGTATCTGTGTATTCTTTGAACTGCAACTAGCAAATTCTGAAATCTGGTATCCAGTTATCTGGTTTCTAGTTCCACCTTCCAGTAAGAGCAGAGGGTTTATTCTGGATATGTACCAGATTCAGTCTTCAATGGCTTTACACTCACAGAAGCATGAAAGAGCAGAAATAATATGGAAGGGCTCCCAAGAAAGATCAGGCAGGATCTAGTATGGCCCAGAAAGAGAAAAACTGCTGCCTTGGAAGAAAAAAAAAAATTATCAACCACAGCATCTGTTGGTATCCCTACAAAAAGATAAAGATTTCAAGATGTAAATAACTACACTTTTGCAAACGGCTTGCAACCCTGTTTTTCCTGCCTTAACAAAAAGAGTCCTTCTAAGGTACCTCACGCAAAGCTCACTAAAATAAACAAAACTTTGCAGTACCTACTACTGAAAACTGAAAGTAGACTATATGCCCTGGTGACTGGCATAAGTCAAAATAAATCAATTACAGTAGTGAACTACCCTCCAGGTCTTCTTCAGACAGACACAAGAGAATTTAACCCAGACTAGGATATTGTGATATAAGAGAGCTATTCCTGGATTTGGTATTTTATAGCGACATTTGCCATAACTAACCTCAGCATGATGCAGGTTGAGAAAGTAACTTGTGCTATGAACAGGTTCCTCTGAGGGCCATATTCACACAGCCTTAATTACACTCAAGTCCCTGTACTTTGTATTTTCTAAAAGTGGACTGTGGATTAATAACATATTTCAGTCCCACGAGTTGTTTTTTTTCAGTGGCTGCTCCATCAGTGGCTCTGTCACTACTGACAAAAGAGAAGGAACTTAGGTGATTTTAATCCATCTCTTAATGAAGTTACATGATGGGACTTGTGGGATCATCTTCTAAACATGACAGGCAATGACTGCTACTGCACTACTGCCTACCCGCCTTTCTACAGCCTTCAACAAATGCCCCTTTTTTTTTTTTTAATTATTTCTCCGAATCCCTGTCATCAAAAAGAAAGATGCATAAATGCATATTCCCTTTAGAACACAATTAAGCAGAGCCTGTACCCTCTCGATGCTGAGATCTCAGCAGTGAATCTCCAGAAATATTACAGCAGAGTTATTTGTTGCATCCTAGGGCTGAATGGGGGAAAAAATAATAATAAGCAGCACCTTCAGCTTCAATCAGCAGCACATTCCAAGATCGCAATTTGCTACTGTGTATGAAGAAGGATCTGAAATGCAAATGATCTAGAGGCCATTAGAGACATTAAAGATTTAGCAGACGTATGTTCATCCTGTTTTTATTGGGGGGGGGGATAGAGACATTAATTCCAAATAGATAATGAAATACAGTTACCATATTCATCCTTTCACAGAATAGTTATGTCTCTCATTAAAAGCATACTTACTGTCCAATCTTTAATGTTCCATGTGGGCAAAAAAATATTAGAAATAAATATTCCCCATTCAGCTCTAACTTTAATGACTGTTATTTACATCAATAATTTTGCTTATAGGATGGAAACCTACCCCAGAGTTGCCTCACTACAGACTAACCTTCAGATGACTTTCCATTCAACTTGGACTGGCCATACACTCTCCTGAGATGGAAAAAGCCTCCAAGATTCTTTTGCTGCCTACGCTAGCATAGGATCAGGACTAAACAGGGTGATCTTGCAATACAGATTTTGCAATTTGAATTCTCCAAAGCAAAAAAGATCTAAACCTATCCCTCTTCAAAGGGCATTCCTGACATTTACCGCTGCAAAGACATAAAAATAATCCTTATTCATAAAGTCATCCAACAAATACCTACACATACGTGCAAACAACTGGAAGAACTTTCTTGGGATTCCTTTAATTTCCACATGTAGTCATCTTTATGATCAGTGTCATAAAGGTTAAAAACCCTACTTTTCAACTAAAATTGGACCTAGAAGCTTCTATATTCAGTCTGCAGACTTTGGGACTGTATTATTGCCACAGTCACTTCATGTTATTTCCACCAAAACAGCTGGAGGTTTCCAGTGTAGGAAGCAATTATTATGAAAAGTGTCAATGTGTCATTCTCCCCAAGTCAAATGTTTAACTTCACGTTATAGCATTTGACAAGCATCCAGCTCTTAGTTTCCACCAAGAAAAAGGAAAAAAGAGAGAGAGCACACATGCGAGTCACAAGAGAAATGAACAGTTTACCCACTGCTATGCAAGCAGATTTTGACATTGCTGAATGATGCCACAGTTGTGGTACATTTCTAGAGTTTAATTGCTTTGGCAGAAGGCAGGGTTAGGTCTGTATGCATGAATGAACACACTGTTTGCCTTCACCCGACAATACATATACAAAAGGTGTCAGTCTAAAACAACATGCTAAATAATTACATGTTCAATAAGTGGTACAAGCATTTTAGGAGGCAATAGTCACAATTCATGGCAGGGACAAGAGAAAATGTCCTGCCTGTCAAATGCACAACAAAGAAACAGTTATTCTGTGATACCTTTCAGGCCTAAAAGGCTCAATTTAATGACAGTGCTAGATACAAAGGACCACACACATGCCTGAAGCTTCCTGGCAGAGTGTCTTCCCAGGGTACATCCACATAGAGAAACAAAGGTGTGGTTGTAACCTCAAGCAGGTATATCTATTAGCATGTGGTATATCTATTAGCATGTGGTATATCTACTAGCTTAACCCATGTAGTCTGAACAGTGACATTAGAAAACAATAAAGCACAAAACTAGACAATAACAAGCCAGCAACCTGGCTATACATTCCCAAGAGCAAGCAGAAGTGCCCTCCTCTACATCCTCCCTACATTGCTGGCTAGTAGCCACATTCAGTTCCC
Organism: Harpia harpyja; assembly: GCF_026419915.1. NCBI lineage: Eukaryota > Metazoa > Chordata > Aves > Accipitriformes > Accipitridae > Harpia > Harpia harpyja. The sequence continues at coordinate 10,338,031 of NC_068951.1, read as the reverse complement.
TCCAGCATGCCAGAGCATGCTGCAGTCTGACCCTCCTTCAAAGGCACAGACATAACCTTGATGCCTCTTCCTCCAGAGAAAGTGGGCCAGCCAGTTCTGTGTGACCAGGGAAGCCTTGGCTCATGCCAAAGTCAGTACATCCCAATGAACAGTTCTCTAGTTCACAGTCTCAAACTATTGACTCAGACTGCCTTCACAGGTCCTGGCCCAAAATACAAAGCTCTGTGGATGACCTTCCTTTCAGAAACCTGCACAAGTCAGACTGCATACCAAAGAACGAAGCCCACAGATAGCAAAAACCACTCCAACAGCTTGGAGTGTCAACATCTCATTCTCCCATTACACTTTGGCACCACAAGGACCATGTTATTAATTTTGAAGCTAACAATTTGTGAAAGTATTTGGAGGGGAGGCAAAAAAAAGGGGGGAGGGGGAGACAGGGGACAATGCTTTACCAAAAAGCAGTTCAATACTTTTAAGCTGGAGTCAAGACAAGGAAGTGATACAAAACATATGAGATCCCAAATGCCAATTCTGCTTAGAGGGGGAATTTCCTATTCATACAGTATATTCTCCAGCTATGCATGGTATATTAAATTAATGGAAACTCTGAGCTTTAGCATATGTTTAATAGCTACAGTCTGCTTTTTTGAGCAATGATATGACTTTCTTACCGTATACAAAAAACCCCACATATGGACGCGTTTATATTTGTCAAAAATACCCATGCAGGCTTTGATATTACTCAACAACACATATTGTCCATGGTCAAACAGTGCTTTAAGCTGTACTAAGCAACACAGAAGTAAGCTGGTAAAAACTGTCCCAGTTCCTCAGAGCCTAGCAAAATATTAAAAAAAAAAAAAAAAAAAAAAATCAATCATCAGGAGAAAGATGTTCTTCCACAATCGGCCTGAGTCCAATAAGCCTTTGCTCCTCCCACAGTAGGGCCAAAACATCATCCTATAACCCAGACCTCTCACATACTCACACAGCTGTAAAAGGCTGTGGGACACAGCAGCACAAGGGGCAATTTTTCAGCTGTGTTTCAGTCTACAAACCGAGTCTCACTAACTAGACCAGGCACATTTGGCTAACCCTTGGTGACAAGTTTCAAGGCAAGAAACCCAAGATCTAATCCTCAATATGTGCTACCCAGAAGGATGAGGGTGACATCATTTGCACATTTGGAAGGTGCTACATATTGAAATACATCAAGAATTAAATGTTGTTGCCAGTGCACCAAAATAACTGTGGAAATGTAATTGCTTACTCAGAAAGTTAATCAGACAGATACAGGGAAATCACAGATGCTTTTTAAGTCACGGCATGTTGTCGCACAGACACTGTGTGGATGCCTCAGAAATAGCTATCTCTGTAAACCGTACTAAATTTGTGTTCCCAAAACCCAGTAACATCGGGCAGTTAGACGTCGCACACTCAGCCACAGGAACACCATCCTGTACTCCTCCCACTATACACGCAGCTGAAGCAAAACACCGTAGCAGAACACACGACAACCGCACCAAGATAGTGTCACAGCAGCGTGCCAAGGCCAAAGCAGTTCTGCAGCCAGAACCGGGGATTGCTCGCCCCAGCGCTGTCTCCCGCGATCCAAGAGTGACACCTGCCGGGACTCGGGCTGCTGCGCCCGGGGCCGCCTTCGCTAAAGGAGCGAGGGACTGCACTGACTGCCAACACCAAAGGCTTCGACATGGACACACCTTTGTGCAAACACACACAAACTACCAACACTTCAGAGGGATCCCCACACACTCAGGAGGCTTCTAGACAAACTGTTGGCACACACCATATCAAAACTGTGCCGCTGAAAAGCGGCAATTATCCTTGTGTCAGGAAGAAAGGGTAACTGCGTCCACTTCAGAGTGGTGAAGGAGACAAAAAGCAGGGATGTGAAAGGGCAAAATCATTCACTGTAATCCTTTCCAACTCTGTCCCACAAGACTTACAGGGTCAGTGATACCACTCTAGAAGTAGAACAGAGAACATGGCCACAAGGAAAAAAAAAAAAAAAAAAAAAACACAAACTCAAACCATAATACCTTCAAACATTGCTATCTTAGCAATACAAAGAAAGATGCCTCATATCTGGGCTTTAGACCCAATATTGGATTGCAGCTTGGAAGGAAAACAATAGGCAATGTTATTGCAATCAGATGTATGCCACCTACCTGCCCAAATTTGCCAAGAGGATATGAAATTGTCCCAAGACAAGGGCTTGTACCACAGTGTCTAATGACTGACTGAACAAGTTTCATCCTCTAGTACTTCCTTCCCCTTCTGCATATAATATGCAGATATTTTTAAAGTACTCCCAGATCTACTGCAAATACTATCTTTGAATGAATGAAAGCCTATTTTCTGTGAAATTATAATTTGGAATAGACATTTTACAGTACTGACAAATTCAGGAAGGGAGCCATAACGGAAATATTGAGTCGTTAGCAGAAAAGGCCAACAAAAGGCATCAAGGCCGGAGAGCAACTCCACAAAGACACAGACCTGGCATTCATGCACTAAGACTAAACTTCTGCACAACAGCTGAAAACAATGGTGTTTATGGCCAACATGGTGCCACTCCTGAGCAAAGGCTACAAGAGGTCAATATCCAGATGTGTTCTGAAGAAGATATCTAGAAAGCTCAGCAGAGAAAAACATCCCTTTGTGCAGTAAGTAAGAGACAATTAGATCTACATGGTAGCGTGACTGAGTATTCATTACACTTAGATCTCAGTCTGTGCTATCTTTATGGTGTCCCTCCTGTGCAGCTCTATGGGCCCTGTAGGTATGACAGATATTGCTGTGACAGTAGGGTTGGTGAGTACATTTTAATTAGTCCTCAGAACTCACTCCCAGCCATTTTCCTACAGCACCAACCTCAAATGGATTCAGTTCTCTGTGTTTTTGAGGTAGGCAGCTTCAGACAGAGACTCAGGTCACAGGCATTTCCCATTGTGTCCCACTCCACCCACCCCCAGACCTCAAGAAAAAATAGAAAGAATGAGTGGGGGGCCAAGGGGGAGAGGAAGTAATCTCAAAGGAAAAGAAAAAAAAAAATCTCAGCTTTGCATTCTGCAGCTCTAACTTCATGTCTGTTCAACTGCAGCAGGGTGAATGCAAAATAATAGAGCATTACTGCCACCTTGTGCTACATGAAATCTTTACAATCAAGGGGTTACTTTTTGCCTTTTTTTTTTTTTTTTTTTTTTTTAAACCACAAAACCAGAACCAATACTTGTATTAGCATGCCCAGAACAGAGGGTAAGCAAAACGTTCTTGTCTCACCCAGCAAAGCACCTGCCATTGCCTTTCAGCTGAGTGCCCAGACCAGAGCTGGCTCTACTCTCTCCCAAGGCCTGGGGCACAGCCCCCCCATGGCCTCCCAGCCACAGCAGAGGGGCCCAATGCTCCCAGGGCCTCTTCAGCCAAGCACAGCCACAGACACAACATCTCAAGGTACCAGCTCTCCCCACTCCCCTTTAACCAAAAGGCACCAATGATTTGGCACCTTTATCATCACTATTCTGTGGTGTAAATAGCCCATGCCTTCTATTTATGAAATGAAGCTCATCACAAATACTTAAAATGTGTTGTGGCTTTCATTGTCCTGCCCGATGGGAGGCAAACAGCCTGTATAATCGCTTTTCATTGACAGTAATCAGAGGTTTTGATTCCAGCTGAAACTAAACTGAATAGACACCAGAGCTTACTTTACAAGGACTGCTGGTCTGGCAAGGTTTGTGTTTGTTTCCATGCTCAAGCACAATTTGAATAAAGTCATATTCTTATAGAGGGATTTTTGCTATACTGATTTCCCAGAAAGCTGTTTAAAGGGGACTGCATGATACTCCAGATCTTTGGCAGTCACATATAGATCCTTTACTGAGCAGACCCATACAATTTATTACAGATGAAATTGAATAGTTTCTTCATAAACAACATATAAAAGCCTACAATATGATAATAGAAAATAATAGATATTCTACAGCATGTTTGAACAATCCCTGAAAGCTTAATAAAGGAAGATCAGAAAATTCTAAAGGAGAGAACAGTTTTTCACAAGAACACACTCCTGAAGAAAGGATATGTGAACACAACATTAATGCATTTTAACTGAACCATTTGTCTCATTGATATTTTTGACACGTTTTTTTAAATCGCTTTAAACACTTGTTATCTACTTTTATCCCTTGTTTAAGATTAATTTCAACTAAAAACTAATTTAAAAATACATAATTGTGATTGTTCTCCTACAGCAACTTAGCATTAACACAAAAAATTATACCCTCATCCAAAAATGCCAAAATGTTTTCACATATTTTAAATCTTAAACAAACGCTATCACAGAGATAGCAAGAAAGGCAACTGGTGAACCAGAAAATAAAGGAAACTTTCTCAGAGAGAGATGGGCCTTCATTTCTGAACCACCCTAGAGGCCTGCCACAGAAGGGTCTACAGGTTTTCTTGACTCCAAGCAGGTATTGGAAAGCACCATCAAAAGCTAGCTTTATGGCTATCCTCTATGGTTCTTGCATCAGAAAATCTTCTACTATCAGAGGAGAAACCCTGAAGGCTCCTCTGCCCATTGCCATAGGAAGCTTCACAGAATTGGCAATCTCCTCATGTAAAATACTGTTTGTCTTATCTGACCAAAGAATTGGCTCTAGCCAGATTTGTTCCGTATCCAAAACAGATCCTGGGCTGCTCTGCCACTTCTTGTTTCATTACACTATGGAAAAACCCCTAAACCTAGAAACAGCTACAGAATTAATTGTTTGATGTTTTCCTTCCCTCTATTCCCCTTCCTTGTTCTGTGCTAGACACTGACATTCAGCAAGACTTCATGTATATAACAAAAATGTGTACAAAACAGAAGTTTTATTTCAGTTTTGTTACTTCTTTTTACCTGTTCTGCTAATTCACCATTATTTTTTCTATCCTTATCCCTTCTCCCCCCCCCCCAAATCAACATCGTTTTTTCTCTTTTCCTCCCCCATATGCCAACTCTATACTTCAGAAAAAACAGCATTTAGGCATGTGAAGTTGGGCAAAATGAATTGGGGTGTACTGACCAGTGAGATTCTCATTCTAGTCCCTGCTCAGCCTCATTTGACATGATGCAGGATAAAAAAACTCCAGTCTGAATCAGTGAGAACAGAAACTAAACATGAAGCATCGCACACCCCAGTCAGTCATGCCATGGCTACAAACTACAACCAAAGGGACACACATGTGCATGCCTCTCCCCAGTGCAAATACATTTTCACAAATACATTCTTCGAAGCAGCATGAAAAACGTGAAGCTTCCTTCTGCTCCAGCAAGACTTTGTCTCAAATTACCAAGGTGCCCAAAGGCTGTTAAAATGTTTCCAGTCATAGAAAACCTTTAATACTTTGTTAACAAATATAATTTTTTTTTTATTCCTAATTGAGACTACCAATAGGATAAGGTTAGAGTTCAGGCAAGCAAGTTATGGAAGGTAAGTGCATAGCTGTCATGCCTTTCTTTTCTCTGTACAATGCCACAGCTCTGCTGTAGAGACAGGCAGCCATTTTGCATTCACTTCAATTAAAGGCAGTCACCAGCATGACTCTTCCACAGCATGCTCGCTGACAAAGATCCCATGATTGTTTCCAATCCAGAAGAAGTAATTCTGACAGAGCCTACAGACAGCCTTTGTGTATGGAGAAAAACACAGCATTACTGTTCATGTCCATCCTCTAGTGAACACGCAAAGCATATGTGTTTTGACAGCCACCCACGACAGGAGCTTGGCTCTTTAGCTGAAGCTGTTGGCACTCATTGTTTTAGCTCTGGAGTCCTCCAGTTCAGTCCTGGAGCGTGAGCCAAAACTGTGGCTGCAACACAGACATTGTGGAAATACCAGCAGACAGTCAATGGTCTGAAAAACTAATGCCTAACTCAGACATATCCAGGGAAGACACAGTGGTTGGACCTCTCCAACATACACCACATTGCATTTTAAAAAAAGGAATTACAATTTTATCCTTGCCAGCTGCAGAGGAGCAACTCTCTGACAAAGTGGTGACACCTCTGACACAGCTGCTTCCTATCTGACACATAAATTTGCTGTATTACAAGCTCCAACTAATCTTTCTCATTATGGACTTCAATTTAATAATATAACTACATAAGTCCTATTCAGAAAGGTCATTCTCAGCTTAAGTAAAACATTTGTCTCCTAAAACAGGATAGGAGTAATGAATATTATTTTAGTTATGGATTAAGTGTGTTAATAGAATACTTCACCCTAATCCTGTTTTCTGAGCAGCATGGCTACTTACAATCTCAAAATGAAATGTGTAATGACAGCAATTTCATACAGTGTCAGGCTCCTACGGGTTTTATGCCAACGTCCCAGATGTTGCAGTTAACATCCACAACTGATGATCTGATTAAACCTGCGCTGAATGGTACTGGAACATACTATGAATTAATTACCATCAAAAGGGTGAAGGGTTGAAGGTGGTTAGAATTTAAATTTGTCATGTTTATACAAATAAATCAGAGATAAACAAATACACTGAAATACTTTAGTGTTTAAAAATTTATTTTTTGCTGCAGAAAGGAAATCAAATTCTGGATATAAAACAGTAAGCTCTAAAATACATGACACAGATTTTCATTGCAAGAAAGACAACTTACACTTTCCAGTTTCAGTTATTGCCATAAATTCATGAGCAACTACTTGAATACAATCCTTAACTCCTACTCAGTGGTACGATGGGATACAGGAGCACACACTGTACCAGTTGGTGTTACTAGGTTCAACTGGGGAAAGGTGCTCAAGTCTGCACAGCCTTCCTTTATATGAATTGCCCCCAAATGACACGGGTCATACTGGGATCCTTGTAACTGTAATGTACCACTTCAACCATTTCTGTCACATAGAAATAGTGAAAAATTGTCCATCCCAAAGCATGCAGAGAGAGATAGGAATAAACTGTAACTACTTGAGTGATACCAGTTGACATAGAGATTACAGGGTAGTCACATTTGCTCCTGTCAAGCTGGATTCCCTTGAGTTTTAGCCAGTAACATAGAGTTAAAGCCACCTTCACGTACTGAAGGTGGGCAGGCAGTTTAGTCTGAGGACTTGTCTTAGCCCCAGGCACTGGAAACCCTCCTATGAGGAACCAAGTCCAGATTTTCTAACAGAAGTGCCTTGAACTAAGAGGCCACCATGCTTTTCTAGCAAATCTACTTCCTCCCATCAAACTTGGAAGTGAAAATACCATGAAGAAACTATGGTTTTCTGGACCATGGTCTTGCACATTGTAGTTTGGGCAGAGGGTCCACCAAGATCCCAATAACTTATACCTGCCAGGCTGCCACTCTCTACACAGAATAAAACGTATGAATGAAACTGGTCAGGGCACCTGAGGTGGCTACACTTCTAACATTATTTCATCAGCTGCTATAAAATCTGATGGTCTTCTGGTATGGTCCATCCTCAGCAGAGGAGGAAACTGCTAAACTCTGGGATATAGGAGAACCCCAAAGGCATATTCAAACATAAACCATTTTTAAAGCTCCGATTCCTGGCAGTCTAGGATTGGCTTAGCTCAGCTTTGTTGTTTAAAGGTGCTGAGGTTAGCCTACATTATGCACTGCAATGCTGCCTGGAAACCCTAGAGCTAGAACAGGTACTCAGGTCAGGGCAGTCCCACTCAGATACCAGCTCTGCTAAAGCCATTACAATGTGATGCAGCACACACACTAAGGAGCTCTGCTTCCTGCCCTGGGACCAGTGTAGATACCACCAAGGAATAGCTCTGCACTGGCTAGGCACAGTGTGGTTGTTGAGAATAATGCAATCATGCAAGAGCTTTTTAGGCAAATTTTTTTAAGGCACTGCTCGACACCAGCCTTCCATCATCTGTGCTGTACTTCACTGCAAGTCCCCTGCCATTTAATTTAGAGCAAAGAGAACCAGCTGCAGACAGATAACAACAAGGAATGATTTACTGTTCACATTTTATATTTGGCCTAAGTTAACAGCAAATACACAAACGCAGCAGGATCATGCACTCAGGTGCCATTCTTCCATGGGCAACCTCTTCATTTCATAACTAGATTAATGTCCCACTGACCTCATCTAAACACGCAGAAACAGCCAGCAAGAGAGCTACAGTTTCAATGCAGTCTCCTACTCCTACGCTGAGGCTATCAAACAATCTGCTAGAAGAGGATAGAACCTGCAGAAAAATAAACTACATTCCAAAAGGAGAAAAACAAATACAACACACTCTGGAGCTGCTCCTTGTAGCACCAGCATATATTTGCTTCAGCCAGAGCTTAAAAGCCTCACCTCAAAAGCAATTTTCATCTTTCAGAAAATACATTTAAAAAAACCAAAACAACACTAATAAAGCCTACATAGCATTGCCCAGCCCTTCATTCCACAACCCAACAACTCTACTCATAGGCTTAAACCCCTGCTCCCAATACCACACACTGTCCCACAGCCTGTTTTCCTTTAAGCCCCACACTCATGGTACTCGCCAGGCAGCTTTCTGTCAGCACTTCCACTGGGGTGATAACCCTAGGAAGAGCCAAGCTTACTAAAGCTGTTCCTAAACACAAGCTGCAAACCACTATTGAAGTACCAGGACACTAAGGGGCTGTCTGCCTGTCACCATATAAGTTCCTCCCAGTTTTGACTCCTGCAACAAGCACAGCTGCTCCACATGAAAACCCCCGTCCCTGCCCAACCTGCATCACTTGTGGTCACACAGGTGGCATCCACAAACAAAAGCTCAAAAACTTTCATTTCTGACCTACCCTAAAGTCAGACATATACAGCAAGAGAATTTCACTTAAAGTTTTCCTCCAGCTGCAGCTATCTGAAGAGCAAAGTAGAACATTGATCTAGCAAGTCCAGACCTGCTTTCAAACACATTTTCCTTCACACTTCAGTCCTTACAGCCTTGGCTAATAACACTCCTACACCAGCAATTTTCATCCTGCGGTTCACACTCCTCTGGGGGGCAGGGAGGGGGACGACAAACTATTCAGGAGAGATCCACAAAAGGCATCTAAGAAAATCAGGTTTGTGCACACCATACAGCAACCTGCATATGGACCCATAAAAAATTTCACACAAGTCCCTTGAAATTTGGAGGGGAGGCTCCAAGAGCCAAGACTGAAAATTACTGTCCACCATGACATTCTGATGTCATTAGAGAAATCACTGATTTAAGACTCAAAAAATCCAAGTTATTTTACCAGCTCTGTGCCTCCAGCATAGTGATAGACAGGACTTGTCACTGTTCTGTGCCTCAGTTTCTCCACCTGTAAAATAAGGGGGAAGTTACTGCACCTGTTTTTTAAGATCTAAGACCTACCTGGGAATAAATGTTATTTAAATGTCTGTGTTGCTACTGTTCTGCCTCTTAAGTTCACCTCCATAAACCTCTGCTGAGTACATCAGGTAGTCACCTTGAATTCCTGAGTCTCCTGTAACTAAACTCGGGGATTCAGCACTGGATGCTACAGATCTATAAACCACCCTGTTTGACTACATATAAATAATGGTTGTTAAGTTGCTTTGGTGTTTACACATGGGGGGAACACCACAATGTACTGTAAATATTAATGTAGCTGGTGACAAGTTACACATTTGGAGTCATATGTTTGCAAACAATTGACACACAAATCCCAGCAAACAGGGTCACATAAAAACAGAGCAGGAACAGAATGCAAAAGCATTGGTCAAAGAAGCAGGATAAGCCATGCTACCATTATAACACCATTAAGACAAAAATCTCCTAGCAGAACTACCCAGTAAACATAGGGACAGAAAGGGAAGATTTCACATAACCCACATGTTAACAGAAGGATTTCTCTTGCTCCCAGCTATTAGGCAGAGCTTGGTAATGATTTAAACCCTGCACATCTTCAAGGATGCCCAGTTAGTTCAAACCTTGAAGGATGTTGTTTCTTCAAGTAAATTTGCTAATTTGTTATTAATCATGCATAAGATCTTGTGTAAGGACCAACAAGCCTTTGTGCTAGCTATTGTTCGAACACAAATTTGTTAACATGACCCCTGTTTGAGCAAGTATAAAACCACTGGTTTAATAATTATACATGGGTTTGAGATCTCATATGCAATTCTCCCAGGTTACGTGACCTGGCCTTCACATGGCTTTGTTTTAAAAGCTTCACCTGTATTCCTACTACTTCCTGGAGGAATCCCATGGAAAAGCTTTTGTATATGCTTATCACTTTTAAAAATGCATGTCATCAGAAACATCTCAGTTCTGCTCTGTAGAAGCATGACCCAAAATCAGTTAAAAATCAGTGGGAGCTTCCCATTAGGTAGCCCGGGCCTTGAAAAGCCCTTGTACCTCCCTGATGAGTCATCTAACCTTCATTATGCACTAATTTGTACAGCAAATGAATCCCTCTGCCACTCTCCATCCCTTGTATTATGTTTCTTCATGTTCTACCTTCCTGGAAGCTTCTGTTGCTTTTAAAATAAAAATGTAAAAATCTGCTTTGACCTCATTCTCCCTTACTAACATCACAGAAATCAAGGAAACTGGATAGGCTATCAGCACCGATCAGGACTATGTCCTTCCTCTACCCATTGCCTCAGCTGCTACTTCCCACAGTGCAAGCAGTTCATTCCCAGGCTTTCTCAAACGTGTGTGGTTTCAACATAGAAAGCTCTAGCTGAGCCTCTCAGAGGAAACAGGACACAGATCACAAGTTGCCTCAGCTACGAAGAACCCAACTCACAGGTATCACTCACTCTGCAGAGACTGTCTGCCCAAGTTTGCTGGGTGTATCTCTACACAGAGACAAACCCAGGAGGATTCTTTCAGACAGAAATATGCATCCTTAGCAAAACACTGAACAATGGAGGAGAAAGAGGAAGTGTACCAGGAAAAAAAACTTTTAGAACAGTGAGACTACAACTCTCATCCTAAACATCTAGATTATTTTTGGCATAACGAGCTGCTAAGCAAGGTCTACAGTGGTACAGTGTCCTAGCTTTAGAAATAAGACAACACAGCTGTGCCACACCTCACAGCTGTGAACCAGGCTGCGGAGGTGCTTATGCTCTTCTAACTAGTCTCTAAGGGAAACAAATAGGAAAAGTTTTACTATTTGAAAAACAGCAGGCCTGTTATACTGTTCTCAGGGAATGTTTGCACTTAAGTCTCACATTTGTTTTCATCCTGCATCAAAATGAGTACTTAAAGTTTCAAACACTTCATTCAGCACAGAAATTAGAAGCCAACTTCTTTCAAATGCATAATAGTCTTCACCGGGCCACAGCATTGCTAAACCTACCACATTATGCGAAACCCACTAGCTTTAGGCAAAACAGGTTAGTGCCTGGGCAGCATGCTGTTACCGCTGAACATCATTTCCCCCACAAGTGATGTAGGTAGGTTTTCAGAGTCAGCATATGTGAAACAGAAGGCATTAACATCACACTAGGAAAACACCATTCTGATCATGGTGTCCCCTCTGCCTGAACCAGACCCTTGGAAAGCTATATTGATTAAAGTCAGGAGTTGACCTGCACATCTCCCTTCTCCTCAGAATACCACCTTTCTAGGAATTCTGTATGTATACTTTACCAACAAATACAAACACCAAGCTAAGCTATGGCTCTGTCAACCAGATAGGCGGTCTTGCTGTTAATGAGAATTGCTTTCACATACAAATGCCTTGAGGATGAAATCCTAATGGTAACTTGTGGGTGAAGTAACTACTATAGACTGCTTAGAACCATATGTAAAACTTCAATTTAAAAAACAAATTACTGAAGTGCACAATGTTATCTTTTTGCCTCTGGACAAAGGAAAGAGAAGCAAGAAAGAAGGCGGCAAAATTGCTCCATACTTGCATTTTACTCATTTTGATCATTTGCACTTCATGGTAAATCAATCTGTGCTGCTCCCGTGAGAGTTTAGGAGTTCACATTTCCTTTAATTTAGCAACCAAATTCTTATCTAATTGTCCTGTACTGCCATCTCTCTGAAGCAGTGTTCCTCCAGGACAGCTTCAGGATTCTCAGACTGTAACTATCTAGCACAAGAGGTTTGGTTTTGGTTGTGGTTTTTTTGGTTTTTTTTTTAATGTCTCTGCAGGATTAAAGCAGAATGTTTCATACACACCACCAATATGAATTCTATCTTTAAAATAACCCCAAGGAGTTAAACTTGGGCAGCCAAACATTCAGCAAGCTTTCCCCATGGGTTGGTAGGATGCCAGAAACAGGGAATGGATATCTGTGTTAGTAGCAAAACAACTGACCTCGCTAAATCAACATGAGTTCTACACAGCAATTAGCAGGATCAGCAACACCACAGTGCTACTAACATTTACAAAACTGCCAACAGAAAACTTGAGATGGATTAAAAAAATACAGAAACTGAAAAGTGCTTTTAAATATGACATTGTCCTAACTTAATACCAAAAAATGCAAGAAAGTGATACTGCTTTGATTTTGAATTACATCACAAAGGTCACAAAATAAATATTATGGTAACCTAAGGCTAATGAGGTACTGCCCATACACAGTGCTCCTACCACACTGATCTTACAAAATATTGCTTGATTCCATACATTTGCTGATTTTGCTAGTGGAAGAGGTTGGGGTTTTTTTATTAGAGGTGTCTCTATTGCTCCCTATTCACTTGCTGTATAGCGTATGCTATTCCATTTATAGATACAAGAACATACTGCTTCATTAATGCAGAAAAATCCTTGATCAGGGAAAAGACTTGTGAAGAAAAAAAATAAATTCCAAGCAGGAAAGCCTAATAAAGCACTGGAAATCTGTCAGATTGGCAGAGAAATAAAGGTGAGCTTGGCCTTAAAAGGAACATAACATGCTACAAAATTCAGCACTACTAACTCATGCTGTGTGGCAAAGAAATAGCTGTATTTGGGATTTATTTTCCAAACCTTTTTTTTTTTTTTAAGTCCCACTCTCCTGCCAAAGATGATTTTTTTTTTCCAATGTGTATTTTAAACATCCACTCTCATTTACCTCAGGTTGAAACCTTTCTTACTTTGATTGGTACAACAGATCGCAAGGAAATTTCTTAAAACACAGCAAGAAGTCAGTAAAGAGGGTCCCACAGAGAGACTCCAGAACCAAATTCTCTGAAGAGGCAGCTGGCAACATCCCTTAGGTAAAACGGGCCCCAAGCCCCAACCCTCACTACCTACCTTCTCACAGCCTGAGTAGAGCACCAACGCTGGTACGCATCTGGAGGCATTGGCACTTCTGACACAGTTGTAAGCACACTGGACTGACCAAAAGGTTTTCTGACTTAAGAAACAGCAACAAGTATAACATAATGGAGCTGAAAGCACTCAGGCCCCCACTGCACAACACCCTAGAGACTTGTCTCCTTTACCAGCCATTCCAGCAATGGCATCTAGCACCGCCCTTGCCACAGGAGTGACCTGTAACTCCCAGTACTCAGGCCTTTATGAGGTAATTTAATAAGAACTCACTGCAAACCCATCTTCCTGGTGTCACTTTAAGTATCTCAGTCAGGCAGGTGGGAACTACAAGCCATTCCTGGTGACACCACCCTGCTTAGGGTGCAGAAAGGGTGAGGAGGAAAAACAAAATGGTGTGTTGGGGTAGGGCCATCAGCCTCATTCCCTGAGGGGAAAGGGAGGGGGGAGAGGAATGGCCTCAGCTGAGGGATCTGCCCCTTCCTCTCCCTGCTAATTAAAGCACCAAATCCTTAAAATGAGTGTTTCTGTCACTATGTCCCTTAAAGAAGTGGGTTGTATTAGTCGTCTTGTGTCTTGCCAATAGAGGCATAGCAGTAGATGTTGGAATGGCAGGCTTAGCCTGCTTCAGCAGGTGAGTCAGCTTTTAGTACCAACACAGAAATGCGAATCCCTAGTTAGGAAATCATTGTTAGCCCAACATGATGCTAGTTATATAGATAAGTGTGTTGGTTTGGGGTTTTTTTTAACGCTGTGGGTGGCTTTGTCTTAATAAACTCTTAAGTAATCCTGCCTCAATAACCCTAATAAAACAAAATGGCTGTCAGGGGAGGGAAAAAGTATAAGGCTGCCATTGTTAGGCAGGAGTTTGCAAACATTCAGAGATTAAAGCCTCACTCCAGTAAGAAGCCTAAGGCAAACAAATTCCCTTGGCTTTACTCTGCCTGTACATAGGCCTGGCTTGTAGGAGTGGGGCCCTGGGAGCTGTAGATAGTAGCGGATGCTGAGCTCGCTGGTTGTGATCAGAAATGTTCTGTCCCCAAATCAAAGGGTTCATGGATAAAGCTAATTTGTGATTGTTTCAGGCCAAATTCATCTAGCCCAAGGGACTTTTAATTTTCTTTTAGTAATCTTATTCAATGAAATAGCACAGGCAGTTTCTAAAATAAACAGCTCAGTTGCTTGATACTGCTTAGATGCAAATAAGGAAGAAATGAACTGGGGCTGATACTATTACTGGTTTTTTCCTCTCTAATTTTGTTTACTTGAAATCCAATTATGTGTAAAATTCTCAGATTGGGGATTTTTAAAAAAAAATCCAGTATTACAGGCAGTGTATGAAACCAATCAGCACTGCTGTTTTTAGTGCAACCAATTTTTTTCGTGTGTTACTGCTTCTAGCCCTGATACAACTCAGAAGCTGTACAGTGAGCACTAGTCTGAGGCCTACAGCTTGCAGAGAAATCCTTCAGCACCAATGACTGGTTTTCCTGAGGCTAGAAGCTGAAGGTCAGCTGTTCCTTTCACGATGGCCAGTAGTGGAAGTATTCTAAATAGTGATGGTATTTTCCTGGCATTTTTTCATGGTAAGTACTAGGGAGAAGCAAAACTGAGCACAGCACCCAAAATTACTCCACACCTCTGGTGTGATTTCTTTAAGTGTATTTTTTTTTGATCTTCCTGTGCTGCTGTCTCCTGTGCCAATCACCTGATCTGATTCTATAGAGAAAATTACCTATCATCTGTTTCTATAACCTTTATTGCCATTTGCACAGCCCTTGAAGGGATTTTTTCATTGGTCCTTAGCTATTGTCATATCACCAGACATTAAACTTATTTTTCTGTTATAAAATGCAAAATTAAAGTTAAAATAAATGGCCGGTTTACACTAGTAGACACCACCAAAAAATTGTTTGTTTAGTATTTCAGTTATTTTAAGACCACTTACGTAATAGGGAAGGAGGTGCTGTGAAAATTACTTATTTCTCCAGTTGAGAATTCTGCTCCCACAAAATCTCTCTAATGTGCTGATTTTTTCCATGCCTAACATGACTCCTACAGTCTCTAGGCAGAAAATACTGAACTGTGAATGACTTTCCGCCCCTTTAGGGATTCTGGCAAGTCTGAGTAATGATCACTTCCATTCTGAAAACAGCTGCAGCAAGGAATGTATTGGATTGCTAAAGCTTTTCCTGACTAATAATCCCTCTGCATTTCTTCTGTCTATGGCAGAGGGATGTTGTCATTTGTATAGTATAAAATGTTCTAGAGCTTGATAGCCCAGCGAAGATATAAAACAGGGTAGATTTTTATTGTCTGCATATGAAACACCTGTATTTAACTTACAGTATTTAAAAGATAGTCTTGGGATTTCATACCAGCTATTAAAATAATAACTTTCAGTGGGGAAGCAACGTAAATCAATGCTGCTTGCATTGGTTGGCAACTTGCTAATTTGTTCTAAACCAAGCACTAATATTTCACTCTACTTGTGAAGCTCCATGAAAATATCTTTTTAGAGCTGGGAGAAGACACTTTATCAGGAGTAGGCCAATTCCCAGTGTGCTTGCCTCCGTAATTAACTGTCTGTAAACCAGTTAAGCTGTGCAGCTGTTTCATGAGGGTGTTGGGAAAGGCTTGTGCATTACTTGCTCAACCTAGGAGCAGGGTGTTTAACTCCATTTTCAGGCATGCTTTAGAAAGAAGTTTCATAGTACTTCTTATTAATATGACACACACTTCAACACACAGCATGAGAACAATTTTCTCATCAAGAAAAATGGTAAAAATTCTTTAGTTTAGAATTAAACCTAGAAAAATGTAATGCATAAGGAAATCTTCTTGTTGTTCTTCTATATCAGTTGAGAACATTGTTCATCTCGTCCAATAAATTCCGCCAAATAAAACTGTCAGCATAATTCACCTACTTGAGAATAATTCATCTTTCTCTCATGGATGTAGTATGAACTACTGAGCTAAGATTTTATGAGCTAAGACATTATATAGCTCTGATGCTACCTAGGTAATCTTCATGTGCCTAAGAGCAGCTAACATGTTTTAAATTGTTAGACTGAAACTCCCATCCCTAAAGCCAGACAACTGAATATGGCAAATTTTTTTGCTGGCCTAGTACAAAGTGTTGGTCACTTTAGCATAATACACCTTTAAAATATTTCTGAATGTCTGCTTGATGTCATTTCCAGGGAACATTAATTCATTTCACTGATTTGATGCTTGCTTTTTCCTTCATCAGTTAGCAAGGCATTCTAGGTCCTTGCCTCCATAGACATAGCAGGGCCAGTCAAGAAGCTTTAAACTTGCTCTCCTTTATTAAAAGGATTTTGCATTGTATTATTTTGTTTTTCAGAGTGCAAGTGATACTTGTATAAAGTTGCCAGGAGTCATGTTTTGTGATCCTTAGACAGGCTAGGGTGATACTCTTCTCCAGGAACAGTCCTGGTGGTGTTGCTAACATAAGTGAAATGCTGATTATCTTGATTATCAGTAATCTGAACTTTTGTGAGTTCAGTGTTCTACTTCATCCATGTTGAGTAGTAAAACTTTAGCCCTCCTTTCCATGCATTATGTAGCTTTTGAAAATTAGAAGTAGCATATATCGAGCCATACAAAGGCTAGGAAAGAGCTTGCAGGGTCATCTGATCTGTCATCATCTTCCAGAGAAGAATCATTGCTATTCCAGAGAAGAATCATTGCTATTCTAATCGCAAAACATGGAACATGATCCAGGGTCTGCAAATATCTTCTACAGTCTGAAGAAGGGTATCTGAGACAATTCTCTGAGATGCTTGTGGTATTTCTAGTTATGAATTCTCTGCCTGTTTTGCCCCAGTTTACTGTCACATATACTGTGGCAATCACTTTGTGTTTCTTAAGATAAAGCTATCCCTGCTATTCTGAGGCGAAGCCGTGAATCCTCTGGCAAGCAGTTACCCACTGACTCAGTGAACTAGAAGTAAGGAGACTGCTTACTAGTATGAGTAGAGGGTTTGCAGTCTGGACATTTTACAAGTTGCACTGTTTGACCTTCAGTTTGGGTGGTCTGACCAATCTGCCTGACTCCTATTTAGTGTGTGGGAGTTGTGCGGTGCAGGATTGTGCATATGTTTATCCCTGAAACTGAGGGAGTACATTAGTGAAACTGCATGCACAGCATTGGCTAATAATGCCACTTCTGCTGGTGATGGAGTCAATGACTCGGAAGGGATTATGTTTGTTGACAGAGACCACATCTGGCTGCCATACAGCCATGCACTCCTGAGGTCTAATTCTGTCCTGATTTACTCCCCATCCGGTTCACGGCTGTAATTCTTCCAGATGTGCCACATGTTGATAAACATAATTCTTTTATCAGTGACTAAATCCAGACAGAACTTGGTCTTCTGCTTGTGCCTGTAGATTTTAATTTAATTTTAGTGATACATTTGGATTTAGTAGGCTGAATGTAAGCGCTTGCTGTATGCATAGATCTGTAATGTCAGTGCTTCTTGACCATACTACATAACTATTGGAATAAAGTTCTCCAAGTCCCTTGCTTTATTTAAAGGAGTGTTTTTCTCTTTAAAAAGTTTGATTTCTATGATAGAACAGTTGCACTGTAAAAATATATATATATGTACGTGTGTGCACATAGGTGTAAGTCTATATAAAGCATTATAGTAATGATAACCTTTTGGCCACCCAAAAACTTCATGCTTTTCCCCAGTGTCAAATGTCAGGATTGCTCAGTGTTGCAGCAAGAACAGAACCAGAGTCTGGAAGTTTCTCTCTTTTGTAGATAGGGCTTTTTGAAAGGTTTTCCAGTATCTGTACTTGTTCTAAGAAGTGATGCTACCCATTTGAGACTTGCTTATGCATATGATAGAGGGCAGCAGCATAAACTGTACTTTTAAAAAAAAAAAAAAGTCACAGGGTGAGAGCTCTTATAAACATGCATAAAATCCCTTTTTCCACCCTCAGATGGCTCACATAAGTATGGGCAGTTCTTGTACTAAATTTCTAATTAAATATATAATTAATCTGTGTCATCATTTGTTCTAGTTTTATTTTTTACAATTACTTATATTATTTCTTCTTTTTATGGGTGCTTGTCCAAGATAAAGAAGGAAATGTATCTAGCACATATTAAAGGAGCTACAATTAAAGTTGCATATCTACTTATAACCATATTATGACTGATTTCTCTGTGCTTTCTTAATCAATTTAGCATATTTATTCTCAAGAAAGTTTTTGTTATGTTTTGTTCTTCATGTATGAATTCACAGCTTCTATCCCACCACTGTTAGGCCAGGAAGTCAGGTGAAAATCTGATGCACTTCTTCCAGGACAGTGAGAGTGCTTTCAGCTAGGTGCAGAAAATCTAGTGGCTTTTGAATTTAGGAAAAATATTTTGGTAAATGTATTCTACTTATATGTTTTCTATGGCAGCGTTACTTTTGCACCCCTTTTTGGCCCTCTGGTGAAGTAGAGAAGTGTAGCTGTCCTTTTTACAGATGGGGAAGGTATTTTTAACAAACTGGTGAATTTAGTTAATTGAGTTTCAGGCTTTCATGCTCATTGATGTACTTTTAATCTTTCATATTGTATTTTGATAGAATTCCTATTCACTTTAGTAACCATAGGATGCTTTCACAGAGTTAAGTATCTTGCATGCTCACTGCCCTTCTGTGTGTGTGTGATGAATGTAGAATAAATTTAATGGAACTGATCTAGTAAGCATGATCCAAAGGAATGAGAATGAAACTTGGAGTCATATACTTCTGAGTTTATATTTAGGTGATGACAATGATTAACTTTCTTACTCCTTTCCCGTCTAAAACAAGGATGGTTATGTTTATACCTTTCTAACAAAAGCTTTGAGTCACTTAATTACTACATTGAACATGACAGCTGCTAATATGGCTGTTGCATCATTAATTCTCTAATTGCAGCTGTCTTTAAAATTTCATAGGGATCCCAAATTTGATAAATCACCTTTTTATTTCTCATGGGGAATATTCCAGTGAGCCTGCAATGTTTGCTTTCTGTTTCTTTTTTTGTTTGTTGGGTTGGTTTTTTTTTAAATGTCAGCAATTACAAGTATGTTGTAACTAATTTCTCCACTGTAATTTCCTTATGCTGAACAGACTCATTCTTCAAATACCAGGCTCAGCAAGCTCATGTAGTTTGAAATACATAGTTTGCTACTTTGAATGAAACACAGTTTCCTGGTATCTTAAGAGAAGTAATAAGGACACATTGGAAGACTTGGAGCTTGTTCTCTTACCTACTCACTTTTTCCAGTGGCACTTTGCTGCCCTTTGTTGGTTTTCTCTCTTTAACCATCTTGTCATGCACACTTCCTACTTTCTGAAGTTGTGTAGGGAGGAAAATGATGTTGACACATGCTATATCAACTTTGACCAACCAAGGAGCCTGCAAACCAAGTTCTGTGCAGAAAATGCAAGGACATTCATTGACAGTACTTTAGATCATCCGCTTTTTGCTCAGCCACACAGGCAAACTCTCTGTTTAAAGAAAGCATAGCATAAAGATCTTGATTCAAATGAGAACCTAATGCCTTCAAAGATCTTTCTCATCAGTTCAGTAAGTTGTAAAGGTATGAGCTATAGATGAGTGCTCAGATGGCCGTTCAAAATTACAAATTTCCTTTCCACTACTCAGAGTTCAGTTGTTCTAACTCCCCTGACCTTACTGGAGGTAACTGTCTGTGAAGTACTGTAATGCAGTAGAGAATCCGGTCTACACAAATTCTGCAGAGGTCTAAGTGATGCTTAATTAAATGATAGCTGTGGGCTTCCCCAATAAGTGTATTGGATATAGAGTAATACCACTCATTTTAATGCAGGTAATTAGAAATCTAACCAACCTTGTTTATTTGCAGAGTCATAATTCTGGTCATAATAACTGAAACTCTTTCCATGCACACTGTGCTGAGCTTCCTTCAGCTGCCACCATTTCAAGTTCTGCCTTTGCTTCTCCACATACTTAACCAATACTTTGCTCCCTATCCAATTCTTAGACATCCACTTCACTCAAAATTTTTTTAACAATCTGTCCTCTGACATAAGCCATGATGCATTTTACAAGAGTAGATATACTCAGGGTTACCAGAAAGGATGTATCCTCTTTTAGCTTTGAGATTAATATCTCCTTAAGAAATAGGGCTGTTTCCTACAGCTACCTGTTGTGATAGGCCACAGCTGTATCTCATCAAGGACAGAGGAGACTAAAGAGGTTCCTTTCCTATTCTGCTCTGACCTGCTTGTTTCCTGCTAGTGGTTAATACTTTTTTAATTCTGAGAACTCCTTTAGAGAATCAAAGTGAAACAGGCAAATAGTTTAAATACTTGATTTCTAATGTCTTGGTTCATTTTAATCAAAAGTGCAGCCCAACCCAATACTTACTTGCTAATACATATTGTATGCTTTTTTGCAAAATGGCAGTTAAATATACATATGATTATCTCTGTATTTGTATTACTTATTGTATTGTCCTGAAATAACATAGACAAATACACCTAATAAAAATTGATTTGTAAAAATTTGGTTGATGGCACTCATACTGTTCAAACAAATGATTGTTTGGGCTTCTCTGTGTTTACAATGAGGATGAGCTAGCTTTCATGGATGCTGTTTTGATGTGATCATTTTAATCTTTGTAAGCAGCAGTGAACTGTGCTACTTTAGTTTGTGCAGGCCAAACTTGCAGCCAAATTCTGGTTGCTGGATACTTTTTATCATTTTCAATAGACAAAAAGACCATTCTACTTAGGGTAAGTGCATGCTCCCTGTAATGCATCTTTTGCCTGGGAATAATATGTTTTCACGTGTCTTGTGTAATGAAAGTGACAGGTTGCTTTCAAGTAAGGCAGTTGGTAGGTGCTCATCAGCTCAGGGCAGTGCAGAAGGTGGTGTATTTTCTGCACAGATAACTAGAAGGGAAAATTGGCTGGGTGCACTGCAGTATGGATCTTTGCTTCCCTGCATAGAGCAAAGATAAGTCTCCTGGCCTCTGCTGTGCCCAAATAAGCTGACAAACCTGATGAATGGAAAAGCCTCGTATCTCAGAGTCACGAAAAGCACAGAGGTGAACCCGGCAAATGTTCTGTACTGAATGCACTTCAATTATCAGCTGTAGCCTAACAGCAGCTGAGCAAATGGCTCACCCTTCAGAATGCAGCCTTCTGAATCAAAGGCAATGATGTAGCTGTGGATCTGTCAGTCAGATGGGTTATCTTGCCTTAGAAAAGGGATGTCAGTGGCAGGATGTATTTGTGATACTTTGGGTTTGCATCTGTTTTTTAAGGAGGAGTGTAGCAAATGTCTGGCTCTAGCCCTGTTCTTATGTAAAGAATTAAACAGCACTGATTCTCCTCAAAGTAACTATACACTCCAGAAAAGCAACCTTGCTGAGTGTCAGTGTTCCTGCCAGCATTCATGTTCTTGGGAGCACCTCTGGCTACTGCTCATGCAGAAGGAGTAGTTTGGTGAGCAGATATTAATGGAAGAAGAACTTAGATTTGCAAATGCATCCCCCCACCTGCTCCACAGGATACTCCAACAAGAAGCAGGAGAGAGAAGCTTGTGATGAGGAGTCAGAGTTACAGAGCTGATCATCAGAGATACAAATAAGGCCTCAAGATTAAATACCTTTGTGTGTGCAGTGTTACAGGTCATATCCATGACTCTTTTTGAGAAAGAGTAGGGGAAGGAACTATAAAAGTAATTCCTCAGCTTTGCTGTATGTTTGGGGTTGTAACATGGTGTAACTCTGGAATTTTTTCAACGTGAAAACTAAAGAGGATGGAGGGGGTTGGCTGATTTAATAATACCATTAAGGATAAGAAATTAATAGCTGAGCTAAAGACCTTCATAACTTTTATTTTGGGGTCTGTGTGTGGTAAAGTAGACCAAGGCCTTTCATGAAGACCTGAAAGAAGGAGCCTTATGTGAGTTTTGCAAAGGCTGCAGAAGAGAGGAGAGACTGTGCACATTCAGCTCTGAGGCTCACTGCACTGTTACTTCAGAGGAATTGTATCCATGAAAACAGGGTATTTTTCTTATCCAGGTCATCGGTATGTTGCATAGAATCTCTTGCCTGCCTGGGTCTGTCCGTAAGTCTTATCTTCTGAACATATGTGAGTTACCCTTAAAAATATTTTGAGTCACATTAGCGTTCCCTTTGTGGCCTTCTCATCCCTTTTTTCTGTCTTGAGTTTGGTGTATCCTGCTTAAACACTTCCCTGTTCACATCTCACTGAAGTGTATGCTGCACTGTTCCATGTTTCACTTACTTCGCACAACCTTCTGCCTGTTGCCCCTGCATTGGTCCTTGTTACTCCTTGCAGTGATGATAGTGTGAGTTATTACTCCAAGTGTGGAAGTAGGAGGATAAAACTGGGAGCTAGAGTTCTGCTTTGTATTTCTGCCTATGCTGCTAGCTGATGGGCAGACTTCAATGTAATCATTTAACTCATAAGAATACTGGAGCAGAGGGGTAACTTCTTAAGAGGCTTCACCTCTCTGCTTCATTGTTGCAGTCTTTTAAAGGGAGGTGATTATTTTGTAGTTGTTCAGCCTTGTTCAAACAAACTGGAGAATACTGGAGGTCAGTTCATTTGGACTAATTAAAACTTACAGGTGGGAGAGGTCAAGCTGTTCTCTGAGAGGGAGAGACAGAGATATGCTTTTTTTGACCTTGATTTCAGCTGCATTTGGCGAGAGAAGCTGGCTGATAATACAGGTGTCCAAGAGCATGTGTCTCAAAACGAGGATCTTCCTCTTGGTGAGATTGTCTTCATTTACTAAAAACCTACCATCCACAACCTAGGGCATGGGAGGAGATGGCCTCTTCTGTTAATGATTTTGTTGCTTACAAGAACTTGTATTTAATTGCAATGTGCATGACTGGTATGTTCCAGGCAAACAGTGTGTCATCAGAGAAATTGGGGAAAGTGAGTCGTTTGTTCTGCCAATAGGTCAGGCATTTTTTCCTCATTCCTCCCTGTGATCTGTTTTGTGTGTTCTATATATGCATGCACATTAAGCAATGTAGATAGTCTTTAATTATAGGCAAATGGTACTTACTGCTTCCCAAATCAATGTGTCTTTTGAAGTAGGTGCCTGCATACAAGAAAACTTCTATAAGCAAAATTGAAAAGCTCTGCTTTGCACTTGAAGTCATCTAAACTACCTGGCAAAGTCTCGCCTGATTTTTCAAGCAAGTAGCCTTCAAAGGAAAGAAAAAATATTTTCCTAACTCTGTAAAACACAGAACTGATTTACAGTCATATGCTTTTTTTTTTTTTTTTGGTTGGAGGAGACAAGAACCAAACATATCTGTGAAGTGTCTTTCAGAGGAGTGTGTTCAATACATGTGTTCAGTGAATGCAATTAACTGTATTGCACTTTGGCCAAATTCCTTTGGCACTGCATGTATGTCTGTACAGAGGATCTGTAAGTGGAGGCTTGCAAAATGGGGGTTCATGACTCTTAGTTTCACTGGTGTGCTTTTGGCTGCCCTGCAGCAGCTGAGTGTGGTCATCTAATAGTGTTAGTCTGGTGCAGTTCTCCCAGTTCTAGACAAAGCTTGCTGTGCTGGGGGGTATGGAAGTTAAAGTTGTATGTGCATGCATCCTGTGTGTTTTAAATGGAAAATTACACCCTAATCACCCTGAAGGAATTAACTTGTTTGGGCTGTAACAATGTCAGCAAGCAACGTGTAGATAATGTGTGTTAAGTAATATACAGCCTGCTATTTACAAATAGAAAGGAGTGGGGGGGGTGTTACTCATGATGTTATGGACACTCTTTCTAAGTTCTTATTCCCTGGAAATCCTTTCCCATGAGATGATAACTATTTTAAAATTCAGAGACGGCTTTCAGTGGTTGAGATGTTTACTTTAGGTGAATGTTTCCTGCATAAACTGAAGGAGTATAAGCCTTAACAAATGAAATGCTCATTCTGAAAGCACAAATGCTTTTCAGTCTAGGTTTCCCACAGTGCTGTGTACAGGATGCTCTGCAATATCAAGATAAACACAATAATTTTGAATATACATCAAAATGCATCTAAGCTTGCCTAATATTTTTCTCTTAAAAACTGGCATAGTTCAGTATGGAAGTTTTTGGCAAAGAAGTGGAAGGAAAAATGTCTTATCAGCATGTCTGGTTTTAAAAATTCTGAAACATGAAAAAGAAATGAAACCAGCTTATTTAAACTCTGTATTCTTTATTTTGTATGTTAGATGATTTTTAAAACATGACTTCTGAATAAAACCCAGCTAGGTATAAAAAACAAAAAAAAAAGGGGGGGAGAAGGGTGGCAGCAAATAAAACCACTATCTGTTTTAGCTTTAAATTTCTCATTCTGCTTTCAACGATATCCAAAAATCACTGAATTGAAACCTAGTTGGTGTCCCATGTTTAGGGTCTGTGCAGCATACGGATGGTTTGTACTTAAAATCCGTAGTCCAGTTTTCTGTTCCTTTGCATTTTGGGCACTAACTTTTACCTAAAAAATCATAGGTAAGATCTTGCCTTACCAGGTCAATAGTGTCAGATCCCTTTATTGTGTTTCCCCTTGCACTGGGGAACTGAATATAGGCAAAGGTAAAGGGGTTTGTTTGTCTTTTGGTGATACCCAATAGTATGGCTGTATTATCTTCATTGTGCATGGTTCTACAGTGTTTTCTTGTCCTATATGAGCTTCTCCAAAACAACTCCAGTTTCAAAGTATAATGTGATATTGCCTAGATTAATGAGGGGCACAGTGCGTGGACATAAATGCATAACCCCTTTCCAAAAATTAATTTATCTCTGTATTTTTCCTGACCAGCACTTGTTAGAGCATAGAGTGGCATTTGCATGTGAGGCTTTGTCTCCTCCAAGATACTCAGGGCAGTTGCAAATAGTTAAATTACATTATAAAATACATACTTAATTGTGTGTGTGTATGTGTGCATATATATGCATGCATATAAACAAAATGAAGGCATGGAAAAAAAGGAAGAAAGTGCTGATGGTTTTTGACCAAGACATGAGGAAGGTATTAACTGTTCTCAGTTGTCCTTGCTGGCTGTAACATCCTCCCACTTTGCACTGCGCACATATTACACGTGGTGAAGGGGTATCAGATATAGGTCTACACCTTCTTCCCTGTTTATCATGTCTGAATCTAGCCCTGAGACTTCACTCAACAATTCTCTTCCTCCAGAGTTAAAGCTACTAAAATGGTTTACCTGGCAAAGCATATAGCTATAGTGCTGCCATCAAAATGATGGTAAGCAAGCAGTTAAGGTAACTTGCAGTGATGTTTTGCTACACCGACAGCTGATATGACAATCTGATGCATTATAAATGCACATTTTAGAAGTGTACTTAATCCTAGCATAGAAGTATGTAGGAGCAGCTCAGCTCAAACATTACAAATGAGTACATGTTGTCGATTGTAGTAGTGATGTGATTTAAGGCTAGTGGTATGATTTTAAGGTGAGTAGTAAGACCTTATAGACAGACTTAATGTATGCAAGGAATTTGGCAAGAGGGCAAAAGGTAGAGAAGTGATTAAGTTCTCCTCACTAATTAAGCTGACCCCACTAATTGGATCCCAGATACGGATTGACACAGCTAGCTGTAAACATTAGAGATTTCAGGAAAATCTTTGTCAGGTATAAATGAGAGTTGAGCATTTCTCCAAGTCAGTTGTTAAATCATTTGATGCACAACCCAGGGAGTTTGAGTCAGACCTTTGAAATATGTGACCCTATTCTGGACTGACCTACCAGACAACATTTTAGGCACCAAAACTGCAGGACTTGTCACTGAATAGACCTTTGTCTAGGTGCTGAACTTCCTCTTGCTGCTCTAGAACACTGTAGAGGGATTGGGATCTCTGGTCAAGCAGTTGTTTGCAACCATTTGTTCCTGTTACATTGTGTTTTAGCTCACTAGTAGTTCATGATTCATATTACTGTGAAATACATGCCTGCTAATGTAAGTCAACTAACTTCTACCAAACCTGGGGTCAATACAATGACCATTATCACTAATGCTATGAGGGGAAATGTTGTTAATGTGAATAATCTTACAATGAATAGTCTTTTTAATAGCCTCTGGTTCTGTATCTCATCCAAAAGGCAAGTACATATTCTGATAAATTAAAGGACTACTTAGCTCTTGTGAAGGACATATCACAGAAGCTTGTAAATTGCATACCCAACATTAAGCAAGCTTCCTTAAAAAATTTAGGGTAGTAACCTTTGCTTTTGCATCCTCTGGCCCTTATCTGACTGCACAGGGCATTCTTTCCTGCTGCACCACTCATCTGTGATGCAGTGGTCATGATCTTTGTCACGGAAAGATCTGTAGAATTAAGAGCAAGAACCTTTATAGTTTAAAATGAAATAACGTGTTCCCTAGCTGGAAGCTAACATGCATTCACATCATCTGTGAATCAAGCACAGAGGGAAGAAGTAGTGCATATTGAATAGTGGGTTACATCACTGCCCTCTTTTTAAAGCATTGAGAAAGTAGAAATTTAGGCTGAAGAAAGCATTATGTGCCTTATTGCAAATTTTCTAGGTAATGCTGTGTTTGTATTTGATGAATCTGCTTATTAGCTTGCTTACAAAACTCCTATACATTGATTATTCTGAGAAAGTCCCTCCAGATAAACTGAGAATTAATCTGCTACATATAATACTTAGGCCATTGCTGTCTTATGGTAATTTGCATCTAAAAGATACTAAAAATGTTTTTAATGATTCCCATACTAATAAAAATAATTGTCTCCTGGCTGGGGAACAGAAGTGAATTTGAGGTTTGAGGCTGGAATATAGCTATTCTTTGGCATTTGCTGGGATTGGCATGACCTCCTCATTTGAAGGTTGTAGGGAAGAGAAAAAAAGATGATCAATGGCAGGAAGAGACTCATGAGTGAGACTGGCAATTTAAATAGGAGAGCTTCAGGTCCATTTGTCTACCTTTATGAACCAACATTTTGCTTCATTAGTACCACTGGACTTCATCCTCCCCCCTCTACAGAGAGAGTCGACCAGGTTTGGTTCTGGAATTCATGACAAATATCAGTGCATCATCCTCTGGCAGAGAGAAGATCTTCTCCAGGTTCCAGGAAGAAGTGAACAAAAACTTTACAAAACAAATTATTTACAGGAATTGTTCCTCAACAGGAAATTGGGCAAGTTCTGCTCTGAATTTAAGTCTAACTTAATAAACCTTAAAGCAAGCAGCCAGAATGTTGTGGACAGAAGAACACTTACATGGCTTACCAAGAAAAACTTACTGAGAAAAACTAATCAAGAGTTATTCAATATGAGGAACCATTGTTGGTTTAGGAAGTTCCCTCAGCTGCAGGTCCCTGGAGGCTGGAAAGGTACTGGGAAAGTTATGTTTCCCCTCTTCCTATATTTCCCAGGCTAGTCATACAGGTTTTCAGAAGAGGCATGATAGGTAGATGTAAAACCTCTACTCAAAATATTGTCTGACTTATATTGCCTAGCTTTACCTCGACCTATGCAAACTTGTGTCTTTCCCTTGTTGTTACAACATGCCAGTATGTTTTCTGAGTTGGGTAACTTCTTGTCTGGGTGAATATTTTTTTTCAGTTCTTTCAGAATCTGTAAAAGATAGCCAAAGGAAACTTCAGAGCTTGCTGTCTGCCCCAGTAGATCTGTTGTTATGTTAGTTAGAAATGAGACTAATTGAAATCTCTGTCAATTTAATTCTTAATGGGATGCCCTGTGTGACTGATTATTTTTAATAGTTGCTTTAAGATCCTCTGGGGAAATTTAATTTCTTAACTACATTTATAGGAAAAGGTGTTCATGGGAACACCAAGAATTTGTAGGATTTGGGTCTTAGATATGAAAATTAATTTTTTTGAGCTAAAGTAATTTTATTATGATGGTGATCTCATAGTTAATCTTAGTGGCTGTTTTCTGAACCCACAACAGTGTTTTTCTAAGATTCTGAGGTGGGTCTTGCTAAACACTAATGATTACACAGCCTCTTTCCTTTTCGTTAGTGCCAACCAAAACCTAGCTCTAAGCTGTAGAGACTCACAGAATCAGCAGTGCTTGGGCAGAGAGGCAATAGGTTTTTATCTTCTGCTCTGTATATTTCTTAATATCTGTACAAGCTTTGGCAAGCAAATTTGCCATGGGAGTTTTCATCTGAATTTACCTGAGGATCTAACTGAAGTGGAACCGAAGTAGTAGGAACCAGGTGTAGGTGTCCAGGGGAGAAGTGCTAACAAATACACAGCAGCTCAATGCAGCAAACTGCCCCAGTCAACCAATGCTATTAGAAAACAATTTTCCCCTCACCCATGAGATTATGCATGTACCCCATATCAAAATGGTAGCAGAGGCTGCCATAGCAATCTTAATATAAAATCAGATGGGATGTAGAACAATATCCAACTTTTTTCCACTCAGTTAGGAAGGATTATGGACTAGGTTTGAATATTTTTCAGATCCCTTGAACTCTACCTTACTTTGTCAAGAATCTCATTGATTTGAAGGCAAAGAGATTATTCCACTTAATCCCTGCGAAAAATGTTCTTTCACCCAAACAGCACATTTCTAGAGAAAGTTCAAGTTTCAGGCTAGTTTGCATGACACACAGGAAATGCATAGGTGTGTTTAATGAATCACGATTTTTTGCATGTCAGCAGTAAAATAGTGGATAATACACATAATCTTTGCACATCATCAGAACCTCAGTGTCAGGACTCTAGGATGCCAATCCAGGATTTCTTCCTGCCTGCCATGGTAGTATGGCAGTAATTTACACATTCTTGCATAATTGATTTAGAAGCACTTACCTTCTCTATCCACCCATCTCTTCCACACAGCCTTGCAGCTTGAGACAGTGCAAAAACCCTCACTAACACGTGGATGTGGCGTGAGTGCACCGTCTGGTACGCTATGGGTAGTGGCTGTATGCTTTGTAGGGCTCCTCTCTGCACATGCTGTTTTGTAAGATCTATCCTCAATTTCAAGGCTTGATACAGGCTTTAGTGCTTAGAAAAGACATACAAGAAAATACTTGCTTGATTGGCAAATGTGCAAGGATTGGGATCAGCTTCCAATGGAAACTCTGTTATATGAAGAAAACCTATGCCTACCTCTTTTTTTTCATGCAAGTTAGGCAAAAAATATTTGCATCTACAGCAAGTGTCTGTGCATTCAAGACACATAGCTAAGGTAGATTTTTTTTCACTGTTATCATGCATGTGGGTCGATCTTGATCTAGATTCCACTTTACCTCATCAACAGAAAATTCATTTTCTCTACAAAGAAGCATGTTTATATGAAACTATTTTTTGCGCACTCCTATCTTTCTGCAGATATGACTTTTTTATTGTTGTTTTGCCTAATCAGTCATGTCTGAGGTTTTTAAGTAAAAAAAAAAATCTAAATTTGGTGCAAAACTTGAGTGGTCAGCTGTTCAGTAACTGGTCTGTATTTGTAAATTGTGTTGACATAGCATCTATTGATCCATTGTGCTTGGACACATGATGTCTATGTTCCTGATTAAATTAAGAATGTGAATGACTGAAGGATGACTTCAGCTCTTCTACAAGGAAAAAGCCTGATTTTTAGTTTATATTTGTTAGTGCACTGGCATGCCATAAAATCATATACTTTGTGTGACAGATTTCGGGGGGGGGGGGGGGAAGTGGAAAAGAAAATGGGGTGGGGGTGGTGTGGTTTCCTGCAATCCCTTGCTAGCCAGGACCATGAGATCCCTGTGAAGTTTTGTACATCATGTGTCTCGGAAATTTATTTCCCTTCCAGAGTTAGAGCTTAAATGCAGTTGACTTTCTGTGCATGTTGTTTTCTGAGATTTTAAGTGGTCACAGTTTGAATGTGGTCAATGTTGCATGTGCAGATTGTGTTTTTTCAATAACGACCACTGTGGCAACCTTTGTCGCTTTCCAAGTGATGTGTG
The DNA here is from genome assembly GCF_026419915.1 of Harpia harpyja. Taxonomy (NCBI): domain Eukaryota; kingdom Metazoa; phylum Chordata; class Aves; order Accipitriformes; family Accipitridae; genus Harpia; species Harpia harpyja. Next base: position 10,307,778 of record NC_068951.1, on the reverse strand, counting down.
AGCTCTTTTATGACAAGCATGTTATACAAATTGGAGAAAGGGAAGCACCATCTTGGGGTTGAATATTGTTCAAAGTATTTTTATAGCCTGTCCTTTTCATTAAGTGAAAAGGTATTGAAGGACTGTATTGCCCTTTTTGAAGTGGAAGTTAATCAAATTTCCTGTATGTGTGTGTTCTGGCAGGAGAACAATTTAAATGTGAAAGTTTAGGCAAGTGTACTCTCAACTGATTCTTGATTTGTTGGCCTTGTACAAGCAGGTGGGAAACTGGAGCTTGGCTTGGTTGAGTTGCATCTTTGTATACATCTGTGCTGCTTTTTGCTTTCTGATGCAGCACAAGCAGCAGCTTCCCTATCATCCTATTGCTGTCTGTAAGCACCTGATAAGGAGGAGGAAGCACTAGCAGATAAGAAGATGGAAGCTGCCACGGTTTTCAGCCTTGAGCATTTGAAGGGGCAGCTGAGTCTTACACTGAAAATTGAGTGCTATTTTCTTGTAATACCCTTTTGGAGAGGGAGAGCCTTGGGAACATGATACTTCTCTCTTTACTCTTTAGTACAAAATACTAAAGTTAAAATCTTGAGCCTTATTATATTGTGCTTAGGCCTCTTATGACCCAGTTTATGGACTGAAAACAATATAGTGTCATATAATTTACTAAGATATGAGGTTGTCTGAGTATTTAGCTTGTTAAAATTATTTTTTAGAATAAGAGAGTACTTGGCCAAGTGGAGAGCAAATGGGCAGTTTCCCAGTAAAGTATTGCTGTGTACCATCAGGAAGAGCAGATCTTAGCTATGAAGTCCCAGTGTCTGCTTTGCTGTTAGCATTTCCTGATGACCAGAGGGAGGGTGTTGGGGCAGTCCCTGGTTAAACAAGGTACAGTGCAATGGGACACACACACTATGCTCCTGTGTTTTGAAAGACAAAGGGCAAAGGAGAGTCAATAAGCAATCTGTCCTCTCACTCAATGTTTGGCATGTAACAGGATAAATTAACTGTTTGTTTTCCTTTTTAATTCAGTTTATTAAGGGATATCCAGTTAAACTTGGTGGAGGCTACATGGCCCAAGTTCAGTGTAACAAAATATTAAAATATCAGTGAGGCCTATGACACTTTTCAGAAATGTCTGCTGATGTTGTTATTTGTAAGCTTCGAAAAAAATTGTTAGGTCAGCAGACCTTGGTTAAATAGCCTGGGTTTTTTACTGCCAGCAGTTACTATCAGTCTATCAATATAGATACGATCTACTCAGAGGCGTGAAAACCTGTACTAGCTCAGGGGTAATTATTTTCCACGTGCCTGAGACGGACCACCAAACAGCCTGTTATACTGCATAGCACAAACACAATGATACCGAATATTCTTAGTTCTTCCTTCTGTTTCCTCTGTACTGTCTCCAAACCTCCAGTGGAGAAAGTAGAAGTGCAGGCATTTCTCAGCCTGGGCCAAGCATTGCCAGTGTAAAAGACAAGCATTGCAGATGGCAAAAATAGTCTCAGGCTTCTGGAACTACGCCTGAGTTCTGATAGGGGTGGACAGACAGTGATGTGTCTGGCTGATACTTCTGGGATAGTCCCTGAGCTGAATAAATTTTCATCGATACACTGATTTCTTTACTCATGTCATGAAGAGAACATCTATCTGAGGTTCCACTGCAGCTTGCTTAAAACAGAACAAACGCCCATTCTCTGTTTTTAAATTAAACAAATGGGAAAAAAATTGGGGACAGGCCCATCAGAGGATATGGCTATCCTATTTGTGTCTAGAAGCTGAGATAGTAGTGTTCCATTTCTTTAATACATTTAGGTGTGAGAACAGGACTTCTCCTTTCCCTGATTTCAGAGAGAAAACACAGTTTCTGCCTCTTTAACAATATGTTGACCAGTTTATTGGAGAATGTTGATGAAAACTGTCTCTAAAGTAGTTAACTGCCATGAAGGAGATTTCTTCACCTATTCTGAATCTTTGATATGCGTTTCTATTGCATGTTGGGGAAAAAATCAAAGACAAAAAGTATACATGAGTACCAATTAAGAGGTGCCATGAATCATCTTTGCAGAGTGATGGGAATGCTGTAATCACATTATTTTTAAAAGTAAGTCTGCCATTTTGCTTCATGGCCCTGCTCTATAAGTGCCTTACGCTCTCTGAGTTTACTTGGGGAAGAAGGGGCAACACTAATGTCACAGATAAATAGTTATATCTATTAAAACGTATAGAAAGCAATAAAGGAAAGAAGTTATCACTGTTTTGTCTCCAAAGCCAAGAGTAGTTTGGCAAATTCAAGGTCAGGCATGAGTGCTGGCTAGAAGATGAGTGACTCGGTCGGTTGAGAGAGGATGTTTGCTGCAGTGCCCAAGTTCAGACCTTGTAGTTGGAGTCATCTGTCTTTTGGAGGCCTCCTGAACAACAATAGTGAGGCCAAGGTCACTGAAAACTGCTTGGACAATAGAAGTTTTCTCCATAGTAAACAGCAGGGAATTGCTGAATAGGACAATTAATAGACACTATTTGGGAGCAGGAAGATGAGAGGGAAGGGTCAGGTGAGCTTTTCTCAATAGGAAGTTTAGCAATGTCCTTTCAAAGCAAAGGTACTTTCAATGCTGAATGGTACAAGGCACAAAAAAGGGAAAAAAGTGTTTCCAACTAAATCAGCTGCATCAGATTAGGTGCAAGTCTTCTGTTACGTTGGCTGTGTGTGCCCTATTAACATGCTACATTTTCTTAGCTAGGCAGACTTGGAAACGACAAGTTCCATTGAAGCTGACACATGCTAGATGTATCTGATAAATTTTGAAAATCAAGCCAACGCCTCCAAAAATAATACAACTACTAACTTACCTTCTGTACAATGGGAAACAAACAATTAGGGTAGTTTCTGTGCATACTTGTAATTACTGCTATCTTTAACTTTTAATTTATTCCATTTTTAGAATGTGTTATCTTGAACGTCTGCTATAAAGAAATTTGGGATTTCCAAATAACAGAAACCAATGAGATCAAAGGATGAAAAACTCATTTAAAAAAGAAATGCTCACTACTGCACTATCTTACGAAGTCTAATTTCTAAGGATTACTAATACACTCAAATGAAACTGAGAATCCCAAATTTTCTGGGCATTGTGGAAAATACTATGGTTACTGTTTTGCTGAAGCCTGATTCTTCAGTCCCGATATACATCTGAAGGTTCATGCAATGAAATCTGTGGAAGAGAAAGAGTGTAAAATACATTCTTGCTCTTCCCTAACATTGATTTTTGTGGCCATTTCACAACTGTTCCTTTAAAAAGTAGAGTTACTGAAATAGGCATACTTTTATGCCAGGGAAAACTCTTTGTGGCTTAGCTGCTGCAGAATTAACTGTTCTAGCATAGCTATCCCGTTTTCACTCCCTAATCTAAAATTAAAGTGACTTTTATTTCACAGAAGTATGTCTGGAGCTGCTGTGAATAACTAAATGGCATTGAAAGGAGTGTTGTGAAACAGTTATTCTGTAGTAACTATGTAGCTCAGTTTCCCCTACCTACATAAAGGCCTTAGTGCCTTCAGCATCCAAGCAGCTCTTTAAATAAATCAACATATTTCATTCTTGAAATTCTGCAAAACTGAATTTTAAACTCCAGCTGGGTTATGTATGTAAGACGTATTTTCCATCTTTAAGAAACTTATATTAAATTAGGAAAAAGGCATGTTAAAAAACATTAAAGTAGGGGAAATTATTTATAAGCCCACTTTAAACAAAAATAAAAAGCAAAAACTGTGGTAAACATACAATCTAGAAATATTTTGTACTAGATACCAGAAAATATTCTTTAAGTTCTACAAACTCCTTTGCCATCTTTCCTTCCCAGCATATGCACACTGATTTCTATTGAAATATGATCCCAGTAAATCCTGGGTTTATGGCGCGTTGAGAGTGACCCCAAGCATCCCATTTTTGAGGGTTTTATGTTAAGCCTTCTGGAAGATATTTGTTGTCTTTCATTGCTGCCTTCAAAAATAACTTTTCAATCTATTGAGACTGCAGTTCATCTGACCGCTTTTAAGCACATGCTTCAGTTCATGTGTTCAATAGAGCCTTCAAGCACATGCTAAGTCCCTTTAATAACAGGAAGACTTTAAGAAGGGGTTAATGGTGAGCATATGCCCAAGCACTCTGGTAGATGAGTACAGATGACTGTTACTCTCACAGTTTTGGACATCACCTCTCTTAGTTGTATGTACCACTTCTTGGCCAGATGCTTCTGCTAATCCATTGGAACAGCAAGAGAACCACTTATATGCCAAGTGCTGAGCCATAGCTAGGAACTAAGCAGTTTGTAATACCAGTTCAAGCTAAGATGCTAAGTGGTGATGTGCAGCTGTTCTGGAGCCAGCACAGGGGTAATACCCCTGGCAAAGCTCCAGGGAGGGCAGCAGGGACAGTCACATCTTCCCTGGCCTTGGGCTAAGGGGAAGTGCTCACCTTCCACAGCTCTTTGCACTTCTTGGCTTGTGCCTCCTTTCTATTGCCAGCAAGAGAGCACATGATTAAGTTTGATGCCTGTGGTGTTGGTTTTGCTAGTTTTGGGGAAGCTTATCCTACATGGAAGAAAAGCTATTTGTTTAAAAGGGTCTGTAATGAAAGACGACTGCAATAATTGCAGGCTGTTAAATTTGCACATTTGAAGGTTAATTTATGTACTGCACTCAGACACAGCCAAATATCCAGGACAGATGATTCTGTTTTTAAAAATAGACTGGTTACAAAACAAACAAGTGAATAGAGATGAAACAGCAAAAGTCCACCTGATTCCAGTACTATAAAAATGTCAGTGACATATACAGTAGGGAGCCTCATGCCAATTTAACTATTGCTCTTCTCGTAGAAAGTGACAGAAACAAGTCTGCACAGCATAAGGCTTAGGCACTAACAGCATGCTGACACTCAAACAGGGGTCCAAATAAGCTCCCTATGTCTGAGCCCCCTTTTTTTTCCTGGATATGAAACTTGCGTGTCAAAGCTTGATAAAGTAGAATATGAACAAGTCAAAAAACTACATGCATGTCCAGGATGGTTGTTCCAACAGTACTTCCTCAAGGCTTGCAATCGGAAAACAGAGGGCTGCATGTGCAAAACAACATGTAGCACAGCAGGAGGAGAAAACAAATTTCTTGCAAATGTATACACACGTGTCTATATGCAGAACATATCTGTGAAATGCTGACCTTTTCATTCCCCCTACAAAGTACTGGCAGTACTAGCTTCTTCATTTCCTTTTTCTGCTGTTGGCTGCGTGAACTGCAGCAGTGTGGCCTGGCTGCTACTTCCTAGTTTATGTTCTGAGAGCCAAATATTGGTCCCAGTGAAATTAAGTGAGTTCTGCACTGCAAAGGAGGGGTAACCTCTCTGAGGAAGATTACAACTTTGCCTTGATAGTACCCAGTAGATTTAGCCAGCAACATAAATATAATGCCAGAGCTCTGTATTTCCTTCTAAACGCGGCTCTCATGAGGATTACTTGGTGGGACATAAATTTGGGTTTATGTTTGTTAGATTATGTAATCTTGACAGAGATTGCATTTACAGAGGTCTTGTGTACATCACTTGTAAAGATAGTATTACCCTTTGCAGCCAGCTGAAGTTGAATGCAGAGATAGGGATATGACCGGGCTGGCTGTTCACTGAGCAGAGTATTTTCCTGTGAACATTGGCTGTGGTCAACATTGGTTTTCTGTTGATAGGACTATGTGGGGGGGCATATGCTTTCTGCAGCAAGGAAAAGGAAGGGTATTTGCTCTTCAGCTTTCCAATTAATTGTGTTTCTTTGGGGTTTTTTTGTTTTGGTTTTTTTGGGGGGAGGGGGGTGGTGTGTGTTACCCCCATGGTCTTTTTAACAGTAGAATTCACTCCATTTGTCTTGATCTAGATTATTGCCCTTCAGTGTTTGATGAAAGGAGCCTCAGGCCCCAGGCAAATGAGAGGAGAGGCAAGATTGGAAGCAATGGAATGAGTGATTAGTAAATGGTCTTGGATTTATTGGGCTCCAATCCTGCCTTATCTTTCTGTGGACTGCTTGCAAGTATTCAGCAGCTCCTGCTGGGCTTGGAGAAAACTGCAGTGACCTTCTGCAGGCAAATGCTGTCATCTGTCTTGGAAGAGAGGTGCTTATGCATAACTATTAATACCAAAAAGACACAAAACCTGTGGTTCTTAATCTCACCAAAGTCCTCCAATGTTGCTAACATCTATTAGAACAAGGCTGAGTGTTTGACTTGCGCGGCATCTCTGCTGACCCTTCTATGTTCTACTCACATCTTTTCAAAATGGATCTACTTCATGGAGTGTTATATTTGGACCCACAATAGTGATTTGCATTAGCAGAAAAAAACCTGCACGGTTATGCAGGAAAACACATGCTTTTAATTTTTATCAGTATGTTGTAATGTGAGTTTGTAGCAGTAATCACCACAAAATTGGGTTTTGTTTGGGCTTTTTGTTGTCTTTTGCCCAACAAAATTTTTTAAGGGGAAAAAAAAAAAATCTGACCTGGTCCAATTTGAGTGGCATTAGAAACAGTAATTTCTTTTACTGTGGTTGAAGAAATTAACTAATGCATTTTCCATTGCTTCTTTATAGAAATTATATTGTCTTCAAGACCTGACCCTAAGAAATACTAAACGTATATATATGAGTATATACATGAGTAGGCATGTGACATTTTCTTAATAGTGTATTCCTAATGTGTTTTCTAAGACAAAAGCAGATCGTGGAAGCAAATGTATTCCTGTTGTTGTCTGTGGCCTTAGGTGTCTAATCTGTCCATTTCATGCACTTGTGCATACTTTCTTTTCGCCCCTTATGTTTTTAATGAACAGTAACACAGCAGAATACAACATGTAGCCCCTTGTCCGCTCTGAGGTATGGAGCTGAAAAGAATCTTGTTTGCAAGGTATGCTAGCTGTGGAAAAGAGGAGAAAGATGTCTCTTCAGAGATGAATGAAGGTTATAAACACAAGGTATGAAAGGTACCCTTGATGATACCTTTTATGTTAAATACATAGCTGCATCTTTTAAATATGTTCAACTCATTGTCATCTGACTGTACAAACTTCTGTTCAACAATGAACTGCAGAAGTGACCCTTTGGAACCTATATTAATGTTTATCTGGCAAAGTTCTGGAATTTCATAATCATGTAGTTGTTACTAACATGTTTTTCTTTCCCGTCTACTCATCTATTAATGTCATCTGTACTCTGTGAATATTTTTCAATATTATTTGCTGCTGCATAATAAGAAATGATAAAAGTCAGCAGCCTGTATTGAGAGAGAGAGTTTAAGTCATGTAGAGAGACTTCTATCCACCTGCTTGGAGAAGGAACGTATGTGTGCAGGGGTAAGTAATAAGTCCGACATTTGGGTGCTGGTTGCAGCATTATTTCTTGTGGATTTGAAACTTGCAGGGGTGGGAAGGGAAGAAACTAACTGCAGTGCTAACACTTGGAGGTTGCAATTAGGTCTGGCTTATTCTCTTGTACAAAATTTTACAATTTTACAATTTTCCAAGTCATTGGCATAAGCATGGAAAATAGACAGTATAATGTATTGTTAAATCAGCTTTAGTGGAAACTTCTCATCATGAAAATGTAATTGAAGCTATCGTTTTCATGGAAGCTTAGTGTTATAATGGCAGCATACTCCACTGATGAGTGGAATCTCAAGATTCAGAACATGCTTCCTGCTCACATCCTTGGGAAGAGAACATAACTTCAGATACAGCCATGCTCTAAAGAATGAATTTAACTTGCTCAGCACATATCATCAATACAGATGCAGAACAGGATAATGTAGAATGGGTAAAGCCACTTAATGCACTACTCTTGTCTTCCTTGTTGAAGAGCATGCAAAAGGATATTGGAGTGACAAGTGAAAATAAAGCAACCTACTTTGTTCTGGCCTGATTCATCAAGGGCATGGGGACTGCATTGTTCTGTTGTCATTTTGAGAGGAACACTCTCTGTGCTTCCTTTGAGGTTACCAGAGTGAGTCAAGAAGGAGAAGTACCCAGGTGGCTTTGAGCACATACCAGTCTCTAGCACTCTTCAGCACACTTGCACAGTAATTCCAGGCTTACAGATAGTAAAAGGGTATTCCTTCTTGAGACGTTATTGAAGGAATTAATCAAGAATTTCTTACTGAATTGTCTGTGTTGTAAAATGATAATTCATTAAAATCAAACCTTTTTTCAGGAAAGGGCTTGTTCTGAAACTATCCTATCAAATTTTGTCTTTTAAAATCATTTTTATAGGAAAGGTTTTGACATTGTTGAAACATCTGCTTTGAAGAATTTCTTTTATAAACTGTACTATTTGAAACACATAAATGGAAGCTTAAATTGAAAAAGATAAGACAAAATGAATAGTTGCAATGAAAAAGATGAAGTTGAATTTTTCATTCTAATTTAAATGAGGAAAATATTTTTAAAATATCACATTCATATTGGCTGGAAGAGTGTTTCTCATTCTATTCTAAAAAATAAAGGGATGGGGAAATATGTGGTTGAAAATAAGTAAACAGAGCAAAATAACAGTTAATTTCTGCTCTTTGTAGAAGGACTTTTAACTCCTGTTATCCTTACATTAGTATATGATGTTATAGTTTACCATTCTGAGGACCATGAGAGTCCCTACTACTGTTTGCCTTCACTGTGTTTCTGTTCATGTACAACCTTTAAAAGTGAATTCTGCACACCTCAATCAAAATCCCACGGGAATTCCAACTTTGTAAAGATTGCAGGTTCAGTACTAAGGATTGCTTGCTGCTACTCTGCAATAAATCTGTATTTCTCATCCAATTTCAGATGCAGCTGGTGCACAAAGTGATAGATTGGCATAGCAGGAACCAGCCCCTAGATTAGTTATGATACCATGAGGGCAAACTGGGTTAATAAGCAAGTCATCTGTAAATTGGCAAAACATGGTACGAGAAAGCATGGGATAACAACAGAAAGACATAATTCTTTTTCTTATATCTCTTATGATAGTTTCCACACATCATACTGGTAGTTAGACAACAAGCCTGAAAATCAGAGCTGGTGTAAACTAGTGCTATCCCAGGAAAGTCTGGTGGAGTTGTACTATTTCATACTAGCTTCCAAAGAGGGACTTGCACAAAAATGACCGTAATATGGAAGTAACAACAATGTTATCCTGACTACCTAAATTTGTTCCACCTGCTGCTGGAGCAGATAAATCCAGATGTAATATATGGACTATGCTATGTCTGGGAGGCAGCCTGCATTTTGTTTTTTTCGACACTTTAGCAATGTCATTCTCTCAAGAAAGATTCCCTTTAAAGAAGAAAAGGAAAAAAAAAGGGGGGGGGGTGTTGTACGACAAACTTTTAATAATTTCTTATAATTTACAGCAACGGCACTTGACCAGAAGTTCCTTTTTTCTTTTTTGAGTGACAGAAAGAAAAAATAAAACCACTCTGGTTCTGCAGTAGTGGTCTAAACATGGTGTTTCTCTTCATTATCAAGCCATTTGTGTTCAGAGGATTTGAGTCTCTGGCAAGCCCACATTACTAGCAAGATACCTTTCTGATAAAGAATCTTTGTCTCTGTGTTGGACAACAGATAGGAATATTAATAAAATTAATATAGTAATAGTAATATTCTTCTTGCCCATCAGATGAGGCCTTCTGTGATCAGCTGGTTGATGCATATCTTCTAATTTGTCATGGATATTTCTGTGTTTTCAAGGAAATGTTTAGACTGTAAATTGGGAAGAAACAGACTTAAAAGGCTGTAAATATGTGTCAATGATTCTAAATACAGAGATGACAAGTGTGCCAAAATCTGATTTTGAAGTGTGACTGAATCAAGCCTTACCAGGATTATATTATGCATCTTTCTCCTTACGTTAGTCAAAAAGCTATGGCCAAGCCATAACTTCCTACAAAGCTTGTGAGTATTTAGACTGGATTATCTAAGTAAGTGGGACACTTACATTTGCAGGAAAAAATCTTGTGAAGCAAAAGGAAAAAAATATAAATCAGTGATTGGCATCAAACAGACATTCAACACCTGCATTTTAGGAACATAATCTTTTTATGGTATTTGCGTGATAGATTTGTTATTCCTTTTCTAGATGTACATTTTTATGTCCACAATAGTATTAAGGGTGGGTGTGTACAGATTGCTAATTGAATCATGGCCACCTTGCCGGTCAGATGCAGCCATGTGGATGCTGGAAGTCAATATCCTAATAGCTGTGACATGGGGGCAATTTTTGGTCACAACAGATTTCCATTGACCCATGCTTTGGCAAATAGCCCTTCCCTCTCACCAAGCAGCTCTTGAATTTTCTTGGCCTTTTCTAGTCTTTGAGTTTTACAGCTCAAAAACCTGATGGGCAAACACAGTCTGGGACCAAAGTGTCTCTGCTAACCTTTCTTTTGATAATTGCTTGGGAAAGTTTGATGGTACAGCAGCATGCTTTAACTCTTCTCGACCCTCTGTATATGGCTAAGGGTCATTGTTGCTTTCTCCCTGGGCAGTTCCCTCTGGAGTGGCTTATAGATCAGCAAACCTAAAGTGCAAAGCATTATCACTTGTTGCCACAACAGTGGCTGCATATAGCAAATGAGGGACATAAAAATGTCAGTCGTGTGATACCAATCCACAAATAAATCTTATTTTTGACCAACAAAAGGACTTAAGATGAGATAATGCCATGTTTTTTGAAATGGCTGTGGTTCAGCTTTTAATCCTAACTGCAGAATTGTGACAAGGTGGCTGTGGGGTCACAGCTTGTTTGTGGACTGGTCTTCATTGTTGCTTGGAACCTCAATTAATTTACACTCAACTGTATTCCAGCAAGCAATGTCTGCAAGACCTTGTCTTCATCCTGTTTTCATAGCTTGCGGCTTCCAAAAAAAAAATCAACCAAAAATATTTTTAAATGACGTATTTTATAGCTAGACATATAATATATCCAGAAGGTAATTCTTTCGTTTGTTTTTGTCCAAGTTTGATAGTGACTTGAAGCTAGTTGATGATGCTGCCTTGGAAACAGAATCAGGATGAGTTACAGTTCTCTTTGGACTCAGGACAACTACAGTGAAACATGCATCACCTGCTTTTAGCAGAGACACCACAGAGCAGCACACCAAGCTCCTCAACCCTGAGCACATGCAGCAACAGCCCCCCATACAACTGTTAGCATGGGCAAACGCACACTCAGGTTGAGCTAACTAAGAATCTGCCAAGTGGCTGAGATGTTTTAAAAGCCCTTGGCATATATGGGGCCTGAGGTGTTTGGGAAGGGGGTTAAACAATGCAGTTGCTCACAGTAGCATAGAATGAGATTCAAGAAGCAGAAAAAGCCTGTTTTCCATCTAGGCTAAAAAAAACCCCAACTTCCTGCAGTTAGATTCTTTCAAACAAAATCTTACTGCAGCCACATCATTTAAACAGAGGATCTGGCATTTTTAGGCAGATTTTTAGGACTCTTAAACATCATCAGAAAATGCTCTTCCCCTAGTCAAGGGGCCCAGCTTGCACCTTGTTCCACTGATTTAGTGAAATGGTGCTGGCAACAAGTACGGAAGTGTGCATGCAAGGAGAGTCAGCCTCAGGCTGAAGGGTAGAGAGCAAGGCAGGATTTCTTTCATTTTAAGTCTTATGCTTAATCTTTCTAAATGAAGTGCTATCACACAGAGTTACAAGGTTTTGTTCTTGTTTGTTTAGTTTTCTTTAGCCAAAATAATTATCAAGTCCCTAGTGTGAGTGAAATGATATCATTTGTGTTAAAACTAGAGAGTGGGAACAGAGTGCTGTTTCATGAAAAGTTTAATGCTTTTGTCTTTCTGTTTGTTCTCTTCTTGAAAAAGTAAACCAAAGCGCCTAGGCCTATCTTTTGAAGAAAGATACTGAGACAGGAACCAGCCCCCTTCCGATATGGTAGTAGCCCAGTGGGAAAGGCCAGGTTCAAACACCTCTTCTAAATCTGGCCTTCCACACTGAAGAGGTTGCCCTTTCTGGTTTGTGTTTGTATGTCTGTGCTCATCTGTCCGACCCTGCAGTATATGGACAGTGCAGAAAAAACCCAGAAGGAATGCTGTATCTGCCTGCTCTTGCACTGTGAGCACAAGAACCTCTTCCCAGCTAATATTTCATTGAAACTGACATTTTTCCACAGAAAGCTTTGGTTTCAACAAATCAGCACTTTCCGACAGAGAAGTCTTTCGCCAAAGAAATTCCCCAAATATTTAGTTGTGGTTGTGGTAGCTCCTCAGTAGGGGGAGTTCTGGTATGCTTAGTTATAGGTTCATGTCCAAGAATTTGGAGAACAACATAAAGTGCTTCCATGAGTGTGGCTGGTATATGAGGAAGGAATAAAAGCCTCTAGGACTTCTGCTCTTCCTTAGGCTTCATTATCTCCTGCTCTTCTGTCTTTTCGCATGTTCCTAAGTTAAACAGATACTGTGTACTAGTTTATTTCATTATCATTTCCCCTTGGGACAAATTATTCCAGTGTGGATACCTACTGGAGCAAAAGCAGTGAAATATTCTGGTGAATATATTGCCTTACCTTCAACTCATCTATTTGTTCTGCAAACATGTGGACCCATTTAGTGTTATCTCTGCCTCAGAAGTTCATCCCGTTTCTAGTTCTGCCCAAGAACAAAATCACAAAAGCACTGCCTACTTACTCCACTTAAAGAGTAAGAAATGAATTTGAGTTACATGGGAAGAGAGGTAAGGAAGACTCTAGTTAATGCCAAGAACTGAGAAGGCTTAGTCTTCAGGTAATGAGTAGATTAGGAAGGAGGTAACTGTCTGGAGTCTCTGTTCTTGGTGCAACTTTCTTTTTTTTTCCTTTTCTGCTTTCTGCTAGTCATGAACAGCAATGCAAAAAAACCTAAGAGCAATTTATTGCAGGGTTCTTTCTCTAGGGCTACATTTCCCCCCTTGTGAATACAGGCCACTACAAAAAAATCAGCTGCCAGTTCAGAAAATAGCTTTCACTGTCCATCCACCTGATTGCCCGATCTTGCTCTCCCCTCTCAGCCAGAGCTGTCCTGTTTGTTTGTCAGGCCTCGTGTATAGTAAGAAGCACTGGTTTTCTGTGTGTGGTATTTATTGCATCTCCACTTCTCCCCACCCATCCCCCTCTGCACTCTCTACCCTCCCTCCTTGTTAGACATGATTACATGTTGTTTGGCCTCATTCCATTTAGGTTACTTTGCTGTATCATCCTGAATTTGTGCATAGCATAACATCTCCAAAGATCTCCTAGTCTGAACCAAATGACAGAGTAGGCAGAGTTCATTAAAATAAATAACAGCATAGCATGAAACACAGCCCTAAAGTAATCAAAACTGAAATTTGAAAAAGTGACTCTGAGTGTAAAGAAGTCTGTTACATGCTGTCTGATACAGGCAGAAATGGGGTCTTGAAAACAGCCAGTTTTATATGCTCTATTTAAACCTGTCAGCTCTCCAGACGAAGACATAGGTGGTTATAGCAGGAAGAGAGAAAGCAGTTAGGAGGGGGATATGTGTGACCATATTATAGAACCTCATGCCTGAATGTCTCCCTTGATCCCCAAAGCTGGAACGTTATTCATGTTGTTGTTGCTGTTGTTTTTTATTGGGGCCAGTGGCAGAGGAAAGCCATGATTTAAGCCTAGAAGTGGAAATGTTTTATATAAAGCAAACTTTCTATGCAGTTAAATGCAGTTGACTCTGCCTCCTTCCACTTGCTCCCCTGTGTGTCTTGCTGTCCCATTTCTTTAGTCTGCTTGTTTTCAGTGTTTGTAATGTTCCATTTTAAAATATCTGTGTTTTTTCCCCTGCTGTCTTAAAGACTCTTTGTTCCTCAATTCAGCTTTAGTTCCTCAGGGCACTCAGATCATTACTACTAAAATTTTGCTCTTAAAATAAAGGCTCAAGGTTTACAGAGTGGTTTAGAAGAATGTGAGGTTTTGTACCTGTTAGTAGACAGGGTGCAGCAGAAGAGGCTACAAAAATGTCTTACTCTTGCATTCTGCCATCAGCATTTGCTACTCTCTAGAAACAGGATTCAAGGCAAGATGGTCCAGTTCTGCAGCTCGTTATGTTCATTGCTGAATTTGTTTCAGCAGCTCCTCGCTTGCAACATCTATGAATCTACAAATATGGTGTATAAACCAAGTAAAAAGTATTCCGTGGTCACCATGGTGGAACACACAATCTGAAGATGTGAAAACATACTTCTAGTTCTCTGCAGAGGTACCTCATTGATAGATACGACATTTCCATGATTTTTGCACTTGGAAAATGGAGCCTGAAGCAATTATACGTGACTCCCAAGTGTTATAGAAGCAGGCCTTGTGTAGGCAAATGTGTGTACATTCCCTAATTGTGCAGTTATTTTTATGTCTCTTTAGTGCATCCTTCATTTTGGTTTTTGTCTATCTCTAGTATTAAACTCCATGGAGTGCATGAGAGTAGCTGTGCATGCTGCTGTATCCTGTTTTCAAGGGGTAACAATGGATTAAAACTCTTACTCTGGTGTGAGAGGCAAGACAAGGAGAGTATTTTCAAGTATTTGTTGGAATGTGCTGTCCAGAATCAAAAGGGTTGAGATATTTGAAGGAAGGTCCCATGTTAGAGACTATGGGAACAACTGGGCTTTATCTTCTAAATCACTCCAGGAGGGCTCATTTGAATCAAAGTAATCATGTAAAAAAAGACCCTTCTGAAGAAAATAAACAGGAGGGAATGGATGCTGATAATGTCCTGGAGGAAATGGAGGCTGTTAGAGAGATCAGGCTGCTTCCCTGTTGGAACTCCTGCCAAGAGAGACCTGGACATGCTGGCTCAGGCCCTCCACCTCTTACAAACAAATGACCAACAGGCCCTGCTTTGTCTCAGCAAAGCTGCCTTGCCTAACTGAGATTCCTGCCAGCTTGCTTCAGCTTCTTTTAAAGAGGGCAGGCATTAGAGTGGATTTAAAATATTCACTGTTTCCTCTTTGAATCTCTGACACAGGAGCTCCCTGTCGGTCTTGTAGCCAGACAAAACCTTTGACTAGCACAGCAGATGTGTAGGAATTAGTCCCTTAGGGCAGGTTGCAACTTCTAAAGCCAGCTTCAACAGCAGTAAATGCATTGCCACAGCCAAAACTCCCTAGCGAGGAAAAAGCATGGTGTTCACAGGCCCACAAAGTCAAAAAAGCCCCAGGACTTATCCAGAGGTTATACTGACCGAGAGATTCAAGGGGTCCTCAAGTGGAAATGGCAAAACCATGTGAGCCCAACTTAGCTATACCAGTTACAAGAGAAGCATAGTACGGTCAGAAGTGTACTGCCTTCTGTCCACATAGGGTGCATACTCTATAAATACATGGATAAGGCCTTCTCACCGTTGAGATATATGGGATGTAATTTATTGCGAATGTGAGAGACAATGTGCAGGGTATTTTTCCAAGTGGCATTTCATCCAGAATTAAATCTTGTGAGTACCTGAATCCTGTGGTCCAGCAAAGCATACAGGATTTCGTCCTGTACAATCAGAACCTTCCAGAGTGTAGAAAACTGTTCTGGAAAATGTTAATAGCTTATACATTGACCTGGTCTTTAGGAGTCCCCACATTGCTGTGTAGTTCTACCTAGTCTACCATATGACTAGGCAGGACTATGTGAGAGATGTGTTATATTCTTCAGTTGGAGGTACAACAAAGGACATTCAACAACATACTGATCTATGCTTTCTCATGAAATCTTGTCCCCAGCAACAGGTGCTTTCTTGCAGAAAATGCACTGTCCACTGCCTCTTGCACTGCCAGGTACTGGCCTTGTTGCCGAAATCCGGAATAAAACTCCTTAACAGCAATGAGAAGTTAAGAAGCAGGCACTCCTTTATTGCAGCGCTGGGCACACGGGGGATCGCTCCACCTATCGTGTGCACCTGTCTTGTCTAATGATACAGTTAAATACACACCTGTTATACATATTCATTAAGTTTCTGGGAAATATTATACATAATCATCAACTTTCCAGTAAATCATTAGCATATGTATATGTCTCTTCACGCAGGCGCAGCAAAGGTCTCTGGTGGTCTTCAGAAGCCCTCTGGTGGTCTTTCATAGTCTTCCTCACTTGTCCGCTTCTTGACCTCCTTTAGCTGATTCTGCGCAGTATGATTCTCATCACTATCTATATTAGTTTGCATAAAAATGTATACTATGTTCTCTTTTGAAATCCAACCTTTTCAATGATTGGTCTTTCAGTTTGTTATCAAAAATGGGAAAGGTAGGGAGTTTTCAAGAAGCGAATCTTCTTGGCTTCTTAAAAGAAAATACAAGCCAACGATAATCAGCTAAAAGTACAGTACTGCACATTCTTTAAGTTCTTTATCTACTATGGTTACACCCCACAACTCTATATTCCTAATATTTCAGTTATAATCAGATTTGATTTCTTTTAAAATGTAACAGCCTCTTTAATTGCACTAGGTTTCTATAGAGCAGTGACAGCGTTTGTTCAATTCAGTGCAAAACAGTGAGGTTAAGGGGGAGCTGTGGATAGATTTCACACAAATTTTAATCCTTAATTTGTGGATCATTAACTTTGCACTGTAACCCTTGGGAGACAAGGTCACCTGCTTCATGGGCTGGGAAGGTGCTTTTGCAAATAAGGGTGTTTGTTCAACATTGCTGATCCCTGCTGATGCGTTATGAAAGCCACATTAGTTATTGTATCCCCACGTTATGTACAGTCATGTGATACTTGAGGCCTGAAATACATTTAGCAAGTCAGAAGAGATAAGGCAGGCTGCAATCTGGCTTTCTTCCCTTAGGTTTGCAGAATGTGTTTGCAGATGTGTTGATCTTTAGGAGGCAGGGGGGTGGGAGGGGTATGGTATTTTCTTCAATTGCCTATTTCAGTATCAGAAGTAAATGAGAAGATGAGGTTATCTTTAACACCTCCTAGTAGCTGTGAAGACATCCTTCCCACATCCTGAGCCATGCTGTCTCAGTTTTGCGTCAACAATGTTTTTCAGCCTTCATGACGTGGAGCTGACTTCAGTCATTTCATCTGGTTTTGCGTAGAGCTAATGGGCTGAACTGGGTCTGTTTCAATAATGCTTATTGTAGCAAAGAGGTTTAAGTAGCTCACCTGATCAGTAAACCAGTGTGATCAGCATCTTGGGTAGGAAACTTTCAGCTTCTCTCTCATGTGATGTTTTGGTTCAGCAACATGTGCACTACTTTTCCTTTTTTTGTTAATAATCATTTTACCTCTCAGACTTTGAATGTTTCCAGTAAAGTCATAGGTGCAACTTAATGCATCTAGGTGTTCCTGAGAATGAGGAATTCATAGGAGTGGCTATAGCCATTGAATCTCCAAGGATGTGGACAAGCTTTGCCAGCCACTAGCTATGAGAACAGGAAATTGGAGCAAAATACCAAGACCAAATATTTATGCTTGGATCCTCACAGGCCAAAGTTGAGCAAATTTTGCTTGCCTTAGATGGGGACAGTACTAGCCTGCCACTTTGGGGTGTACTGAGTTTTGGCAAGTTACTTGCAGTTGGTTAGTACTGCAGTTGGTAATTGCTGTGTCCAGCTACACGTGACAGGTACATGCAATTTCATCTCTTCTATCCAGAAGCTATGTAACATTGATTACAAGTGCCAGAGCTTCCTTTCCCCAGCCCAGTACTGGTAGTCCCATTGGTTTCTGTTCTTCTAGAACAGTAGCTGTTAGGTGTCACCAAAGCATAGAACATAGGTGGGGGAACCAAGATGTGAGGTTTTGTCCTTCCTGACCAAGGTATTTAATTGTACAATCTCCATTTGCAAGCTGGCTTGTGAATGTTTAATTGGAGTTCTTTGCTGTCATTCAGGTTAGGGGTAATGTGGCTTGTACACAGAGTAGGAGCTGCCTCTGCACATCCTTTTACTGGTTTGGCCTCCCACAGCTCTCTTGCAGGACTTCTGGGCCTATCTGAGGAGCTGAGGCAACAGCAGAGTCTCATCTGCACCTCTGCTGCCTTGGGAGCATGAAATGTCTGACCTGCTCAGCCCACTTTGTACTTCAACAGTAAATTAAAGGTCTTCATTAGCTTATTTGATAGTTGAATAAAATGCTTTGAAACACTGGCACATTAACTGCAATCAAGTTTTGAAAGGTCTCTGGTTGCTAGAAGGAAATTAGCCTGATAAATCACTTTCTTCAATTAAACAAATGGGTAATTTTTCACAAGCAAGCCCAGAAGCTATCATTTGGGAAGCTTTTTTTTCCTTTTTTTTTTTTTTATATTTTACACATGATTGTTCTTAAAGAACTGATTATTTATTTTTTTTAGGAGAGACTAATTGTCACTGAAGTGTAAGATAGCAGCTTGTAAACCCATCCTGTCTGTCTGCCTCATACAACCTCGTAGAGGTCTCATGATCAAGCAGTGGCCTATGAATTGTACTTCCAGAACGATAATAACTAATAGTGTGACCTTGGTTCATTGCCTGCCTTTCTGTGCCTTTGTTTATGTGTTTGTCTAAAGAAGCATTACTCTCTCTGAGTCAAAAAGGCCTGTTTAACTTAAGCGAAGAGTTCCAGGATAATTATAGTTACTTAGTAACTTTCATCTCAGAGTAAACTGGTTAACACTGTTAAGAAATGTGATGGCTTCCCTTTTGGTCAAAACCAGTGACTGACCTAAAAATACCTCCAGTCCTCAAAACTTTAAACACAGTCTGCATTCAAAAAGTACTCTCTGAGCTTAGAAGCTGGAACAGATTGCTGTATCCCTTATGTACTGAGTCTGAAAGGGACCCCAGAAATGCACACTGACCCTGGTTTCACACCAGAGCTATAGACGTGCTAAGAACTTCATATGCTCCGTCTACTGCAGAAAAGAAAATGCTAGTACAAACAACAGCGACACTGGATTCATCTTGCCTTGGGCATATTTATCCAGGGTATTGCCATTACATCATTCATATTAGGACTTGTATTATCTGCTATTTTAGATCTTGGAAGCTGCTACAAGCCGTAGTCAAAGGTCAAGATGCTGTTGAACTTCAGATGGTTCTGAAAGAGCATAATTCTGCTAAAAGCAGAGCAATGTTAGATTTGCAATATGCAATGTCATACAAATCACGTGAGATAATTTAAACTAAATTATTTTTTTTTTAAATGAGGTTTTATTGCCAAAAATTTAGATACTGCATGTTCAAATCCATCTTAAAAGGCTACCACAGCTTCATCTTTGAGAACTAAATAGGGTAATTTGGGGCTTTTTTATGGTATCAGAAGAGACCACAAATGATTTAAGAACTTCCTTTCACCATCTAAATAAAATAATACTGAAATATCCTGCTGTAGTTTGGAGTAACTGCATAAAACATGATGACTCACGTGATTAGAAATTCTCCTTTATTTTTCCTCTGTGTACTGTGCTGATCTTCATGAACTGTTCGTCACAATGGATAATTACATTCCTTTCACCTAAACTGTTTCTACATTTTTTAAAATTTCTATTTCCTGAAACACTGATTGTTGTTGAGTGTTTGGTTTGGAAGCAATCTGCATGCAGAGACTTGGGTGTTAGACTGCAGCAGTGTGCTTTCTGAGATATCTCGCATTCAGACAAAATTGAAGATTCACAAGAGCTAGAGTCTCCCAAAGGACTGCCAATGACCTGTACCTGGCTGTACCTTGGTTGCTGCCGAGATAAATGTTCAAGGCAAAAATACATACCATCTTCCTGAACTCAAGTTTTTCATAAAATGCTGCATTCCTTCTGAGGACCTCACTTCCAGACAAGCAGTGCCCCAGAGGAAACAGGAGATGGCTTTTGTCCTGCTCACCAGTAAGAAGGTCCTTGTGATCATGAGCAGAAGCTGAGATATCTGAAAAGTTCCCATCAGTCCAAGTACAGTCTTCATTATTCTACCAGGAAAACCCCCCCACCTCTAGAGTCAAGGCTTCAAAACCCAAGTTTTGCTTAGTGTTATGAGGGGTATCTGACCTAGAGCACTTAGAAATCTCATCTACTTATGATGGTTTGTAAGTGCTCTGCTCTCCATCCAGGCAGGAGATGACTCATGGTGCCTAGTCCTCATACTGAGATTTGTTTTGCTGCTATCTCATCTTCCTGTTTTCTTGTCCATTCTCCCCGTTTCTTTGTTCTGTCTGCCCAGTATGTGCTGCGGTAACTGACATTGGAAGCTGTGTGGGCAGGGAATGGGTTTTGGTTTTAATAAAAAAGTGTGGTTACATCATCTTGCACAACAGGTCCCTGCTCTGTGGCTGGGCCAAGTGAGTCCTTTTGAGCTGCAAAAATATGGAGGACTTGGAATTGCAATAATCAAAAGATATTATAGCATGTTATATATAATACCAACATATTCTAGGCTGCTCCCTGCATGGAATCTCCCAGGTATACCTGGCAACAAGGGAGGGAGAGATCTGAATACTAATGACAGCTGGAGGAGGGGGCATTTAATAGTATTTTGGCTAATTGCCAGGTTGCCTGCTCTTGAAAAATTTGCCTGTGCTGAGCTAGGCATATTTTTCATGTGTAGAAAATTAGGTTGGGTGTTGGTAGGGCTTTATATTTTCCTAATACTTCCTACAGTCAATTATGTGAAGGTTCATGTAGCCATGAGGTCTGTGTTTCCAGCTCAAAGAGGCCTTCAGGCCTTCTTTGAAAGACTTGGAAAACCATAGCAGCTGAACAGACCCAGGAAAGAAATTGCAATTTTGGAGAGCACCAGATGTAAACTTACAAAATGAAGAAGTATTTTGTGTTTTGTGGGTTTGGGGGGATTTTTTTTTGCTTGTTTGCTTGATTCTTCTTTTTTTAGTAAATCCAGATGACTAACTCAGGGCTTCTTTTCTCCTTCCCTGCAGGCAGAACAAAGTCTCTGATGATTTGCTTGCTTCAAAAGGTCCCCACTGAGTTTACCTTTGGGTCTGTTCTACCATCTCTCATTGTTTCATGTAAGCGTTTTCTGTGGTAATTAGACTGGTAATAGCATAATCCCTGGTGGCCTTCCTGGAGTATCTGGCCTCTCTGGGTTGAGAAAGCTCTGCTTGGGGGCAGCATATTTTTTCTCTAAGTGGGAAGGGGAAGAGTTGATGTTGTGAATGTTGTCCTGATTATGATGGAAAATCTTTTAAAAGAGGAAAGTTTTGCAGCATTTCATAGAAGTGATTCAGGCTACATTTGTCTGATTTCCTCTAGAAGTTCACAGCAACCTTGACGGTGCGTGTTTTGTCCCTGGCTGCCTCCTCCTGGAGTCTGTGGTCTGCATTGTCCCAGAGGAACACAGATATCTCTGTGATTTGTAGATGCAGGTGCAGGCACTTTTTGTAGCTGGGCACAGGTACATTCAGAGCTTTGAAGACCAAGACCTTGAACTGGCAGTGGAAGCAGATTAAAAATCCTCTTCAGCTTCCTAAAATGCAACGCCTACAGTCATTTCAACTTCTGTGTGAGGCAGTGAAGGAAAACAACTCCTCAGTTTTTAAAGGCTTTTAAAAAATGAAGTAGCGATTTGATATTTTATCTTTGTTGCCTTTCCTCTGAATGATTTTGACTAACTATTGATATGAATGCCTCTAATTTCAAGTTTTTCCTTTTGGGATATAACAAAATTAAGACAGCCTTTCAGAAGTATGGCCACAGGCAGAGGAAGAACAGACATGTCCAGGGGAGAAATACAGCCATCCAGTGGGAACTAACAGAATAGAGTTTGGAAATCCTAGTTTCAGAAGCTTGTCTCCAGAGCTGGATTCAAGGGATTTCTGCCAGAAGAACACAGGCCCTAAAAGCTTAATTTACAACTGCAGAAGCTCTTCCTTCTGTATAGGGAAGAGGAATGGCCTGGAGTGGGGCTTGGCTAACTGAGCTCTGATCTTGCGCTCTTGGACGCATCCTGTGCCTCAGTTTTCCCATGTATAGAGCAGAAGGGCTGCTGCTGGTGGTCTTTATAAAGCCTATTTGAGATCTACTAATGAAAAGTGCTATAGTGATCTAGGTGGTATTACTGTTGTTTTTGTGTTCATGGCAGAATCAGTGTGATCTGAAGTCAGAGGGAGCCCTGCACAGAAGCTAAAATCATGTTTATGGCCCAAGTCCTGTTTTAAGAATACCCCAAGCCTGAATTTAATTCCTGTTTCAGTCTGTGTGGCATCAGTGGGGCTCTGTGCAGAGGACCTGGTGCTCACAAACAGCATGGCTGGGGTCGCTGTTTTGGTGCCAGCCCTGTGGCACTCCGGGGGAGAAGAGCAGCCCCCATTTCTGGGGTGCTGGTTTGAAGGTCCATCCATTCCTACCTTCCTTCAGCCTCCTTGTTGAGGAGTGAGTGGGGTGAGGACTGAGGCAAACAGGCCATTCGCCCTTCCAACATTACCAACTGTCATACACACAAGGTTGTTTTTACGTTCTTAACTGCGATTTTACCTCTATAATACTTTGATGCAAATTGAGCGTTTTTTCCACTTTATTTTTGCTGCACAGGGAAATAGACAAGGACTCCCTATCTGCCACATCAAAGAATAAATAGGGTAAGATTTGAGTATTTCCCTATTGTTACTGAAAACTTCTGAAGTTCTCATTTCTGCTGGGTTTTGGGTTGTGAAAGATTTTCCAGATGCCCTGTGTGCCTCCGCTGCCCGAGTCGCATGATAGGTGCAATGAAAATTAAACAAAACAAGCAAAAAAAGACGGGCCGCTTACAAGTATTTCTAATAAATTTCCTTTTTTTTTTTTTTTTTTTTTTTTTTAAACGACCGGTCAAAATCGCCTGGGAAGGCAGAGGGGGTGCGTTGCGGGGGGGACTGTCCGGGCCCGCTCCCCAAGGCAGGGCAGGGCAGGGCGAGGCGGACCGTCCCGTCCCGTCCCGTCCCGTCCCGTCCCGTCCGGCAGCGGCGGCGGCGGCGCGGACTCCAAGCCCCGGCATGCGGCGGGGCAGCGCGCAGGCGCGCTGGGCCGGGGTTGAGTGGCAAGTTGTTTGTTCCAGCGAGCACCAGCTGCTCGGCACTCCGGGCTCCGCTGCCTCCCTGCCCGGCTCCGCTCCGCGCCCCGCCGGCCTCCCCCGCCGGTCCAACTTTTGCACCCTCTGCTCCCTCATCCCCCACCCCCCCGCCCCCGGAGCCGGGAAGGGGGAGAAGGAGCCGGGGGGAGGGAAAAAAAAAAAAAAAAAAAAGGCACCGACAATAACAGCCCCCCTCCCCCTCCCCATTCAAAAACACAAAATAAACCCCAGGGATAGATGAACTACAAATGAGAAAGAGGAAAAGATGGAACTGCACATCCTAGAGCACAGGCTCAGAGTGGCCAGCATAGCCAAGGAGAGCATCCAGTTGTTTACCTATGGATTAATCAAACTTGCTTTCCTGTCCTCCAAGACGAGGTAGGTGCTGGGGCTGGGGCAGCGCGGGGCTGGGGGCACTTTCCTTGTAAGGGGGGCGGGCGCCCTCCTTGCGAGGGGACCGGGTGTTGGGGGGGCGGGGGGGTCCTCCTTGCGAGGGGGCAGGGTGTTGGGGGGGTATCCCCCTTGCTACAAGGGGGCCGGGGGCTGGGAGGGCACCCTCCTTCCTGCAGAGGGGCAGGGTGCTGGAGTGGGGGGCACCCTCCGTCCCTGCGAAGGGGCTGGGGTGGGGGGTACCTTCCTTGCAAGGGGGCAGGGTAGCCTCCTTCTTGCGAGGCGGTGGGTTGATGGAGTGGGTGCTGCCCTCCTTGAAAAAAAGCAGGGTCCTGCGACGGAGGACACCCCTCCTTGCCAGGGGGTAGAGTCCTGGGGTGAGGGGGACTCTTCTTGCAAGGGGGCAGGGCGTTGGGGTGGGGGGCACCCTCCTTGCAAGGGAGCAGGGTGCCCTCGTTCCTGCAAGGGGGCAGGGTCCTGGAGTGGGGGGGCATACCCTCCTTGTAGAACGGCAGGGTGCTGGGGTGGGTGAGGGCACCCTGCCTGCAAGAAGTCAGGGTGCTGAGGTGAGGGGGGACACCCTCCTCGCCAGAGGGCAGGGGTTTTTGGGGGTGAGGGGGGACACCTGGGTCTTCCCTACACTCCCCCACCCCAAGCCTGGGAGATGATGATGGGGGTCCGCGCTGGAGTTTGGGGTCCCCCCGTAACGTTTCAGGGCAGCCCCCAGTGAGGCTCCTGCCTCCTGCTGCCCTTCCCGGGCCACCTCGCCCGGGAGCCCTGCTCTGCGATGAGCGGATGAATGAAAACAGGTGGGGGCCGGGGGGGCCGGCCGGGGCAGGCTGCAGGCACGGGGCGACCGCCGGACAACAAAGGCAACAACAGCAATGAGAGGAGGAGGAGTGGTTTTTTTTTTGCTCTCGCTCTTTTTTCTTTTTTTTTTTTTTTTCCTGGTTGTTGTTCTTTGCAGCACTTACTGAAAGAGCAAATCGTCCACACGCGTGTTTGTTTTAAAAGGTGCTTTTTCAGTGCTGCCAAATTGGAGGAGGACGATGGGCAATGCCTGCCTTGCTCTTGGTTCTCTTTAAAAATTGTGGTATTGAGTAATATGGATTGTCATAGCTTTCGGGGAAAAAAAAAGAAAAACGTAGTGGAAGGCACTGTGAGAATTTTTATTTATTTTTTTTTTAGGGGGAGAAAAAAAAAATACTCTGGCCGGTTTATTGAATGCATATAAGCTGCCTAGGCCTTTCACAGCAAAACAACTTGAATTGCAAATGCATATTCTTGTGTCTTCTCTTAGCTTGTTGACTTTATTCAGAAAGAGGAATGGGAATGTAAATAACACAACTCAAACTCTTCTTGTTTTTCCAGCCTGATAATTAGTATTTCAGTTTTCTCCCCAGGTTCATCTTGGATAGCATTCTTGTATGAAGGTGGGACATTTTCTTTGGCAGTAGGAAAATAACAAATAGATAATAAATTTGCTTTTTATTTCTTAAATTGTTTTATTCCCAGCTGTAATTCAATCCTCTCTCTGCGATAATGCTTACAGATGAATAGATCTATTTGTGGTGTAATTTGATTACAGTCCCTTATCTTACAGTTAAACTTCATGCATTGAAATTTCACTCTGATTTGGGGCTCATCCCATTTGGCTCACCACTAACATTGTTTGCAGTGTAAAGTATATCAGCACCTTGTTTACTGCTGTCCCTGAATACTCAACAGGGCATTAAAGGCTCTTCAGTCTTAAATTTCTATTTTTAATGTGTTGTTTCATCATAATTGAAAGCGGTTACTGGTTTTTTGGAGGGGTTGTTGTTCCCTTTCCCGTGCTTAAAATGTCACTGTCAATGTGAACAGTAAAACCTTTAAATCTGTCACTCCTAATGCGTAGACTGGGTTTTGGGGGGGGGGGGGGTGATGCCTTATTATTATTTTAAGTTCAGAGATGGTCCTGTCGTCTCTTTGTTTCACGCTGCATTTCAGATCCTCAACATTAGAGAGCTGTGAAAAGGTTAGGACAGTAAGATAAGCGCTTTGGGGTGTGATACCTTGTCCTGCATTTGGGTACAGCACTTGACAGTTTGGTATTGCTTCTGGTTGCTGTGGTGTCTGGCCCCTTCCATGCACAGTGAGCATCAATAATCTTTCCCTAGCTTTCATGGAATCTCACTGGTCAGGAACAAAAAACTGTTTGTGGAAAGGTTTGTTGACATGGGAAACTTCTATTTATTTCCCTTTTGTTTGTTTTTTTGTTTTTTGCAGACAGTAGAGATGCAGGGGAGAGAAGGGGAAGCTTGTTTGTGTCATTCTTAAGACAACTGACAGTACTGAAATACTGCTTTCTCCTGTGTGCTTTTTACATGCCCTGAGGCAAACAAGGTCCCAGCCCCACAGACCTTCTGCTCTGATGAACACTGTATATGAAGAAGGTGAGGGTCTCTGGGAGATGTAACTCCATACATTTATGATCCCACTGTTTCTTTTTCCTTCTCCTTTAAGAAGTGAATGTGCCCAGGAGACAACAACTTTTTGTGTGGGTGCAAGACAAATCTCCCTTCCCAACCACCCCATCTGAAAAGGACCACTTGGGGGATGAAAGGTGAAGGTGGCCTACATCCCTGCTAATCTTTTCTGATAAGATAGCAAAGATGCCAGTTACTTATACCACCTACGTTTCTCCCCGTGGGACTTTAAACAGAGTTTGTACCTGTGCTGCAAGGCTGCCAGTAAGAAATATAATGATTTGTGGGACAGATGTGATCCAAAGAAGTGGCAATGACATCATCAGTATCTTTATGATAGTCATGCAAGAAGCTACAATTTTTACATAGGCTCTTCTGAGAAGTGATCTGGAGGGAGTATTGGAGTCTCTTTCATGTTCTCATACACCAGGGAAAAGGGCTGGAACAATTTTTAAAATCTTATACGTTTTTCTTAATCCTCTTGGGAAGGAAAAGTAACAAATCTCCCTCTTTTTATTTGGCCTTTTGCCACTTTCAGTCTGCCCTTGTTCATGACATGAGTCTTTTAATTTAGCTTCTGTTACAATAGCAGTATTTTTTTGAAGAAAGAACAGCAATTTTGGAACTGTTCCGATGGCCAGAAGCAAGAAAGCAGTTAACGAGGTGAAGAGGTGAGACCAGGAGTGAATAAAATGGTGGGCTGAACTGAGCTGAAAGAAAAACACTATTAATCATAACTTTAAGTTAGGCATCAGGTATTTTATGCAAAGTTGCATTAAGACAGGTAGTCCAGAAATAAATAATAGTGAAACTCCGAAGCAGTTACACTGAGCAATGTGCTCTTGATGCTCTGCTTGTGTAGGTTAAGTGCAGACCTATTGATTTCAGCTGAGCTCTGCCAGGCACCCTAGTGGAGGATCAGATCTGTGTAATTTTCAGTTGCATGCGGAAGATTTGCGTGTGTCTAATGTTTTTGCTGTTGCTGTCATCATCATCCTAGTGTTTTACTGCTTGTGTTGTGTCTGTGTTTGGCTTGAGAGTTCCTTGGTGCCAAGGATCTTCACCTATTCAGAAGGCGTGCTGCATGTTTATATATGTAAATATAACAACTGTGCCTGGTTTTAACATTGTGTCCTTTTTCTTTTGTATGTGCATCTGTAAATGTTAGTTCTCTGGGGCAGAGAACTGTGCTTATCTGTAAACTCCCACCTTCAGCTCCCTGAGTGCTGCAAAAAGAACAGCTTTCCTCCCACCAAAATTAAGTGTCTCTGCTTCCTTGGTCAGAGTTAAACCATCACATGCTATTGGGTGATGTGCCACAAGTAACCTGCTTGAGGACTTGATAGACATACTAATGTGCTGCTACATTCCTGTCTTGGTTTTTTTTTTCCTAATTGCAAAATATTTTTAACTGCATCTCCTTTTACTGCATAGGAATTAAATCTGAATGGAGGGGGGAGGAAGGACAGTCTTGGATAATGCTTGCACTGAGCCACCAGTGCATGCAGTAGGGAGAAGGAAGGTGAGCCTGACCTTGTCTTTTGAGTGTATATAAAAATATGTGGAGAGTTTAAGTCCTGGAGAATAAAGTGGGGTCAGGGTTCTTCCAAGCACTGTATCTGTATAATGTAATTAGCCTGATTTCTGGGTAATGCTTTGGTAGACCCTTGAACATCTGGAGTCAATGAGTTAACAAGTAGCCTTTCCTCTCTCTGTTCTGGTACCTAATATAGAGATTTGGTGGTAAACAGTGAAAAAAAGTAGCTGAGGGAAAAAGGTATTATTTAAATTATAGTGCTATTAAGTTGTAACCAGGATGTAGTTGGGATATTAGTTTGTTCACAGGGCTGGGTGGTTAAAACAATTGTAGGTCGTGTGTCTAGCATCACAAATTTTAAGATCTCCGAGAGTTTTCTGATACTGTTTAGTTTGAGATGTTCCTTCTCTTCACCACACTGAAATAATGACCTACAAGTTCTGCATGTGTAAAGGATGAAACCTTGGTCACAGAAGTTTAAGGGCAGCCATTTCAAAAGCATCTGTCAGTCTGGTTTGTTTTCCAAGATGCTCAGGTCTTTTTCTAGAGGTGCAGTTTGTGTATATTGGTGACTTGAAGCAGAATTACAGGCACTTTGCAAGCTTGCAGATGTGGCACTAAATGCAGAAGGCTGGCCCTGCGTGTGAGATGCTTCCCAGAGAAGCTGGATGGGGTGGAAGAGCCAGGCTGGGCTCTGCCCCATGTTCAACGCTGCTTATCATGCAGCCTCTACCATGGGATGCTCAGAGGCAGGAGGTATTCTTAGATTGGAGAGGTGCTTAAAAATACTCATTCTAACAAAAACGTAGCAAGAAGTAAACAATGATAAACTGTACAAAATAAGCTGGATTTTCTTTGGTCTTTGAACAAAAAATGAAACTAGGTTTGTTATCTTTGCTAAGTTTGTGGTGGTATTTTTGGTAATCTATCCATTTTGCTTAGTAATAATTGACACCTCTACTTATGAACAGTGTGTTGTTGCTATTAATATAAGTGTTTCTCATTCCCTGATCACTTGTTTACTGCCTAGGTGTCCTGAAATTGGAGATACTGTAATAAAAGGTCTATTTTAGATTTCAGAGCATAATAGGAGAAACAAGTGCTTAAAATGTACCTGTGCATCATTTGAGGACATTCAAGAGATCAGTAGTCTGTTTACTTTAGTATGAACTCAGACAAACAAATGTCATTTATGTCCTTGTATGAAATACAGATTGGTCTGCAACATTGGGTGATCATCTGGCAAAGGCAAGTTACTCCTGTTGTTAAAACCTCCCCCGCCCCGAGCTTCTGCCATCCTGTATGTCCTAGGAAGACCACTGAAAAAAGGCTTTTGCAAGTTATAAGACAGTGTTTACTCATGTAAAACAGGTTGCTTGTGTTTTCTTTTGGTGTGGCAAAGACTCCCAAATGTCTTGATTTCTTTTCTTTTTTTTTTTTTTTTTTTTTTTTTTTCCCCTGGGGTTGTATTTGTGTGTGATATCTAAGGTTTGGGGACTTCTTTTTTCGTCTGACTTGGTGACCATCTGTTACAGAAGGACTGAGCCCTGATGTCCAGACACCACAGGAGGCTGGAGTGATGGGAAGCCTCATGGCTAAAGCCGCCTGCCTGCCCTTCCCCAGAGCACTTTGCCGCCTTGTTTGCATCACTGTGTGCATGTATGGTGCTGAACTTGCTGGTGGATATTCAGCATGAGTGAGAGCTAGTGAGAATCAGATAAATGAGAAGGAGAGAGAATAGAAGTTACTTGTTTGGGTAACGAAGAACATAAGCTCTTTAATTGTGAATGTCATCAATTTGTGTTCAGGGCTGCTGCATGTTTCAGCTGACGCTGGGCTGTGAGAACATTCTGCAGTGTTTTAATACATTAAACCTTGGAAAGAGCAGGTTTCCTTCCTGATGGTCTCTTATTGTTTATCTACAAATGTTGTTATTATTTCCCTTTCTTTTCTGCTTCTGGCACATGGGCTGACCAGTGGGGCACTGCCTTATTTTATGTCTTTCTTTGCCTGGCAGTCTTGTCATGCAGTCCTCAACCTACCATGTGGTCCCATCAGGCTAAGGCTGATGCCAAGTCAGAAGCTGACAGGAGTGCTTAGAAAGTAAACGAGATTCAAAAGGTGGAACAGAAGTACTGGATCAAACCCACAGTGTAATGCTGGGGAGCACTATGTGCTGGAGAAATGGTTTACATATTGGATGTTTTAACAGGGCTGTTCATTTTTTAAGATTTTTTTTTTTTTTCTCCTTATCTGAACTTGGACATTTGCCTTTTAAATAAATAAATACCTGGCTGTAGTTTGTAGTGGGCTGGTTGTTTTTCCTTATTTCCCATGCTAAACTGTTTCTATCCATTGGCAGAGCTGTTGCATAGTTGTAATACATCATCTGGGGATAATGTACAATATCAGTGATGTAAAGGAAACAACACTGCTGCCCACTGATGTTGAGCTGAGAAATAAAAAAGAGGAAAAAGTATTTATCTTTTTCCATGTAACTCATTAAAGATCCCTTCAGCTGGATATTTATTACTTTCAGATGTAAGTCAATATTTAAATGAAAAACACGGCTTTTCATAGTTCCTAGATGGCTTCTCCTGCAAGCTGGGTGCTCTTATGCTTCAGCAGTAGAGCAAATGTATCACAGGTCTGCTAAGGAAAAGTATGACTATTGTGCATTCGTCATCAAGAAGTAACAGCTGAGTTGTTCACTAACACAATAGTCTGAGTCCACAGGCTGCTCCTTCCACTGGGTTATAACTTAAATTAGGCTCCGTTTGATGGCTGGAACTATTTGACAACGCCTTGTTTGTGCTCTATAAATATGTAAATCTTTCCACTTAATTCTTCTCTTTTTTTTTTTAATCTGTTGAGCACACTACCTCATTTATCTAATACACAACTCCTTAATCGTCCTGCATGTTTCAATGTTTTAATGTATTTGGACAAGGGCTACAATTTCTTTTTTCAGAGGAAACAGTGCAGATTTGTTCTTTTGTTTACTGCCAACTCCAGAGTAAACTCCAGCTCTGATCTGCTGATAGCTGAAGGCTGGTAAAGGAAGAATTATACAACAGGAATGTGAGGAAATAACTCCATTCATCGCAGTTCAGAATCAACAGAGCAAAGCCTGTAAGTTGCAGTTATCATTTCAAAGTAAAAAAGATCTCTCCTCCCCCCAAGCTCAGCTTGGTTTTGTGTAGCCAACTATAAGATATATTTGTTAAGAGAGAAGACAAGAGACAAAAATGTTTTATTATGGCACAAAAGAAATAAAGATTGATTAAGGCTGTTTCATGACTATACAATCCCTTGTTAGTTTCAGACATACTGCACAAAGTTTTACTGTGCTGACCATGGAAACAGAGAATCTGATCTCATTTTTGTGGTCTGGTGTATAATAAACATTTTGTACTGGTTGATAAAGTTTTATTTTCACATCCAAAGAAAAGCAGTGAATGCCTAAGCTTCCTCACCAGCCAGAACTGACTTCCTTACTTTGGTCTGTTAAATGTGCTTTACTAGAGATTAAAATAAAAAGCCTCCTTCTGAACTGCAACCTGCTTTAGAAGGCTCACAGCAGTAATGCTAAGATATCAGAGTTGCTATTTAGCACAAAGTTGGCACATGGAAAAGAGAAGTGGTGAGTTTGCTTGGTGGCAGCAAACCATTTGTTAATCTTTTGGGGCACTTCTGAGGTACGCTTTTGTGGGGACATCTCAGTAGGCAAAATGATTTTTTTCAGACCTTTGCAGTCCAATTAAGTTTCGTTAATGTGGTGGAGTACATGTTTTTAAGATATTTGTGCTACATATTGGCCAGTAATTGTAGGGAGATGTAGGCTGTTATTGGTGGTAGGCTGTCCTTGACCCAAATTCTTTAAATACAAATTGTTTATAAAGTAGGAACCCAACCCTCTTGTAATTGTGAATGTGTGTTTGATCAAGATGTAACTTTAAAGGAAAAGTTTATTTTCTTTGTCTGCAAAGTTTTAGTGTCCTCATTGCAAAGGATACCAGGGATGTCATAAGGTGTTGCAAGCTATACCACTTGAGTTTAGAGTAAAATACAACCTTTAAGTCTTATATAAAAGTATTCAAATAGGTAAATTAAAAAAATTGTGACACTGGGGGAATCTCTAAAGCTGGGAGGGGAAAATTTACAAGTTTTGACATGGATAGAACAGGTAAAACAGGTATGATTCTCCCTGTCTTTTTCTGTTCACACTTTTTGGAAATGGCGTTTGTCAGAGAATCTGGGTAATGATATGCACTGGTTTTAGTGATACCTGAATATTTATCCTAGTTCTGTGGTTAAAAGATCAGTATTCAACTCTTTATTATGCCACACATGTATCCTGTTTTACAGGGTGAGTTGGTTGTAGTAGACAAGTCAGAGACCTTGATTGAAATGGCCCATGTTAATCTTGTTTAACATTTGTAGCTTTTATTTCTTCTCCTAAAGAAAGATTGACTCTTCTCTTTTGATAACCTCCAAGGCACTCTCTTGCAAATAAATGTAATCTTGGCAAAAAGTAAAAAACGTTGTTCTTAATAATGTGAAGGATATACTCTGTATGCATCTAAGCAACTGTATACATTTACATAGATTTACTTATTCTTTATTTTCATGCTTTTTTGAAAATGATGGATGGCTTATTACATGATTAATCTTTCAGTTGTGATCTTTTTCAAGCTGCTTTTGGGTGGAAATTGGAGTTTGATTGTAACATGGAAAACAAACATTTTCATTTGCTGTTTTTAAACTAATAAGCAATATTAAATGTGCTGAGTATTTAGGAAAAAAAATCCCAGCCTATTTTGTGTTTATAACTAAGCAGTGTAATGTGACCTGTGCTAAACGAAAGTGATGGTGACTTGAGACTATGCTTGTCAAGGCATTAGAGCTAGTAGATCTCAGCCTCCCACACCTACTTCTTGTTTGCATACTGGCAGAAAAAAAACAAGTTTACTTGCTTTTTCAGTTCCTAGTTTGTTTCTCAACCTAGTATGAACTAGTGATTGTTCTGAACTAAACCGAGTAATTTGAAATGAGGAAAATATTCTTCCTTCTTGCAGAAGATGCTGTTGCTGTCAAAATCTGGCTTATTGCGTAAATGGACTGGTTCCAGTTGCTTTGCCACCAATTTCTCCTCAGTTGAGTTATTTAATTTGCTTTGGAGTTTCAGCAGCAAACACACTTCTTTTGATAATTGTTGTTTAAATTATCTTATTTACACCTAAGATGCCATCACTCCAAAAATGATTTCAGGTATCTTTAAATCAGATTAGCTAACGTTAAAATAAAATTATGCTTTTAATTGTTTTCACGTTGGAACTACATGGTTGCAGAAGGGAAATGTTGGAATTAACCTGTGTTTCACCGCTCTGGGGATAAATTTAGGACAGTTTATGATATACTGAGATGATGTGTTTTGAGTCACATGTTATTACCCATTTGGCATTTTCATAAGCCAAGCAGAGCTTTAATGTGCGTGGCTTGTTTGCATCTGCTGAGCTAGCAAGGTGTGAAACCATACGCATGTGGCTCGTTCTCCCCTGAGCTTACCTCAGGTTTTAGACTAGTTAGTGAATGGTTTTCTGCGGTGAGTGGTGGGACTGTGTGTTTTGCAATATTTCCGTTTTATGGACTAAGGAAACACAAATTGGATAGATTATTGTTTTGTTAAGAGGTCTTTTTTTCAGGCAAAACTCAGCAGTGTAGACAGTCTATAGCAATTTCTGTGGAAATGAAATTAATACATTATTCTGAAAATTAAATAGATTTGAGTTACCTGCATTGCAGGCAAGGTAATGGTAGGTACAAATGTACAGAACAACTGGAATCCTAAAGAACAGAGCATCATTTTTGACCCAGAATTGTTTTTTAAATGGTTACT
Organism: Harpia harpyja; assembly: GCF_026419915.1. NCBI lineage: Eukaryota > Metazoa > Chordata > Aves > Accipitriformes > Accipitridae > Harpia > Harpia harpyja. Next base: position 10,274,462 of record NC_068951.1, on the reverse strand, counting down.
TTCTTTTCAGTATTTCTGGTATACAGGTGTAACAGTATTTTGATGACTGCCAGGAACCACTTTGCTAGACAAGTATAATTTTGGCTAAGCACAGAAGAAGATAGCAAGAATTCAGTTTGACCAAAGCAGGGTTTATGGTTTTCTGGAGTGGAGCGATGGGGGCGGGGGGGGGTGGGGGTGGGGAGAGGATCAGAAAATGGCAAAGCACAGAGTTGGCTTGGTGAATGAGCACGGATGTCTCATAACGACCTGGGAGCATCACACAGGACTTGGACAGTTAATGCCATAGTGGAGCCTTAACCTTTTTGTGTTGTTTTCAGTCTAAGCCTGGTACCGTGCTGTTGTCACAAAATTAGAAAGTAGCAAATTTTCACAGAATGGTTGAGGTTGAGAAGGATCTCTGAAGATCATCTAGCCCAACCCCCCAGCTCAAGGCAGAGTCAACTAGAGCAGGTTGCTCAGGATTTTGTCCAGTTGGATCTTGTACTTAAAGCTGTGCATGCAGGTTTGCTCTCTTCTGTGTTAACATGTTGTTGACCTTGTTGACATTGTAACGCTTTGCTCCATTTGGTGTTACTTTCTGCATAGCATTATAATGTGTGATTTAATATCTCATTTAAACAGGACAAAGTGTTTTTTGAACTTGAGTGAGATTGTACAACCTCTCAGTGTTGGAGAAAACTGTTGGTCTGGAGGAGAAACTGTCTACTGCAGTAATTTTTTGGTCCTTTATGTTTCTTTGTGAGCGTTTCATGTGAAACTGCTTATTGGCTGTAAACTGTGAAAAACTAGCTGAAGTTAGAGCAGCCTCAAGGCTGCTCTCACTTAAACAAACTAGAAGCCAAAAAATTCAATAGCTGGGTAAGAGCAAAGCTTGCCTTGGGAAAGGGCATGTACTCACTTCTGTACCAGTGCAGAGAGCTGAATTACAATTTGTAATGGTCTTAGATGGATGTACAAGGCTAATGAAGCTGCTTCTACCCAAGTCCTCTACACAGGAGTTTTATTTATGTCCCTGACGTAAGTAAGGGAAAGTATTAGAATGGCATGAAGTCCAAATGTTAACTTGGTTTGACTTTAACGTACAGTATTGTGTGGTGGATGCCCTGCGGTAAAAGTTGTGCTTTGGTTATTGTACAGTCTCTGAAATCCTACTGTAACAGTGGTCATGCGATGAAACCACACTATATGAAAGAGTTTTCTCTGTAGTCTTCATATTGGTATCAAGTTACTCCAAGGCCCTGCATTTCTGAGTGGTTCTCATAATTCCTGTATGTACAGTCATTTTGTTGGCTTCATGCCTTGTCACATTACCCATTGCGGCACTGTAATCCGTGGGCTGCTGAGGCCTGACCCCAGGACAAGCGCTCTGTGTTTGTATGTAGGGAAAGCCTTGTCTTGAAGGAAGGATAAAAGTCTCTAAGGGAAGGGTTTGCGCCGAATCACTGAGCTATCCCCTGGTAGCTCTTATGCTGTGACAGGCCAGAAATACTTTTCATTTGCACAGGAGTGTGAAATCAGCCTGGAATGACTAATGTAAAAGGACTTTGTGTGTCCTGTAGCCATTTGAATGGCTTTGTTCATTCAGATGGTAGTTGAATTGTAATCTTAGGCAATGATTTAAATATGAAACAGTCCCAAAACAATATGGTTATCTATTAGCTTTTAATGATGTTGTGAAGCAGTGTATTTTGAATGGATATCTCATTGTAAAGGTGATAATGACCTAATTATTGGTGGAAAAAAAACAGGAAAAAAGTCAGCAATTATAAATAGTATGTGCATGTATGTGTAAAATGCTTCATGTAAGATTTGTGTCCTTTTGAAATGTACATGATCATATGCTTTAAATTCATTTTCTTCTATGTTTATAGTATATCACTGAGGCTTTAAACTGATGCATCCTTGGCTGTTAATCCGTGTTTGATAGCCTTCCATGGCATGTTATTGCTGTTTATCTCCTTTTGAGTTCCCACTGACTGGAACGTAACCATGCATTTTTCTTACGGATTTGTAGATGGCCACAGTACTTAGAGCAGTTAATGGCCCTATCTTTAGGTGCAGTCTCTGTTGGCTGGATAACTGAGGGTGTAGTTGGAGGATCATAGCAAAGCAGTTGATTAAATTCCTGGCCCCCAGACAATAGTTCCTACCTCCAGTGTAAGTTGCTGTTAACTTGCTGAGTGTGATCCAAGTTCAGGGGGGAAAAAAACCCAAACAACAAAACAAAAACAAACAAACAAACAAAACCCCCCAAACCCCACACCTCTGAAGCCAAATCATTTGGGTTATGTTTATGGCACAGGCTCACAGACAGTTGCAGTATTGCAGCTATGGGATGGTTAATTTCAGAGCTGGAGTAGAGATGATTGACTTCTTAACCTTTATTTACTGCCCAGGAGAATGGTCAGATGATTAGATCTTGTTGTAGGGATAGAAATAATTCATTTGTAAAGGTACAAGGTGTGTGAATAGCGATGGTGTTAAGCTTTTTTCAAAACTATAGGGCACACTTATCCTATATGTATTACTAGTATCACGTTTTGAATATTACATTTGCTTATTTTGTGTTTTTAATTCCAACAGAAATGTTTTTTTCCCTTTTACTTGGGTTTGAAAAAAGTCAGTGACAGGAATAGAATAGCTCCTGGATTCAAAGTAGTGGTACTTCTTCCTTGGCTTGTTTAAACATATTACTGATTATATATTCCTCGCAGGATCAGCACAAAGAAAAGGACAATGAAAGAATTTCATGGTGCTCCTTAAATGAGTCTTACATAAAACAAAGTTTAAAATGAATTAGGACCTACCTTTTAAGCACTTGTCAAATGTTCTCAGTGTCAGGTTTTCTTCCCACTTAATGTTCACTTTATATCAAATCTAATGTGAGGTACATGATAATATTTTCAGAATCACCTAAGTCCCATTTTAAAAAAAACGACTTAAGCACTTGGCACCCCAAGGCTCATTGGAAGCCAATGGGGCTTACACGCTGAAATGTCTGTTGCTGTTGGAGTGGAAGACACTTAGGGCTTTTAAAAATTTTGCCTCCGGGACAGACTAGCTGACAACATTCAGGACAAGAGCGTGGTAAAAATGCACCAAAGGGAGAGGAGGCTTAGTGTGACTCTTCATGCAGGCAAGAGTGAAGATACATTTCTGAGAATTATTTTAGGGAATCAAAATGGGGGTCTCTGTTCTTCTCTCTCCACATAACGACGTGGGTTAGGGACTTGCTTTACTCCGTTTCTCCAGCAGTGCAGCATCAGGCCCCTGCACTGTCCCACTGTGCAGCAGTAATCCCTGCAGTCATCTTCCCACCAGAGGAAGAAACTGAGGCACATGGGAGGGCAAGTGGCTTATCCAGCTCACAAAGCAGGTCCGCAGTAGGACCTGACTGTGTTTTTTCCAGGTCCTGCATCTTCTCCACCACTAGAATTGCCTCTTTTTGGTAGGACAGATGAAGGGCATGTTTCCAGTCCATGTTTGTATGAGCCACTTGAAATCCTTGTCATCCAGCTGCTGCCTTTTTTTTTCTTTTGCTTTTTCTGTTTGCAGTTTTTGTAGGTTCGTTCGTGGAGGTGTGCTCTGTCGTCTTTTCTTACACCTTGAGAGAGAAATGTGAGTTGAAAGATGTCCATTTGAGCTTCCAGTAATAACAGCAGCCTTCCTGAGACTCATAAAGAAAACAACCAGGAATGTACTTGTATGTATGTGTGGCTTTTTAATACACATAAATGCACATATGTATATATGTGTATAATATACATGTAGGTATATATGTGTCGTTCCAAAGTTAGAGCACTGTTGAAATGGAAGTTGCCTCTGCTAGAAATGAGAGGTAGCTTGTGCTGACAAACAAAACCACATGTTTTTAGGGGCTCTAATAGCTGTGCTTCAGGACAGACAATGTGTCTCTTCCCAGTATCCTTCAGATGACAGCTGCCACAATGAAGGCTGAGTATGAAGAATACGTTTTCACGCGGCTGTATCCTGGGCACTGGGAAGACTCTAGAGCTCAGAACAATAGCAGAGTTCGGAGCTGCCAGCAGGGAGTCTGAGTGGACAAGTATAATCATGCACCACTCAGCTTTCAAGGAAATTACAGTTAGTGCGCTGACTCGCTCATAATAGTGATGCATTGTTTAGCTTAATAACTTATCAGCTCTCCAGGAACCAGCTAGTGATCACTGTCATCATACACTGCTAATCATTCTGTTCTCAAATTGTCCCAAGATGAACTAAGGACCTGTCACATCACCTATTAAACTGGCAAAATGAGTGCACTGTAATTTTTTTTTTTTTTAAGCTAGAAGGAACAATATTGCCCACCTTCTTTGTTCTCTTGTCATTATCATGTGTACATGTGCATGTAGTTTTTTTAAATGTCAGGTTGAAAGGACATTGTCAAATTGTGTTGGGATTTTTTTTACATTTGTAGAGTTTTTGTTAAATTGCTGCTCTTTGTGATAACTACTAGGGAACTGAATCTGAAACCTGTTTTTTAAGGAACATTTGTTTTTCATAAAGCATTTGGGGCAGAGGGGTGATTTTTTTGTGGTGCTTGTCTGTAGTACCTAGGCTTCTGTCAATCACTAGTAAATGTAGCCTGACAATGGCCCTCTGTAGTAGTGAAGAGTTATTATCCCTCCTATACAAATGTGGAATTTAGGCACAGGAAGATTGAGTGATTTACCCACAGGCATGCAGGGAGCTGTGGAAGAACAAGAAGGAGAAGCAAGCTGGTTTGAGTCCTGATCCTGGTAGGCCGTATATCCTTGCTGAATGCACACTGGCTTCTGGTCAAAGGGTTATTTGTGAACTCTGAGCTGCTAGAACTGAAGGAGCCTTGGAGCATTTCTTCTAAAGGAAAAGTGGCCACTGGTACACAAATAGATTTTACTAGATAATATGTCTGAATCTGTTCTTTAAGAGAACTCTTCTGACTCTTACTGCTGCCACTGCTTGATTTTTCTTACTAGCTGGAGAACCTGGGGACCAGGCATTGGGATCTTATTTTGCACTCTGTAGGTGCCTAATCTTGTGGCTGTGGATGGAAAGCTAAAACTTCTTACCTCAAGACCAATCCACACAGCAGTAACATATCTATAGCTTTAAACTAGGTAGCTTGGATAAATCTGGTGCTGTAACCAGTAAAACACAGAACTTGGCATGGACTAAGTGACCAAGTGTTTACTCTGGGTTTAGATGGATTTTTTTGTAGTTCATGCTGGTCTGTGCTGCTACATACATGAAAGCCCTTTCTTCATGCCCTGACAGCGGCAATGGTCAGATGCCAGATAAAAACCATTATTGTGGAGTGCTGCAAAGCAGCTTTGTTTGCTAACATTTAGATGAAAGATCCTAGAATAGAGCAGAGTACCAAAGCTGTGGGGACACCTTTTCATGGTCAGTAGTGCACAGATATGTGAGTCACAGTGGGGTAGATCTCCAACCTGTTCCATACCTGGGGCTGAAATGATGCATCTATTAAAAGGGGAGGGGGAGACAGATGGATATGCCCAACTGAAACAAGCCTCCTTGCTGTTCTGAATAGTGCAGGCAGCTGCAGGATAGGATCCACTGATCTCAGGAATTGTGCAAACAGTGGGGTGGGCTATTTTTGTTAGACCAGGACAAGTACACCACGTTTTAAATGAAACCCTGAGCATTTCTGTGTTTTTTCAGTTACTTGAGGTGTTTGCTTTGGTTTCACCTCTCCTGTGTCTGTCTTGAGAAAGACAATTGTATCTCTCGATCGGTGACGAGTAGAATTAAAATAGGAAGGAGCCTTCTGCTGCAGGATTTATTGCCTGGCACATCTACGTTGTCTGATGAAGTGTCATCTTTCGTTATGTTTTGAGAAGATGCTGCCTGACTGTGATATCTCTGAACTGCATGAGAATACATTTGGCCGCACCTATTCTTGTCAATTATGGCAGTATTCTTCTAGCTCAAATTATATAGGTCTGTGTATATAGTATTGAAAAATTTAGGTCCAGCCTTTGCTAATAAACAGAAAAGATCAGATTGTTGCGAAATGGTGGTCTCGACAGAGACTTAACTTTGCGTATGCTTCAAATACATCACCTATTTCTGGCAGCAAGTGAGAAAAATGCTGAGTAAGTATGTCTTGTGTCCCCAAGATCAAGTTTCATAATAAGGAAATACCTGAAGCTTACAGGTGTGGCTTTCTCTTTTCTGTGGGATTGTTTCCCACTTCTCCAGGAGTTTACCATCTTCCTTTGAGAACAATTGTTCAGGTAGTTTCCTGCTGCAAATAAGCCCTGTTTTATTGGCTCCAGTTGCTGTAGGGCCAACAAATGGCATTCAGCCCAAACCCCAAGGTTGTACCAGTTCACTGTATTTTGCATTGTACTAAGTTGAAAAGCATTACCAGGTAAAAAAAAAAATAGAATTGAATAGAATTGGAAAGCCTAAAACCTGGTATGAAATAATGCCAATGTGTACTTTAATACAATATAACCACTGCATAATGATTTACCTTACTGTTTGTATTGAAACATAGCTGACTTGGTAGTTATGCTTGACCAGAGCTTTTTCTTGCAAGAAGTATTTCTTTCTTTACCATGCCTACAGATAGAAGAGTGGAAATGTCAATATTCAAGCCAATGATTTTGTTACAAATCTGCCTGGGATGCCCTGATAACCCAGTTCTACGCCTGGCAAAGTCAACAAGTTTTTCTCCATTGATGTCAGCAAGTTGGAGCCCAGGCTGAAAAATTCATGTGAGAAGGAATGTTTCTGCAAAATCCTGTTCATGCAAATTGGAAATCAGTATGCTTGAGGTTTCTGCGAAAATGACCCTTTTTGCTGGATGTAGCATGCATTAGGATCCTTGGATTAATTAATGTTATATTAAAGCCTGCTCTTGATTATCTCTGGATGAATTGTGTAAACGGTGAAGCTTCTGTACGAAGGGGACAAAACATCCCGTCTGAATCTAGATGAGCACACTGAAAGCAGCGTGGCATTTTGTTGTTGATTTTCCAGCTCGGGAAACTCAGCAGGTGACAGGATTGCTGACGGTTCTTTCCCCAACATCCCATTCCAGACTCATTTGTATGATTTCTGCTACTTAAAGTTTTATTTTGCCAAGGCTCTCCCATCCCTTTGTTCTCCTGGATGACTGATGTTTACAGTGCTCCCATCCGGTTGCTCAGCTGCTCCACCGTGGTTTGAAGCCATTGTGTGTTGTGGTGAGTGTGAGGACGCTGATACTATGTGTGATGGTTGCCTAAGCTTTTACCTCTTCCCCTTTTACTGCTGCCTTTTTGGCTGTGAGATTCTGTTCAGTGCTAGTTTGTTGAGGGGAAAAAAACCCATGGTGGCTCTGTGCCATCATTTCGAAGAACGTCTATTTACCAGGCTCTCGATGGAGAGGTTTAAGAAGAAATTATTTTGCTCCTTGGGCATGAAAATGCTGGTGAAGAGTGTAACTGGCGCAGGACTACCTTTGCCTGGGAGTCTGGCCAGATAGAAATTTTTTTATTTCCATTTAAGACATGGGTCTGCACCCTCAGTAGTCTTTTTCATAGATGTTTTGTTTACAGCTGTCAGTGCTGCTCAGAAGCAAGATTTGATGCCTCAGAACATCTCTTAAACTGCTAGGCAATAGTGGGCTGCCATGCTGGGAGAGGGAGTTAAACTTAATCAGGGGTCTAGGAAAATGTGCATGTAAATTTTGGGGTTTTGTGTTGAGCTTTGTTTTTGAAATTGAGGGCAACATCTTCTCTACACATCTGTTGTGTAAGCTTAGGCAGAGAGATTAGTCTGTTGGGTACAGGTCACAGTAGTGCTAACCTCTTTACACCACCTTTGTTTAGAGCAGGAAAGATTGAAGTTTGCTAGTGCTCAAATAATGGCAGTAAAAACATCCATTTTATCTTCGCCAAGTCTTTGTCTTTATAATTTTGGAGCCTCATTTTGTCCTTTTTTCAGGTACCTTGTATGGTTGTGTTACAGCTGGCAGCAATACATGCTCATTTCAATCAGAGCAATACTCTCATTCGAGGAAGAAGTTAGCAGGAGCATAGCTCAACATTGAATGGGTTTTGGTAGACAATGAGCAAGCTAAGCCTGTGTAACGGGAGAAATCTTTACTCAGTCGAAAGTAGTGGCCGTATTGACATTCATGTGGTTGGGACAGACTTTGTCCCTATCTGTTGATAGATTCAAGTGTTTCTTTTTCCAGCACACTTACATTCAGTTCTTTATGTTTCTTTAAGTAGGAGATGCTGCCCACTGCTCACACAGCTCTAGAATGAAGCGTTATGCACCAACTAAAACTCCACAGCAGTTGTAGCTTTGCAGCCTCAGATGAAACTGAAGCTTATTTCACAGAAATCCAGTAAATTACGCTTCAGCTGTTCTTTGGACAGGTCAGCGGTGGCTAACTTGGAAACCTTGCTATGCTGTTGGATTTCTGTTGTGGAGAAAGCTTGTCTGTGATTTAATCCAAAAGATTCCTCCGCCCTCCCCCCCCCCATTTATTCATCTGAGCACAAAATTACTACTTTGACATTGTGTGAGCTGATTTCCATGAAGATAGCTCCCTTCCCTGCAGAGAGAGTGGCCTGGCATGTAGCTTCCCAGGAAATCTATCATAACTGCTTCACCTTGGCCTGTGTACCTTCACTACATGTAACATTGCTATTAAACTAGTAGTAGACTTCAGTACAGGCCACCATACTGACAGATTTGAAGCAACAAGCTCTGTAAAGCCATTTTTAGTTTTTTTACCCATGCATTTGTATGGCCACATGGAGCCTCCTTCTGAAATGTTTGCATCTGTGGAGCAGCCTTCCCATTCTGCAGATGACAGGCTGTGAGCATGTTTCCTTCTTGATGCCATGTAGAAAATCAGTGTCGTATAATGCATCACCAAACTAGTGAATGTCATGGCTGCATCCAGAATTGGGAAGTATTATTGTGGGAGACTGGCTTCAGTGGAATTATCTCTTGTTCTGGTTAGCTGATTCATTGCTGGCTTTCTCAAAACCCCATTATGTCCCCTGGTCGTTTTCTTCCATAATTCACCTGTTTTTCTTGGTCTGGATTGTTGGTCCTTAAATAATGACATCCTTCATGAAAACAGTTTCTTTAGCTTAGAAAAGATGCACAGACTCTTGTTCTCTGTGGGCTCGTATCAGGATTTGTTCTCTTGGATTGTGCTTGTGTCTTAATAAGAGTCCAGAGTGCTTGGGGATTCAGGGATTGTATTTATTCATTTTTCAGAAAAAGATTTTGGTCCCTTCACTGACAGTTTGTCTTCAGCTTGCTGCCTTTTGAAATCGTCTGCAAGTTCTGCACTGACAATCCGTCAATCTGTTGTACAAGACAAAGAATGAGTGACAATACTTGTTTCAACATATCATAACTGTTATGCTTGCTCCCTCAAGCCCTGTAAAGTCTTGTTATGTCAGGGTGTATGGGAGAGGGTTGTATATATTTTCATTGTTGGGGGATCTCCTTTTGAGTCCTTTATCTTTTACATCTCAGGACTTGGAGGTATTTGGTTCTTCCCAAAATGTGCTGTTTCAAAGAAATGCCACTTGTGCTCAGCTGGCTAAAGCCTTTGCTGCTGAAGCAGTGGGATTTGTCTGATGCAGCTAAGCAAGCTTCTTGGGGCAGAGACTGTATGTGCGAGAGGCCTGAATGCAGGCTGGAAGCCGTTGCAATACAGATGGTAGAATAGTGGGCAGGATGAATGCCATACAGAAGACTTGGACAGAAGTTATAGGCTTGACACAGGAATTAGTAAATCATTTTTTTCAGCCTATGTTTTGCAGAAGGTTAAACTATATAATTGCAAAGCCTTTCATCTTCTCTCTGTCTTTCTTTCTCCATCTCTCATACACACACGCGCGCACACACAAAATCATCTCTTCCCTTCTATCTTTTTCATTCTTCTTTCTCTTTAGTCTGCAGAAGGCAAATTCCTGCGGAATTCCTGGCGTAAAGATGGAGACTGATAATACTAGCTTGTAATACTGAAGTAGGAGTTGAAGCTACAGCTATTTCATAGTTTCCCGCACAGGGCTCTTGCAATATAGCTGATGGAAGATTCCCGAGTGAAGCCTCGCAAGGGCAACGTGTCCTCTTGCTACATGAAAGTCCGATTGTGTGCCTGAGTGCCCAGTATGGGAGAAGGCAGTGGTTATTGAGGCTGAGCAGGCAGCACTTGTGTGGTGAGTACAGAACTAGCAACCAGGATTCCCGACTCCTATTCTTAGCTCAGTAACCAATTCATTGCAAAGCCTTTTGCAAATCATTCACGCCTAATCCTGCACTTATAGCAAGCCCAAATAAGGTCCTTTCAGTTTTTCATTGGAGACGTAGGATCAGCTTCTTAACTGCTGTTTTTTCTCTCACACAGTGGGGCTGGGGGAATGAAAATCAACATCTTTATGCATAAAGTGTGATAATTTATTAATGTTTTTGAAACAGTAATGTGGGCATCACTGTGACATGTGCGACCTGGCATCCATAAAGGGGGATTGATGGATTGCTGTTATCAGCTGGATCTTTGGAGCATGGGATTTTTGGACTCTCTCATCAGAATACAATTTTACATGATTATAGAGGATAATGCTGGAAATGCCTCTGCACTGGGCTTGCCACGTGTCCAGATGGCAAGGTCAATGTAGCGTGGACCTTGCTCAATTGCTCTGTATGCCAGGGTAAGTGCTGGTGCTTCTTTCTCTCTTTATGCTACTGACTCAGCTAGAAATTGAGGAGTTCTATGGCTGTCAATAAATTCAGAGAGTTGGAAATTAATACCTACAGTGAACTCTGCTTTAGTTGGCCTTCTATTAATTTCCTACCCTTTTGCAAAGGTGAATGGGAATGCTTGGTTTTGTATGGTGCTTTTGCTTTAAGATAATCTGAACTGCAATCTTAAAATGAAATGGAGTTAAAAACATTCTGGGCTAGGCATTAATTTCTGGAGTATCTTGTAAAATAAAAGGGCACAACAAAAAGGATACTGTAATGTGCAAACCCCTTACCTTTACGTATGGCTGTGCTGTATTTTTTAGCATGTGGAGTTCTGGTATCTGCCAAGTGCAGCATCTTCCTCTCCTGGTTTGTGTGAGGCTTTATTTTCCTGGTGCAGGGACAGAGGTGGATTAATCTACAGAGCTGTTGGCAAAAATCTGTTAGCAGCCTTTTCAGTGGGAGATCAGCTTGAAAAAAACACAGCTTGATTTTTGTGTCAGTTGAGTTTTTGACAAGTATTAGAGAAAGTATGGTCTCTTTGTAAACTTAGTTCTGAAAACACAGAGCCTGGTAGCGTGGGGTGTTGTTTTTTTCTTTTATGAAATGTTTGTGAGTGTAGTGGCACTTCATGCTCTCGCCTTTGAAGGGGCAAGTCTGTCCCAGTGCTTACATATATTTGACTAACAGGGCTTTAAAGTGGGCAGGCCTTGCTGAGTAAATTATTTCGGTAAAGTAAGAGGCAGAGGAGTAGAATTATTACCTCCCGTGCCCCTCAGACTGGGACAGCACTCTCCCTTCCTCTCTCCCCAGTGAATGAAAACATCGTCCTGACTTGTAAAGCAAGCCATTTCTGGGAGCCTGGTGGGGGGGCAATGATGCAAAGAGCACTGATAGCCCATAGTCAGAAGCTTGAAGATGACTTTTAGTTTGTCGGGAGCTACATGCCTGTACCTTTAAATACACATATAAATATATTGGTGTCTCTCCAGCTTTATAGTTTATCTAATTGTGTCTGACTGCATATAAAACAACAGACTGGAGCTGCCACCAGTGCTGGTGACTCCTGGTCCTCATGGTGCATGCCTGAGTGGAGCTCTTGCTACTGCCCGTGTCCCATTTCAGTGCTGGGAAAGCAGTCCATATCCACAGAGAGCCTCTGCGATTGATGTACTAGGGCTGGGTCTGTCCCACCATCATCATCATAATAATAATAATACATGTCATTCTGCTCCTGGCAGTCACCTTGTGTTTGTGCTTTGGAGCCCTTGTGTGTGCAGCAGGCTCCTGTTCTTTAATGAGGTTCCCCTTCCCCTCATTTTGTTCTAATGCTTATCCAAACATATTTTCTCATCCTCAAGGTATAGGAGTCTCCTGCTTTCCTGTCTGCTCTCTCTCCATCAGTTGCTAGATCCCTCCTGCCTTGAAGGGGAAGGCTCTCAGAAGGAGCCTGTTTGCTGCTGTTCTGCCTGAGGGCACCAGTAGCCCTTGCAGGTAAAGCATGGCACATTTTGGGGTAAGTTGGCTGGTTTGCTTGTCTCCAGGACTTGGAAATACATGTGAACTTCCAGTTTTCTTCCCCCCTCCTTTGTAGAGAGGGTGGCAGCCCTGAGTGCTTCTCACCCCAGAAGAGCAGGAGGGCTCGTCCCCAACAAGATGGGCATCAGAAAAAGGGCCAGGAAAAAAAGCCTTTGCTCTGCTTCTCCGAGTGCTGCACTAGACAAGCACCTTAAGTTGCACTTAAGTGTAGCCCAGTGTTGACTAAGTTGTGCACTTGATGCTTTTAGTATTTTAACTAAAGCCTGCCTGAAAACTAACAGAGGCTCTTGGGCTCCTTTGTGCACTGGTAATTTTTTTCCATGATTTTTACTGTGTTTTCAGCCATGAAGCAATTTTTTTTTTTTTTATTTATGTTCATTTCCTTTTGCTGACACTAGAGCGTCATATGATTTAGGGCTTTGTTTGCAAGCTTGATATGAAGGCTAATTACTTCCTTCTTGCATCCTCTCAATAAGAAAACATGGGACTTAATCTTTCACAAAAGAGAAAAGCGAGGAAAAAATTTTAAGTGCATGGAAGTCTTTGGTAAGTCCCTAGATTTGAATTGGTTTTTCATAGTGTAATGAAAACAAAACATCAGGAGCTAAGCTCCAAACTCTATAGCTCTATGTGGACCCAGTTTTCTCTTTGGTTGTTTGTCCTCACTGAGTCTAATTATGCAGTTACAATTCAGCCTGTGGCTGAGTACTTTTTAGTAATAGGGGTATGCTGTGGATATTTATTGTTTATATAGAAGTCAGTATGTATTTGTCCTGTTTCAGCCCTGTGACTTACTTTGATTATCCATAGTCTTCTAGGTAATTAAGCTGTATATTTTGTCCCTGTCTCTTTCTTCATATTTTCTCTTGCCTTAACTTGATAAGAGAGGGAGAAACTACATCAGGAAGCTTGGGAGCATTAGTAAATTGTTTCAGTGGGAAAGTGTGACTGTTTTACAGAGATGCCAACATAAGTACAGCCTGCTGTCTGGGCAGTTTGGGAAGAAAAAAGGTTATTGCTTCCTCATCAAGTGTTACTGTAATACAACCAAAGAAACATCAACTCTTGGGATTGCTCATGTAACACGAGACTGACAAAGCTGAAAGGAATTGTTTTTCACTTCTGATCAAAGTAGTTCTTGTTAAACTTTTATCTAAAATTTCTGTTAATGGGCTAGTCAGTAATGATTGAAGGCATGCATTAGAAAATGCAGTATTCCACAGTACAGCATAAATACCAGATAGTTTGGGGATGTCTCTCTGAGAGCAATGGCTTTTAATAGGAAGGTGTGCTTTTATAAAAACTTGGTTTATATTAGATGGGTTGTTTTTTCTCCAGGGTCAGCATGCATGATTCCCAATATCCCTGGTTCATCAGGCTGCCTTAGGGCATGTCTAACTTCAAGTTCATGAGTCACTCCTTTTAAAATTTATTAGCTAGGTATGTGATTAAGTAACTTGATAGATTGGGAATGCAAGTTTTAAGCAGGGTTTGGGGGACTGTTCCCCAACTCTCTCGTCTGGCCATAACGCCTTCTGTGGTGGTGTAATTACAAGACTTGTTTGCTTCCAAGATTTACTAATGAACTTTTTCAAAGTTTGGCAGAAGAAAAGTTAAGTGATTCTTTTGAAGACAGGCTTGTGGGATTCCAGGGTGATACAACCAGAAAACTTATTTTAAAAGCAACTAAGTTCTGTAGAGTATCCTTAAGAATAACTTTTTGTCCATGGCTGTCTGAACCATTTTAAGCATTTGATACAGAGGGATTACAATTGCTTAAATGCTTTACAGAGATATTAACTGTCTGTAAGTGCTTATGATATTCCTCATGACATTTTCAACAAGATACATAAAGGATATATTCAAAAATAATAAAATCAGTAATACTGTCTGCCTACAAGCTTTGTAGCAAGGGAGTTTTTACAACTTGCTCGTGCCTGTGGCTATTTTCATTGTTGGATTCTAGAGCTTAAAAAAATGCAAGATAGATGGTTTTAAACATTTTTCACTCAGATCAAGTATACATGCGTCGTCAAAACAATGGAATTAGTTTTAAAATCTTGATTTATTTTTTTTAATAAAAATAGAGCTATTCTTATTTATGTTCCAGTCTGAGCCTCTTTAGTTACACATGCATCATGTTTACCTTTCTTTTTCTGTTCAGGTGCCTAAAATACATATCCTTGAGCTTCATATGATTTATTTTTATAAGGTGGAGTTTTAAGAAAAGCTCGTATCATGGAATCAGTAACATTAAAACAGATGCGCAATGCTGAATTCTATTCCAAGTGGAATCCCAAATAGTGTCATATATGCTTGATAGTTGAAAGTTGGAAAGCTAAAGAAAAGATACAGAAATTACTTTTCTTTTGTTAAAGCTTGTTGAGTGTCTAACTGTATCTTCAGCTGAAGAATAGGCTCAGATATGACTTAGTGATTGAGCCTGTTTTGAGCCTGTGTAGGGCTTCTCAGATGACTCTCAGCCAAGGTTTTGGGTTTGGGTTGTACTTCGGAAGAGCAAGTCTGTACACACATTACCGGTAAAGGGCAACTTTGTTCAACATCACCTCCTAGCACTGTTCTTTCTAACAGCTGATACTGACTTCACAAATATAATTGTATAGTGTCAGTTGTGTTGGAGACAACATTTAAATGTAGACTTGTGCTTAGGGATCTGGATGGGAAACTGTTCTGGTTTAACATTTAGCCATCTTTTGCCATCAGGTGAACATTCAGGTTGTAAAAGCCGGTTTGTTCTTTTAAGCAGAAGGGTGGAGTAAGTAGAAAAAACAAGCACAGCACAACGTGGACAAGTGCTGATGGCATCTGTTCAAACAGGCAGAGACTTGCCAGAGGCCAAATGGAAAGAATGTGATGTAGTGGGCTTGTTGGAGTTGATTCTCCAGGTTGCTACGGTAAAGGATCTTTTTTTGATTATTGGTGTGTGAAATATGAGCATAAAAGATGTGCAGAAAGCTAACTCTGCTGGCTGGGCTCTGCTGGCTTCTGCTTGGTCGCTTCTAGCTTGGGTGTGCAAGGTGAGTGCTGCACAGTAGCCAGACAGAATCAGAGAAAACACTGCTTGGAGATGTCTCGTAGCTGGCCAGCTATTTTAGGAGTGGTGTTACCACAAACTCTGAATAGAAATAGCTGTCAAAGGACCAGCAGCATTTCATTAAGAGTGGTTAAGCTGCAGAACACCAGCGTGAGGTAGGTGTGGGCCGGACATTCCATTTTCAGCATCGACATACCCAGATATCCAAAAACCCCAGGAGGTCGGGCCCCAAGTAGGAAGACTGGCTTTAAAAGGTGAGTTTTAAATAAAAGTATTCAATGTGTGTTTCTTTCTCTGATTAGTATCCAGGCTTTCAGTTTAGATTTGTCTGCAAACGAGCCTGAACCTATTTATTTGTCTTTTTTATATTTAGTCTTGCATAATCATGTTATTCTAGGTAGAGATTTGGAGAAAAGATACCTGCTTTTTTAAAAAATGTTGCAATGAATGATGGCCCAGTATTATGCAGGAGGCTAAAAGAGGGAAGTGGTTTGCTCCAAAGCTGCAGTACCTCAGCAGTTCCTGATCTCTCTAGGTTTATGGAGATCATTCATCAGAATGTAATCCCATGCCTTTGCAGAAGACAGTTTTCCTTTGTCTCAAGCTGCATCCTACCGCCTTCCCCATTGCCCAGAAGACCTTGATGTAAACTCTGGGTGTGAATATGTTTTTAAAGAAAATTGACATGGAGGCTTTGGTTGCCAGATGAGGATTGATTAATTGACTTTGAGATAGGAATAATGAACCTGTGGCTCTCACGTGATAGAGGTTTAAACTAAATACTCATGGCTGTATAAATGATAGTGCTCAGAAGACTTATGTGACATCTGAACATGAAGAGCTTTTATTTCTTGTCTCAGGCCAAGTTTTGATAAAGCCTAGAATTTCCTGCATGGGAGACGGCAGGGATGTGGCTTCTTGGTATGGGATCAACATGTCAAGCAATAATTAGATTCAGTAATGAAGGGCATCAGCCAGTGCCAGACCCTTGTTGATGAGCAGAAGGAACTAAAACAATGAAGTAAATGACGGAGAAAGGAGGTTCCTTTTTCTTCTTTTGCCTTTGAAATAGCCATCTTTGCAAGTTTTGAGCCTGTGCAGTTGAAGGATAATAACTGCTCCTGTTGTATTGGCTGGTGCTTGAATGGGTAAATGGCTGTGCACCTTTGGATTATGAAAGATCAACAGTGCTCTCAGCAAGTAACTTCCGTGAAATCGCTGTTTGAAGAGCTCCCAACTGAGCCTTGCAAATAAACTTGTAAGCGCGGTGGACGGGGCTGCCCAGTGCTCAGCTTCTGAAGTGCCATGTGCTGGGTTGGCTCCTCTGCTCTTTTAACCAACACCAGGATCTTGGCCAGCCACTGGGCACATGCATGTGTGATAAATGTGCGGTTTTTTTCAGGGGGCCTTTGGAGCTGCTGGGGGAACCTTCTGCCTTCTGTTACACTTACTTTCTTCTTCCTGACCTTGATCTTCACATTTCTTTCTTCCAGGACATTTCGTACTGCAGTCACAGGAGGCTTGTCCTGCTTCAGCATAGGGAGAGTCATAATTTGCATCTCTTTGTAGCAGAGTGACTGATCTTTTCACCATGTCTTCCTCTGAGCTGTGGTGCTGCTGTGTTACAGCGCTACAACGCTTGTGTTCACTCACTGTTTGCCAGGCGGTGTGTGAGGAAATAGTGAACAGGGGAAAAAATAGAACCGGAGAGCTGCAGGAGTCAGGGTAGTACTGAGATAAAATAAGCCATGTTATCTAACTTAATACTTGGGGGGGGGTGGGGAGAGGGGGAATGTGGGCCATGGTTGTGTGCCCGTAGTGTTTGATCATTCATGAGGCTTTACTTCATGGCCAAGTATTACTTGAACGGACCCCCTGTGGCCGGCTAAAGCACAGAGTGTATCGCAGCATGAAGGCAGCTGATGGATGGCTGCGTGGCCAGGGCAGGCAGGATGGTTGGTTGATGAAGGCATTTTGTTTTGCAGTTGTTTTCCTTGTGACAGGCATTTATTTTAAAGTTACACTCAATCCTTCTGGCAGCTTCTGCGTCACATCACAGACTTGTTGGGTGGCCAGAGCATAGGACTCGAGTCCTCTCCCTTGTACCTCGGGCTTGCTTGGTTCCTGCTACAGGTGGGAAGCTCAAGACCCTGACCCAGTATGAGTATAGGTCCCACGCTTTCCTTGTGAGACACCTAGCAGAAACACAGTTTAGATATCAGAATGGCTCCCTGCCACAATTTCATACCCTGTAGGAGAGATTTAAAATGCATTTGAATTTTTATTATGTTATTTGTGAGCATATAAGCCAAATATTTCTTCTTTCCCACATCCTGCAGTATACAAACTTCTTGTTGGCCTGTCTGAGGCAGCTTTGTGGTGATGCCAGGGACTGAAAGTCCTTGTTTTCTGACATCAGATATTTTAAAAATTCTACATAGGTACAGAGAGCAGCTCCCTTTTCTCAAAAATGGACTGTAGTGTATATGCCCTCTTAGCAGTCAAACCCTACGCAGTGAAGCGGTAGCCCTGTAGCAAAGAACCAGGCTGTTTACCGAATTGTTACAGTGTTTAATCAGCTTTCTATTTTGATGATTATCTCATTGGCTCATAAGATATCTTCTTTCCAGACACTTGCACTTGTGGGTTTTTTTGTTGTACTGCCCTCAAATGTGATAAGGAACTTCACAGACCTGCATTGGGAGAGATGGTCCCAGCCCTAAGACGCTTACACAGATCACAGAGACCTGTCTTACCATGCAATTTTGACAAGGAGATAAATGTAATTTGGAAAGGCAGTTTCCAAGAAAGTCGTATTGCCCAGAAAATGTATTTGGAATACTTTTATGACATGGTGTGCTGGTTTTGACTGGGATAGAGTTAATTTTCTTCATAGTAGCTAGTATGGGGCTATGTTTTGGATTTGTGCTGAAAACAGTGCTGATAGCACAGGGATGTTTTCATTATTGCTGAGCAGCGCTTACACAGAGTCAAGGCCTTTTCTGCTCCTCACCCCACCCCACCAGCGAGGAGGTGGGGGAGGGCACAAGAATTTGGGAGGGGACACAGCTGATACAGCTGACCCCAACTGACCAAAGTGATATTCCAGACGATATGGCATCATGCTCATATGCTTCAAAGCTGGGGGAAGAAGGAGGAGGAAGGGGGGGACGCTTAGAGTGATGGTGTTTGTCTTCCCAAGTCACCATTAGGCATGATGTAGCCCTGCTTTCCTGGAGATGGCTGAACACTTGACTGCCCATGGGAAGTGCTGAATGAATGCCTTGTTTTGCTGTGCTTGCATGCGGCTTTTGCTTTACCTATTAAACTGTCTTTATCTCAAGCCACGAGTTTTCTCACTTTTACTCTTCTTATTCTCTCCCCCATCTCACCCGGGTGGGCAGTGAGTGAGTGGCTGTGTGGGGCTTAGTTGACGGTGGGGGGTTGAACCATGGCACGTGGGCAGATTTTGAGGAAAAATTGTTATTCCTCAAGCTTGTTCTGAGTTTTCACTTGTTAGCTTATGTAAACAGGCCAGTTCGGACAGAGGAATAAAATCATCATTGCCCTTTACCTTGCTGAACTGAGCTACAAAAAGGAGCTTAAAGAGCATTTTCATGTGCAATAATTTTCTTGCTGTTAATGTCTTGGGTACATTAAGCCCTCAGTTCCTGACACAGGCACTTTTGACTTCCTGGGTTTGTTTGAAAGGCTCCGCTTTGGGCCCAGGCACTGCTGTGGGTGCAGGCAGGTACATGCACCCGGTGAGTCAGGGCAGCAGAGCTGCATTCTGCTCTTCGGTGGCTTCCCAGGGGCTGTCTCTGCTCCTTCAGCAGCACAAATTTGCAGTTGGAGGAAAAAAAAAATGCAGATAAACAGCTAGCAGTGGTTAAATCCAGCAAAACTGCAGGAAATACACTGGCAAGTGAGCTTAAACAGAGCCTACCTTCTGTTTTGTTCTTGCCGCAAAAGCTACACAGTTTCCTACCAAAGCACTTCCCAGGGCATGTTGCATATGCAGATGCATCGAGCAAATCCCCTAAGTTTTCTGCATTTTCAGAGTCATGGAAGTCTGTTTTCAGCTTTCAGCAAGCTTTCTTACAGCAGGATAGTGGCTTGGTTGAGGAGTGAGGTTAACACAGGAACGTCCTTCCCCAGCCTGCGGCCCTGTGGTGATCACTCTGTACTTGCAGCATGCTCCTCTGCTGCCTGGCTCCATCCCAAGTTGGGGGTGTTACTCTCATGAGCTTATACTTGGGAACGAGGATGGACTTTACAAGCAGAAGGCCCTGAGAAGTTCCCTCAAGCATCACTGCAGCAGAAGAGGGCTGGGGAAGGGTGGCTGGCCCCCATCCCTGCCTTGAGTGGGTCTGGTCTCTGCTGCCAGGTGATCTGGCCTGAGGCTCTACCGCTGGGTCTGGGAATCTGCCTGTTCAGCCTTTACTGCGATGCCTGTGCTGGTTTTTGGGGGGTGGGGTGGGAAATTTGTCAGTTCTTTTCTTTTTTTCCACATTGTCAAATCAGAAGAGCTTTGACACCTGCAAACCTTTCACAAAAGGATGGTTTTTAATCAATAAACTTAACCATCTCTCCTCTCCAAAATACTTCTTGGCCAAGGAGTTTCCTGCCTACCGTAGTTTCATTGAAAGGGCTTTAAAAGGCCTGATGTCAGTGTGAGCCCTTACTTGTCGAGTCTGCAGTCAGGCAGCCTGTCTTCCCTGTCCTCTGAAACTGGAGAACCAGGCGGGAAACTCTCGATTACCCAGTAGAGCTAATCGATTAATTAGCAGGGGACGAAGTGCACCAAACAATCTGTTATGCCAGATGGATGCTTCACTGTTAATTTATGTTCTCAAAATAACTGGACATAGATGTGCTCGGCACTGTGGCCTAGATCCTGCTTTCATTGCATTCAGCAGTGAAAATGATGTTGGCTTTAGTGATCCAACTGCATAGTTCTTCAGAAAAAATGTATTTTGGTATCAAATGGTAACAGTAAAAATGAAATGAATAAAAGCTGTCCAGAGTAATGGACTTTGCCTTCTTAAACAGGCATATATTAGTGCAAAACCTGAAGTTTTGCTTTTATCTCCTTAGAGCATTCCTATTATCTGAATGCCAAGAAATGAGTAATTGGGGTTTTTTTTCTTTTTTGTTCTTAAAAATAACTTTTGATGTATTTTCCTAAGGAAGTCTGAACTAAAGCATAGTGCTGGAAAAGTTAAGATGTACGTTGCTTTCTCTTTGAAGGCACCATGAAGGAGACTGAAAGAAAAAAGCAATTAAGTTAAAAAAGTCATGGTGGTGGCTATTCTACCACACTTAATTTTAAATGAACGAGGCTTTCTGCAAATTTCCTTCTGTATTTTTCTTCCATTCTCTCTTTGGTTTGTTTGGTTTTTTTTTTTCCTCCAGCTTTTCATAGCCAAAAGTTGGTGTGCCAGACAGAGATCCATTTCTTATGAACTGCCTGTTGGAGAACCACAGAAATCACTGACAATCTGCGGTCAGACTTCAGGGGGAAACTGAAGGCTGTTACTGCTCGCTGGAGGGAAAACGTGGCCTACCACCTCTGTGACACTGGGGGAGGTTGCAAGTTAGAGTTTAGGGGAGCTCTGTGTCATATCAGTAGTTCATCCATGTTTTGTAAAAGGCAGGGGATTTGTTCTTCCATGCTTATGCAAGGAGCCAGGTATCTACTTAGGGTATTATTTGTAAAGCTGGAGAAAAGACAGGCCCTAGAGGATGGAAGAAGTTTGAATTTTTCTGGTTTTGATTTTTTCATTGAAATTCAAAATATTGATGATGTCTTACCAGTTTTTAACACTGCATAAAAAAATCTTTCTATACTGGCCTTTACCTGTGTCCAGATGCTTTTTGATAGTTATTTACAGGATAAACTGTAATGTGTGATTAAAACTGTGTGATTAAAAAGCCGATTCAAATCACTTTTCATTTTGCTCCATTTGTGTGCTTTAAAAATAAAACACTATTTGGTATGCACAGAGTCATCTCACAGACTTCGGTTGTGTTTTCAGTGTTTAACCAAAACATTGAATTACTTTTACCTTTGTGATACTGTTAGGATTATTTTTAATTAAGTGAAGTGTTTTAACATGCTCTAATTTGTTTTTCAGCAAATGTGTCTAACACTTGATAGAGAGGGGCTGGTTCTGGGAACAAGACATGCTCTGTCTTGCCTCATTTACCTGAGAGTTGGGTAAATACTCCTTGAGGACTTAGGAAGGAGAGGTTATTGATGAATTACCTGCTATTATAGCCATGTACAGATCCCAGAATACTTGTGTGTGGACTGCAGGGAGGAGACGACGTGTACAGGTTAAATGCTCTGATACTGAGTTGTGCTGTAGGAGCAGCTTATTCCCTCAATAAACAGTGCAGAAAGCAGAGGCTGAATCTGAGCAAGTCATTAGCTCAACTCATTCTTACTCCCTGATGTACTCTCAGCCTACTTTTAAGGTTATACTCAAACCTGAATATGTATTTCCCTGATAAAACATGCCATAAATAATAAACTATTTCTTCACCAAAACAACATTGCACAAGAAGTTCTGTACTTTTTGAAACAAGGCAACGGATGAACTTGTCAGGGGTCAAACCCACTGCAGAACAACCTGTACCTGGCTCTTTCTGCCACGCTTGTAAGGTCTGGCATGGCGCGGAAGACTAGCATGGGCCATACGGTGACTGAGTACCCTAAATGGGGTGATGTTCCAACGTGAGGATATCGGACCAGAGAAACAGTAGTTGGCCCTTTCATTACCAATCATTTTATGAAGAATGCATGTGACCCCATAGTGCGGTGAGGAGTCATAAGTTTTCTTAGCAAAATGCAGCTTTAGGGAACTTCAAGAGAAGATCCATGGCTCTTTACATGGTCTTGGCCTGAGTCTAGAAGATGGGGTAGAACTGTCTGCAGAGAGGCTTAATCCAAGGAGGTTTGAAGGTGCTGGAAAAAAGAGGCTACGCAGCAATGGGCAAAAGTGTGACAAAATCCAGGAAACTGCAACTGGACAGGTTAACCTAATCTGTGCGGTTGCAATGGGATTTCCTTCCCCTTCACAGTGAGTGTTAAGATTTGCAGAGAGCATGAAGGTCTGGGGCAGAGCTGAGCCATAGCAAGGCACTTTGGTACTGAGACTTTACTCCTTCATTACTCCCCAAAATCAGAGTTGACTTTAGGTTAATCCTACCCCCTCTCTCCTGCTTGCTGCAGGGTTTTCCTTTTCTTCTCTCCTTGTTCCTGTTGGCTTTTAATCTGTCTCCCTGTCTGACAGCAGTAAGGTATAGGGCTGAGATGTGCCTACCATTCTTGCATCCCATGCGTCACTACAGACCAACTGAGAATTGCTAAAATGGAGGCAGTGTGTGATGATGGGGTTTCTAAAATGGATGCCCTCAATTGTCTAGTTGACAACATTTCAGGGTAGGGGGAAAAGGGGTAGGGATCTGTCTGTGAACAAGAATTTGCCATGTTGATCTGCTCCCATTTTGGTTGCAAGTAGGAAGCTTATCCTTATTTACTTAAGCTGCAGGTATGCCTGAATATGACTCCTCTCCCTCCATGTCAGCCAAAGGTATTTAAGCAGAGTACACAACTAGGTGGTATCTTAATTTTATGCTTGATAGCTTCCAAAAACTCAAAAGGGGCTAAAGAAAGTTTGTGTTTGTTGTTTGTTTTGGAGGGCAGGGTGAAGGGTAGGTGAGAGATGTTGACCTTGTAAGTAATATTTAGAGAGGTAGGGTTAGAATTCATGTTTATAGCTACTCAATGCCAACTTGCTCAATAAAAACCCTGTTAGGTTTCCAAGAGTATCAGGAAACCCAAGGTAGTGTTGGGAGAGGGAAGGGAAGCCAGCTGCTTTTTATAGATCAGGTTGCAAGAAAACTTGGGTTACTGTGCAGTTGTATTTATTACCGAGGGGCAGTGGGGTGGTGTTAAGTGTAAGCAGACAGATGCATCGTAGATGATAGCTGGAAGTCTCTTTTAGTATGTGGAATAAATGAATGAGTGGCAGCTAGATCATTTTAAGAAATGATCGCTTCCCTTTGCTATGGTATTATGTTCTCCATCTTCCAGCCCAAGCAGTCTATGGCAGCAGGCGCTTACCTCTAGTAATGCTTAATGCGCAAACCTTCAAAACAGCGCATAGCCATATGATCTGTTACAATGCAAGACCTGCGGGCTGTTCAGGGAGGAAAGCTGTCTGTGTCCAAAGGATCACACAATAGTTCATGGTGTCCCCATCAGGGTATATTAGAGTGCAGCTTTTAGAAGTGCACCAATAAATACAAACACTGTATTTGAGCCATAATCACTGCACTGTAGCAACACTGCTTAAATGTGTAACAACACATCTGTGGGGGGGATTGTAGAATTACACAGTTCATTCACTACACAGGTAGGAAAAATTGCTCTCCTTGTGTGTCTCCTCTATGGCTCAGCTGGGATTTATTGTCATAACTAAATAATTTTGTACCAACAAATAGCCATTTTCTCCCACTGTAACTTTAAATACTGATTTAGAGGTGGAAAGGCAGCCCTGAGATCCCTGCGGCTGTGTCTTGCCTGTGTTTCCTTCCAGCACAGCAGGCAGAGTCCCCAGCATAGTCTGGAGTGCTGCATCCCCTCTGCTCCCAGCAGCAGCCCGGGGGGTGGTGGCAGCCTCCATGGCTGCTCTCCAAGACCTGTCCACCAGCAGAAAGTGAGAAACTTCTAGTTTTCCCTGGGATGGGAACTTTGTCTCCTGCTTTCTCCGTGTTTTCTTCATTTTTCCTTCCACAATAGTAGGTGTCCTTAGTGGAAACAGATCTATCAGGGATTGGAGGTATCTCTGCAGCCTTCCTGGAGGGAGCAGCCTTCTTGGCCCAAGGAGCATGTCAGACCTGAATGGAGACATAGTTGGTGCTGCAGGAGCTGGACTTTGTCCTTGGGCTACAAACAGGGACTTGCAAGTAGTTCTGTAGGCTGTAAAGGGAGGGCTTGGTTAGTCTTTGAGCTGGGGCTTGGGCTGTGCTGTTCAGTTTCGGTACTGCCACTGCAGCTGCTTCACAGGTTTCAAGAGCAACAGCCTGTCTTTGGGCAGCAAAAACCTTCTTGAAGCCAAGTATTGGCAATTCTGGCCTTAATTTCTCTGTCTCCTTTCTGTATCTGCAAAGCAGGATAAATGTCTTTCTGCCTTCACCTTTTCCTGCTGTGTCTGTCTAGATAAGGAGATTGCTAGTGGTACAGTTATAGCTTTGTATAGGGAACATGTGGGACACATCTCCCATTTTGCCAGGTTGTGATCCTCCAGTGCAGCCTTAGGGCATTGACAGCAAGCCAAGAATGTAGCTGACTTCAGGATGGGGTTCTCGCAGTGCTGCTGGTGTTGCCTGGTTGGTTAGATTTGTTTGTGTGTTTTCCCCTTCTTTGTAATTATGCTGATACTTACTACTCAACAGCTGTAGTCTGGGAAGGAAAGTGGTGAGCGACGGCTCTGCAGCTGACAACCGCCTTGTGCCTTGGCTGCTTGTCAGCAAAGGGCCGTTGCCGGCTGGGGTAGAGCTGCATAGCCATTGCCTTCAGTTGGCCAAAAGGTTGTTTGGAGTTACCCACTAGGTAGCCCCCTAAAAGTACTCCTGAAAAAAAAAAAAAAAAAAAAAAAAAATTCCTGGTTTCTGCGGCAGGAACTACTTGGCAAATGACTTGGGAATTTGTGAGAAGGGCTTATCTGAGGAATGGGATCTGCCATAGTGAAAAGCTCCCCCAAAATGAACGCTTGGGCAGTTTTGGGGTAGGTGATAGTATCCTGACTCCTGGTCCTGGATTGCCTGTTGTGTGTCAGTCTTGTGTGTTTCATTGTTTTCCCACATCTGTTTCTGAGGATTTCTGGATGTGCTGGTTTCACAGCACCCTTCCTGCTATGTGCCCAGTCTCGGAGAGCATCAGAAGATGGTCCTGGAAGCTCTTCTTGTCTGGAGTCCTTCATCCTCTGTCCCCTGAAGCCCAGCTCCAGTGTGAATTCACTAAAAGGGGCCTGGGTTGAGTGATGAAATGGTCTTTTGGGCCTTAAACTATAAATTTCAGAGCTTGCTTAATGATTTGCCACTCTTCTGATTCTGCAGTAAAGCCTGTTTTATCTTTTAAAGCAGATTCATGCTCTCATGATTCTGTTTTCAGGGGTCACTGTCCTAATTCAGGAGCTCTTAAACTTGCTTGATAGCTGATTCCGATTTCCATTTCCGGTAGTGGGAGAGCAGAGGCATGACAGGAGCATTAGAGTCTCTGTGGAGCAGATATGGGAGTGGAGGGGTGGGATGTCTGAGCTGAGCTCAGATGTGGCATCTAGATTAATGTTAAACTTGGCTCTGATCTGGGCTCTGGAAGTTGGTTTTACCCCTGCCTCCATGTGTGAAGATGAAAGGGATGAAGTTAATGACAATATACACCTGTTTGCTTCAGGGAGATGTGAAGATCTATTTGTAAAATACGTTTGCAGACGATGCATGTCCTGAATTGCTAAGTATCGGGCAGTAATGTGAAATAGGCTGTTGAAAAGCCTGGTGAGTGATGCTGGATGCTGCATTGCTCCTGGGTGGGTGTTTGAGGTGTCGGCCTTCAGAGCCTCATTTTTCCCTGGCAGCATTAGACACAAATTATTCCCTGCTCTGGTGATTGCAGGCTATTTGCCAGCATAGAGCTTTGTACCGAAATCTTTGGGCCAGCATACAGTAATTGGTTGGTTTTTAATTTCTTCCCTTTCTTTAAACAGGACTTCAAATGCTACAGCTTTGTCACAGTGGTATAATTACATAAGCCATAGAAACGTACTTCAGTCACCAAACAACTTTGGTTTTGTCAGTAGTTTAAGCTTGCCATTTATTAAGCTGTTGAAGGAATATAATTGAAATTCATTGGGGAATTTAATTTTATCAATCCCTCTATAACTGCATGCTTTTGCTGTGTGTGTGTATGCATTTGGGTTGCCTATAAATGGCTTGTTTGCTTTCATAAAGGATTTAGCACAAAAGTGCAGCTGCGTAAGGAGCCAACTGCTGATCCCTGGCCCATGCTGGTTAGGGTGCAAAAGTATTGACATAAACATGTGCAGAAGTGGCCTCTAAGTATTTCAGTTGGTCGAAAAGTTTTATATTTTTATTAATTTTGCTGGAGTCCTTTGCCTTACTCTATTTTTAAGCATAAAAAGACACCACACGTCTAATATAGTCAAGAAGGTTTTAATGGCTACTCTGAGGATGCTCCTGCAGCACTGGCTGCTGCTGGGAGGTGTCTGCTGCCCTGCAGTGCTGTGCTACAGCCGTCAGGCCTTACGGTCAACAAGAAGCTCTCTTGCTTTGTCTCCCTTTAGGGCTTTTGAGCTCTGTGTTGCACAGTTCCCAAATGGGGAGCTTGCCTGCTGGCCATGCAGGTGTCAGCTTGATCTGGGGTCTGCCCACAGCTTGGTGCATGGGGCTCAGCAGAAAAACAGTGCTTTGTGCTGCAGGGAGTCCTCTGGAAACAGTGCTTCGTCCCCTGCTATATCCCACTTTCCTGCACCATCCTGTGTGTTTGTCTGTGTCTGCCACAAGACCCTACGCTGTGTGTCCCCAGTCAGCCCCTGTGTTTTGCTTGTTCTTCCCCCATGTAAGTTGTGAGGTCTGATGATGCTCTCCGGCACTCCAAAATTGGGAGGGAGGAGTTGTGGGACTTGCACTTCTTTAGATGTGGCAGGCCTCCTCCACTGGGATTTCTATAACAAGCAAATCCGGGGAGGAGTTAAGGCATCACTTGTCTGATCTCAAGACATGAAATAGCAGGAACCTTCTTCACTAGCTCCTGCTTTGCGGAAAATACTGCCTCGACATTAAAGCCTGAATGGAAATCTGCCGTCTGTCATTTTGTGGCTGTCCCGGCTTTTAGGTGTTGCGGCTGTTCTGCTGTCCAGGAAATTGGTGTGCTGATCATGCATGCTGCCTTATCTTACCGCTGCTAAATATGTAATCACTGCTATCCCCATGGAAACGCATGAACTTTTTTTTTCTGTGCATGTTAGTGCCTGGTCTGGATTTTGATGCCTTGGCAGTGTTATTCCTTAAACCAGTGACTTTAGCTGTGAAAGGTGAGCATGTGTGCAAGTGCCTTGTTACAGAGATCTGGGCAGTAGCTCTTGCTTTGGATTCTTTCGCTAATGGGGTTCAGGTATTCAGTTTTCACTCTGTTCCCTTGCAAGCGGGGAGGGCAGAAAGATGATTACTGTGGATGGGGTTCAGTTCCGCTCCACAGTCTGAGTCGCAGGCTGGGGGAAGGGCTGCTGTATTGCCATGCTAGGTTTTTGCTTAAGTTGGACTTTTGAGCGATTATAAAGATTTTTCTCTGGTCTGACTGAATTGGTTCTTGCTGCTGTCCTCGTTTGTCTGGCTCTCCTGCAATTCTTCACTTTAAAAAAACAGGCTGACAGGGGCTGTTAACATGGGCTGAGCCCAGCAGTACATATCTGCTTCTCTGTAGTGTGGTTTCCCTGCCTTTTCTTTTAATCAAACTTCAGTGTCTTCTAATTGCTTTCTAATGATTGTGCTCCACTCTGACTCCATCCTTGAAAGGGCTCAGCCTATTCCATTTGCACCAGGGCTTCTGGGCTCTTTGGCAAAGTGTCGTAATGCCAGTCCTTCTCAAACTTTTTTTCTGAGGTAGATGTGAAAGGCAGTTCACAGATCAGAAACTGGCCTAAGATCACACAAGAAACCTAGAATGATAGTGCAGGCAGCTTTGAATTCTCAAATTTGATCCGTAAAACATGGGGGGGGGGGGGAATTGCCTTCCTTCAGTCTTCTAAGTGCATCAAGGACTGTTCAGAAAATAAGATATTAGGGTTCTGATGACCATATAAATACATTGTATTTCAGGCTTGGGGTTGCTACTGTAATACTGACAGACTCCCTGGATTCTTGTCACCTCAAAAGATCCAAATGTTGTGTGTCGACTGTAGCTGCAGTTACAGAGAATAAAATTGGTTTTTATGAATGCATTTTGTTTGAGGATACTGCCGTAAGCACACTAACAAAACTGTCTTCTGAGTCTGTGCAGAGCAGAGAGAAAATTTGGGGGGAATTATGCTATACCTTGAAGTTTTCTGCTTACTTTGTAAGTATAGCTTGATTTCCATATCTGAGATGTTGAAAAAGACTGAATGAAATACTCGGGGGTAATTGGGGGTGGAGGGAAGGGCTTGTTAAGCAGCCTTTTTCTCTGTAAAGTAAGAGCATCAGTTATGGGGCACCTATTGCACTGTTTAGAACAGTGCTACAACTAAATCATGCTTACAATGAGCCTTGGGAGGCCAGGAGCGTGAACACAGTGAAATTGTTAATCTGTTCTGTTCTATGTACAGGGTTATTTGGGAACATTGATAACCAAGGGGATCCCTGGCCACCCATGGTTCATTTTACAATGGCTGGGTGCTGTTGACCTTTACTTACTGGAATGTTTAAAATCAGGAACAAAATTTTCACGTGGAAGTGTTCAAATCGCCACATCTGCACTGAAACACTGAGTAGGTTGTTCCCTACAGACGTGCTGAGCCACTGCAGCTCCAACTGATGGCAACAGGAATTATCAGTAGCTCAGCACTTCGGAAGCTGCTGAAGGACTTGCAAGCAGGTGTAGGTGCCTGCCTCTAGGCAGTGAAGTTGAAAACGCTGGCCTGAGTTTGCGGGCAGAGGAATGTGAATAAATAGCAAGAAATTAAGCAGGGCACAGAGAGGAAGAAGGTCCTGTTAGCTTCCTGATAGACATAAATATTATGGGAAGTTAACTCTTTCTCCATAGCTGTTCTTAGGGTAGCAAGTCAGCAGGTGTGAACTTCAGTGGCATTAAACCAGTAATGGTGATTTGGTGCTTGGGAGTTAAGAGTGTGGCTGGCTCGTAGCTGGGTATTGCATTGATCTTATTTGATAGAATTGTTCTAGCCCAGTGAATCACAAGCTTTTGTTTCCAATTTACCCCCACTTCCACAATGGCCTAATCTTCCTCTCGTTAAAGTTGGTGTCGAAATTCTTGGTTCTCCATGTGCACAATAAAGTTACTAAAAATGTACCCTTTCCTACCATTGTGTTATTCTGTCAGAACTGTTCTGATTGAGTTTGCGATAGAGGACAGGTAGAGACTCCAACTTTTGGTCCCTTGTGTCAGACAGGACTGTCCCTGTTGAATTCACCTGGAGCACAAATCTGCAGGAAAACTGTTGTTAATCAGAAATGGGGCAGTTATGGTCTTGCAGGAGAGTGAACCTTTCTCACTGTTGCATCAAACAAAATGTATGCGTAAAAAGGAGCAAAGCTCCTTATACTGAGACTGCCTTGATATTGCCCTGCTGGAACTGTCATGTGTGCCAGCACAATATCAAATACTAGCAAGATGGGGCTACCAGGAAACTTTGAGTTTTAGAGCGTGCTGTCTGCACGTAGCATGTCTGTCTTATCTGATAGCAGGAGGGAGCTCTGAGAGAGAAAGCGTATAGGTGAGCACTTGATAGTATAATAGGCTTTGTACTGAACCAGCAGTATCCTCGGAAATGCCCTAGTATATGCCTTAATTATTTTTCTCCTCCTTTGTAAGTGAAGAGGTGAACAGTTGGATGTATTGGGAGCTCAAGTCATTGATGCGTAGTGTGGAGGGTAAGTCTGGCATGACACTGAAGTGTGATAGAGCATTATTTTTTCTATGCAAAAATATGCAATAGTGAAATTTTAAAGCCATAACTGAATGTACTTGGAAACCCTTATCCTGTCTATTGCCTCTTTCTCTTCTCCCCTTCTTGTTTGTTTTTTGTCAGTTGCTCTCCTTTATGCACACAAGTGCTTAATTCTCTCTGCAGGCTTTTTTTCAGTAGATGCAGCTGTGTGTCAGTCTGGACATCAAACTTCTCTTACCTAGAGAAATACTTTGTCTCATGTAGATCTGTTGCTTCCATCAACATAGTCTCCCTCTTCAAAGAACTTTAGATCGTTTAAAAGGAAGAGATATCTTCAAGCACTTTTCCAAATCTCCACTGCTAATTGAATGCTCACTCAAGGAATTATTTGGTAAACGATAAAAGCAGCGCTGTGGACATGGCAGTGTTCATGGGTCGTCAGGTGCAGGGAATGGGTTAGTTGTTCTGTGGGGACATGTTAGTGTTTGCTTTCTCCCCTCCTTGCTCTTCGGTGTGAGATGAGAATTAGGGCTGTTCAGCTACAGACTTGATTCTTGTTGGAAGATAAACAAGAAGCAATTTCTGACAGAAGACGAGCATTTCAGGGATACCAATGATTGTTCCTCTGTAGCTGACCTCTAACTCCAGTTTGTAGTTTTGGATGTTCCCTGGATATTGGTCCAGTTACATGCCATTTTATTAAAAAAAAAAAATAAAAAATTGTGGGGGTTTGGGGTGGTTTTTATTTTTTTTTTTTGCTGGCTGATACCTGATTTCTACATGGGAATCTGTGAATTTATGCTAATGTCAACCTGCAGCACTCAAGGTACATCAAATCTCCACATACGCACATAATTTGGCATCCTGTTTTTTAGTTGTGGGTTAATGCTTCAGGAACTTTCTCCGTACCTGTGAAGTCTAGCATAGTTGCTTCATTTAAAAAGGGCTTTGTTTTTAAATGTCATGTGATTACATGAAAACTTCATCTGTTTCTAGATATATCAGCAACAAGCCAGTCATAAGCTTTGACAATCAATATACCATGCAAATTTGGTAGCATGGTGCAACAACAAATTGCTGCAGTTTGGTAAAAGTGTTGTGGGGAGCATTGCTTTCTCTGATACTACCTCATTTTTATGCCAGCATGTCAGCAATTTCTGAGTTGTTGGTACAAGATGGAGACTGTCTGGACACACAGGGACAATAAGGTGCCAGCAGTCTCTGTGATTAACTGGATTTCTTTGTACTTGGTTCTCGTTTAATAATACACCAAGGCTTTGCTTCTCTTGCCTCCATGCTTGTTGAAATTGTCTGATGCCTAAAATATGACCCTTTATGTGTAATCTTGCCTTTGGTTTTGTAACAAAAGGAGTTAACTTGGTGACAGTACTTGGTTCAAACTCTGGGCTTCTGACCTGTGTCTCACCTTTTATTTCTTTTTCTAGCAGCAAAGGCAGCTGATATTATTTAAGTTGGTAATAATATCTGAAGCATGCCTGGAAATATCTGATAAGTTGCTTCATTCTTTTGATAAGGGAGCGAGGCAGAGAAAAACAGAGCTTAGTGTAAAGTTTATTAAATGGCAGAGCACGTTTAATCTTCCCACCCCACACATTCAAGCCAGAATTCAGCATTTGTCATCAACAGTGTCTCCAGCAGCATTACTAAAAACCGATTTGTCTTCGCCACAGCAGGTTGGTTTTTTTCTTTCTCAGATGGACACAATGGGTTGTTTGTTCTTTCTCCTTGGGCAGCTGAATAATATGTGCACAAACCCACCTACCTCTGTGCTTCAAAATCATGAAAATCAGCAAGTTGCACAGCTACCCATTTTGACAGTATGGTAGCATGCTGTCAGCGCTAATATTCATTAATACACATTGGCAACTGCTTGTGTTTTGAAATGAAGTGTTCTACAATTCCCAATAAAATGACAGATGAATGGAAAGAAGTTGCATCTTGAGGGACAGGTATATGAACACTTAGAGCATGTACATAAGTTCGTATATGCCCACTGTTGAATACTTCTCTCCTTATCTCTTCTCCATGTCTTGGCACTTCAGTGCACTTCATTTTAATGAATTTTAAGGATGATTGCAAACTTCATGAGAGCTGAATTAAAGTCCTGAATAGATAGGTTGTCATAAACCACTACCCAAGTTGTAGCAGTAGTAGCAGAAGCCATAATGTGTTACCCCCCAATTGCATACATTTTATATTCTCTGGCTTTTCTCCATTATTTTAGTGTTTTACCACATCTACTCAACTATCACATGAAAAATAAACTAAACTGGCTCCTTTACTGATGCTGGGTGACAAGACTTGCCTATGAGCTATAGTGCTTCACGACAGCTGGTAAGTTCAGAGGATACCTGAGACATTGATGTGCTCTTTTTCTACTCTGATTTTCACTGGAAAAAATACGTGGAAGAGGATTTTCAGCAGCCAGCCCAAAATACTGCAGTGAATTCATGTTGAAGCCATGAGCTGCACCTAAGAGCCCCGAGTCCCAGTGCTGCCACTTCCATTAGATTTCTTCTCTGTTACTTGCAGGTAAAGATCCAGGCTCGTCCTGGCAGTTCTAACAACCATGTGCACTCCCATACACATTTCTACACATGTGGCTGTTTCAGTTTTCATTCTAGCTTTCTTGGACATGTTCTTTTTATCTAGGCAGAAATCGAAGGTAGTAATTTGCCCGCTCCTGCTTGAGAGAAAAAAAGCCTTTTCAATCATAGACATAAAGCCAGGGAAGAATGCAGGAGCGAGCGCTGCATTCTTATTTTGCAGGGACGTTTTCTTAGGGTAGAGGAGCTGGCCTTTTCCCAAGGGAATGGGGCTGCCATTCGGACTCGCCTCTTGAGAACAAGAGCTCTCACACACACTAAAGCATCTTAAAATGGAAAAGTATCTTTTCTGACTTTCTTTTCTTCACTAAAACCACAGGACTTTGTTCCAGAGAACTCAGCACCTGTATGTGCAGTTGTTTTCCCACACTTGATGTTCTGCTTTATATGCCAGTTTTGGACTTGATATCAAAATCTGTGATGTGTGTTAGGACGAAGATGAGTCAAGACAGTGTCTCCTTTTGGCCCTCAAACCCCATCTGTGGAGAGCTGGCATTCGTGAAACTGTGTTGTGAGACTGTTTTTGTCTTTGAGGTACATAGCTTGAAAGATAAAGCCACTCTAAGTGAAACCCAAAATAAATCTGCTTCATTGTATCAGGTAGCAGAAGTAGATGCTGGACTGTGTTGACAAAGCAGATTAGTCTTGTCGCACCTGTGTGATACATGGGGTGAAGCATGTCCCTTACTAAGCGAAAATATTTTCTGTTGTTCCTTTGAGTTTCCTTGTCTCTGGTCAGCACTCCTTTTATTGTGGTGTTTTTCTATAAAAATGGCTTAGAAAGGCGTCTTTGTATGCCATTAGCTGAGTTAGTTCTGTCTTCCCCGAATCCAGTGGAGTGACAAGATAAACTAGCAAGACTGATTTGGCTGATTCCTCATGACCAATTGCACAAGTAATTCCTATAGGCTCGAATTTGCAATACTGCCTGTGAGTGGTTCAGAGGAAAGCGCACTTTCTTGGGAATGGGGTTTTCTGGGTTTTACTAAAGGGCTGATTGGATACAAAGATTGTTAGACTAGTAAAAACACAGGAAGATTATAAATTGTTTCTATATGCATTAGTATGACTGGTATATTTGTGTGTAGTGATGGAGATGTGAATGTATATAGGAGGATGTAAACGGTGTTTATCTAAGATAGAAGTAACTTCTTGTTGTAGGAAGATGGGTGAAATTTCCGTTACCTCTCTTACCTGCTATGGAATGGAATTTCTCATGACGAACATGAGTGCTGAGAGAAAACTAGCAATACTAGATTCAGTCATGTCTTTAAATAAGAGACAAAAATAAAACTGTCATTCAGCTCCATAGCTTATATTTAGCATGTCCATTTAAAGATCTGCAGCTTGAGTATATCTGAAACCAATGCAGAGGAATGAATAAGAAACCATAGGACAAATTAGTGCAGGATGACATTCTGTTCCATGTGTAGCATGAAAGCATTTGGCACCATGAGCTCATTTTGATCTCACTTGTTGTGTCTTCTGCCTCCTACCAGCCTGGAAGAGAGCTGGAGCTGTGCCTTAGCCAGATTAACTCAACATGAATGATCTCTGGTTTACTGAGAGTTTATCTAACTTACTTAACTTTTGTGACAGCAAGGATTGCTTAGATGGGGTTTCCCCCAGCCTACTGCCAGTGCTCAGTGATTCGCTGGGTCTAGAAATGATAAGAGCTCCTAGTGAAGTCCCTTCTCACCTGACTGGGAAAGAGACCCTATGGTACAGCAGCACCTTGGGTGGGAAGCAGAAGTTCCCCACACTTACAGGGTGAGACTAGGCACAGCATGTGCGAAGGGATTTAGTTCATTTTGAGATGTGCTTACTCGTGGCTTTTCAGAGGTATTGAAGTGCCTGACTCCTTTTCCATTTCTCTTGAAGGGGCAGATGCTTTGGAAACCTCACAGTCTGCACTGTTAGCAATCCTGCCTACCGTTGAAAGTCTGGCTGCTGGGTTTTAGTTTGGAGGTTGGCTGGCTGGCAAGTAACTCTGGAAAAGTGCTGCTGTCAGTGAGGCAGAAGCAGCTCTAAGTTGATTTTCCCCTTATATCAATGACTAAACCCTACCTTTCCCCAGTCTAATTTCTGGGAGGTTCACCTCAAAGCCTTGTTTGCTCGGTGGCTTATAGCTAACATGCAATGCTGAAATCTGAAATTAACTCAACCATGTCAGGGTAAACAGATGGCCATTTCCAAGGAGAAGATACTAAGCACTCTGTACAGGTTTTGCAGCGTGGTGAAAATCCAGGTAACGGAAACAGCCAAAAGTAAAGGCTGAATTATATTGGATTCCTGACTCATCAGCTATTGATGCAGAAGATCCTGCTACCTACGCTTTTGTGGTGATGCTGCTAAGTAGCACTTCCAGCCCTCTGGGCAATGACATCAAAGGATAGCGAAGATAAAAACAGACCACTGTTGACTTTGAGAGAAATGTTATATTTTTACAGGCAGATGTTGAGGTAACTGAAAACTTTAGGACTGCTTTAATGAAAGTTTGCCAGTCCTCAACCTTCAAACTCATACTCAGACTTGCCTTCTCTCCTCCAAAATCACAGAGCTGGCTTTGGGTGCCCCTGCT